>NW_027530640.1:10612703-10910349 GCF_008692635.1 Crocuta crocuta
TTTCCTTGGAGGCTCTGGGCTGAGTCCTTCCTTCCTGGTCCCCCATTGGGTCAGTGGCTCTTGCAGTCCTGCCAGTGAGGGACAAATGAGAAGAGCTGTTGATTTTCCCCCCTTGGCCTTTCAGAATTTCCCCATATAAATACTGAGAAAGACCCTGCCCTCTCCTCACTTCTCTGGAGTTGGCCCTGGGCTGGACCTGGTCCCCTGGGGGTGAGCAGGGCCATGGGGGACCTGTTTATTTTCAGGGTGGCTGTGGGCATATGCTATGCCACTTTCAGTGCCTCTGCCTGGTAAGTCCTTGCTCCCCCTCCACCAAAAAACTCCCCCCCCACACCAAAAAACCCCCATCATATCATCCCCATTCACCACTTGCCTCACTTTTTCTCTTTTTGATAGGTCAGTGAACAATTTCCTGATAACAGGCCCTAAGGTAGGATGGTCTCTGTCTCCTGTTTTCACTCATCTGGGTTCCTAAGGGAACTCTTTTGGGGAAAGAGAAGAGGGGAGGGGAGACAGAAGTTCCCCCCACCCCAGAGGACCTCATAATTGTTCCTTAATGGAAAGCTAACCCATTTGAGTCCCGCCTGCTCCCCTGAGCCCAGTCCTCAGGCAACCTTACCTGAGTCAGGGCTGAACTTCATAGCCCTTTCCCCTTTGCCAGGCCTATCTGACCTACACTACCAGCGTGGCCCTGGGTGCCCAGAGTGGCATTGAGGAGTGTAAGTTCCAATTTGCTTGGGAACGCTGGAACTGCCCGGAAAATGCTCTCCAGCTATCCACTCACAACAGGTTAAGAAGCGGTAAGTTTGTGTACCTGCACAGGGGGTATGTGTGCATGGAGGTGGGCTTGCAGTATGTGTATATGTTGTATGTATGACATATATATGCACAGTGAAATGAAAAAAGTGTGATCAGCTGATCTGCCATCTCCTTGCTGTGCAATCTTGAATGAGTTACTTCCCTTCTGTTAACCCAGTTTGTCATTTGGTGAATAAGGCCCACTCTATTTAGCTCACCAGGAACACTGAAGACTATGAAGCTGGCTTAGGAAAGAGAAAAGGACCTTTACTTCCTTCTGACATGAAGTGGGAGCCATGTAATAATCATAATGACCGTGGCTATCATTTATTCAGCTGGGATCTTACTAAACTCTTTAAAAAACATTGTCCCATTTCATTTCCACACACTCCCCATTCTGTGTGTATATTCTAGGGGAAGATACTTCTCTTTGTCCCCATCATCTTCTTTACTGCTCCCACCTCTTCTCAGGCACCTCTTTACTGTTTCTATATAAATCATTTTTATGCAAACTACTACACACAAACAGCTGCACAGGTGCATACACACACGCACATATGTGCACACACATGTGCATACTCCACATGAGACACAGTTCATCTTTGAGCATCTCTGTTGTTGGGATTTTATGACAGCTGGACAGACAGGAAACTTCTCAGGGGCTGCAAACACAGGGCCCTTTCCCTATTTTTATTTTATGTAACAGTGCAAGGTAAGTGTATACAAACACATAAATATAGGCATGCATTTAAAAAATAGAGACATTATTACATTTTATAGAAATACTTTTGGGGGCATTTGGGTGGCTCAGTTAAACATCTGAGGAAATTTTAAGGGCAATTTTAAAATAAAAATTTTTTTTTCACGGCTTGTTCTTGGGAGAGAGAGAGCACAAGTAGGGGGTGGGGCAGAGACAGAATGAGACACAGAATCTGAAGAAGGATCCAGGCTCTGAAATTCAGCACAGAGCCTGACACAGGGCTGGAACCTGTGAAAACCCAAAAACTGCCAGATCATGACCTGAGGTAGGACGCTTACCTGACTGAGCTACCCAGGAGCCCCTAAAAATTTTTTTAAGTTTATTTATTTTGAAAGAGTGAGTAAGCAGGGGAGGGGCAGGGAGAGAAGGAGTGATAGAGAGTTCCAGGCAGGCTCTATATTGCTGGCATGGAGCCTCATATGGAGCTCAAACCCACGAACCATGAAATCATGACCTGAGATGAAACCAAGAGTCAGACACCTAACCAAGTGGGTCACTCAGGCACCCCAGGCATCTGACTCTTGATCTCAGCTCAGGTCATGATCTCATGGTTTGTGAATTCAAGCCCCA
This sequence comes from Crocuta crocuta, assembly GCF_008692635.1. Taxonomy (NCBI): domain Eukaryota; kingdom Metazoa; phylum Chordata; class Mammalia; order Carnivora; family Hyaenidae; genus Crocuta; species Crocuta crocuta. The sequence continues at coordinate 10,614,832 of NW_027530640.1, forward strand.
CATCAGGCTCTGTGATGATGGTACAGAGCCTACTTGGGATTCTGTCTCTCCTCTCTGCCCATTGCGCCTCTCTCTCTCTCTCTTTCTCTCTCAAAATAAATAAATAAACTTAAAAACAAAAGAAAAAGAAATATTTTTGTATTCACCTCATGGAGTCATCACTGCCCAAGGACCATAAGCAGTGGCTAATGGATAGAAGCCCAGGCTGGTTTTCAGGAGAGAAGGGTCTTGGAACCTTTAGAAGTGGTGAGGAGAGTGGCATTGGTCTCATCACTGTCTCTCTGGGCTTTACTTTCCCTATCTGTACGTGGGGATGCTCATGTCTGCATGAATGAAGTAAGGATACTGGAAAGACATGCACTGTTTTCTCACGTAGAAGAGCATCCTCTTTAACCCAAAGGGGGCAGAGGACAGGGGAGAGAAAGATCATTGCTTTTCCAAAGCCTCTGCTTTTTTGGGGTCATCAGAGCCCAAGTTTCCAGTTCCCTCTTTCTCTCCAAAGCCACCAGGGAGACTTCCTTCATTCATGCCATCAGCTCTGCTGGAGTCATGTATACCATCACCAAGAACTGTAGCATGGGCGACTTTGAAAACTGTGGCTGTGATGAGTCAAAAAATGGAAAAACAGGTAAGTTGTGCTCTCTGATGTGGGTGGGAAGAAGTGAGGGATGCAGAGCTACATTCAGGCTAAGGTCTTCCAAGGAAAGGGGGACACAGTTCCCTCATACCCCTAAATACTGGCAGCAACTTCTTGGTGGGAGCTCCTGAATCTATAGTTGCCCAAGAATTGAGCCTGGGTCCATGATTCCAGGATCACCACATAGCACTGAACTCTAAACTAACAAGACATCTAGGAATGAGAAGGCCAAAGAGCGTTTCAAGCTAACCCTCATGTTTCAGGCTGGGAATGTCTTGGTCATAATCCAGAGCTACTCAGTTAATTGTACACTAAGAGACTCAGATTTGTCATTAATGAGAGAGAAGATGGCTCTAACAAGACTACTGTAGGATAATGGTGCAGAATTCCAGAATGTTTGAGCTGCAACGAACCTCTGAAATCATTCTAGGCCAGGTTCAGTATGCCCCCTTTACTTTGGGTATAGAAACTAAGTGCCTAGTGACGGAAAGTACCTGAAGGTGAGCAGTTGGCTTTGGGAACAGGACCTCACCCACCTCACCTTGAACCCCTCCACTTCCCTGTTTCACCTGCAGCTATAGCTTTACATGTTTCTAGAGCCCTTGGGGGATGGTTAGCCAAAATGACCTTGACTCTTCTGAAATTGAGCAGGGAAATGTGTACAGAACTAACTCTTTTCTTATGTGTAGGAGGTCATGGCTGGATCTGGGGAGGCTGCAGCGACAATGTGGAATTTGGGGAAAGGATCTCCAAACTCTTTGTGGACAGCCTGGAAAAGGGAAAGGATGCCAGAGCCCTGATGAATCTTCACAACAATAGGGCAGGCAGGCTGGTAGGTATAGAAGTCCACCAGTGAATTGTCAGGTTCAGTACTGGCAATAGCCTCACATCTGTAAAGCTTACCAAGAGCTGTGTTATACCCATATGTCATCCTTACAGCACTTACCAGGACTGGGATGACTACCCCCAGTCTCTGGATGACAAAGCCAGTTCAGGCTGAGCCAAGTGGCTTGGCCAAGGCAATACAACTAATAAGCATCAGAACCAGGCAATAAACTCAGATCTTCTACTTTAGTCTTATCCTTAAACATTATGGTCTAGCCCCTTCCACTGGCAGGTTTCTGAGAACACGAAACAATATAGTACCAAAGCCTTGCTTCCATGACTTAAAATTTTCCCCATTTCAATTGCATGTTCTAGGAAATTGATGCAGGGTTTTCATCTAATCTGTGTCCTAAAATACGCCTCGGCTTCAAGGGATTGGGACCCATTGGAGCTTCTCGGGAGGGTCTATTCTCCCCCAAAACTTCTTCTAGTGTGCTCTGAACTCAATTCTAGGGGGCGCCTGGGTGGCTCAGTCGGTTAAGCGTCCGACTTCGGCTCAGGTCATGATCTCACGGTTTGTGGGTTCGAGCCCCGCATCGGGCTCTGTGCTGACAGCTAGCTCAGAGCCTGGAGCCTGTTTCAGATTCTGTGTTTCCCTCTCTCTCTTACCCTCCCCTGCTCACGGTGTCTCTCTCTCTCTCAGAAATAAACATTAAAAAAAAAAAATCAATTCTGGGGGCGCCTGGGTGGCTTAGTCGGTTAAGCGTCCGACTTTCGCTTAGGTCATGATCTCGCGGTTCGTGGGTTCGAGCCCCGCGTCGGGCTCTGTGCTGACTGCCAGCTCAGAGCCTGGAGCCTGTTTCAGTCTGTGACTCCCTCTCTCTCTGACCCTCCCCTGCTCACACTGTCTCTCTCTCTCTCTCTCCTAGAAATAAATAAAACATTAAAAAAATTTAAAAAAAAATCAATTCTGGAAGCAAGTTGGATTTTGTGCTAAGAGCAGAAAATTTTCCCTTTGAACCTGTATCTGGATGACCTAGTTGTCCAGGGCAAGGGGAAGAGGTTTTCGAGGCAACTAATTACACTCATGGGTAATTGCCTCAGGGGTAAGCGTTCAGACTCCGTGAGCTTCCTTCCCTCTGGGAGAGGCAAATCCAAACCCTTACAAACATTCCAGGTCCTACTTTCAAGACAATAACAGTGCCAATGATTATATTTTCCTTTTTAATTTACACAGTACTTTCTTGATCATTCTTATTCCAATTAAAGAGAGAAACCACCTCAACAAGTGATGGCGTTGGCCCTAGAGCCTCGGTTTCCTGATTCCAGTACCTTTTCAACACTTGTTTGACTTTCCCAAAGAATACCCAAGGGAGCTTTAAAATTACCCATACCAAGGCCTTGACACCCCTGAACATTCCAATTAAGAAGATCTGAGGTGAGGGGCCCAGGAATAAGTGTTTTTCACAAACCTCCCCAGTAATTCTGATGGCCTCCAAAGTTAAGAATCACAACTCTAAAATATCCCATTTAATTACTAGCCTTTGGTCTTCCCTACCCACAACCATTCTCTTTTTCATTCTTTTTCTCTTTCTGAAGGCAGTGAGAGCCATCATGAAAAGGACCTGCAAATGTCATGGCATCTCTGGAAGCTGCAGTATCCAGACATGTTGGCTGCAGCTGGCTGACTTCCGGGAGATGGGAGACTACCTGAAGGCCAAGTACGAACGGGCCCTGAAAATCGAGATGGATAAGCGGCAATTAAGAGCTGGGAACAGTGCTGAGGGCTGCTGGGCACCCACTGAGGCCTTCCTTCCTAGTGCAGAAGCTGAGCTGATCTTTTTGGAGGAATCGCCAGATTACTGTACCCGCAATTCCAGCCTGGGCATCTATGGCACAGAAGGTCGGGAGTGTCTGCAGAAGAGCCACAACACATCCAGGTGGGAGCAACGCAGCTGTGGGCGCTTGTGCACGGAGTGTGGCCTGCAGGTGAAGGAGAGAAGAACTGAGGCTATCAGCAGCTGTAACTGCAAATTCCAGTGGTGTTGCACAGTCAGGTGTGACCAGTGTAGGCATGTGGTGAACAAGTACTACTGCACAAGCTCCCCAGGCAGTGCTTGATAGCACCCCACACAAATTCACTTGCTCAGTTGCACGACAATGGAAGCAGACACAGCTTTTTTCTCAGAGCAAGTGAATTAGAAAACAACTGGAAAAATTACAGGGTTGGTCTGTAGTCCTCTTCATATCTGCTATTCATGGGGAAATGGAGGCCCAAGGTTATACAGCGTATTTTTCACAGTTGAAACTGGAACCTGGGGATTCTAACTTGGGCAGACTCCATTTCATCTTTCTTGCAAGTTATTTCCTGGTCTTCGTGCCTGCACTTTTGCAGCTTGTTAAAGAGGAGTTTGGTTTGGGGGTCATATCCAGAAAGACCTTCAAAGTACTTATTGCTCTAAGTTTCAAATCGCATCCAACCTAGCTGTGCTGCCGAGAATCAGAGGGAATCAGAGTTCTGACCAGACTCCTGAAGGTGCAACCTTCCCCTGTGCTGGCTGGCTCCAGGAAGAGCAACTGTATGTTCAGGCAGATAGACAAGTTGGGCAGAGACCTTACATCTGCCCAATGCAAGGTATTTAGGGTATTGAGTTTTTCATCTGAGTATGCACTTTTATAAAGTTCTTGGGGTGCCTGACTGGCTCGGTCAATAGAAGATGTGACTGTTGATCTTGGGGATTTGAGTTCAGCCCCACATTGGGTGTAGAGCTTACTTAAAAAAAAAAAAAGTTTTCCCCACAAAACCCTGGGGAAACCAGGACCCAACATAAGCTGAGGACTCTTCCAGCTCAGAAATCATCTCTCTAGCCATGGAAAAAGAATGGTCACAGTAAGTGGACAGGTAACTCCAACTTATCTAGAAAAGTCTCCCCAAGCCCCAATCATGTGCCCAAAGAAGGATTTTTTCCCCCAAAGAGCTGTAAAATGACTGTTTTGTTATTCTCCCAGATTGGGAACTCAACTTCATTTTGCAATAAATGCTAGACTATATATCCATCTGAGACTTTTTCTTTCTCTTTGGAAACCTTAGGATAAGAAAGGGAATGGGAAACCCTGTCTCTGTATTCCAATTATACACAAGACTAAGGGGAAAATGGAAATATCCAACCATCTTGATATAACTGTTTGAGAGATAATAAAACTGAGAATCAGGAACTGGCCAGTAGGAAAATAATCCAGAGTCCTAGATTTAGAAGGTGTTACCATTAATGCAACCTAAGAAACTTGAGGAAAAAGGAACCCCTTTCAACCTGAACCATATTCAAAGTGTGTTTGAGCTTTTAAACTTGGGCTTCCTGGGTGTCTGTATGCCTCAGGGAAACCTGGGCAAAAGACTAGGAAAGTTGTGGATTCTACCTTCCTCATTTGCACTTCTACATCTTCCAGTGGCAAACTTTGAAGGAGGAGCCTCTGGGGGCACAATAACTGGTATCCTAAACTGAGCATCTCATCTTTGGGAGTCTCTCCTCTGTGCAAAGGCTAAGCACCTTGCAGGAGGTGTTTTTTTTGTTGTTGTTGAATAAACAAGTAAAATTACTGATCAACAAGAATGGGGAAACATTCTCAGCTTAATGTTTTAAATCAGAAAACAATTGGGGTGCCCGCTGGCTCAGTCAGTTAAGCTTCACCGAAGTCAGGTCACGATCTCACGTATTCATGACCTGAACTCCTGAATTCAACCCCTGCATCAGGCTCTCTGCTGTCAGCACAGAGCCCACTTCAAATCCTCTATCCCCTCCTCTCTCTGCCCCCCCTCTGCTCTCTCTCAAAAATAAATAAACATTAAAAAAATTAGGAAACAATTTAAATGTTCAACAGTAGGGCAAACTACTTAAATTATGGCCCCACAATGAAATTATCAACCATTAATATAATGTTCTTGAGAAGTATGAAAGACATACATGATATATTAAATGAATAAAATTAATTATAAAACATCATGTTGAAGATAACGCAATTTTGTTTCTAAAGATATGAAAATATTACGGTGCCTGGCTGGCTCAGTTGGTAGAGGATGTGACTCCTGATCTTGGGATTGGGAGTTCAAACCCCATACTGTGCACAGAATTTATGTTAAAAAATATGAAAATATTTGCTATCATGTAATATCAACATAGAGTGATTTGTTTTCCTTTTTAGGCTTTTCTGTATTTTTACATCTGTCTACAATAAATGAATATTTTTCTTATCAAAAATAATGAGTTATTGGGGCAACTGGCTGACTCAGTTGGTAGAGCATGCAACTCTTGATGCCAGGATTGAGAGTTCGTGCTCCCTTAAAAAATAATAAGTATTTTTAAAATACTTGTCATAAAATACTTTTTTAAAAAAAGGATCAGAGGGTCGCCTGGGTGGCTCAGTTGGTTGAGCATGTGATTTTGGCTCAGGACATGGTCTCACTGTTCGTGGGTTCGAGCCCCGTGTCGGGCTCTGTGCTGACAGCTAAGAGCCTGGAGCCTGCTTTAGGTTCAGTGTCTCCCTCTCTCTCTCTGCTCCTCCCCCCACCCACTCACACACACACTCTCTCTCTCTCAAAAATAAATAAACACTAAAAAAATTTTTTTAATGAGTAATTTTTTAAAATGCCAACCTAAACCTCCCTCCTTTTTTTTTTTTAAGTAAAAAAGAAGGTAAAATATTTCTTATTGTGCATTTACAACTACCACAAATGCCAGAGACAAGGAGAAATCCATAAAGTGCAGCCTATGTCAAGGAAAGGGAAGATTTCCTCTACCTCTGTACTAAGTAAGTTAACAGAAAGACACTACAGTTAGTGACACAGAAAGTGTGTGTGCATTGGTAGCGGAAAGGGGAGCAAGACATTATCTAAGCACAAAATTTATGGTGAAGAAACAGGTAACCAAAACAAAAAAATTATTACCCTGGGGCTCCAAGGAAAAAAATCATAAAATGATCTGGCCTTGATGTCCTTCAATACACACAGAGGCCAAAGTGTCCATCATTAAACCTGAGTTGTGATAATGTGCTGGGGAAATGCACAAACTAGATTTTCTCCCTTCATTCCTAATTGAATCTCCATCCAAAGGACACAGATACTTATCTGATGCTTTGACATTTTCCTCCCAGGCCTCCCCAACATTCCCAAATAATCCTGAAGCAGGGAGGAGGGAGATTCAGAAACAAACAATCCCTGCTGCCCTGTACAAACATGATCATTCAAGAAGAGCATGACTTCTGTTTTCTGTGGCTTTATATCTGAGGTTTTCACAGAACAACTAGGGATTCCTACTTCCCCAAAAACCTCATAGTCTCGCTTCTTCCAAGTCTCTTCCATCCTCATTCATCTTACCTTCATGGCAATCAGTCACATCAACCAATCTTCCCACATAGACCCTGAGCCAGGAACTAAAGGAATTTAGATTTCTCTACATCCATCACCTTCCTGTCAGGGATTCATTCCAAGGCATTATAGCGTTATTCAGATTCACTAGTTACAACCCTACACTCCTTGCCTTTTGGCTCATCCTTAACAAACTGGCTATCATTAAGGTGACAAAACAGTAAAACAGCCTATGTTCAATAGGTTCAGGTCCCAAGACAGGGAGATTGGCCACAATCTATGGTAGATCTTGAAAACCTATCAAAAAGGGAATCAACTCAACAAGGGAATCCTGTCCATGAGCCTATTTGCATATTTCAGATCCAGGCACTGCTTCACATGGCCTGGAGAATAAAAGTCTGTATTTTCTCAGTCTAGATTAAAAGAAAAATATGCTTATGCTTGCCAAGCCCGTCTCACCTCCTCCCTGCTCCTCTCCCTCTCACCACCTTTCCCCTTTTCTCCCCCCCATCCTCTTCTTCGTCTTCCTCCTGGTCTTCCTTCCTATCTGACCTTTGTCATGTGTAGAATCAAGGACTTCTCAGAAAACCGTGGGGCTTGTTCCTAGAGTCTCCTATGGTCCCCTGCCAATCCCCTCAGGGCTTGCCAGGGCTTGCTTATAACAGTAAGGGTGAAAAGAAAGTACTGGAGCACACACTAAGTGTCAAGTACTTAATATATAGTATATCCTTCAATCCTGGGAACAATCCAATTAGAGAGCTACAATTATTCCCTTCTTATTACTGAGGCAACTGGGGTTCAGAGAAGTTAAGCATCCAACCTAAAATTAAACACAAGGAGGTGGATTTGAATTCATGCCACTATCATATAAACCCATACACGTTCTTTACACCACTTAGACTCTGGAAGCCCAGGAATCTCTGGTGACATTCCTAACTGTTCTGACAGCTTTGTAGAAAGACTACCATTCATATGCAGTGAAAGGTGTCCTCTGCCTCCTTCCTCTTCTGCAAGTAGGAGAGTTAAATTTCTCAGCCTTTCTCCAGAATGTAGAAACCTAACTTTTGACTTGCAAAGGCCTTCCTTAGAATGATAAAGCAAGACAGCCTGACTCCTGCTGACTTGGGAGGGCAGAATCCTGGTTTGCTAGGGCGTTCTCAAAGAAAAATGCTAACAATTATGGTCTATATTAGAGGTCAAAGTTTCAAAGGAATGTCAAAGGAGGAATGTTTATTTTAGAGGGTAGAGGAAGGAAAAACAGGATCCAGAGAAAGACAAATTTCTAGCCCCAGATCACAAACTACTTATAATAATTGATCACAAAAGACAGAGACTCTGGGCCCAGATACAGATGTTCAGATTGGGGGTGGGGGGCAATGAACTGAAAGCTAGGACCAGAGGAAAGTCTTCAGGAGAAGTTAAAGACCTTTGAGTAGGACTACAGCTCTAAACCAGCTAATCCTGCTGCATTCCCTAACAAACGGGGGAATGCTGGGTTTGGATGAGCAAAGTAATCTGCCCAGGGTCACCAAATGAGATGACTAAAGAGATAACACTATATGCAAGGCCCTGAACACTCTCCGCAGCTGATGCTCTGCCTACCCTGCCAGAATGCCCTTTTCATCAGAAAAGGGATGTTTGGTGACCAGTGGAAATACTGGGGAAATTAGGCGAAGGCTTCAGGAAGCCTCAGACCACATTAGGCCAGTAAAGGAGTGGGGAGACTATGGGTAGGGGAAAGGAGGATGTGGGTAAGGGAAAAGGCCTGCTGGTGCACCAGGACCCCAAATTCATTCCTCCATTCCTTTCCAATTCTCAGATAACTGTGCAGACATATAGTGGGACTCAGAGGTACTGAAGTCCCTTATCATTTCTTCACCAGGAGCTTCCTGCAGTGTATATAAGATCACTTGATTCAGTCATGTGCTCCTTAACAAAAGAGCTCCTAACCAAATGTCTAAGGAGGAAAGCACACTGTACACCCTGTTCTGAAAGACCATGAAGTGGGAGGGAAGCCAGTCCTTCCCCACCTGTGATCAACTGCTTATCAGTTGCTGCATGTCTAACCTGAATCAGTGCTGCTTTATTTTAAGTCCAGCAAATCTTCTAGGACCTCTTATTATGAATTCAGGCCTTCAAACTCTCTTTTTCTCCAAGCTAAATAAATCTAATTACTACAGTTTCTCACTAGTTCTCTCTCATAGTTTTTCCTAGACTGTCTTCAAATACACCTAATTTAGGCTTCTATGAAGAGTTAAGCGGGATGCAAGCCATATATATCCTTCTCAAGCCTCAACTGCCACAACCTCTTTGCCCTCCGTATCTGAAGAATCTACCTATTCTCTGCCAACACAGCACATTGCCCCATTAGGCCCTACTTGCATTCTTCCATGGCCCAACTTCATTTCTAACCCCCTTCATTTCAGTGAAGTAGCCTCAATTCCCACCTCCATCAGCTGGGACCTCAAGCAGCAAAGTTCTCCATAGCTAGGGGCTTGCAGTGGTGCAGGGGCAAAAACATGAAACTAACAATCAGGACACACTTCCTTCTCTACCCTCAGTATATTTAATCATCTTCTTTTGGTTTCCTCTCCAAATCTATCCTCTTTTCATTGTCTTTGCCTTCGCCTTCAGTGGACTAAGACTATTGTCTCTTTTACCTGAATTTTGCACTAAATTCTGAACTCAATAATTTATACTTTACTTCTCGACTCTCCATTTAACTCACTGTTACCATATTTATCTTACTAATAAACCACATTCAATTTATCATCATTTGATTAAAAAACAAAACAAACAAGGGCACCAAGCTAGCTCAGTTGGTAGAGCATGCAACTCTTGATTTTGGGGTTGGGAGTTCAAGTCCCATGGTTGGGGATAGATTGTACTTGAAATAAAACTTAAAAACCTTTTTAAAAAAAAGAAACATTCAACATCCTAAAGAATAAAATACCATTTCTTTGGCCTACATTTCAAGTGTCCTAAACTACACAATATCCCACATTTAAACGTTTAAACATCCCACAGGTAAACATTAAAATTTTTTTTCTATAAACACATTCTCTTTTTAAACTTTTTTTTTTTATGTTTTATTTATTTTTGAGAGAGAGAGACACAGCATGAGCAGGAGAGGGACAGAAAGAGAGGGAGACACAGAATCTGAAGACAAGCTCCAGGCTCTGAGCTAGCTATCAGCACAGAGCCCGACACGGGGCTCAAACCCACAAACCGTAAGATCCTGACCTGAGCTGAAGCCAGATATCTAACCAAGTGAGTCACCCAGGCGCCCCAACACATTCTCATAAAAAATATATTTTTGATGAAAAAATTAAAACAATTTAGAAGTGAATAGATCAAAAAGTGAATAATCAGCTTTACTCCCTTCTTCTTCTAGCCCACTGCCCTTCCCACAGGTCAATTGCTCTTAACTTGCCTTTCCAGTTTTATCCTTTGCTTCCTCAACTCCATCTAGACCAAGTCATGACTGTTCCTCACATACAGCATTCCCATGCAATTTCTGTGTCCCAGTGGAGAACATCTCCCTGAACTATTTTGCCCCTCCTATTTACTCTCCAACTCCACTCTGTTCTTAAGGTTTATTAGCTGCTCCTTGAAATTGCTTGCCGATTATTTGACAGAATCTGAATATCTCTGCCTATGATATCTAGGCATTATGTATTTTTCTATGTCTCAACAAGAGGGCTGACAAATCTTGGAGGTAGGACCACGTTACCTCTCAGTGCCTCTGCAAGACTCTCACACCCCTCTGCATATGTTGGGTGATTACTGCTCTCCTGACATTAAACAGTTCATGGAATCTCAGCAAGAGGAAACTTAAGTCATCTCCTAGAACCCTTTCACCTTGCAGAAGAGGAAAGTAATTTGTTTAAGGTTATTTGGCTATAGGTAAAAGTCAAGATGAAGACAGAACTCATGTCTCATAATTCCAAGTTCAAGCAAACCTTAGGCCTTATGCTTTGAAGGAGATCCATACTATTCTCAGGACCAACTAGCCAGGTAGTAACTCAGATAGGTAACTGGTAGGGGAGGACTTGGGTGTGTTATGTGAAATTTTTTTAAAAAAGTTCTTTTAAATAACCAGATGAAAAGAGGGGTGCCTGGGTGGCACAACTGGTTAAGCATCTGACTACTGATTTTGAGTCAGGTCATGATCTCACGGTTCATGGGATCAAGTCCTACACTGGGCTTGGCACTGACAGTGCAGAGCCTGCTTGGGATTCTCTCTCTTCTCTCTGTCTCTCCCCTGCTCACACTCTCTCTCTCTCTCTCTTTCTCTCAAAATAAAAAAAAATAAACATTAAAGAAAAAAAAGAAAAGAAGAACATATGAGGTTACCAAACACACTCTTAACCACTTAAGCCCAAGAATAAGGAAAAGGTCAGCCATTCCCCTTCTATACTACTCTTTACTGCACATCCCTTTCTGTAGTATTCACTTTAACTTGGCTTTACCTGAATAAAAATAGTGTAGTGCCTGGCTGGTTCAGTTGGAAAAGCATGAAACTCTTGATCTCAGGGTCATAGTTTTGAGCCCCACATTGGGGGTAGAGATTACTACAATACAAATAAATAAATAAACTTGAAAAAAAATTGTTGTAGGGCACAAAGTCAGAGTCACCTTGGACTTCTTTTATTTTCGGAAACTCAGCACCCTTTCTATTACTTTATGGTTTATGCCTATTGGTCCCAAGTATAATTGTAATTGTGTTTCCTTTCACACTGAGAAGTTTCCTGGCTTGATGACAGTTATATGATGCTCCTATTTATAAGCTATTTCTTTCTTTCATTCATTTAATAAATATTTACTGAGCACCTACTTTTTATGGACATAGCACAAAGGCAAGTGATACAGAAGTTCATGACATTGACAGGTTTCTGCCCTCATGGAACTGGCATTTTAATAGAGAACACATACAATGAGCTAATAAAAAAATAAATTATTGCACATTGAGATCATTGTCATGATAGAAATAATTATGACCACCTCATACCTGTCAGAATAGCTAACATTAACAACTCCTGCAACAACAGATATTAACAAGGATGCAGAGAAAGAGGATCTCTTTTGCACTGCTGGTGGGAATGCAAACTGGTGCAGCCATTCTAGAAAACAGTATGGAGGTTCCTCAAAAACTTAAAAAATAGAACTACCCTATGACCCAGCAATTGTACTACTAGGTATTTGTCCAAGGGATACAGGTGTGCTGTTTCAAAGGGACACATGCCCTCCAATGTTTATAGCAGCACTACTGACAATAGCCAAAGTATGGAAAGAGCCCAAATGTCCATCAACAGATGACTGGATAAAGAAGATGTGGTATATATATACAATGGAGTATTACTTGGCAATCAAAAAGAATGACATCTTGTCATTTGCAACTATGTGGATGGAACTAGAGGTATTATGCTAAGCGAAATTAGTCAGAGAAAGACAAATACCATATGACTTCACTCATGAGGACTTTAAGACATAAGGGAAGATGAACGTAAGGGACGGGAAGCAAAAAGAATATAAAAACAGGGAGGGGGAGAAAACATAAGAGACTTTTAAATATGGAGAACAAACAGAGGGTTACTGGAGAGGTTGTGGGAGGGGGGATGGGCTAAATGGGTAAGGAACATTAGAGAATCTACTCCTGAAATCACTGTTGCACTATATGCTAACTAACTTGGATGTAAATTAAAAAAAGAAATTAAAAAAAGAAAAAAATATGGTTGTTATAAGGCAGCAACATCTTTAGAAAAAGGGATCAGAGAAGGCTCTCTTTGAGTTGACATTTAGTCTGATACCCAAAAAATGAACAGGATCCAATTATAAGAATTTCAAGAAACCATATTCTGGAAAGAAGTGTTATAAGTAATAAAGCCCTGGGGCTCCTAGGTAGCTCAGTTGGTTGAGATTCTGACTCTTGATTTTCACTCAGGTCCCAGGGTCATGGGATCAAGTCCTGCACTAGGCTTCACACTGTCTGTTTAACATTCTTACTCTCTCTAAAATTCAGAATAATAAAGGGGAAAGGTGCCTGCGTGGCTCAGCTGGTTAAGTGTCCAACCTTGGCTCAGGTCATGATCGTGGAATTAAGCCCTGCATCAGGCTCCAGGCTGACAGTTTGTAGACTGCTGGGGATTCTCTTTCTTTCCCTCTCTCTCTCTGCCCTTCCCCACCTCACTCTCTCTCTCTCAAACTAATAAATAAATAAATGTTAAAAAAAAAAAAAAAAGAAAAAGAAAAGAAAAGAAAGCAATAAAGTCCAAAGCAGAAAAGAGCTTGAAAAATTCTAGGAGCTGATCAAAGCTTGATATGACTAGAGCATAGCATGTATGTGGTGGCATGAGGTGAACTTAGAGAAGCAGGCAGAGGTCAGATCATCCAAGATCCAGTGGGTCACTGTAAAAAGTCCGATTTCGCTTCAAAGGAATGGGAAATCACTAAAAGATTTTAAGTGGGGTGATGATAGGATCCTATTTACTTTGTAAGAAAACTCATACTGGCTCCTTATATGGAAAATGGACTAGAGAGAGACAAACATGAAATCCTGAAGACAAAAGGGCAATTATATTAGACCAGGCAAGAGCCAGTGGTGGCTTAGACTAAGGTAGGGCCAGTGTGACTAGAGAGAACAGGGAAGATGAGAAGTGTGTACAAATGAGGTAGAACCAATAAGATTTGCTGATGTACTGGATGTGGTGGGTAAGAAAAGAGGAAGGATCTAGGAAAACTTCTGGTTTTCTAGCTTTAGTGAGTGAATAGCAAATGATGTCACTTATGGACATCGGCAAAATGAGACTGGATGACATTAGGGCTAATGGGAAGACAGGAACCAAGAGTTTAATTTTGCCTTATTTTATGTAGGCTCCATGACCAGTGTGGGGCTTGAACTCAAAACCCTGAGATCAAGAGTCACATGCTGTACTGAATGAGCCAGCTAAGAACCCAGAGTTCCTTTTAAACTCAGTGAGTAGAGCATGGGACTCTTGATCTTAGAGTCATGAGTTCAAGCCCCATATTGGACATAGATCGTACATAAGAAAATAAAAATAAATTCCAAAGAGCTCCATTTTAAGCATGCAAACTTTGAAAATTTTCTGAGACATTCAAGTGGAGATATCAGGCAGGCAACTGGCTATTAAATCTGGGAAAGCTGACTAAATTAATTAGAGATTTGAGAAGAAATTTAGGAGTCATGCATATACAGATAGTTTTTGAAGCCATAGGAGTAAATGAGACTTCTAAGAGGAAGAGGTGAAGGGAAGAGGGTACAGGTTCAAGTCCAAAGAAACACCACACCTCTCCCACTGATGTCCACAAGTGCCAATGAGGAAGCTGAGCAACTGGACCTCTTTTGGAATCTGGGAACAGACAAGTACAGACTTGTTGGCAGATAGGGAAACAGATGAGCTGAACTTTGTGGGTGGCCTCTATCAATCTGTTCATTCAATGAATGCCTTCTATGGGTCAGGGACACGAAGATGAAGAGAAAAACCCTTTACAATCCAGAAGGAAAGGACAATTGTGCCCATATGAAAGTGTTATATGATAAGCATTCCAGTGGAAGTATATATACAGGGGCAGTGTGAACACAGGGAAGACAGCAAGCAATGTCTGCTTGGTCCAAAACAGAAGCAAAACTCATTCAAGTAGTGAGAAGACCTGGATATTACAAGAGTGCTCTGAAGCCAGAAGGGTTTTTTCCCTACCTCTCTTTGGTTGTTTGATTGTTTTAAAGCAAATCTTGTGCCTCCTAGTACAAAGGTAAAATCTTGACAGGTTGGTGGGGGTGAAAAAAAGGCTTTGGTTCTCAGACCATTGACAAAAAAGAACAGTCTTTTCCAATGAGCCTTAATCAGGTGTGGGGGTGGGAGTTAGAGGAAAATGTGGAAGATGAGAGTGGTTTATTGCTATTCACACACAAAAAAAAGCAATAAAATACTTTGCTCTGAGCTGCATAAGGGTCATAATCAGTATGATAAGCTATCATTTAACATGAGGAGGAAATTGAAGTTTCATTTCCTTGCTTTTGTGGCACCCCTTGAATTGAGTTGATGACACCATTCAGTCAGTCAGCATGAGGCCTGCCTTACCAATTTTGTTTTGCAAAACAAAGCCAGTCACGGTCAAACTCAGTTGGTCAATTCCATAGATTAACATGAGAGGCCCCGGGAAAGCAAGACAGCTGGGATAGCTCTGGCTGGGAAATGATGGGTTAATCCCAGGCCAGCTTGGTAGGAAACTTCATAAGATCTTTCAGGTCCTTGGCATCCTCCCACTCCTCACCCCTCCAAGAGCTTCCCACACTCCTCAGTGTCCTGGGGTTGACTCTGAATAATCTCCAGAGTTTGAAGGACAGGGCTGGGCTGAGGGTATGGATGCTGTTCCCCACTGTGTCATATAATCCTCCTTCTCAGTCTGATTTTAGACCCAGGCTGGGTAGTAGGGCACTAAAGAAAAAAGTGTGACATGAATCTATATGAGCACAAACTGGGAAGAATGAAACTGTCTCAAAATTTGACAATACAAAATTTCTCTTGAATCCTGGGCTCTAATAGAATTAAAGCCCACAACCCACAACCTAAAGAAAACACTGAGGATAAAAATACTGCTAAAGCTATATTGAACAGCCAGATATTATTGTTGCTTCTATGGCTAAAATACTAGAAAAGAACTGATTATCCTAGAGGATGACCCAAACCCATCCTGATTCCTCTCCGTGCTCAGAAGTTGTTAAAAACTGAGGCCACTTTAGAATAGCTCACAATCTGGAGATTTTCAAAGTTCCCATTTAAGCTGAGATAATTCCCTTCTCTCTTTCTGAATTCTGATGTTTCTGGTGAAAAAAATAATTCTGCCAGCAACACATAAGGATTGTTGAAAAGCCAGGAAAATTTGTACATCAGTCAAGTTGCCTGAATAATATGGCAGTTCATGTTCCAAGGGAGATTAAAGCAATGCTTGATTTCAGTTCCCTAAAGGTTATATTTTTCCAAAAGCATTTATTCCTGCTATTTTTGTTACATCAATACAAGTTAATTTTAATTTTCAAGTAATCAAGGAATGCAATTGGGCATTATGGAAAACTGCTGCTAGTTTTGCCACAGATTTACTATAATGCCATGCAAATCACTCCCTGAGCTTCAAAATCTTTACTATAAAAAGAAAGGGGGTGGTGCCTGAGTGGCTCAGTTGGTTGGGTGTCCGACTTCGGCTCAGGTCATGATTTCAGGGTTCGTGGGTTCAAGCCCCGTGTCAGGCTCTGTGCTGACCGCCGGCTCAGAGCCTGGAGCCCGTTTCAGATTCTGTATCACCCTCTCTCTCTCTGACCCTCCCCTGCTCATGCTGTGTCTCTCTTTCTCTCTCAGAAATAAATTTTAAAACATTTAAAAAAAAAAAAAGGGGGGGATGGGATTCAAATGAATTACATATGCAGAAAAACTTTTTTGGAATTCTAAAATTCTGTTCTGAGCCCCTAAGTTTCTCTATCCTGACAGTCTGGCTTCATATGATGTCCCATGCCAATTCCCATACAGAATAAATTAGAACTACTTTTTGTTTCTAGAAACTTATAGCTTGTAAAACAGCAATAGTGAGATGTTCTTCAAGTACATATGGTCTTATAATTAGATTTCAGTCATTTGAATTTTATGCTGAAGGAAGCTTATTTGTATATTTTTTAAAAGATTTACTATTAAGTTAATGCCACAAAAAAGACTGCAGGTGGAGGCTGTGAAAAGCTTATGATAACAGTCTTTTCAAGTGCCTCTTCTCAAGGGGCTCCTTGCATAATAAGTAGTACTGTGGATGTGATCCAGGAACTTGGCCCATCAGACATTAGCTTGATGTGTGACCCTGGGCACGTTTGTTAGCTACCCGGAGCCTAATTTGCTTCCACAATAAGCCAAGGGGTTGTATTAGGTAGTTTAACATTCACTGGCAAAGCTTAGCAATAACAAGTAGTGGTTAAGTGTAAATAAAGGCATGAATGCTTTTAGTAATATGGAAAATGAAAACAGATTTGGAGGCATTTTAAGAGTGATAAAGGGAAAAAAATAACCTGTGATTGTCGCCCCAAAAAGCAACAGCATACATGCTGTAAAGCTCCAAGTTCCACTCCACTGATTTACACAAAATAAGTCCATTAAATGAATGCACTTAGTCTGTACACAACACTTAGCAGGCCCTATGAGAAAAACAAGGTTTTCTAAGTCTGTGAAAAAACATGAAGTCATGGAACAACTTTTGAGCCAAATATAATTATGTTAAAAACTGTAGCTCTAATAATTCCTAGATATGGCCTCTAGACCCAATTATTTTTGTTTGTTTGTTTTTTATTTATTTTTGAGACAGAGAAAGACAGAGCATGAGCGGGGGAGGGGCAGAGAAAGAGGGAAACAGAATCTGAAACAGGTTCCAGACTCTGAGCTGTCAGCATAGAGCCCAACGCAGGGCTCGAACCCACGAAATGTGAGATCAGGACCTGAGCCAAAGTCAGACACTTAACCAACTGAGCCACCCAGGCGCCCTAAAGACCCAATTATTTAAAGAAAAAATTTTAAGTTTATTTATTTGAGTGGGGAGGAGCAGAGAAAGAGTTAGAGAGAATCCCAAGCAGGCCCCCGCACTGCCAGCATGGAGTCTGATGTGGGGCTCAAACTCACAAACTTGAGTTGAAACCAAGAGTCAGATGCTTAAGGTACTGAGCTACCCAGGCACCCTGAGATCCATCATTTTAACCTCAAGATTGTTGTGAGAATTAAACAGCAAAAGTGCTTAGCATAGCGTGTGGCATGTAATAGGTAATAAGAGTTCTTTCATTAATGGTGGAACATTATCCATACATAAATGAGTTAAAAATACAGGAGATAGGGGCACCTGGCTCAGTCTAGTAGAGCATGTGACTCTTGATCTTGGGGCCATGAGTTCAAGCCTAACGATGGGGGTAGGGTTTACTTAAGAAAAAAATTGATAATTAGAAACAATAATAAAAGACACGAGGCAAATAATGATAGCTAATGTTGACTAAGTGCTTACTCTGTGCCTCCAAGGTATTGCTGGGTGCTTTTACATATCACATTCAATTCTTACAGCAACCTGTCAGGTCAATATTATCATTATCCTGTTTACAGATGAGGCAACAGTCTCAGATATTATGCAAATCCTCCCATTGTTACAGAACTAGGAAGTCATGGAGTTACAATACAAAACTGTTTTACTATTTCCAAAAGCCAAATGTGAAACCATTTGACCATATTATCCACTACATTATGTCAGAGGAGTATATTATTAAGTGCCAAAGAAGTCAGAAATTAAGCATGAGTATTTCACAGGCACAAGAAGCAAGCACATTTTAGAGCAAAATCCTAGGAAATTGCCTCCTAGATTAGGAATCCGATAACCATAAAAGAGTAGGAGAGTCATCCAGTATTTGTGATGTGGGGGAGCAGGAGTAAATGAAAGGATTGGCTTCAGCAAATGTACAGAATTAGGAATGAGCTAGGTGAGCCACTAGACCACTCTAGCTAGAGCAGTGTTCATAAGGGCAGGTTCTGGTGTGATAAAGTTGGAAAGATAAACACTGGCTAGTCTATGGGAGCCTTGAATACCAGACCAACAAATAAATTTTTTTACCGTATTAGATATACCTGAGATACTCAATAATACATGATGATTGTCATAAAATAGAATGAATGTCAAACCTACCTACCCAGCAGAACCAGGAAACATATTTTCATCAGGGGAAATGTCTATTCAACTTGAGTCCCCAGGCCAACTAGAACAGTAAGAAAGTATGATAGCATACTGTTTGTAAGTACTTTAGTCTGGGGTATGCTTCCTAACTTCAAAATCTTTATCTTTTTCAGTTTTATTGAGACTTATAGCAGCTTATGTTGAGGTCAGGAATGCCGAACTCACTGATAAAGATAAAAGGAAATGATGATGATGCGGGCAAGAAAAAAATGAAGAGACTTTAAGAATCATGGAGCTGCGACAGTAAGAAAAGTAAAACAAGATGAAAGGTCTCGGAGTCCAGGAAAAAGGCTAACCCGGTGGCTTAGGAGAGCCCACAGCCGGGCCCCAAGTGTCAGGTAACTATTGAAGAGCTGAGAGAAGAGGGCAGGTGGGGGCACCCAGACCTATGGGAAGCTACACAAAAGGTCTGGCTTTCTACACACAATAGTGGGGTCAGGCTTGGACCTACCATATTCTCAACAGAAAGGGGGATATAACAAGGTGATTTGACCAATAAGATGATACCTTAATAATATTACACTTTTACCTATTATATTTCTCAGCACAAAGATAACCATGGTTTCAAATATTTCATTTCCTTACAACTCTGAGAGGCATGAAGGAACTCATGGAAGTTTGCCATTTGTGTGCTGAACTTGCATCTCTGAAAGGTACAAACAAATTAAACTAGACTAGAACTTGGGGGTCCTATCAGATGTAGTATTTTATTTTAATTGAACTTTGAAAGGAAATACTGAAGCTTTAGCGCTGAAAGATTTTCATCTGGGATATTTAGTCTATAGCCAGTCATCCGATGGCTAGAAGTCTGGCATGGCTAATTCTTCACAGTCCATTTGCTAAATGACACATTATAAAAGCAAGTACCACTGAAAAGGATGTGCTTGTTTCCAAGGCTTCAGCTTCATTGCAGACTGATTGCTTTATATTGGTCCTTGTCTAACCATTTTATGGTGCAAGAGGCTCTAACCACATATATATGTTAAAGACTCCTTGAAATGTTCTCACATTGCAAGGACCCAAAACACTAGATAAAGTCCAGAGAGGTTGTCATTTTGGCCTCAACATAAAGGCAGTCTAGAAGGATCAGGGTTTTACATTTGCTTAATCTTGATTAAGATAAGACTTATTAACCCCTGAGATCCTTATTCTTATAAAAGAGCTTAACGCTCTCTATCACACAATTACAAAACTTGTGCTGAAAAGTAACCAGATCCTAGTAGAACAATTGAGAATGGTAATTAAGTAAGTTCTGCATGGCTGCTTCAAAATAAAAAGCTGAACACTGAGAGAATAATAATAGAAAGTTTAAAGAGGGATCTAGATATTGTTGTTCAGGTTGACACGTTGGTAATCTGTGTCTTTTAAGGGCTTTGTCTATTTCATCTGATTTGTCAAATTTATTGGCATAAAGTTATTCATCATATTCCCTTATTGTCCTTTTAATATCTATAAGGTCTGTAGTGATCTGACAATTTTAGGCCCAATAAGCAGAATTTTAAGAAAGAAAAAAATGTAGAAAAAAAATTGAGGCTGATTTGATAGACGATATTGAAGCCATAATTCTTCCAAGGAGCATTCCACCCACTTCAGCTAAGAAATGCAGATGAGGCAAGTGAGGGTGTGGGGAATGGAAGTTTTTTATGGTTCTAGTGATGGGGCTGTTGGTAAGATTAGCTGCCCATTTGTCTGCATTCGGTGTTCCTGGCCATCACAGTGCAGATGCTGGCCAGGAAGCCTGAGGAAGGGGCTCCCTCTGGAGCTGATGGCAGTGACACTTTGGAAAGTGCTGGCAGGGGGTGGGCTATAAAAAACAATTTGGTTTGGGAACAAAAGGTATCAATCAAAGCAATGTCATCAACACTTTATTTGAATGGGAGAGAACTTTTTGGGTCACCTTGGAAGCAGGAAAGGAATAGACAATATAATTTTATTTAGTCATTCTAGTCCAATGGACTCAATGGTCTAATTTAATAGGAAAGCCTGCACGACTGCTCCAAAAAGATCTCTTCCTTTAGTCATGTTCTTTGGTGAGGTGGGAGAAAGCTAACTCACATTGTCTATCTGAAATTGCCAGAAGTCACTGTATTCTACCTTTAGAAGTAAATTCTGTTAAAGGCTCTCCTAAGTCTGAGAGTTTCTCAGATTTAATTACCTTCTGGAAAGCAATTACGGATCTAAAATGAAAGGAATAAAGTTAGGATAGGTACTGTTATTAGTGAGGAGACTAAGGAAAAGCATTCTGTCTTTCCAGGCAAAGCATCTAAAGTCAGAGAAATAGCAAATGAAGAATTGGGCCATCTCTGAATTAAGTCAAAACTTAATGTAAATAGTTCTTATAAACAGTTAACTACTTAAAGGCAGTGGTAGTATTTCTGAGCTAAGAAAGTACTTCTCAAAAGTATTTGTGACACTTTCAAATTAAGCTAATCTGTGACCTTCTGCCAGGGCAGATACACTATTGTCCTGAGCTCTCTTAAAGCAATACTCTCCTCTTCAAAATCCCCCAAAGAGAAGCTGAGTAGATATGCCCAGGTTAGACATAATATACCATGTTTCCTGGCTAAGTATAAGAAGACTGCTAACAGGTACAAAAAGATGCCATCTGTATCTAAACTTCTACAGAAGAAACATCTGAACTGTTTAGTTCCAAATCATAACAGAATTGCACACTTGCTTGCTTTCTTCTGTGGTCTCTTGGAGTCCTAGAGAAAGGAACTGAATGAAGTGATCTATCTCGATTAATAAGGAAACCACACTATCATTCAGTGTGAGAGAGATGCATTAAATCACCAGCACTTAACGATGACGTGTGTGGGCACAGTACTCTAGTACTACATAAAAGGTTGGTAAGAAGGTGGTCTACTCCCCTCTCCGATGACCTAGGAAGTAAACAGGAAGGCAGTCTTCTTGTTTTCCTATTCACCCTATGCTGCCCTTTGCAGTGTGGCCCATGAAATAATTACCTGAAATTAAAGAATCCTATGGCTAATTATAAATGTTTCCACGTGCATGTATTTTTGTCTATCCCACCTCCAAAATACATCTCAAATTAGTCTGTTTACTTTCCCCCACCCCTCCATTAAAAAAAAAAAAAAAAAAGACTGGAGCTGACTTCCAGGGTACAATTTTTCTGCCATATACAATGCTGCCTCTTTTTTCCACAAGAGGAATCTCTTGTAGTGGAAATGACCTCCTGAAGCTGGCACATGTTTTTCCTATGTGCTCTTACTTATCTTTGTTATTTAGGTTTTGGTCGATCTTCCCAACACTGATGTTAAAGGTGTTTTGAAATACAGCAGGCATTTCAGTCTCAGGAGGAATATGTCCAAAAATTCAGATAACATGCCAGCACTAAGAACTATGGACAGACTCTCTTGTCCATAGAGAGTCTGTTAATAAAGAAATGTTGCCAACCATTTTAATGTTGAGATCTATTAATATGTTTCTTTTTAAACCTTAGAAAAAATTATAAAAGCAGGAATATGAACACTGGAGAAATACAACTGGAGTTGTATTGAAAATACAACTAAGCAAAAACTTTAAAAAAAAGCATCTTGCCACTTCCCAGCGATTATATAATAAGATATTAATAAAGTGGGTATCCTTCCACATCATATTCTACACATATATACATATATGTATTTTTTTTCATCAAAGTAGGTTCACATTGTGCATATTGCTTTATAAGATGTTCTTTCGGGTTAACAATCTTTACCTTTCAATACATTTTCATCTCATCTAATACTCAGTCTAGATTAAAACCTTCCCAGTTGTCTCAAAAAGGTCCTTTGCAACTTGTCTGTCTAAATCAGGGTCCAATCTAGAAACAAGAATTGATTCTGATTATGTATCTTAAATCTCTTTTAATCTAAAGTAATCCTTTTTTTCATGGCATCAATGTGTTAAGAAGATGGGGACAGCTGTCTTGCAAAACATCCCATCTTCTAAATTTTTCTAGGTGCTTCTTTAACATTTTTAAAAACATTTTATTTTTAAGCAATCTCTATACCTAACGTGGGACTTGAACTCACAACCCTGAGAGTTGCATGTGGAGCATGCAACCAGGCATGCGAGGGAGGGGCAAAAAGAGGGGGAGACACAGAATCCAAAACAGGTTCCAGGCTCTGAGCTGTCAGCAGAGCCTGACACGTGGCTCGAACCCACAAACCACAAGATCATGACCTGAGCCAAAATCGGAGCGTTAACCAACTAAGCCACCCGCTAGTTGCTTTTTTATGGTGTCCTCTAGATGATCCTTTTATCTCTTAACATAAATGGGAAGTTTGGCCTAAAGACTTGATAATTTTAAAGTACTTACTGGGGTGACTGACTGGTAAAGCATTCAACTCTTGATCTTGGGGTTGTAAGTTCAAGACCCACGCTGGGTGTAAAGATTACTTAAAACATAAAATCTTTAAAATAATCTTAAGGTACTTACATTTGCCTGGAACACATCATAGATGACTAGCATATTTCATTTTGTATCGAGAAGGTATATAACATTTTGGGGCACCTATGTGGCTCAGTTGGTTAAGCATCCGACTCAGGCTCAGGTCATGATCCTGTGGTTCAGAAGTTTGAGCCCTGTGTCGGGCTCTGTGCTGACAGCTCAGAGCCTGGAGCCTGCTTCATATTCTGTGTCTCCCCCTCTCTCTGACCCTCCCATGCTCATGCTCTGTCTGTTTCTCAATAATAAATAAATGTCAAAAAAATTTAATAAAAAATGTAAAAAAAACAGGTATATAACATAGGAATGTCTCATTATCAGTGATGTGAAAAATTTACCACTAGATTATGGTGATGACAGTCAAATCTTTTCTTCTCTTGTCCCCAACTCTATTTATGAATAAAGTACAGAAAAGTTAAAACAATAGTACAATGAACACTTAGGGTGCTCACCACCTAGACTGAATAATTGTTAATTATTTTGCTAACTTCACTTTATCAAAAATGTATAAAAAATATTTTTAAAAAAAGGGGGGGCGCCTGGGTGGCTTTGTCGGTTAAGCATCTGACTTTTGCTTAGGTCAAGATCTTGCGGTTCGTGGGTTCGAGCCCCGCGTCGGGCTCTGTGCTGACAGCCAACTCAGAGCCTGGAGCCTGTTTCAGAGTCTGTAACTCCCTCTCTCTCTGACCCTCCCCTGCTCAAGCTGTCTGTCTCTCTCTCTCTTAGAAATAAATAAAAATATTTTTAAAAATGTATCAAGATTTCTTGAAAAACCATTTGAAAATAAATTGCAAACATCAAAAACTTAATCCTAAATATTTCAGAATGTATCATCTAAAAATAATTACATTCTCATTATATGATCATTTTTGACCCTATGAAATTTAGCAAGTATTCCTTACTACCACCTAATATTTAATCCATATCTAAATTTCCTTAATTGTCCTCTAAAGATTTTTAAAAAATTTTTTTAATGTTTATTTATTTTTGAGAAAGAGTGCAAGTGGGGAGAGGCAGAGAGAGAGGGAAACACAGAATCCAAAGCAGGTTTCAGGCTCTGAGCTGTCAGTGCAGGGCCTGACACAGGGCTTGAACTCAAAAATCATGAGATCATGACCTGAGCTAAAGAGGGAAACTTAATGATTGAACCATCCAAGAGCTCCAAGATTTTTTTTAAGTTTATTTATTTACTTACTNCAGAGAGAGAAGGAGAGAGAATCCAAGCAGGCTCTGCACCAACAGTAGAGTCCAATGTGGGGCTCAAAGACATGAACTGTGAGATCATGTCCTGAGCTGAAACCAAGAGCTAAATACTTAGTTGACTAAGTCATCTAGGAGCCCCCAAGGATCTTATGTATAGAGATAAATATTTTTAAGTTTACTTATTATTTATTTTGAAAGAGAGAAAGCACAAAGTGGGGAGGGACAGAGAGAGAGAAAGAAAATCCCAAGAAGGCTTCACACTGCCAGTGCAGAGCCTGATGTGGAGCTCAAACTCACAAACCATGTGATCATGACCTAACATGAAATAAAGTGTCAGACACTTAACCAACGGAGCCACCCAGATGCCCCTATGTGTATGTGTGTGTGCGTGTGTATATATATAATATATATGTATACATAATATATATAAGATTTATTTTTGAGAGAGAGAGAGAATACAAGCGAGGGAGGGGCAGAGAGAGATGGGGACAGAGAATCTGAAGCAGGCTCTGCATTGACAACAGCAACGCAGGTCTCAAACTCATGAACCATGAGATCATGACCTGAGCCAAAGTCGGACGCTTAACCAACTGAGCTACCCAGACACACTACTTTAAAAAAACAAAAACACAGGATCAGGTCAGGATCTCATGAGATTTGGTTACGATGCTTTTAGTTGCTTTTAGTTAAGATGCTTTAGTTTTAGAGGTCTCTTTAGTCTCTTAATGTAGAAGTTCCTCCACATTTCCAATTTTTGTTTTATTATGACATTGACTTTTTGAAGAGATTAGGTCAGTTCAAAATTCTGTTAATAAAGCGCTTTACAAACTGTTTTTGAGTAAATTAAAATTTAAGAACTGCTCGGTGCCTGGCTGGCTCAGTAAGTAGAACATGCAGTTTTTGATCTCAGGATCAGGAATTTGAGCCCCACGTTGGGTGTAGAGATTACTAAAACAAATAAACTTTTAAAAAAATTTAAGAAGTGAGAATTTTACATTTTCTTTTGAAATGGGTACCTTACCACAAAAACATAACTGGGAAACACTAACCTAAGGACTGTTTGGTAAAGTGACCAGCATTTCATTTTGCTCAGAGCTAAGAAAGCTCCAGGATGCACAACTTTCAGTTATACAACCAGGAAAATCCTAGGTAAACCAAGATGAATTGTTACCCTACTCTCTGGTAGCCCTTGGAGTGCACTTGTTGAGGAAATAGTTATATACAACTGATTGGATAAAATCATAATCTGGTTCTGACCATTTTAATTATACAAAGTGATTTACTTAAGCTTTTTGAATGAAACTGTCTCAAATGTGGATTAATTACGCATTTACGTATAGGATAAATGCTTAGGAAAA
Source organism: Crocuta crocuta (assembly GCF_008692635.1). NCBI lineage: Eukaryota > Metazoa > Chordata > Mammalia > Carnivora > Hyaenidae > Crocuta > Crocuta crocuta. The sequence continues at coordinate 10,640,430 of NW_027530640.1, forward strand.
TATCATAACCAAAATTCTTTCTTGGGGTGCCTGCATGGTCATTCAGTACAGCATGTGACTCTTTTTTTTTTTAAACATTTATTTTATAATTGAGGGAGAGAGAGAGTGTGCACGCATGAGTAGGAGAGGGGCACAGAGAGAGGTGGACAGTGAATCAACATGGGCTCTGTGCTGACAGCAGAGAGCCTGACATGGGATGTGAACTGAGGAACCATGAGATTATGACCTGAGCTGAAGTCATATCCAGGGCATATACTCTTGATCTCAGATTCATGAGTTCAAGCCCCATATAAATCTTAATTTAAAAATAAACTCCATGTCTTACTTCTCTGACTTAAAAAAATAATAATACAGCAACATTTTCTATCAGTCCCCTATTACTTAATGTTACATCATTGTTAAAATCATACCATAAACTGACAGCCATTGTAGTAGACTGAGCTCCATAGAGACAAAACCAGGGTAAGTGAGAGTCAGATGCGCAACGTGTGACTCTGTGTCACACTGAAAAAAAATAACTAAACATGGGCAAAGATCTTAAGAGACTGAGAAGCAAAATATGCATTCTTTGTGCAAGCTTGCCAGGAGGAACACAAGCAGCAACGAGAAGCTTCAGTCACCTTCTCAGTTTTACAAAAAGCTCTCAGAGATGTGAAAGATCATGTCAAAGAAAGGTAACTTTGAAGATATGGCAAATGCAGACAGGCAGGTATAAAAAAGATAAAAACCAACATTATTCCTAAAGAGGAAACAAAACGAAGTTCAAGGATTCCAAGGCACTGAAGAGGCCACTTTTAGTCTTTTTGTTTTTGAGTATTGGCCCCAAATCCAAGGAGAACATCCTGGCCTATGCATTAGTGATGCTGCAAAGAAAGAGAGAGAGAGATGTAGAGTAACACTGCTGCAGAGGACAAGCAGCCTTAGGAAAAGAAGGCTGCTAACCTGAGGTAAATTATATAAATGCAGTTGCTGCAATACCAAAATATGAAAATACGCCTAGGGAGCAAAATAAAAAAGTCATCAAGGCTAAAAACAAAAAAAAGAAGAGAAGAAAGATGGGGAGGATGAGGAAGAACATGAAGATGAAGACTATAAATAAACTGGTTCTACTTTTTTTCTCGTCTATAAAGTACGTGAGCTCCCTGTACACAACTCACTCCTTTTGAAGAAAAAACCTGAAATGTAAGGCTGTGTGAGACTTGTTTTTAAATTTTTAAAAATGTTTTATTTATTTCTGAGAGAGAAAGAGAGAGAGACAGCGTAAGCAGGGGAGTGTCAGAGAGAGAGGGAGACACGGAATCTGAATGAGGCTCCAGGCTCTGAGCTAGCTGTCAGCACAGAGCCTGAGGCGGGGCTCGAACTCACGAACTGTGAGATCATGACCGGAGCCGAAGTTGGATGAACTGACTGAACAACCCAGGTGCCCTGAGACTTGTTTTTAAACTGTACAGTTTTGGGGCACCTGGGTGGCTCAGTCAATTAAGCTCCGACTTTGGCTCTGGTCATGATCTCACAGTTGGTGAGTTCAAGCCCTGCTGACAGCTCAGAGCCTGGAGCCTCATTCAGATTCTGTGTCTCCCTCTCCTGCTCATGCTGTGCCTCTCTCTCTCTCAAAAATAAATAAACATTTAAAAATATTCAGCTGTACAGTTTCAGGGTGCCTGAGTGGCTCAGTTGGTTAAGCATCCAACTCGATATTTTCTCAGGTCATGATCCCAGGGTCATGNAGCTTAACCGACTAAGCCACCCAGGCGCCCCAAAACACTAAGTTTTATATTATGCAAGACTATCAAGTAGAGATCCAAACTGACAAAGAAGTGAACTATTTCCTTTTACAGAGGAAATAATCCTATATATATAGAAAATCCCAAAAAATCCACAAGAAAGAAACTACAACTAATAAATGAATTTAGTCAGAGTTGAATGTAGGTAAGATGACTTCAAAGACCATGTTTAGTAAATGGAACCATAGGTATCTCTTTCTTCTTTACATTTTTCAGTAGTTTCAGTTTTCTTACTAAATGTATGTTACTGTCACAATGAAAAGAAATCATTAAACAGGGGAGCCTGGGTGGCTCAGTCGGTTGAGCATCCAACTTCGGCTCAGGTCATGATCTCGCAGTTCGNCTGCTCATGCTGTGCCTCTCTCTCTCTCAAAAATAAATAAACATTTAAAAATATTCAGCTGTACAGTTTCAGGGTGCCTGAGTGGCTCAGTTGGTTAAGCATCCAACTCGATATTTTCTCAGGTCATGATCCCAGGGTCATGGGATCCAGCCCTCTGTGCTGAGTTTGGAGCCTGCTTAACATTCTCTTTGTCTCTCTCTCCCTGCCTCTCTGTCTCTGCCCCTCTCCCTGGCTTGTGCACTCTCTCTAAAAATTAAAACAAACAAACAAACAGTACTGTATCTTCTTTCATATAGTGATAACACTATCGAATGTATCTTTAGCTAGCCTTGTCCTAGTGGCATTTTCATCAGCCACAACCCTTGCTGGGTACAGTGTGGGAGTGTAAAGTAGCATGGAAATTTAAGACAGGCTCTTGTTGGCACACAACATAATTAGTTATACATGGAGACGATAGTCTTTTCATCTTCAGTTATTACTAATGCATCATTTTTAATGTTTATTTATTAATTTTTGAGGGAGGGTACAAAGAGAGAGAATCCTGAGCAGGCTCCACGCTGCAGTGTAGAGCCTAGTGTGGGGCTTGAACTCACAAACCACGAGGCCAAACAAAGCCAAAATCAAGAGCTGCCTGCTTAACTAAATGAGCCACCTAGGCCTCCCTCTAATGCATCTTATATGAATTAACTGTTGTTCTCTTAACCGAGTACCAGTCTGCAATTGCAAAACACAGCTGTTTCATTAACATTACAAATACTTCTAGATAAAATCAATTTTCTTGTTAGAAAGCAAAAACCATAACTGAAACCTGTATTTTACCTTAGATAATGTTATCTTATGCACAGAACAGTCATTCTTTTAAAACTTATATTTTTATAGACAATTTATTTTGCATGCAGTTACTTAAACCCTTAGGAAGGTTTGTTTCTTTTAAAGTAGAAGCATGTTTTTTATAGTAAGATAGTGATTTGCTATTTGAGGAACTTTATTTTACTAAGGTTCTTCTGCATGTGGATTGTGATAAAGCTTTGGTTTGTTGGGATTGTTTTTCAGCAGCCAATCAGCTTTCCAAATCTANAAACAGGGGAGCCTGGGTGGCTCAGTCGGTTGAGCATCCAACTTCGGCTCAGGTCATGATCTCGCAGTTCGTGGGTTCGAGCCCCACGTCAGGCTCTGTGCTGACAGCTAGCTCAGAGCCTGGCTCGTTTCGGATTCTGTGTCTCCCTCTCTCTCTGACCCTCCCCTGCTCATGCTGTCTCTCTCAGAAATAAATAAAACATTAAAAACAATTTTTAAACAAATAACCTGGGGGTGCCTGGGTCGCTCTGTTGGTTGAACATTGGACTCTTACTAATTTCATCTCAGGTCATGATCTCATGGTTCATGGGATCGACCCCTGTCATATGAGCTCTGCTGCCAGCACAGATTCTTCTTGGGATTCTCTCTATCCTTCTTTCTCTGTCCCTCCCCTGTGGGAATGTGTGCATGCTCTCTCTCTTAAAATAAATAATTAAACATTTAAAAAAAGAAAGAAGACTTACCTAGGGGGACCTAGCTGTCTTACTTGGTAGAGTGTATGACTCCTGATCTCAGGGGTCGTGAGTTTGAGCCTACGTTGGATGCAGAGATTCCTTAAAACAAGTAAATAAAATATAATAAAAAAAGAAATATCCTATCTTTTGTTTTTGGTAAAAGTGACAAAATTACTAGGAAAAATTAAATCTTTGTCTTCCAAAGAGTATTCCCTTTGAGAATGGTAAAAGAGGCTACAGATATTATTTTATCAAGGCTGATACTGAAATAACCTTCCGCAGGGGTGCCTGGGTGGCTCAGTTAGTTAAGCATCTGACTTTAGGTAAGGTCATGATCTCGCAGTTCCTGAGTTTGACCCCTGTGTCAGGCTCTGTGCTGACAGCTCAGAGCCTGAAGCCTGCTTCGGATTCTGTCTCCATCTCTCTCTGCCCTCCCTACTCATGCTCNTAAATATGTACTATAGCAATTTATTTGTTGTTATTGTTGTTAAGTAGGCTTCATGCCCAGTGCAGAGTCCAACACAGGGCTCCAACTCATAACCATGAGATCAAGACCTGAGTGAAGATGAAGAGTTGGATGCTCTTCTTCTAAGTTTATTTATTTTGAGAGAGAGAGAGAGAGAGAGAGAGAGCACGTGCATGAGTGGGGGAAGGGGCAGAGAGAGAGGGTGAGAGAGAATCCTAAGCAGGCTCTGCACTGTCAGCACAGAGTCATGTATGAGGTTGGAGCTCATGACCTGAGCTGAAACCAAAAGCCAGATGCTTAAACCACTGAGCCACTCAGGTGCCCAGGTACTATATCAATTTAAAACTTAGCTTGCAAAATCATTCGAAGAATGAGAACATGACTATTAAAAAATTGAAACACAAAGTTTTTTTTTTTTTTTTAATTTATTTCTAGGAGAGAGAGAGAGAGNCTTCGGATTCTGTCTCCATCTCTCTCTGCCCTCCCTACTCATGCTCTGTTTCTCTCTCTCAAAAACAAAATATACATTAAAAAAAATTTTTTTTAAATAACTTTTCCTGAGGTGTCTGGATGGCTGAGTGGTAAGAGTATGCCACTCTTGATCTTGGGCATAGAGATTACTTTAAAAAAATAAAATAACCTTTCCTCATTGTCTCTGAGTCTTCAAATGAGTGAGAGTACCTGTAAAGAAGGGACCAGGAAGACATCTGGCCCTGGACAAGCACCCTAGTTCCTCTTATCCAACCATCTTTCACCTGACTGAGCAATATTAAAGTATCTAGGGATGTGAATAAATGTAAATTTTCTAGGGGTGCCTGGGTGGCTCAGTTGTTCCAACTTTTAGTTTCAGCTCAGGTTATGATCTTATAATTCATGGGTTTAGCCCTGGGTCAGACACCATGCTGAGAGGACAGAGCCTGCTTGGGATCCTCTCTTCCTCTCTAACCCTCCCCTACTAGCTCTGTCTCTCTCTCAAAATAAATAAGTAAATGTTTAAAAAAAAAGCTTTCTATGAAAAAAAGTTAGATATCATTAAAAATAAAAATGTTGAGAGGGGCTTGGGTGGCTCAGTTGGTTAAGCATCTGACTCTTGATCTCAGCTCAGGTATTGATCTCAGGGTAATGAGTTCATGTCCCACACTGGGCTCCCTGCTGGGCATGATGCCTACTTCAAAAAGATCATTTTAAAAGCAATATTGAACTAAATTTAAATATATATCTAATTTTATCATTTGATTATATAAATTATACACAAAAACAATGCTCTGCAATTGAAGGACGCAAAAACTGAAAATGTATTTAGAACAATGTTTTTTCTTTGTTTTGCTGGAATGTTTTTTTTAATGTTTATTTATTCTTGAGAGAGAAAGAGCGGGTAAGTGAGGGAGCATGAGCAGGGGAGGGGCAGAGACAGAGGGAGACACAGAATCCAAAGCAGGCTACAGGCTCCGAGCTGTTAGCACAGAGCCTGATATGGGCTCAAACCCATGAATTAAGAGATCACGACCTGTGCAGAAGTCGGATGTATAACCTAGGCGACCCTAGGATCAATGTTTTTTAAGAGTTAAAACACAGTAAGAGAATAAGTAATCAAAAGTTATACATACAAGGGTATCTAAAATGTATTTGAAATATTTTAAATGCTCTGAATACCTTCCTGTTTCAAAAAATTCAGTGTTTTAAATATGAAAACTATAGACAATTTCTTTAGGGTGAATAAAAACATTTCTTACAAAAGGATCTGCTGGTTTCTCCTTACAAAGGGCTGTGAGTCCTTTAAGAAGAGTTGGTGTTACATATAAATTTAAATAGTCCTTAGCAGCTTGTCCAACTGGAATGGGCTCAATAATCACTGTAAATACAAATATATTACCATTAAAACTAATACAAATGATGAAATATTATATAATCATTACAAAGGGAGAAATTTTAGTGGCATGATATTTAAAAGTTTTGTTTTAAAGGAAACAGAACTAGATAAATAGCATACATAGTTTTTTCAAAAACACACAAGCACATGCAGAGAAATAAGACTACATAAGACTGGCAAGAAACATATCAGAATGCTAACAGTGATCATGTACAAAATTATGATGTTGTTTTCTACTATATCCTTGCCTGCATTTCCATTTCCATGTTTTTTATAATAAATATCACAATGGACAATGTCATGAAAAAGAAAAATACAAAGATCATGTAAAATCTAGAAGATTAATTCATTCCAACAATTAATTCCTGCCACAAAATAGCAGGCACTTTACAAAGTGGTATAGATACAACAGTGTACATACATTTTGTGCTTATAGACTACTAAATATACACATAAAACCTATTTCTATGTAATATATATTAACATTCCTGCTTATATTTCAAGTTTTTAAATAAATTATGTAAGATCTAGGAAAATTTTAGTCTTTTTAGCTTTGTTTGAACACTATGCAGGTCAACCAGACCTGTAGTATCACAAATAATATATTTATATAAGGAAGAATGTAGTTTATAAGTCTTAGTAAGTCTTTTGAGGATGACCTCCATCAATGGGCTACTTTTTTTTAAAATAGTTTGTCAAGCTGGTTTCCATATAACACCCAGCGCTCATCCCAACAAGTGCCCTCCTCCATGTCCATCACCCCCTCCCCCCTTCCCCCACCCCCATCAGCCTTCAGTTTGTTCTCAGCATTCAAGAGTCTCTCATGGTTTGCCTCTCTCCCTCTCCCCCACTATTTTTCCTCTTCTTCTCCGTTAAGTTCCTCCTAATCCTCCTATATGTGGAAACATGGTATCTGTCCTTCTCTGCCTGACTTATTTTGCTCAGCATTAACACCCTCAAGGTCCATCCAGGTTGCTACACATGGCCAGATTTCATTCTTTCTCATTGCCATGTAGTATTCCATCGTATGGATAAACCACATCGTCTTGATTCATTCGTCCGTTGATGGACACTTAGGCTCTTTTCATGTTTTGGCTATTGTTGAGAGTGCTGCTATGAACATCGGGGTACATGTGTCCCTATGCATCAGCACTCCTGTATCCCTTGGGTAAATTCCTAGCAGTGCTATTTCTGGGTCATAGGGGAGTTCTATTGTTAATGTTTTGAGGAATCTCCACACTATTTTCCAGAGGGGCTGCACCAGTTGACATTCCCACCAACAGGTAGGAGGGTGAATGGGCAACTTTTGATAAAGAATTTGAAAAGCTAATGGTCTCACATGTTCGGATCTAAATCATCACTGGCCCAAGGAAAAAGAGGGTGGGAAGACATATTTCTGTACGACCAATATATGGGCTCAGTCTCAATGAGACAACTAACAATAGGAGAGTCCTTTCCCAGGATGGCAGGTAAAGCTAGAAAATGTCGCAAAGGACTTGAATAAAAGGTTCCTTTCCTAGTAGTCTCATTATAGCACTCTTTTTTGTACTGATCATTGTAATAATTTTTAGTTACATAAATATTTCTTTTATTTTTGAGGAGACACAAGAGCACATGAGAGTGCATAGGGAGGGGGCAGAGAGATAGGGAGACAGAGAATCCCAAGCAGGTTCTGCACTGTCAGTGTAGAGCCTGCCATGGGGCTTGAACTTACAAATCTTGAGATTATAACCTGAGCCAAAATCAAGAACTGGACACTTAACTGAATGAGCCACCTCAGTGATTATGTTTTTAACACATTTTCCATGCATTTATCAGCCATTCATGCATCTTTTGTGAAATGTTTATTCAAATCTTTTTTTTTTTTTTTTATTTCTAGGAGAGAGAGAGAGAGAGAGAGACAGCGTGAGCAGGGGAGCGTCAGAGAGAGAGGGAGTCACAGACTGAAATAGGCTCCAGGCTCTGAGCTGGCAGTCAGCACAGAGCCCGACGCGGGGCTCAAACCCACGAACCGCGAGATCATGACCTAAGCGAAAGTCAGACGCTTAACCGACTAAGCCACCCAGGCGCCCCTATTCAAATCTTTTATGTGGTTTTTATTTAAAAATTTTTTAAGGTTTTATTATTTATTTATTTATTTTAGAGAAAGCACAAGCACGCACACTTAGAGGAGAGGAGTAGTGGGAAAGAGAGAATCGCAAGCAGGCTCCAGGTTCAGCACAGAGCCTGATTTGGGGCTGGATCCCATGATCCTGGTATCATGACCTGAGTTGAAATCAAGAGTTGGATGCTCAAATACTGATAACACATTGAGGGCTGAAAGAGGTGGGGGAGAAGAGAAGGGGGGTGATGGGCTTGGAGGAGGGCACTTGTTGGGATGCGCACTGGGTGTTATATGGAAACCAACTTGGCAATAAACTATTAAAAAAAAAAAAGAGTTGGATGCTCAACTGACTGAGCCACCAAGGCGCCCTGTAAAGGTTTTATTTTTAAGTAGTCTCCACACCCAATGTGGGGCTTGAACTCACAACCCTGAGATCAAGAGTCATATGTTCTACTGACTGAGCCAGCCAGGTGCCCCTCATAGTAAGTTTTGAATTCAGGTTAGTGGAAGTTATCCAACTTTGTTCTTCTTTTTAAAAATTGTTTTAGCTTGTCTAGATCTTTTACAATAACATATAAATTTTAAAATCAGCTTATCAACTTCTGCATAAATGAATGCATGGATTTTGACAGGGATTGCATCAATTGATCAATCTGGAGAGAAGTGCCATCTTGATAACACTGACTCTTCTGATACATCAACATAGGGGGTCTATTCACTTTAGATAGTCTTTGATTTCTCTCAATAATGTTTTGTACTTTTCATTGTATAAGAATTGCATTTCTTTTATTAAATTTATTCCAAAGTATTTTAGTATTTAATTCCAGTATATTTATATACAGTGTATTACATTAGCTTCAGGTGTACAATATAGTGATTCAAAAATTCTATACACTACTCAGTGTTCATCAAGATAAGTGTACTCTTAATCCTCATCACCTATTTTACCCATCACCCCACCCAGCTCCCCTCTGGTAACCCTCATCTTGTTCTCTCTTTTTTGTTGTTGTTCCTCTCTATTTTTAAGTGTCTACTTTTTTGGTCTCTTTTTTACTTTGTACATTTTGTTTTGTAAATTCCACCTATGAGTGAAATAGTATTTTATAATTTTTGCTACTATTGTGAATGAAATTATTTCCTTAACTTCAGTTTTGGATTGTTCCTACCTCATCTATTTTTTCTGGCCATTTATTATTTGTCTTTAGCAACTAGTGATGGATGGATTAATGTGAAAATAAAGTTTTCACGTTTCTTACACATATGAACTTTCATTGAACTTTTTGAAGCTTTCTAATAACATTTATGGTTTATACACTGCATTGTATATTTATTTTTATAGATTTTTAAATGTGATCATCTTGAGAGCAGGGACATATTCTTATTCATCTTTGTATTTCTATCACATAGTAGGTAATACAATAAATTCGTTGAAGGAATGGAATATAACAAAACTTTGAATTAGTCCTCTCAAATGAAAAGGAAGCAAACTACATTTTTCAATGGTTAGGAACATATCTTTGAATATCTTTATAACTTGCTTGAGTGACTCATCATCCTGGGTTTTGCACATAGTTCTTTTTTTTTAACGTTTATTTTATTTATCTTGAGAGAGAGAGAACATGTGAGGAGGGGAGGAGAAGCAAGAGAGGGAGAGAGAGAACCCCAAGCAGGCTTCACATTGCCAGCGCAGAGCCCAATGCGGGACCCAAACCCACAAACCACAATATCATGACCTGAGCCAAAACCAAGAGTCAGATGCCCAACTGACTGTGCCACCCAGGTACCCCACTGCACATAATTCTTCAGTGACTGGTAAGCAAGAGGGAGCTCATACCCCAAACTCTTCAGAATTTACTCAAAAGAACTTCACATTCTCAGCAAAAGATCTGCAACATGGTAGATAATTAATCATTTATATTTATCTTGCAACAGCTGCTTCTCAAATGTCTAACTTTATTTCTTAAACTCATGTTTAGATGACTAATTAATGGTAAAATCAAAAGCAATCTAAAATAACAGTTTAGGAACAAAATCCTATGAATAAGAAGACCTTCAAAAAAAAAAAAGGACTAGAAAAAACAAAACACTAATAGGAGTTATGCATCGGACATTTTAAGAATTTTACATGTATGTGAAACATTCAACCCTAACAATATCCCTATTAGGTAGGAAGGTACTAATCTATTTGCATTTTACTGATGAGAAAAACTCACAGAGAGGTTAGATGTCTGGAGTCAGAGGAAAGGTCTAATTCATTAGTAGGACTAAATCTAAGTACTATCACATTAAAAAGACATTTCATGGGGGCACCAGCTGGCTCAGTCATTACAAAATGTGACTTTTGATCTTGGGGTGGTGAATTTAAGCCCCAGGTTGGACATGAAGCCTACTGAAAAAAATAAAGGGGGTAGGGTGTGTGGGTGGCTCAGTCAGTTCAGTGTCTGACTTCAGCTTAGGTCATGGTCTCGTAGTTTGTGAGTTCAAGCCCCATATCAGGCTCTGTGTTGACAGCCTGGAGCCTAGAGCCTGCTTCAGATTCTGTGTTCCCCCTGTCTCTGGCCCTCCCCTTCTTGCACTCTGTCTGTCTCTCTCTGAGAAGTAAATAAACACTTTGGGGCACCTGGTGGCTCAATCAGTTGAGTGTCCGACTTTAGCTCAGGTCATGATCTCATGGTTAGTGAGTTTGAGCCCAGCATCGGGCTCTGTGCTGACAGCTCAGAGCTTGGAGCCTGCTTCAGATTCTGTGTCTCCCCCTCTCTCTTGCCCTCCCATGATCATGCTCTGTCTCTCTCTGTCTTTCAATGATAAATAAACATTTAAAAAAAATTTTAAAATACATTTCATGTTTGAGATATAAGTCAAAACAATATAGAAGCATGAGAAGTATAAGTAGAGGTTATAGATGAAATAAGACTGACTACAATTGTTTAAGTTGGGTAATAGGTTCATTAGGGGTTTATTATACTATTCTGTCTACTGTTAGTTATGTTTGAAGTTTTCCACAATAAACAACTCCAAAAAGATACCCTAATGGAATAGATATGTGACAAAAATTAGTAAGAACACCAATCTAACAACGAACAAAAGAGCAGTTCAAAAATCAGAGGAGGGGCGCCTGGGTGGCTCAGTCGGTTGGACGTCCGACTTTGGCTCAGGTCATAATCTCATGGTTACTGGGTTCGAGCCCCATGTCGGGCTCTGTGCTGACAGCTAGCTCAGAGCCTGGAGCCTGCTTCAGATTCTGTGTCTCCCTCTCTCTATGACCCACCCCTGCTCACGCTGTCTCTCTCTGTCTCTCAAAAATAAATGAAAACACTAAAAAATTAAAAACAAAAATCGGAGGGAAAAAAAGAAAATTCTGAGGAATAGGTCTAAATGACTTAAGAAAAAAATAACAGGCCAAAAAAATATTCAAAGCTCCCCAATGCTGTAAGTTTTTAAAATATATATTTGTTTGAGAGAGAGAGTGAGCGCACACATTTGGGGGAGGGTCAGAGAGAGAGGGAAACAGGATCTGAAGTGCAGGGCTCCAAGTCACCGTCTGTGAGACCATGACCTCAACCGAAGTTGGATGCTCAATAGACTGAGCCACCTAGGCACCAAAATGCTTTACATTTAAAAAAAAATGTTTATTTCTTTTGAGAGAGAGAGGATACACACAAGCAGGGATGGGGAGAGAGGGAGGGAGAGGGAGAATCCCACGCAGGCTCTGCAATGACAGATGGGGCTCCATCTCAGCAACCATGAGTCATGACCTGTGCCAATATCAAGAGTCGGATGGTCAGAGTCACCCAAGTACCCCTACATTTTTTCTTTATAACGGAAATCACGAAATTTTCTTCCTGATCTAAAAATATTACTGAAATAAACTAAAAATCTCAATGTTCTTTATTATGCCCAATTCTAAAAGGTTGACAGCATCCATAAAAGGATGGAAAAAAAAAATGGGCCTGAAGCTATTAATTTCACAGGTGCATGAGTGTTCATTAGGCAAACAGTAGAGAAAATGTTAAATCTATCATAATTTCCCAAGGAGATCCTTTTTTCATGTGTAACAAACTTTACTGATGCTTTAGGGATAACTTAAATAACTGCAACAAAGGAGAAGAGAAACCCTACATAGAGCTAGTCTAAGAGAAAAGAAAAAAAAAAAGAAAAAAAAAAAACACCTCTTCTCAAAAGATCCCCTAGAGGGCACAATTTAGTTTTGAGGGAAATAGTGAGTTATCCATTCTTGGCTTTAGGTTTTTAAGTACCTATAACTTGAAAATATGACAAAATATATTGGAGAAAACTCCTATTTTCCTTCCCAGCTACATCACCCAAATAAAAGAAAAAACAACAGGAACATTGTAACTCACCTTCAGGAAACATGAATCGAATTTCTCTTTCTGCTGCAGCAAAGTCATTACTCCCATGAAGTGCATTTCTTAGGTCATCTGTGCCATAAATTGCCCTTAGACTAAAAGCAAGTTAGAGATAATAACCATCCAATTTGCTGTCTTTTCCTTACTCTTTACATATCCATTCTATTCAGGAAATTTACAGAATCATTAAGCTTAAATCTATCTAGAGGGTCAAATATATTTAAATCTGCAGAAGGAATACACTGGGAAAATAGGAGTTCTCTGGGTGAAGAAGAAGTGTTGTTTTGTGAGAAGTGAAAAGGCAATGTATATTCAAAAGTGCCAGAATTCAATGTCCTCAAGTTTCCAAACTTTAAAGATAATGCTGAAAATCTGGTTTTATGGCCCTCTATTACCAGTATTATTTTAAAAAGCCATGACAATTTTCCTATGAAAAATCCTATTTCAGTGATGACTTCATTCAAGGATGACAGAAGAATGAGGCTAATCAACCATAAATTAGACATTCCCTGAGGCTTTGTGGTATTTGGTATTAAGATAGGCATTTAAATAGGTACACTTTAAAAATGATCCCCTCACCCCAACCAAAATACCAAAAAGCTGATTTAGGAAAACTTTCAAATGAAAAGAGACTCCTATTATAATGAAACCAGTTTTGGGGTTTTTTTTTTTTCGTTTTTGTTAGATTCTCTTTCTCTCCCTAGGAAAGTTACCTGTCTGGATGTGTCTCCTTAGCTACGAAGGTATTACTTGGTCCCAGAAGTTCTTTCCAGTAAGAGATGGCATTATGTCTAGCTAATATCATAGCAACAAGTGGTCCAGAACTCATGTAAGCTGTTAAATTGGGGAAAAACATTTTCCCATACTGTTCCACATAAAAGTTACTACAGTGCTCAGGGCTGAGGTGTAGTTTTCTTCTCTATAAGAGAAACAAAGTCAACAAGAGTATTTAAAATGACAATTCAATAATAACTCATTGTCATTAGTAACGATATTAATACCAATCTGATTACAAATTTGAGATTTTTGTATTATGAAGAAAGGGAGAGGTAAGAAAATTAAATGTAGGGTATTAAGTTATTTAACCCTTGTTCATTGTTGATGTGAATGTAAACTGGTGCAACCACTGTGGAAAACAGTATGGAGGTTCATTAAAAAATTAAAAATTAAACTACCATATGACCCAGTAATTCTACTACTGGGTACCTAACCAAAGAATACAAAAGCACTAATTCAAAAAGACATAGGCACCCTTATGTTTATTGAAGCATTATTTACGATAACTGGACCATGGAAGCAACCCAAGTATCCATCTAGAGATTAATGGATCAAGATGTTGTGTGTATGTACATTTGCATATATACAATATATACACTTTATATATATATATATAATAGAATATTAATCAGCCTTGAATGAATGGTATCTTGCCATTTGTGACAACCTGGATAGACCTAGAGGGTATTATGCTAAGTGAAATAAGTCTGAGAAAGACAGATACCATGATTCCACATACATGTGAAACCTAATAAAACAATCAAATTAAAACAGATTCTTAAATACAGAGAACAAACTGGTAGTTGCCAGGGGGAAGGGAGGGATGAGCGAAACAGATGAAGGGAACTAAGAGGTAGGGACTTCTAGTTAGAAAATAAATCACAGAGATGAAAAGTACAGCACAGAGAAGAGAGTCAGTAATATTGTAATAACCTCATACGGTGACAGATGGTGACCACACTTACGGTAGTAAGCACCTAGTGATGTATAGAATAGTCAAATCAGTATGTTGTATATCTGAAACTAATATAGTTAAGTTAATTATACTTAAGTAAAAAAGAGCTATCTAACTTACTGAAGAAGAATTATTCCTATTTGGCAGTCTCCTTCAATATATGGTTTAATGATGAATTCAGCTTATCTCCTTCTTAAAAAACTCCTATCACCAATATTTTCTTAATACATACTTTGTATACATTAAAGTAACAAAATAGGATTTTAAAATATTCCAAATTCATCTCTATCTATTTGTGTGATATTTTATTTATTATGAAATTTCCCTACATTATTTTAGGAAGCTGGTCTCTTTACGGTAATCAGAAATAACACACAGTAAAGTGATGCTGTAAACAAGTTTTTCTCTTGAATGTGAAAATTGTGTATTTATTCTGGTTCTGCCATAAATATGTTGATTCACTGTGATGTTGAGAAAAAACAGTTGGGGGGTGCCTGGGTGGCTTAGTCGGTTAAGTGTCTGACTTTGGCTCAGGTCATGATCTCATAGTTTGTGGGTTCGAGCCCCGCGTCGGACTCTGTGCTGATGGCTAGCTCAGAACCTGGAGCCTGTTTCAGATTCTGTATCTTCCTCTCTCTCTGACCCTTCCCTGTTCATGCTCTCTCTCTCTCTCTCTCAGAAATAAATAAAACATAAAAAAGAAAAAAAAAATAAAAAAATAGTTGGTATTAAGTTTCTCAATTTGAAAGAATATAAAATGTTGGGGGCAAATAAATGATATTTTTCTTCACAAAAGAGACTATATGAATCGTTAAAAAAATCACAGAAATGAAGTTAGCCATCCTTCTGATTAGAGATCAGCTATCTGAATGCTTTTTAAAAATCATCCATTAACGGGGCACCTGACTGGCTCATTTGGTTGGTGTCTGACTCTTGATTTTGGCTCAGATCATGATCTCATAGCTCAGGAATTCGAGCCCTGCAACAGTGTTGAGCCTGCTTGGAATTCTCTCCTAGTCTCTGTCCTTCCCCTGCTCACGCTCTCTCAAAAATAAGTAAATTTTTAAAAAATCATCTAATACTACTGTTTCTCAGTTTCAATAAAGGTGGATCATGAAGGAAAAGACTCAGAAGAGAGGGGTTCGAAGTCCTCATTAAGGAAAACTTGTGGCTAGAATAAGGATGATGAGAATGTGAATAAATCACTAGGTCAAAGCTATAAATCTCCATAATTAAGGCAGAAAACTATCTTTCTAAAGTGGGTTAGATGTTCCTGAGAGTATAGTGCAAAATTTACCAAGTGATCTCTTAAAATTCCTTCTAATACTATCATGTGTTCTCAGGTTTCAGAAGCTTGGCAAATTTGCTTGGTTTGTAGTAAGGAATCAAAACTGCCCAAAGCAAGAAATGGGAAGATGCTTACCTAGATGGGTCAGCATTGCTGTAAATAGGCTCTACTGACAAACATTCTCACCAGCCAAGGACCAGCTACCACAAAATAGGTGCCTGTATCTGTTCTCATACTGAAATTCATATAGTCAAGAAAAAGAAACTCGAGAAATTATAAAACTGCCATTAAACATAAACATAAACATTGATTCTATTATTTAAAATTAAGATGTGTCGGGGACCCTGGGTGGCTTAGTCGGTTGAGCGTCCAACTTTCGCTTGGGTCATGATCTCGCGGTTCGTGGGTTCGAGCCCCGCGTCGGGCTCTGTGCTGACTGCCAGCTCAGAGCCTGGAGCCTGTTTCAGAGTCTGTGACTCCCTCTCTCTCTGACCCTCCCCTGCTCACGCTGTCTCTCTCTCTCTCCTAGAAATAAATAAAAAACATTAAAAAAAATTTAAAAAAATAAATAAAATTAAGATGTGTCAGTATTTATGATTCTTACCCATATTGGTATGGGGGGGGTTGTTGCTGAGTTAAAAATAAAAATCTGATCTGTTTAAATGTAAGCCCTTATCACACACCCCTTAAAAAGCAAGGGAACTCAACATCTGCAGGTGTGCCACCTAATGCAGCATACTTATAAAAATTAAGAGCTCCTTTTATTTTTTTTAAAGTTTATTTTGTGAGGGGGGCGCAGAGAGAGAGGGAGAGAGGAGAGAAATACAGGCAGGTTTTGCATACTCAGGGCAGAGCTCCATATGGGGCTCAAACCCAGGAACCGAGGGATCATAACCTAAGTCAAAATCAAGAGTCAGAAGCTTAACCAACTGAGCCACCCAGACACTCCAAAAGCTCCTTTTAAACTAAAATTGAGGGGCACCTGAGTGGCTCAGTTGATTAAATGTCTGACTTTGGCTCAGGTCATGATCTTACCATTTGTGAGTTCCAGCCCCACATCAAGCTCACTGCTGTCAGTGCGGAGCCTACTTCAGATCCTCTGTCCCCCTATCTGTTCCTCCCTGACTTGTGTGCTCTCTCTCAAAAAATAAACTGAAATTAACACTGAATCTGTAATTATATTGGTTGAATTAAAATTACATCAGGGACACCTGACTGGGTTGGTCAGTGAAACATGCAACTCTCGGTCTTGGGGTTGTGAGTTTGGAGATTTGTTTGAAAGTAGGAGCATTAAAAAAAAAAAAAAACAAACCATTAGGTAAAACTTTTTGGAGTCTGGGTGAATATTTTCACAAAGAAAAGCAGTATTAAATGATATCAGAAAAGGAACCATTAGTTTCTAGAAGAAAAAAGACTGCCACCTACTGAAAGGATACATCATTTTTTCAGAAGGTTTTCCCTAGACAGGACAAGAAGGCCTCAAGTTCAGTGGACTCCCAACTATAGTAAAGTCTGTTTTAAAAGAATAAATACTATACAACTCCACTTACATGAGATATCTGGAATAGTCAAATTCAGAGAGACAGGAAAAGCAGAATAGTGGTTATCAGAGGCTGGGAAGAGGGGTAAACAGAGTAATTAATAAGCGCAGTTTCAGTTTCAGTTGATGAAAAAGTTCTAGAGATGGACAGTGGTGATGGCTGCACAATAAAGGCAAGGTACCTAATGCTACTGAACTGTACACCTAAAAATGGTGAAAATAGTAAATTTTATGTTGTATATATTTTATCACAATTAAAACAAAGAAAAAAGCATATGTATATCAAGGCTTTGCTATGAAATTTACTGATTAGGAAAAGTGTTAAATTACACAAGTCACAATAATTTTTAATTCATACTTCAGTTTTCACTAATAATTTTTATTAAAAAAATTTTTAATGTTTAGTTTTGAGAGAGACAGAGTGTGAGCAGGGGAAGAGCAGAGAGAGAGGGAGACACTGAATCTGAAGCAGGCTCTAGGCTCTAAACTGTCAGCACAGAGCCTGACTCAGGGCTAAAACTCATGAGCCAAGAGATCATGATGTAAGCTAAAGTCAGACGGTTAACTGACTGAGCCACTCACGCGGCCCTATGTTTAATTTTTTTTAATATTTAATTTTTTTAATGTTTTTAAATTTATTTCTGAGAGAGAGAGAGACAGCATGAGCAGGGGAGGGTCAGAGAGAGGAGACACAGAATCCAAAGTAGGCTCCAGGCTCTGAGCTGTCAGCACAGAGCCTGACGTGGGGCTTGAACCCACAAACTGTGAGATCATGACCTGAGCCGAAGTTGGATGCTTAACCCACTGAACCACCCAGTTTTTTAAATATTTAAATTTTAAATCCATTTGGAGTTCACCCTGGTGTACACAGTATAATATTTGAATCCAGCTCTTTTTTAATGGTTATCCAATTTTCCTAACATTTATTAAAAATTTTTTTTACCTAGGGCGCCTGGGTGGCTCAGTCAGTTAAGCGTCCGACTTTGGATCAGGTCATGATGTCACGGTTCGCGGGTTTGAGCGCTGCATCAGGCTCTGTGCTGACAGCCAGCTCAGAGCCTGGAGCCTGTTTCGGATTCTGTGTCTCCCTCTCTCTCGGACCCTTCCCTGCTCATGCTGTCTCTCTCTCTCTCAGAAATAAATCAAACATTAAAAAAAAAAAAATCTTTACCTAAGTCTTTTAAATACATTAAATATTTTTATTATACATTCCTGCACTATTTCCTTACACTTTCTTGTACCATTCCTACCTTGAGCCTCTATGTATCCTTCTAAGCTTACCTGAAATCTCCCATCTTTCCTGAGGACTCAGTTAAAACACTGACAAAACAGACAATATGACACTGCAGACATATAAGAAAGTAAAAAACCCTGGAATTTCAAGTACGGATGGTTCAGAAAAGGATTATTTAAAATATCCAGGGGCACCTAGGTGGCTCAGTTGATTGAACATCTGGCTCTTAATTTCAGCTAAGGTCATGATCTCACCACTGGTGAGATGGCGCCTTGCACATCTGTACAGAGCAGGGTGTACAGAGCCTGCTTATGATACTCTATCTCCCTCTCTCAATCTCTCTCAAAAACAAATATTTTCAAAAATCCCATTATACCTGATAATCTTTTCCTAAAATTTTATTTATTTATTTAGAGAGAGAAGGAGAGAGAAGGAGAGAAAGGATCCCAAGCTGGCTCCACACTGTCAGCACAGAACCTGATAGGGGCATGAACCCACAAAACGTGAGATCATGACCTCAGCTGAAATCGAGAGTTGGACATTAATCGACTGAGCCACCAAAGCACCCCTAATGATAATCCTTAACAACACTCTTTTGACATACATTTTCAAACCTCTACCAACTGCAGAATAAGGCTTAGCACATTAAATGTTTGTAATAATTGAAAAAGAAAATATCAACAGTCCATCAATTGAGGAACAAGTAAATGAACTGTGGTTCATTCACACAGGGAAATATTATACAGAAGTTAGAATTAGAAAGATTCAGATGTAATAACATGGAATGTTATCTGAGCAACTTTGTAAAAGGGGGGTCAATGGAAGAGAACTGTATTATTTTATGGAGGAAAATGTTTATAAATGCATAGAAAAATCCTGAAAGGACAAAAAGTGTTAAGTAGATGCCTTTCCCTGGAAACTAAGACTTCGGTGGGAGAGGAAGGTGATGGAAAAAGGAATTTTAATTCTCATTTTAGATCCTTTTGAAGTGTGAAAATTTTTAAAACAAGCACATACAACTTTTATACTTAAATGTTAAGTTTAAAGCTAAATACTAAGGAAATAAATAGGTTAACATATTTACATAAATATTTAAAAAAGAAGCAAAGAGAGGTAAAAAACATCATCATGCCCAGAAGTTACCTGAACAATGGTGAATCCAGATCTGAGAATAATATCTTGTATCTCCTCCTCTTTGTCAACAATATCTGGTTTGATAATAGCCAGAGTTTTTTCTACATATATCTGAGGCGGGGACATTGATATCTCCATTCTGCCTTTTTTTTAATGTAAATTTAGGAGATTCTCCGCAGGAATCAACTGCAATGACATGCATTAACCCCACCCCATACTTAATGTAATTGTGACTAAGAACAGTTATTAGGTGCTTGATTTTATTAACTTATAAAGTTAGAAACTGCTGAGTGTTTTTCTATGAGCAGTGTCTTGATAATATGATATGAGGTTGGGAAGGTGCCTGGCTGGTTCAGTTTGAAGAGCATGAGACTCTTGATCTCTGGGTCATGGGTTGGAGCCTCAGGTTGGGTGCAGAGATTACTTAAAATAAAGTAAAAAAAACCAAACTAACAAAAACCATTTCTCCTCTACTTCTAATTCATGCCCTTGGTATTCCTAAGCCCATTACTTGAGAGGGAGAGGCAAGGGGCAGTCTGAAGGCTTGGGTCTGGTGCAGACTCTAAGAGCTGCAGGTGAAAGCTCTGTTGGCCACTCTGCAGCAACTCTCTACCCTATTGGCAGGTAACCCACAGCCCCCCATTCCCGCCCTTCTGGGAAGACCACACATAAGGTCTGTCCTGGTTAGAAAGCAGGATCGCCAAACTGCAGTGCCTTTCCCTCCACTGCAGATTCTGAACACTCACCCTAGCGCCTGTTCCTCCAGTGCCACCTCAGCTTGTTGCTAGGAGACCTGAGGCACAGTTCAGGGACGGTGGCTGAACAGGGCCAAACTAGCAGAGGGCCAATCCAGCAGATTACTTCACAGGCTCTGGGTGATTTCTTTTATCCAAGAGAGGGTGCCAGCCTACAGATATCTTTATTTCCCCCTGGGAATCTTAAGAGCACTAGATGTTTTTTTAACATTTTCATCTTATTTCACCCTCCTAGCCATTTGAAGGATGCTTCAGTTATCTCAATCTTATAAATAAGGAGACAAATCATAAGATACTCTCACTTCATCCTACACCATCCTAGTGCAGACAGTATATGTAAGAAAATCCAAGCCAAGTACCTTACTCATTCCATCAGACATTATCCCCTCTAATCCCAGACTCTGTAATCAGTAAAAAGCAATCTATAACTTGTGAAATAATATTTATTTATAGAGCAGTTATAAGACGTTTAATTTAGTTACATCTAAATCAAGCCCATGGAACAAAAATGTGGGCAACATTTACAGCTTGGCCCCAAATCTGAGCTTTCCCTGCTTTATGTTATGTCCACAGGCACCCATGACTCCCTGGTTGTGAATTAAGGCATTTTTCTTATTAGAAAAGACAACAGAGAACTGGTAAACAAGTACTGGGATCTTCTCTAAGTCTCAATAAGAGGTCCCAAATCCAGAAAATGTCAGGATAGCAGCTCCTGGTTAACAAAAGAGGTTTTCCATCATCCACAGGGTTGACTGGTTCTCATTCCAAACTATTTAAGTCTCTTCTTTTGTCTAACCAAATACTCAGCACCTATAGAGACAAGGAAACAGCAAGCTATGAATCTTAAAAACTACAGAGATTTGATTGCAATTTCTTTTTCTGCAATAAGCTATGACTATGCTTTTTTTCTTTAAAGTATGGTCTTGCCCAGAAAAGAAACCCTCTGTCCTCTTTTGTCTATCATGTCTTACCCCTAGAGATGAGACAGTGTGAACATACATTAATACCAACAAGTATAGGAACCAAAAGATGGATAGTGATTCCAGCCTTTGGTTTACATGTTTAGCCCTCTAAGCTGAGGCTCTGAAAGTAGGAGCTCCTGTTACTTATCTATTCCCAGCTCTCTTGAGACTTCACTGCTGCTGGTCTTCCTATACTACTTTACTTCATTATCTATTAAAGCTGGTCCTACAGAGGTTTAAGGTTTTCCTAAGCAGTAGGTACAATGTCAATACCTCGGGGCTTTTGATCACACCTGAACATAAACTCTGAGAACACAACGTCATTTTAACATCAATCTTATTCTCAAAGACTTAGTAAAATGAGATTCCAGAGGCTGTACTCCCTTTTTCTTACAGCTCTCTTACATATAGTACCTGAATCTGCTCCAAGACTTCTCGCTGCATCTCCACAGCCATATGGTACACATGATGATCAGAGTCATTGTACATCACAGCATTTTGGAACATCAGCATCAGGTCACGCTGGAACTGAGCCATGGTACGAATCCGTCCCTTAGACAGATTCCTTTTCAGGCTAGTTAAGTCCATGGGTCTACAGGTGGCCAACAAAAACGAGAGGAAATCAAACTTTCATGTTGACTATGTGGGACCTAACATGCTCTCGTGGAGAACCAGCTCTCCAAGTAGTAAATGAATACAGTAGTAAATAAAACAGTAGCAAAGATAACAATTTCCATCAGATAATAAAATGCCAGCAGCAGCTAACATCTGACGTCTTACAACAGGGCAAGAGGTGTGCTAGGTACTTTCTATATTCACTCACCTGTTCCTCTCAGTAAAACGATAAGCTAGGCACCTTATTATCACCTATTGGCAAAGAAGAAACACATCTAGAGAGATTAAGTACTTGCTCAAAGTCACACAGTTTGGATTCCAATTCAGAGGCAGCTTGACTCCAGAGCCCACAAGCCCAGCTACTACATTCTATTACTGTGGGAAGAATGCTGGCCCCTGGTACCAAAGTTGTAAAGAGCTCCAACGATTAGTCTGTTCCATTGTACTGACTGACTCACTGATTGTTAACAATGTATAGTCATAAACTAGTTGTTTAATCTGCTTCTCTTACTATTTAATCAAAAGTTAAAAATGTTTTTCTCCTTGTGTGGAGATGAAAAGTGTGTGAATCAAGTCAATGTTTACCTAAATAATTACTGAATGAGACACAAAGAGTGGGCATATAATAGAAAACAAAGCACTGTAGAAAGAGGACTGAACTACAAGTTAAGAATTGGGTTTAGTAATCCCTATCAAAATAACACCAGCATTCTTCACAGAGCTAGAACAAACAATCCTAAAATTTCTAAGTAACCAGACAGACCCTGAAGAGCAAAGCAATCTCGAAAACCAAAGCTGGAAGCATCACAATACCAGACTTCAAACTGTATTACAAAGCTGTAGTCATCAAGACAGTATGGTACTGGGGCGCCTGGGTGGCTTAGTCGGTTAAGCGTCCGACTTTCGCTTAGGTCATGATCTCATGGTTCGTGGGTTCGAGCCCCGCGTCGGGCTCTGTGCTGGATGCCAGCTCAGAGCCTGGAGCCTGTTTCAGTCTGTGACTCCCTCTCTCTCTGACCCTCCCCTGCTCACGCTGTCTCTCTCTCTCTCCTAGAAATAAATAAAACATTAAAAAAAAAAAAAAAGACAGTATGGTACTGGCACAAAATCAGACACTCAGATCGATGCAACAGGTTAGAGAGCCCAAGAAATGGACCCACAAACGTATGGTGAACGAATCTTTGACAAAGCAGGAAAGAATATCCAAAGAAATACAGTCTTTCCAGCAAATGGTGTTGGGAAAACTGGACATCAACATGCAGAAAAATTAACCTGGACCACTTTCTCACACCATACACAAAAATAAACTCAAAATGGATGAAAGATCTAAACGTAAGATAGGAAGCCATCAAAATCCTCAAGGAGAAAGCAGGCAAAAACCTCTTTGACCTCGGAGGCAGCAACTTCTTACTCGTCTCCAGAGGTAAGGGAAACAAAAGCAAAAATGACCTATTGGGATCCCATCAAAATAAAAACTTATGCACAGCAAAGGAAAACAATCAGCAAAACTCAAAGGCAACCAATGGAATGGCAGAAGATATTTACAAATGACATATCAGATAAAGGGTGAGTATCCAAAATCTATAAAGAACTTATCAAACTCAAGACCCAAAAAAATGATCCAGTGAAGAAACGGGCAAAGAAATGAAGACATTTCTCCAAAGGAGACATCCAGATGGCCAAATGACACATGGAAAAATGCTCAACATCACTCATCTTCAGGGAAATCAAAATTAAAATCACAATGAGATACCACCTCACACCTGTCAGAATGGCTAACATTAACAACTCAAGCAACAACAGATGCTGGCAAGGATATGGAAAAAGGGGAACCCTTTTGCACTGCTGCTGAGAATGCAAACTGGTGCAGCCATTCTGGAAAACAGTATGGAGGCTGCTCAAAAAATTAAAAACAGAACTACCCTACAACCCAGCAAGTGTACTACTAGGTATTTATTCAAGGGATACAGGTGAGCTGTTTCAAAGGAACACATGCACCCCAATGTTTATAGCAGCACTACAGACAATAGCCAAAGTATGGAAAGAGCCCAAATGTCCCATTGACAGACGACTGGATAAAGAAGATGTGGTATATATACACAATGGAGTATTACTTGGCAATCAAAAAGAATGCCATCTTTGCCAATTGTAACTATGTGGATAGAACTAGAGGGTATTATTATGCTAAGCAAAATTAGTCAGAGAAGGACAAAAATCATAAGACTCCACTCATATGAGGAATTTAACATACAAAACAGATGAACATAAGGGAAAGGAAGCAAAAAGAATATAAAAACAGGGAAGGGGACAAAACATAAGAGACTCTTAAACACAGAGAACAAACAGAGGGTTACTGGAGGAGTTGTAGGAGGGGGATGGACTAAATGGGTAAGGGGCATTATGGAATCTACTCCTGAAATCATTCTTGTACTATAAGCTAACTAACTTGGATGTAAATTAAAAAATTAAAAAAAAAAAAAGAATCGGGTTTAGATCTAGTTCTGCTATTCACTGTTGAACATTCCCAAGTCATGAGAATCTCTAAACCTTACTTTCCTCATCTATTTTTTAAAAAATTTTTTCAATGTTTTTATTTATTTCTGAGAGAGAGAAAGAGAGAGAGACAGTGTGAACAGGGGAAGGTCAGAGAGAGAAGGAGACACAGAATCCGAAGCAAGCTCTAGGCTCTGAGCTAGCTGTCAGCACAGAGCCTGACGCAGGGCTCAAACCCACGAACCATGAGATCATGACCTGAGCTGAAGTTGGACGCTTAACCAACTGAGCCACCCAGGCGCCCAACTTTCCTCATCTATGGAATGAAGGAGTCTGTCTCCAAAGGTCCTTTCCTGATCTTTTACATTCTATTTACACACTGGTTTAGCACAGCATTTTAGGTGAACTAGGCTATAAAAATCCAAAATAGTGGTATCAACCAATGTTTGTAAATAAACATTTGGATTGGCATCTTTGCCTTAGCATCCCTATAACTGCTTGAAGGAATATTGCATTCTTTTTAAAGTTTTGTTCCAGGGGTGCCTGGGTGGCCAGTCGGTTAAGCGTACAACTCTTGATTTCAGCTCAGATCAGGATCTCATGGCTCATAACATTGAGGCCTGCATCAGGCTCTGCACTAATAGCATAGAGCATGCTGGAGACTCTCCCTCTTTCCCTCCCCCCCCCCACACCTCTCTCTCTCAGAAATAAGTAAAACATTAAAAAAAATTAAAAATCAATAAATAAATTTAAAGTTTTGTTCCAAAAGAGTCGTATCAAATATTATCAAAGACTAAGATGGATATTACTTATAAATCAATACCAATAAAGACAAAAGCCTATTATTATCCTTTGTCCCTTGCATTTCTTCTCAAATAAAGACCAAGCTTACCAATACTTTACAAACGTGTTCAGCTGTAAAATATATCTTGAGCTTATGAGTAATGTAAATGAGGGGCGCCTGGGTGGCTTAGTCGGTTAAGCGTCCGACTTTCGCTTAGGTCATGATCTCACGGTTCGTGGGTTCGAGCCCTGCGTCGGGCTCTGTGCTGACTGCCAGCTCAGAGCCTGGAGCCTGTTTCAGTCTGTGACTCCCTCTCTCTCTGACCCTCCCCTGCTCATGCTGTCTCTCTCTCTCTCCTAGAAATAAATAAAACATTTTAAAAAAATAAGTAATGTAAATGAAATAAAGAAATAATCAGGGCACCTGGCTGACTCAGTTGGTAGAACATATAACTCTTGATCTTAGAGCTCTAAATTCAAGCCCCACGGTGGGTGTAGAGATTCTTAAAAATAAAATGTTTATGGGGCGTGTGGGTGGCTCAGTCAGTTAAGTGTCTGACTTTGGCTCAGGTCATGATCTCAGGATCCACAGATTTGAGCCTCATGTTGGACTCTGTGCTGACAGCTCAGAGCCTGAAGCCTGCTTCAGATTCTGTGTCTCCTGCTCTCTCTGCCCCTTCCTCTCTTTCTCTAAAATAAATAAAACATTGAAAAATATATTTAAAAAATAAAATCTTTGAAAAAAGAAAGACAGGGAGAGAAAGAGGAAGGAAGGAACTAATAGATGGGAAAAAGAAGTATGAAAAGACAGGTATAAAAGCAACTAACCTTTTTTGACCCCTTTTCCACTAACCTTTTCACCACATCCTTGTATCCCGGGGCCTGCCTTTCTGACACAGGTTTCAGAAAAGGACTGCTGAACCTGTTAAGGAACAAACTCTGACAGGATGAAGAAACCCTGGGAAGTCACTCTAACTGCGAAGGGTGGCTGTGAATGCCAAGAATGGTGTGGAGACCCACCTGTGACTGGCAATCATCTTCCAGACTGGCAAGAGAGTCTTCTTAAATAGCAAGTGATCCTGAACAGGGTCACTGTGGCCTAGATCAGACCTATGGAATAAAACAGGACAGAAAGGAAGCAGTAACTTCACAAATGGTAGTCTGTCTATTCCAGGTGGGTAACGAGATATTCCTAATACATAGCACTCCTAGTTAATATCTGAAGGAAATACCACCATAGGAATAAAAACATTATTTAATGCTTCTATAAGACATTCCAACCTCTATAAATAGTCTCATTGATCACTAGTACTCGAGTACTATCACGTTTTGTATTCCAAGTTAAGAGAAGCTGTTTTAGTATTTTAGAAAGAAGTAGAGTTTGAGTATTAGACTTAAGGGACAACCTGACTGAGCAATGTTTCCTGAATAAATATAGTAATCAGAGAGAAAAGTTATATATCAAAGAGATTCTCAATGTTGATGAAACAGAATTTTTTTAAGTAGGCTCTACACCCCATATAGGACTCAAACTCACGACCCCAAGATCAAGAGTCACATTCTCTACTGACTGAGCTAGCCAAGCACCTGAAACAGATTTGTTTTTTAAGAGGAAAACATAAAGACTTTGATTTGTACAATAAAATTATATTTAATTCTACTTCTAGCGTTTTGCAATTCTAATTTCCTTTTTTCAATTTATAAAAGTAGTCCATGTTCATGGCAACAAATTCAAATAGGCATAAATAAAATTAAAAGTCTGAATCTTAACAACTTTGGATAAAAATCCATACTTACGACTTTGAGGAGGTAGCACGGCTGAAAAGGATATCCACCAGAGGAGTCTTCTGAATGCTGAAGCCATCATCACACTCACCTGAAGAGGGCTGGTCTTCCAACTCTGACACATACCCTTCACCCTGGTCCTCCTCTTTGGATTCTTGCTCAACCTCTCCCTGGGAACGCCAGGCAACAAAGGAAACTTTAGAAAGAGATTTACTATCAGCAAGGTAATTCTACCTGCATGGGGTAAATCAAAGCTGACCTTAAGATGGGAAGAAAAAAAGTAAAGCTATAAAAGAAATTAGAGAAAGGTGATTTAAGTAAGTCTACACATCAATGATTTCTTGGTAACAATATGGCTGGAGAACTGTGATTCTGTACCCCAAGAAAAAAATGAAAAAGCAATATATTAATTTCTACATGGATGCTGTATTCTTTTAAAATTGTCAGTATGACTTGTGGCCCTTGAGTTAACTAGTCTAGCCGATCAGATAATACTAATGATAATGGCATTCTAAATTTTACTGATCTCTTACTATGAGCCAGGTAATGTCTCATTTAAATTTCATTATAACCTAAGGTAGAGAAAGCACCATTATTTCATTTACAGGAGAAAAGCTGAGGTTCTAAGATGTTCACTGACACACCTAAGGTCACACAGCTCATGGGTGCTAAAAGCAGGATTTGGACCCAGGTAGCTAAACTCTCTGGAGATAGCCTATGTGCAGTAACCACCCTGTTCTGCCTCCCTGGGCAGAAGACCAATCAGCGAGATGGTTTAAGTTACCCACTTACTTCTTCACTCTCTGTGGATAGTTGCCGAATAGCACAAATATGTGAGTGAGCTGGAGCCACCTCTGGCCTTCCACTTTCTCCTACTGACTTCTCAGCTACTAAGGGGTCTACCCAGGCTGAAAGCTGTTTGGGCTCTTTGCATGGCTCCTCTCCTTTAGTAGCTTCAATTTCCCTTCTGTCCTGTTGTCTGGTACCAGATGAAAGGCAGCAGCCTTCACTTGATTCTTTGCTGCTGATGCACAATGGCTCCATTAAATAAGCTACCTGCAATGACAGTTTATTATTAGATGCAGAGGAACACCAATGGAAACCATCATCTACATATTATTCATGCTACATGTCTACACAGACTGTGACTAAGTTTGAGATGGAAATGGATTAATTCATTCATTCCTTTATTTAAAATACAAAAATATTGGGGTGCCTGGGTGGCTCAGCTGGCTAAGTGTCCAACTTCAGCTCAGATCATGATCTTGCAGTTTGTTGGCTAGAGCCCCACATCAGGCTCTGTGCTGACAGCTCAGAGCCTGGAGCCTGCTTCAGTTACTGTCTCTCTCTCTCTGTCCCTCCTCTGCTTGTACTCTCTCTCAAAATAAACATACATTAAAAAAATAAAATGTATAATATCTCATATACACATACACTTGACTAGTTGCTAGGGACTCAATAGGAAACAAGATACATATCGTTCTTGCCTCTTGAAGGAGCGTGTGCTCCAATTTTTCAAGTCTTGTCAACTGAGGAATTGGGATTGGCAGTCTAGAAAACTGGTGAAAATTTTACCCACCATGGACAATCCAGATAGGAGCATAGCACATAAGCTGGATTCTTGCTGATCTTAAACTAGGTTCTCCTTAATGTGTGAAATTGCCAGATGAACTGTCCAATTCAGTTTATTGCTGGTGCTCAACCCTAATAAGGACACTACGAAATACTGCCTTGAAGTCATGTTATAAGCTTCAAAAAGAGTTTGGGCATTGCCTCCAATGACTCAGAAAAACAAACTGCAAGGATATTCATAAGGCAGTCCTGCATAGAGAAATTCTACTTCCTATGACCTTGGGCTCCTCAAGACTAGGATCTTAGGTCAGTCAAAAGGTACGTATTTGGCACATATTTTGTATTAGCACCAAGTGCTAGAGACACTACCATTAACTTAGTTTTTGCCACTGTGGAGCTTGTGTTTTAGTAAACAATATTAAAAGTGGCAGAAATGTGTACAGGTAAGCATTCTCTTAGAAACTTGAGACTTCCAACTATGGAAATAATGGCTTCCCATTACCTCAGAAAGAAAGTGGAGGAGATTCTGGCGACTGACTTGCTCTGCCTCTTCCTGAGATTCCTCACTGCTTCCATCCCCCATAAGCAGCTCACTAGGTTCTCTCCCCGGGCTGCTTTCCTCTAGTTCATCAGCCCCTGGCTCCTCTGTTTCTCTCCAGCTTCCCAAATCAAGATCCAGACTGGAATCCCATGAACTGAAGAGGGACCTGCAGTCGTTGCTCAGCTCAGAGTCATTGGGATAGTCTTGCTCTGAATCCAACCAAACCCACTCATGTCCCATCTGTAAATACACAGGAAAAAAAATGCATTAAATTCACTCATATCGCTGTTGCTAAGACATTTCCATCTCCAAAGTTCAGTAGAAAGATGAGGGATCAGAAATTTCTTTCTACTCACCATTAGAAAGAATAAAAGTTAGCTGAAGGGAAATTAAAAAAAAAAAAAAATTTAAAAAGGGGCGCCTGGGTGGCTTAGTCGGTTAAGTNTTAAAGGAAATCTTTGTCATTGGGAATAAAATGAAAAAGCCTCAGGTCAAACAGTTAAACAGTTTAACAGAGGTATTAACCAGTAATTCTTTCTTGGGTTTCCCTACACTAAAAAAAATAAAAGGAAGGGACAGGAGCCTAGCTAGTTGAACAGAATTCCTCTATCCCAAATTACCTTTAAGCTTAACTGGAAGGCAATCCAACTGAAAGGCAAGATATTTTGCTCAGCGCATAGACATCCACTAAATCCTCAACACTTTAAAATTACCTGTGGCAATTTAAAAATTTTTAATTTTAAAATTACCTCATCATATCCATCGCTCACTTCTTAGAATAAGAACGGCAATATCAAGTTTTTAAAATATCTTATTACACGATCCTAGTTTTCTTACCCCTTTCTCTTCCCTTTCACAAGTTTCAAGAAATCCTTGTCTTCTATATATTCTTGCTTGGCCTCTGCTCCCTCATGAATACCTCCTTAAAATGATGTATTTTGAGGTTTCAACTTTGATCACATGGCTCCTATTCAACAATTCAGATGGCTCCTGAACCTCTACCTTTATTTATGTGTTCTGGTTTCATTTTTCCATGTACCCAAAAGTCAATTCCTTTTGGGAACTCTACCACCTGCTTCAACTCAACATTTCTAAAACTAAAATCACTTCCTGAGTATCTCTAAAAGCATATGCTCTCCCCAATTCTTATGCCCATCATCAATGCTATTTTCTTAATCCTCTTTCCTTCTCTTGTATTCAGTAAGCAAGCCCACATCCCAATTTTCAACAATTTTTCCAATGCTCATCCTTTGTTCCAGAATAAATGTTATAGCCTCCTAGTCAGTTTCTTAATCTTTGATCCAATCTGCTCTGCTAAGCTCATGCATCACCTTCTCTACCAAGCCAAAGTCTATGTCCTTTAATAGATCTACTCCACAGTCCTCTCCAATTTTTAGGGCTTCACTGCTTAGACCACATGCAAGTTTGTAGATTGCTTTGAGAATATAGCACAGTTACTTAATCTTCTAACTCCTGGATTGAGTGAACTCCTTTCTATCACCTCACAGGACTGCATCTTCTACTTGCTTAGCATCGTAAGCTATATAGTTTAAGCCGAAAAGATCTGTGACTTCTAAAAACTTTCTTAAACGCATCTTTCTTAAGAAGGTTCAACATTCTAGACAATACCCTGTCTTTTTTGGCCTATTTCTTTGTAATAAAAGGCTCGTAACTATTTCGCTTCACATAGTTCTTATTTAGTAATAAAAGTTGGAATAAACTCAGGTGATAAATTTGATAACTCTTAAATGGATTTCAGCCTTCCATTAACAATGAACTTTATTATTTTTATTTTTTAAAGTTTATTTTTTGAGAGACAGAGCATGAGTGGGGGAGGAGCAGAGAGAGGGAGACACAGAATCTGAAGTAGGCTCCAGGCTCTGAGCTGTCAGCACAGAGCCTGATGTAGGGCTCGAACTCAAGAACCGCAAGATCATGAGCTAAGCCTAGTCAGACACTTACCCGACTGAGCCACCCAGGTGCCCCAACAATGAATTTTAAAATACACAAGAACCCTACAAGTATTAGTAGGAAGTAGTATTATAACATCCTAGAAATAACATCTGCGAAAACAGTACACTAGGTAGAACCAATGTCTGAGAACAAGGTCAGGGCTACCTATGTTCATGTTCTAATATTCTTCAAAAGCAATGCCATGAACAAAACTCTGAAAATCTTAGGTTTTCCCAAACATTCAAGAAAAGCTGAATAAGATTATCCTCATTACACGAGGCAACACTTTAAGACGTTAATTATAAATTCAATTAGGTTACTTACCTTCTCCAAGCTCATATTTATAATACCACTCCCAACGCAATAATCTCATTCCCAGAGATGATAAAACTATCATGCAGAAAAAGAATCACAAGTTTCCCACACGCATATACACAGAGAACACACCAAAGGCTAGACTTTTCTTTCAGAGTTTATTGTGTATTGTGTACACACACACTTCACAGGTGGTTTTGTTTTTTGTTTTTTAAAAAGTCTGTACACTTCACAAGACAGTACAAACTAGCTACAATCTGCTAGCTACACATTAGGACATTAACATAGCCCAAGATTTTTGCCCTAAAACAGGCAACTGTGCTACTCCAACTCTCTGAGAGAGATTTCCTTAGCTCATGTCACAGGGCCCACGTGCCTCCTCTTCCATAACTTCCACTTCTGGAACTGGGCCCACAAGCCCAAGCTCTATCTTGTTTACTTCTACTTCAGGTCCAGCTCTGTGAGAGTACTCTGAAGCTTCACTTCTTCATCTTCATATCTGCTTCAATGGCGCAGCGGCGCCCCCTGGTTCCCCCATCCTAGATGACAGGCAGACAAAGAAAGAGCATGAGTACAAGTTGGTTAGGAGGTGAAAGAGAAGTTGCAACAACAATGTTGGGAATTTGGTTTCTTGGGGAAAGAGGAAGAGAATCAGCAGAAAAATCCAGGATATGAGGGGAATAGATCTGTCTTCCCACAGAGTGGGCTAAAACCTCCTGCCAACAGTTTGTGAGGAGAGATAATGCAGGACAGAGTATCTTGCTCCTGCCCACTAGAGTCACTAGGAGTCACCTGGAGTCCCAAAGAATGACTATTAGTCATCCCACCCAGGCCCCAAACCATGTTCCAAGGAAGAGGGAGAGTAAAAGAAAGGTGGGAGGGTCAGAAAGGGCAGTGGATAGTGAGATTCTTGGCTAACATACCTGTCCAGCTGTTGGTCCCTATAAGAAAGGCCTTTCCTGCAGACTGACCCTGGCACTAGTTCCCTAGCACCTCCTGACAGTTGTTTTCCATGAGATCAGGACAATCAGAAGGCTTCTTTCCATCTGCTGCTCTCTCCCTGCAGCCCAGCTCCTCCTTCCTCTCGTGCAATACTTTGCTGTCTTCAATAGATAAAAGATCCTATTAACCAGCTTTGCAACAGCCAGCCAACTGCTTGGGGATCCAGAGTCACTGTTGCAGGCCAATAAGAAAGCAGGGAGATTACAGTGTTCCGTCTGTGGTACAGGCTGAGGCCTGTAGGCAAGATGAATTAGTGAACACTTTTGCTGGGCTAGGCCATTTTTACATTCTTAACATGCAAGGACTCTAAAATTTTAAAAGCTCATGAACACAAGTTGCCTTTGAGGCGACATGAAGAATAAAAATACCACCTTGCATTTGTATAACACTTTAATATTTTTTTCAAGCCAGTTCCATACTTATTAACTCATTTTATCCTCACAACATCCCTGTGAGGTAGGCTGGACAGGTACCTCATTATATTAGCTCCATCACACAGATGAGGAAAACAAGGTTCCAAGAGATAATCCGGTGAGTTTCAGAACATGCGGCTTTTTAGCGTGATGTTCTTCCATTACATCATGCCTCAGTGCCCCGTAATGAACACAGAGCCAGAGGACTGTTCCAACTTTCAGAGGAAAACGATACTACTTTAGGGCTAGCTTTACTAAGTTTATCTCTAATTCTACCAGCCACTACTATATGCAGTAGTCACTTTTACTAAGATCTTATCTTAAATTTTATAGAGTGTATATCAGGCATCGGTCTTGCAATTTAATATTAGGAAAAAAGAAAATAATTATGTGCTGGGTATCTGCTGGTATGAGGAACAATTTTTAGAAGCCAGCGAGTAGCTGCTGCTCTGAGCAATCATTTATTTGTAAGAAAAGAATTGGTAAAAGGTGGAGTCAAGAAATGAGGAGCAGATGCATCCTAGATCCTTACCAAGAATACCTCATTCCAGCCCAGTGAACTCATAAATAGTCCCTACCCAGCCCACACACACACACATGCAGAAAGACAGGAATGCAGAAGAGACAGTTTCTGACTCAATGACTTGAATAAAGAGAAGTTCAAGACACTGCCAGAGCCTGCATGTTGGAATTCCCTCTGCCACCCGCCCCCAGCAGGAGCTGAGAATTTTTGTGGCAACACCACCCCTTGCAGCCATTCAATACTTACAAAGAGAGAGAGAAGGAAGGCAGGAGAGCCCATGGGGACACTGTCCTGTTAGAGGACAAACAAACACTGATCAGGTTCCACAGAAACTCTCAGCCACAAGCATCCCAAACCTCAGGACAGAGACACAAGCACCACACACACAAAGACAAAATTTAAAAACTCAAGAACGAGAGGAAAGAGATCCAAAAGCAGTCTGGCCATTCTGTCTCTGGAACAGGAACTGATGGTCCCCAACTGCTACAAGTCATTTCCCCGACCATGCAAGCACTCACGCAGAGAAATTAATAATTCACTCATTCAGCTCACAATTCCTTGTATGACTGGGTCTTTCAGTCACAGGAGGTTTCTTCAATGTTTGGATGCGTGCAAACCACCACCATCCTAAGATTTATAAATGTCTGTACACCACTGGAAGGTAGCAACCCAGCAGTTACCAAATAGCAAGTAGTAACATAAGGCTCCATGGATGCTTCAGACTTCTAGCACCGGAACACTGGCATACAGGCTCTTTCTTGGTCTCCTCACCTTCTCTGAAGAATCCTGTTTGCGGGTAGAATCTCTCCCTCGAAGACTTTTAGCACTGATCCCAGACTCAGATGTCTGCATAATCAACTGTGTGGCGAGGAATTGCTACAGGGAAAAGAAACAGGGTTGGCACCAAGATCTGATCCAGTATGGAAGAATTAAGACACTTTTGGCTTTGTAAACAGGACTTCATATAATGAGTACCCTTTTGTAAACAGCATTCAAACACTTCTCAACCGATTACAAGTTTTGCATATTAGGTTTTAATTCTAGTTACATATGCTAAAGAATCTAAAAATACTAAACATCTATAACTTTTAAAAACATATTTGTATTTGAGAGAGCAAGCGAGTGAGCAAGCAGGGGAGGAGCAGAGAGAGAGGGAGACACAGAATCTGAAGCCAACTCCAGGCTCCGAGCTGTCAACACAGAGCCTGACACAGGGCTTGAACTCCTGGGTTTTGAGATAATGACCTACACCGACATCAGATGCTTATTAAACTACTAAGCCACCGAGGCGCCCCTAAATACATATAACTTCTTTTGGGCTATCATACGGAATATCTCTTAAGAATGAGAAAGAGAAAAAAAAACCTTAGATGAACCAAAGGCAATTTAATTTAGCAGATGATAGACAGAGATATATAACATCCCTTGGAAGTCCAATATCCCAGAGTGCCTGGTAATGCTGCTATAGAAGTCGATTATCCATGATGGAAAGAATTATATGCTATTTACTATGTACATACTTAATGTAATTTAAAAATAAAAAGGTATTCGTCATTTCATAAAAAAATTATTTAAAAACTTTAGGAAACTGAAGTTATTTGCCCAAAGAAAGGAGAATATTCTTGTAACTCTTTTACCAAGTCAACATGAGAAAACCAACATGAATCTAGGAAGAACAAAATTTTATGTTCCTAATTGTGTCCCTGATGACTGTTCTAAGTAAAAGCCACAGCACCCTTTCTTGACCTCAGTATCAACTCTTCACCTGAGTATTTCCATTTCATCCTTACTAAAATACTAAAGATCCTCAAAGTACCTGGATTTGTTCTAAGACATCTCGCTGCATTTCTACTGCCATATGATAGACATCGTGGTCCGAGCTATTATACATTACAGCATTCTGGAACATCAGCATAATGTCACGCTGAAATTCAGCTGTGCTGCGGATCAATCCATTTTCAATGTTTTTCTTAATAGTTGACAAATCCATAGGCCTAAAAAAACCCAAAAACCAAAATGGGTAAATGGAGGGGAAAAGGATACTACTGGATCTGACTATATTACTACTGTATATATCTTCTCATATGTACCCTTAGTCTTAGCTGCCAGGACTCAAATACCAACCCTCTCACCCCAAAACATGCACTTAATCCAAAAACCAAAGTCACACTATGTAGTAATTATTCACTGAAAAAGGTAATAAAGGGGGTTAATTCTTTTAGACTATCTTTGGTGATCCAGCCACTGAAATGATTAGTTTGCCACCTGGTTACCCTTACTCACATCAAAAACATTTGCTTTAAACTTACTGTCTAAAGCAAAAATCCATTAAAACTAAACAATTTACCATTCAGGAAAGTCAGCATGCTGAATGGATCATGGCTTACCTCTGTACAATGCTATGGTAGCCAGGTGCTATATCATCTGTAACAGGCTGCAGGAAGACATTGGCATATCTGTTCAAAAAAGGTAAGGTACAATGACTTAGTTATCCTTCAGAAATAGGTAAGGGAACATGATTTAAGTAGCTGAAGATTTTACGAGCCAATGCCACCAATCCCATACCAACCTATTCAGACTTCTCTCTAGTCATGAACATTGAGTAGGAACAGAAGAAAACGTTCCCAGTGACTGCTAAAGCTCACTCACCTATGATTAGCTGCAGCTCTCCATACGAGCATGATAGCTTTCTTCCAGATTTTCTGTGCCTGAATAGCTTCCTGATCCTCACTACAGACAGAGCTGAAATAAAATAAAGGAGTCCCATTAAGCAGAAGTTTAAAAAAAAAAAATCCTCATCATTTCTTGTCAACTATTAGTTCCAGACCAAGAAAGAGAAGATGAAGAAGTAAGACTGAAGAAAGATCCTCTCCTACTTCTCTCACCTTCACTGTCTCGACCTCAAAGAAGAATCTCAGATACTCACAACTGTGAAGAAGCAGGGCTGCTGGGGATGGAGTCTGCCAGTGTATGGGACTGCAGCGTAGCATTGTGTATGCTAAAGCCATCATCACTCTCGCTCACAGGGGGTTCATTATCCATTTCTGACAAATAGCCTTCTCCTTGATCTTCTTCCTTAGCCTCCTCTAGGCTGGCCGCTTCACTGACTCCATCTTCCTCCTCATCCTCACCTGGGGCATCCTTAGACACAGTGTGCTCCGGTCAACAATTGCAAGCAAAGCTATCCAGCAAAGCGTCATTAAACATGATCTTTTGGGTTAGATCAGTTCTAGAAAATGGCCTCACACTGCTTCCTGACTGAGCTCTCTATCACTTATACTACCATCTACTTACACTAACTGATCAAGTAATTTAGAACCTGGACAAAGAATAAGACCCAGGATCTTTTTAAAAGGAAGAAAAAAAAAAGCTACTTACTTAAGACTAAGCTAAGAGGCGTTCCTTCTTTCCCCTTGCTCTTGAGAGGAACTCTGACCCTGGGTACAAAGTTATCAAAAATAGTTTTTATTTTGTGTCTCATCTGATGGAGCAAGCTCACATCGCATTACTTTAAATCTGTTTATTACTATTTATTACTACTTTTAATAATTCTAAAAAGAAAACTCCAGATAATTTTCTTTGGATAGAGTAACTAATAATCTGATTTCTTATATGATCTGCCTTATTGGGCATCCCTATTTACTCCAAATCACTCCAGAGGTATCAAAGTTTCTTTGTGCATTATATGCAAAAGAAAGCTCTGTGTGATGTTCACAAACTCTTTCAGACGGGAAGCACATGTGGCCACAATACTGCCAATATGCCTGTCCACTGCAACTTTTCCCCATGCAACTTCTTTAACAAGTCTCATCTCAGAAAAAAAATGGTGCACGTTTACTGAAATTCATTACAAAGGTAGTGCTAATGGGAAATCTAGTCACACAGCAAGAGGAATAAAGAAAAGTCTGAAATACCTTTATCTGGCTTCCAAAAATAGTCCCTGATTCTTCTTTCAATGAGTCTGCAGAGGAGAGAAAGACTACCTGAAGATTTTTCCAGCTTAGCCTTCCCCTTCCTATGGACAATAATCCCCTGCAGCTCTCCTTTCCATGCTGACCTATTCTACCTCCTCTACTTGCCCACAACCCACAATCCCTCAGAAGCCTAAGCAAAGGGTTTCAAGTTAGTTACAGAGTTCAGATTTCCTGGCCTTATGATTTACCTGACATTTCAAACTTGTGCTGAGTCTCTGCCTCTAAAGGATCTTCAATGGGATTTGAGCCATGTGATGGAGACAACATGCTTTCAGGGGATGCCTAAAGACCAAAAAAGAACATACCCTAAATACTGATATATCACTTCAACTTAGAGGTTTACTTTTTTAACATTTACTTATTTTTGAGAGAGACAGAGCATGAGCAGGGGAGGGGCAAAGAGAGGCAGAGAGAGAGAGAGGCAGAGAGAGGCAGAGAGAGAGAGAGAGAGAGAGAGAGAGAGAGAGAGAGAGAGAGAGAGAGAGAGAGAGAGAGAGAGGGGCACACACAGAATGTGAAGTAGGCTCCAGGCTCTGGCTTTCAGCACAGAGCCTGATGTAGGGCCCAAACCCATGACCTGGGAGATCATAACCCAAGCTGCAGTCGGATGCTTAACCAAGTGAGCCACCCAAGTGCCCCCAGAAGTTTATTTTTGAATGATGAGACTACAGAAGAAATTCTAAGTCCTACCCATGTGAAAGGAATCTGATGGTCACCTTACAAGGAACAGGATAAGTATATATAGCAATGATCGTACCTATAGGCTTTGGACATATCAACCATGTGACAATACAGAAATGCAACAGGAAAACCAAAGCCTAAGCAGTCACTTCTTACCTAAGGTATAACCCCCTCCCATCCTCCCAGCCCAATTTATTTATTTTAATGTTAATTTTTTAAACTTTTCGTTTTTTTTTAAGTTTTTATTTATTTTGAGTTAAGAGAGTGGCCATGGACAGGGGAGGGGCAAAGTGGGCGAGAGAGAAGATCCCAAGCAGGCTCTGCACTGTCGGCGCCAATTTGGGCCTCTAATTATGAACTGCGAGATCATGACTTGAGTTGAAACCAAGTTAGACGCTTAACCAACTGAACCACCCAGGCACCTCTAATNAAGAAGGCTCCGCTGTCAGCATAGAGCCTAAGCTGGGTCTCAATCTCAGGAACTGTGAGATCATAGCCTGAGTCAAAATCAAGAGCGGGCCACTTAACCAACTGAACCATCTAGATGCCCCTCCCAGGCCAATTTTAAATACCTCTGTCTTCACAGTTGTAAGTGGAGTCTCATCGCCTTTCCCACTGGAAACATCTGCTTCAACAATCTCTCCCGGGGCAATACTTCTCGGTTCCTCATCTAAGTCCTGACTTCTGAGTTCTGGTGGCTCCATACTTGTGGTTGGAACAACTCCAGCTACTATTTCAGGACCTGAGATGCCTTGTTCTGGTTCTGCAGGTTCCATTTTAATCTCAACACTGGGCTCCCTGATGTCCACCAGTTCATGGATTCCTTTGTTTTCAGTTTCTTCAAAGTCCAGTCTTTCTTGCTTGACTGTCATCTCCGGTGCAGGGAGAGATACTGGCTTGTCCCGCTCCTGCTGGATAGGGTGCTCCCAGGGGCCAGGCAGGGACTGGGGATCATCATTCTCTTCACAGAATGACAGTGCCGCTTCTACTGCTGCCACATCCAGCACTTCAGGATGATCATCTACCTGTCCCATAATACATACACTGCTGAAGTCAAAGAAAAAAGCCCAAGTCCCTCAATTCTGTTAGCACCAAATGAGATGACCTCAATCTGTAGCTTCTCTCTCCATCTTCTCCATGCAGAAGCAATGGACAGGCACCTGTCCTGTGCAAACCAGTAACTCAGGGATGGCTGGGGAGATGACTAACATGAGCACCAAAGGGCTTTGGGACCATGGAGACGGAGATGGGAAGAAGCAGGAAAAACGTTTGTTTATGTAGCTACAAGAAGCAAAGAGAGGCTGAGGAGAGAAGCCTATGTAGGACTAATGAGAGATTCTTTTAGGCTTTGCTGAATAGTTACCTTGTCCTCAATGATGGCAATGATGTCTCCAACTGTCTCAAAGTCCAGTTCTTCACCTGTGTAAGATACAGCAATATCCATCTTTTCAGCTAGATCTATATCTTCCTTCCCATCTATGCTGGGAGGCTTTGATCCTCCAGGAGCCTCTGCTACCCCTGATCGGAAACACTCTTCTTTGATAGAATTGATGATCATGGAGATTTCGCTGCTATCCATGGAAACAGTCACAGTATGTGGATCCCCCACAGCCTCCATGGGGACACAGGTGTCAGGCTGACTCACTGAATAACAGGAAAAGAAAAGAATTTCAGAAGCTTATCTGGTACCAAGTGATCACCTGGAGATCAACCAAGGCAATAGAGAGATGTCAAGTACCCACACACTTAAACTCAAAAAAAATTACCTTAGATCTACATGTGCCTATGTCTTCTGGTCCCCACTTTTATCTAGAAAGTAGGGTGAAAATACTTTCTCAAGCCTACTCAGATGTGTACACTTAGCCCCTTTCCCCCAACACATAAACACCCACCCACATCTTCTCACATTCCTGTTTTTCTAAGGATAGAGATGTCCATGGAGAACAGGATAGAAGCATTTGAATTGGAGATGATGCTCTTGGTCCGCTTCCTCTAACTGAAGTTCGAAATGAAATGTTGGACCTAATGGCTGCTCAGGGCGTGGGTCAGGGACGCACCTGGAGCTACACTCTCAGGAGTGGAGACAGCCGGAGCAGAGGATGGTGCTGGCAGCGCAGGCATCATGACAATGGTAGCCTGGGACACAGACTCTACAGGGGGTGGCACAAGTTTAACTGGAGGTTCACTGGCAACAGTAGTGAAGGAAGCAAGAGGAGTGGTGAACTGTGTAGGACCAGCTTCTAAAAGCCGGGAAAGAGTAGGAGCACCTAACAGACAAAGAGGTACACAAAATGAGGTAAGAGGAAAGCACGTGAATAAGAAGCAATAGCCATTTTAAGACTCAACCAAGAAAAGTTTTAGTCTCAAAGGATGAAAGGAACCCCTCTTTTGAATAAGCTCATTATCTATTTCCTTATTTTTTCCAACCCTACTAATAAAGATCTTCTTCCAAGTTAGGAGTAAACCAAAGTACTAGCATACACAACATACATGAAAACTGGATGGAAATTCTTCCCCAGAAGAAAATTAAATAACAACAAAACCACAAAAAAGTGGTATGAATAAATCTGTCACTTGTGCTGCAGTTAAGCATGCTGTAAACCACCCAAGTTCAACACCATTCAAATATCAATACCTGAGGTTTGATATTTTGTAAAGCTTTTCTCTTTGCTTTACTTTTTCTATCTCACTCAATTCTCTCAACATCCTTGTAAAGTACGTATGTCATAGTTANACAAAATCAGTAATGTGGGAGACCTGAGACTCAAGTCCAATTCTGTGGCTCCAAATCTTGATCCCCTGTACTATAGTCTCAGGTATATCTAGTGCCTTTCCATAATTTTGCCAGCCCCAGAGAACCAACTTCACAACTAACTCCACTATTCTTCTCATCAGTATCTATGATGTGGTCATCCAAGGCTATCACTATTTTGAAGACAGAACGGATTTACAATATGGGGCACTAGGTGGTTTAACAGGTAAGGTAGCTCCAAAAAGAGTTGGGCTTTACATCTAGGATTGACAGTTGCTTATTATCAAAGGCTAGAAAACAAAGATCGCCAATACTAAGGTCAACATCTTTGCAGTAAAGTATGTAATGGAAAAGTGTTGACTTACCTGAGGCAGCAGGGGAGGCTGCAACAGTGTTGGGTGTTTGCTGCATCTCCCCACCATGTATCATGGGAAGAACCCCGCCTACCTCCAGGAGGACACCTGTACTGTTCAAGTGGCCAGAAGCCACAGCCATTTCACTCTCATTGACCTATTAGGGAAGAACAGAGGTGAAGGATACACTCAAGCTTTCCTTTACTACCACTTCCCAAAAGCGCTTCAGCAGTTGACCAGACTTCATGGAGTTAATATTCATAGAGAATAATTTCAGATCCAAGGGAATCTCTAATTTTTAAAACTTATTTGACAGAGTTCTCTGTAGAAGAGAACCAAAACAGATGTGGTTTCAGATAACTCAGGACCCGAGGATACTATCAACTTACTGGTTTTTTGTTTCTGTTTTTGTTAAATTAACATTTAATTAGGAAATTCTTTCTCTTTTGAACTTTATTTTTTCCATGTCATATTTTAGGTCCCAGGTACTCCCTTCCAAAGTACTAAATCACCACAGCTCTCAAACACCCACAGAAGTCTCCATACCAGTCTGGGGCTAGTAGGCAGGAGGCTGCCCTTCTTCAAGAGCTCTGACAGCAGAGGGGAGGGGGGTGGAGTTGCTTTCTGTCCAAGCATCTTTTTCTGGGGTGAATCATCTGTTACTGGGGTCATGGGGGCTTCTAAGGGTGCAGAGCCTGGAGGAAGGGTGTCAGGAATCCCAGGAAACGAGGTGACTGGGGTACTCGGCAAAGTCCCAGGGGTTACCTAAGAGACAACAGAGAACCTTTATCTGACTTCTCATACTCTGGAAGGTTCCCTACTAATCTGGATGGGTTAGTGTGTCTAACTATTACTTTATTAGTCCTGAGTGAAACTGCCCAGAAACCCTCTACCCCTCCTGCTCTCAGCCACACCTTTCTTCCACAATTCTTTTCTTCCACCCAAACTCACAATTCCACCCAACCTGCCTTTTACAAACTCCTTAACCATTACCAATATTATATTTACAAGAAAACCATCCCTCATTTCAGCACTTACAAACAACTCCTTGACACAGTATTTTTACCTATCTTTCAAAAGGTCAAAAGGCTCAACGTTTTTAGGTCCATTCTTATCTTAGAGCACAGAACATGGTAAATTAAGTCTTTGGCATTGAGACCAAGAGAGGAAATTGCCTCTAGGCCAAAAGTGGTTTCCTCATCACTCAGCTCTCTGCTGGCTTATTGCCCCTTTGCTGATCGATTCCTGCAGACGAAAATATACTCACTCCAGAGGTGGCCTCTTCCATTGTAGTTGTAGTCAAGTCTCCAAGTGGATAATCACCTCCTGGGGAGGCAGAATCTATAGGAGAGCGGACCATCACAGTGGGTAATCTCCGAGGGGGTGTTTTTACTGCTTGACGAGCTAAAACATAAAAGACAACAATTTCTAAGTTTTCAAGATTAAATGAAACTAGTCACAATTCTGCTATCACATAATAAAAGACAAATAGGGATGTTGCCTAATTAAAGAAGTATTCTGAGTTTGGATTAGAAAACTTTAACACTTTTGGGAGATGGTAACTTTTTTTTTAAAATAATCTCTACACCCAACATGGGACTCAAACTCACAGCCCTGAGATCATGTGTCACACACATGCTCTTCCAACTGAGCCAGCCAGGCACCCTGAGACAAGTAAGTTTTTAGACGCATTTTTCCTAAGCGTAATTCTCACTGTAAGCAAACTCAATGAACTATCTCATAGGTCCTTGGAATAGGAAAGTGGTTTAAACATCCTTCAATATCCTCTTCAACAACTTATTATTAAGATTTTGTTTTTAACAAGAGGAAAGACCTCACTAGTTCAGAGCATATATTCCTAGTTACAAATGTTTATGCTCTTATCCAGTGACTGGGCTATTCTTAATCTTCTTATAGAGGGTTGCTTTCTAAAAACTTAATTATATTCAACACCTATATTATCAAGCCTTTGAAACCTAAAAGGACTCAAAGTCTAGAGAGAATGAAGAACTCATTTTCCAAGAGTTTCTTCCTGGATATAAAGGGGTGTTTTTATTCTGGTAAAAAAGAAGAGGATATAGAAAAGTGCACAAATAAAACAGAATTAATGGATTCTACGTTATAGTATAGACTTCAGTGGTTATTAATATGCAGTACCATATATATAGTTAATTGCTAAACAGAGTCATGAGGAGGTTCCATTTACCTTGATATGCAGCATCTGTAGCCTTCCTCTTTACTTCAGCCTCCTCTTCCTCCAATTTCTTTTTCCTAAAGA
Source organism: Crocuta crocuta (assembly GCF_008692635.1). NCBI lineage: Eukaryota > Metazoa > Chordata > Mammalia > Carnivora > Hyaenidae > Crocuta > Crocuta crocuta. The sequence goes on from NW_027530640.1 coordinate 10,683,574, forward strand.
GGGAAGTAAGGGTAAGATCCTAGACAGCTCCACCATAAGTCATAGTGTTCTCACAAAGTAATTTTTGTTAGGTTAGCACTATGGAAGAAAAACCTAAAAAAAAAATTTCCTGTTCCAGCCAAACAGGAAATTTTTAGTGTACTGCCAAACTACCAGCTCTTCACTCAGGCAAACTAAAGCCATTTTTAAGTTAAAACTAAGTTACATCCTCATGGTGAAACATTCCATCACATTATCATCTATAACTCATTCTCCCCTCCCAGCTACCAGGCCATTCTCCAGCTTTTCCCTTCGAGAATCACTCAAGACTAAAGGGATGGCAGACGGGAGGAGATAAGCCAGATTACTTGAAGAAAAAAGGTGATTAAAACAGCAAAAGGTACATATATAGAAGGAAGAACAATATAATATAACCCACATCACAATGTCATTGCAAAGCTCATCCAGCCTGCTGTCCATATGGCCAGCTTGAATTAGTTCTGCATCTCTCTTCAGCCGTCTAGAAAGAAAGAAAAAGAAGTTAAATGGGTCTTTTAATCTATTATTTAAAAAATTCTGATGAGTACCAAAAGTCAGCCCCTTTGGTCTCTCCCAACCATTTGACATTCTAAGTACCTATATTTTTCTTGGGTTTCCTTTATCACTTTCTTTAGTTCCTCAACTCGTTCGGCAGTCAATTTCCGAACAATGACATCTTCAACAGTTTCCACCACTTCTCCCTTTTCACCTCTTTTCCGTCTGTAGAAAATTTTAAAACAAAAACACACATTTGAATAGAAGAACATTTGTTCCCACTCCCACTTGATTTCTTTGAGCCTCTCCACCATCTAACCAGGTAACATCTGCTCTATTTTTATCACCCAGTAATATTAATAGATATAAAACAGAATTCCACAGTAAACATTTTCACTAAAGAGATGTGGCTTGAACACCTGGCTTTGTACTCACTTTGGGGTCTCAGTGGTCTCTAGAAGCTCTGAGTACTGGGAAGCACAATGCTATGAAAAATAAGTAAAAATATGATGAGCAAGCCTGGAAAGGAATGATCTTTCAAAGTTTTAACGTATCAAACTAAGGCTACAGAGGAGAGCTATATGTAAGATAGGAGTGGTCTCTAAGAGGGCAAATTACTTTGCAGTCAAATCAGTTCAAAATATTCAATATCAGGACACCGAACAGGGAGTCTTCTAACCTAGAATTTATATATGCAAGGAAAAACAACCCAATAGCCAATATATAGTTAATGTCTACTGAATAGTTACCACATGCAAGGTATTGTGTAAATGCTTTACTGGTATTCCTTCCAACTATTTCTTTACAACAATCCTAAGTACTTTATCTCTATTTTAAAAGTGAGAAAACGGAAAATCATAGTCCAAAGATTCTAAGTGAAGTAATATTAAACTCAGATCTTTATAACTCCCAAGCTTGGGCCCTCCTTACTGTTAGTTACACAGACAACAGTTTATAATATGAATATACATGGACAGATTGGCCAACAGTGGGAAAAAGCAAAAGGTATTCTCAACTATTATCACAGCCTTATGATTAAAGGGCAGGGCTTGGAAGGGAACACATTTCACATCTCTAAGACTACTCTAAAAGAGCACTTGCTTGGAAACTTACTTTTTGAGAGAACCAGTCTGGAGGGCGGCCAGGTTCTGCAAAGGGTTTGATCGCTCTGCTAACTGATACCCTACACAAAATGAGAAAAGCCTATTACACACTAAATAAGAAAAAAAAAAGGGGGAAGAGGGGAAGGTATACTAAGAGTTCAAGGTCTGGTGTACAGAATTTAGAGTAATAAATTGCCACCACAAAGTATTCTAGAATATGTGACTATAGAAAATGACACAACTACTTTAAAGTCATTTAGAGGGAAAGAATCATTGCGAAACCGTTTTCCCAGGTGATATATTTCCTGGCTGAAGTGAAGGTATTAGAGTCTAGCATATTATCATTTCTGTTCATTTGGAGAAGTATTTTCATGTTGATTTTGGCTCTTTCAAAGAGATCTGTTTTTTGAAAATAAGTTTGTAATATATTCCAGACTAAGAAGTTATCTTTTAGGGTGCATGAGTGGCCCAATCAGTTAGGCATAAAACTTCAGCTCAGATTATCACCTGGAGGTTCATGAATTCCCCACATCAGTCTCTGCACTGACCGTGAGAAGCCTGCTTGGGATTTCTCTCTTTGCCCCTTCCCTACTTGCACTCTGTCAAAATAAATAAGCCTAAAAAAATTCTTTTAAATAAAAAAGTTATCTTTTGGTTCACTAATACAGCTCACAGGAATGTAATATATAAAAAATAACCTAACAGGGGAGCCTGGGTGGCTCAGTCAGTTAAGCTTCTGACTCTTAGTTTCAGCTTAGATCATGATTTCAGAGTTCCATGAGTTGGGGTCCCATGCACCAGTAATGCAGAGCCTGCTTGGAATCCTCTCTCTCTCTCTTTGCCTGACCCTTCCCCACTTGCACTGTTTCTGTCTCCCTCAAAATAAATAAATAAATAAACTTTAAAAAGGTAATAATAATAATCTAACAAAGAAGCAAGTACCAAGAGGCAAGCATAATGTGGACTTGATCAGACCAACAGTTAAGTTTTTCCTAAATGCCTCCAAGGGATTTAACTTCACCTCAACAAAACATTAAATAGGCCATAAAAATAACTATAAAACGTATGTGGCAAAAAGGAACATATGTACTACATAATATTAAGTGAAAAAATGACACAAATTTCTGCTATGATGCAATCATGGAATCTTAAAAAGTTGTAGATAAAAAGACAAAAAAATAGGCTGAAATAAAAACAATTCTAGAATGGGATCACAGAAGTGTGTAAAGGGGCTTTAACTGGGTCTATGTTTCTTTCTTTAAAAAGATCTTAAGAAGGGGCACCTGGGTGGCTTAGTCGGTTAAGCGTCCGGCTTTCGATTAGGTCATGATCTCGCGGTTCGTGGGTTCGAGCCCCGCATTAGGCTCTGTGGTGACTGCCAGCTCAGAGCCTGGAGCCTATTTCAGAGTCTGTATCTCCCCCTCTCTCTGACCCTCCCCTGCTCATGCTGTCTCTCTCTCTCTCCTAGAAATAAATAAAAATATTAAAAAAAAAAAGATCTTAAGAAAACATGACAAACCATTAAGACTTATTAAATCCATGTACTGGGTACATGGATACCCTATATTATTCTCCACACTACTCTATATGGTTAAAAAGCTACATAGCTTTAAAAAGAAAAAATTTTTTAATTTTGTGTTCAGATAATGGTATCACACAGCTTTTCTCCTTTATAAACTTCAATATTGTTATATGAACAGCTATCAGCAAAAAATAAAGTTTGATACATAATTTACACTTTGTGCCAAGACAAGCCCCAAATGAATCAAAGATTTAAATATTTTTAAAACCTTAAGTAGGGGCACCTGGGTGGCTGTCAATTAAGCATCAGTTAAGGATTAAGTTATTCCTTGCTTGGGATTCTCTCTCTTCCTCTTTGCCCCTTCCTGCTCACCGGCTCCCGCGGAGTGCTCTTTCTCCCTCTCTCTCAAAATAAATAAGTAAACAAACATTAAAAAAAACTTAACCATGGATGTACTAGAAGAAACATAGAATTATTTTTAATCTCAGACTAGAGAAAAACTTTCTATAAATATGTCACAAAATCCAGGACCTGTTAAAAAATTATTAATAAGCTAAATGTATTTTAAGAGTCTTAATGTAAAAATATTACCAAAAAAAGAAAAATGGCACACTTTTTTTTTTAATGCATCTCATAACTCAAAGAAATGGCTAATCTCCCTAATATATAAGAAGCCCTCCCCCAACTAAGGACGAAAGACAAATAATCAACAAGAAAAAAGGAAGAAAGCACCTTACAAAAAAAGGCAATATAAATGACTCTTTAACACACAAAGATATTCAACTTCACTCACCATAAGATAAATGTAAATGAAAAATATAAAAATATGAAAACTATGTCTTACCTTTTATAATATTGTGAAAGATCAAATATATCTAACAACCAGGACACCAAAAAACAAGCACTGCGATGGATTACCAAGGGAGGATACACAGAAACAATCTCTGAATAAGTCAATTTGAAATACTTATCAAATTCTATAATGTCATATATTCTTTGACCCCATAATTCTAAAACAGTTTATATACAATTATGCAAAGTCCTATTTGTATTAGGAAATGTCCATCAACTGAGCTACAGGTAAATAAATGACAGTATAGCTAGATCACAATATCACACAGCTAATTAAAAGTCAGTTAAGGGGCACCTGGGTGGCTTAGTCAATTAAGCATCTGACTTCAGATCATGATCTGATCCGGGTTTGTGAGTTTGAGCCCTGCATGGGGCTCTGTGAGGACAGCGAGGAGCCTGGAGGCTGCTTCGAATTCTGTGTCTCCCTCTCTCTACCCTTCCCCCACTCACGCTCTGTCTCTCTCTCAAAAATAAACATTTAAAAAAAGTCAGTTAAGGGTCTGACTTCAGCTCAGGTCATGATCTCGTTATCTGTGAGTTTGAGCACCGCCTCGGGCTCCGTGCTAATAGCTCAGAGCCTGGAACCTGCTTCAGATTCTGTGTTCCCCCCTTCTCTCTCTGCCCATCCCTCACACACACACTCTCTCTCTTTCAAAATTAAACATTAAAAATAAGAACAAATACATGTATTTGCTAATGTATATAAAATTAATGCCAAAGATACACAAGTAATGAACACTTTAAGAAAATGCTAACAATGGTAGATGAGGTATAGCAATGGAAGACACGGTGTGCCATTCTGAATTTTCAAACTAATGACTTAGTACCTCCAAAAAAAGAAATGCAATTTAAAATTTCAAAGTTTTACATGTTATTATACTATTTTTAATCTGTGATTTATCATATTAGTGTGACTCATTTTGTCTTGGGGTTTACCATTTAATTTGGTTCAAGAACACCTATTACCTAGGATATTCAGATTTCACCTTTAAAAAGTTATTTGAAGGGTACCTGGGTGGCTCAGTTGGTTAAATGACCGATTTCGGCTCATGATCTCACAGTCGGGCTCTCTGCTGACAGTTCAGAGCCTGGAGCCTGCTTTGGATTCTGTCTTCCTCTCTCTCTGCCCCTCCCCCGCTCACACTCTGTCTCTCTCTCAAAAATAAACATTAAAAAAAATCCTTTTTAAGTTATTTGGAAAATATATAAAGCTACAGAAATGCTAAGTATAAGCAGAAATGGTGCCTCTACAGACTCACTTGAACAATTAAAAGAGTAGAGATCTGCCACATAAACACATATTGGTCTATTAAATAATTGTAAGGCTTAAAACAAGTAAAAGGTGTCTTTAAATCCAAAGGAAAAGAAGAGGAAAAACAAGCATATGTTAAAAAATAAAAATGGGTATGACCTAGAAATAAAAATTTACAAAATTTGGAAACTAGAGTCCTTACTTCTTTGAAAAGAAATACTGAGTGCCAAGACAATTTCAATAGGCAAAGAACAGGGGCGCCTGGGTGGCTTAGTCGGTTAAGCGTCCGACTTTTGCTTGAGTCATGATCTCACAGTTCGTGGGTTCGAGCCCCGCGTCCGGCTCTGTGCTGACTGCCAGCTCGGAGACTGGAGCCTGTTTCAGTCTGTGACTCCCTCTCTCTCTGGCCCTCCCCTGCTCACACTGTCTCTCTCTCTCTCTCCTAGAAATAAATAAAAATATTAAAAAAAAAAAGATAGGCAAAGAACAGCCTTTATAACAAAGACTGGGACAACTGCAAATCTATGTGTAAAAGAGACCCTTACCTTACAACCTACAGAAAAATTAACTCAAAATGGACCACAGACCCACATATAGAGAGCTAAACTATAAAGCTTTGGGCACGCCTGGCTGGCTCAGTTGGAAGAGTATGGGACTCTTGATCTTAGGGTTTTGAGTTCGAGCTCCACACAATGGGTAGATAGACTAAAAAACTACAAAGTTTTGAAAATACAGAAGTAAATGGTTTCTTACCTATGACACCAAAAGCATAAGCAACACACAAAAATACTAGACATATCAAAATTAAAAGCTTTTGTGTTATAAATGAAACCATTCAAGAAAATGAAAAGACTCCACACAAAATAAAAGAAAAATTTGCAAATTATCTGACAAGCTATTTGTGTCCAGAATATTTACAGAATTCTTAAAGCTCAATAATATACAAATAATCCAAAGGATCTGAGTAGACATTTTCCAAAAGATATACACATGACCAATAAGCACCTGAAAAGATGTTCAACAACCTTAGTTATCAGGGATATACAAATCAAAACCACAATGACATACCATATGGTACCCACTAGCATGACAGACAGTAAGCGCTGTCAAGCATACAAAAGAAAATTCATTGCCTGTGGGAATGTAAAAAAGATGGGGCCCGTTAAAAAAAGTTCTGCTATTTCTCAAATTATATGATTCCATTTATATGAAGTGTCCAGAAGAGGCAATCTAGAGAGACCGAAAGTAGACCAGAGTATTTGCCTGAGGGTAGGCGTGGGGGTGGATGTTAGGGAGGTGGAGAGGAGACTGTCAAGTGGCAGCTAAGGAAAGGATAAGAGAATGCTTTTAAGAGTAATGAAAATGTTCTAAAATTAGACTGTGGTGATGATTACACAACTTTGCCAATATACTAGGTAAATATTATGGTATTTGAATTAAATCTCAATAAAGCTGTTAAAAAACAAATACTGCTTAAAGATTAGTAAGATTAACTTAAAAAATCCACTAGTGTAATAATAAAATACCCAACAGTTTCTAAGATCCAAGAAAGCAGCCATCTTAGATGCCTTACCAATTTTGATCTCCACTCCTCATGACCGAAGAGGCTAAACAGAGCTTCTCTCGGATGGACCATGGTTCTGTAGGGCCAGTACTCAGCAGCTTGTGTTCTAAAAGGAGAAAAGTCTTAGAGAACAAACCACTGAGACACTAGTTCTAAGGCCCAAAGGAAGGACTAAAAGCCTAATGCAAAACATCCCTACTTGTAAGAATAGAATGAGTTACTATCACCGAATCTTGATTTTCACCTAATAAAACACTACCGACAAGGTACCTACGCAAATTGCACTGAACACCTGACAAAGCATTTTATTTCTTCAAATGACATGCCTACTTCGTTTTATTCTAAAAATGGAAGAGGATATCTGAGTAAGATAAGGCAGCTGCCGGAGAGGCCCAGTTTTAAGAATACTTTATTCCAATTAGAACGCAAAGGCTTATTTCCCAGGATTCCGAGCGACTACCCCTTTCTCCCACTCGAGCGTACTGCCCTGCCTCCTTCTTAGCATAAACTTGTTTACTTCTCCCAGTACATCCACCCCCACGTAGCTGTGGGGCCTAAAAGACCTTTTCAATGTATCAAACAGAGGAAAATGGCTGAGATGCACAAAATGCAGTTTCCGAGAAAACAGTAAAGGTACCCAGTTTCTCTGGGAGATAGAGTACGGGCCTCGAAAACGTTAGAAAACTAAAGGCTTTTTGAGAGCAGGCTACTCCGTACGGCTCCCAGCATTTCTTCGTCGGCACACTCAAGTCTCCAGAGTCCCTTTATCTTTCAGCACGCTGAGCTCCCAAACACACAAGGATTCGGCGAGCTGCTTCTCTCAAATCTCCGCAGCCTTCCTGAGACACAAGACTCTTCCCTTCTGGGCGTCTAATCATTGGTCTTCACAATACGATCAAGGGCAGGTCTTTGAAGACCCTGGGCTCTTGAACAAATCACTGCCCCTATTCCCTAAGCGCGTGACAGAAATCTGGTGCCTAGTCTCCGGTCTAAGAGGAATTCCACACAAAAACAGCGGGCATACTTACTACCGGTTCCAGTCGCCATCTTGGCCCCGAAGACTCCAACCCCCTCCCAGGGAGGACTGCCTGGTGGGGCTGAAGCCCGGGAACTCTGGGAAATAGAGTCCAGACGTTTGTTCGCGGTGCCTCCTGGGAAGCGTAGTCCCAACCTTCAGGACGAGCAAGCTCCCTAAAACAGGTTTTTTGAGCGCTCTTGGGAAGAAATGTGTTAAAAAGGATGGCGCTAAAGCCTCAGAATTTCCTTTAAGTTTCTTAGAAAAGAAATGCCTAGGATCCAAGGAAAAGTGTTAAGCGCGAAGAATTCTAGGCTGTCCCAAATCCAAACTCCGACAGTTGGTAACCCGGACCCGTATTACCACGGTAGAGGTCAGGACAGAATAAACGGTCTACGAGTCTCCGCCGCTTCCTTTCCTTGCGCTGATTGGCAGCGGTAGGCTTCGCTATCTGATTGGCCGAACGAACGCAATGCGTAATTTAAAACATTGTATCAGTAACAAAGGTGCGCCTCGTGGGTGGAGTTGTGCCCTCAGACCGCGAACGTCCAGGTTCGGCTGCAGGGTGTGAGTGAGCCGGTACCGGAGGGGGAACAAACGTCGCTTCTTTGGTGAGTTTGCGGGTCTCCTGGAGCCAGCGGCTGTACGAGCTCTTGCCCTCGCGGGATAGGCTTTCAGAAAGCGAACTGCCGCCATTCCTTTTTTTCTTTATATGTCTGTCCTGCCTTTGGGCCTGGGGGTGAGCTTGGAGCTGGAGCCTAAAGCTAGTTATACCACCTCCTCTACCGGTGATGAGGCACCCTAATTAGAGTGGGGCTTCTGCTTTTGGAGCGAGTTATCTGTTCATTCCTATTGATGGTCGGAAATGCCTGCTGGGTTACATGATTAAGCTCTCTTCATCCCCTTCCCTTCTGCTGGCATTTGAAGGGAAAGGGGAGTAAGAATTCAAGCAGCGAGAGGAAGATGTCGTGGGGCAAGGAAATTGTTTCTTACCTAGAATTTGCGGGCCTTGTGTCCTTTAAGGTTCTCCTCCCTACCCACTCTTGTCTCTTTGTAGACCTAAGCTGCCCCTGCTGTCATGTCGCAAGGGATCCTTTCTCCTCCAGCCGGCTTGCTGTCAGATGAGGAAGTTGTAGTCTCCCCCATGTTTGAGTCCACAGCTGCAGATTTAGGGTCTGTGGTACGCAAGGACCTGATATCAGACTGTTCTCTCATCTCCACCTCCCTGGAGGATAAGCAGCAGGTAAAGGAGTTGGACAGTGGCTTGGCAGCAGAAAGTGATATCCTCAGCCTACTAGTTGTCCATACAGAATTAGTTTGAGGGCAAAGACCAGCAATCTTGACGGTCTGGGAGATCACTTCAAAATTAAGGTCATGACAAGTAAAAAATGTAAATTTTTGTGTTCATAAGAAGAACCATTACTTACATTGCATAAATGAAACATTGTCAAGTGCATACTCTTAGTTAATCTGTGAAGTTCTCTCTACTTCACTGTGAGGAAGAGAGGATGTATTAAATAATTGACACAAGAGCGTACTGTCATTAAGTAAGGTTTTAATACCAACCGTAGCTCCCATTTATGAAGACTTTTTGCCAAACTGGTGTTTCTCAGCTGCAGCATTATTGACACTTGTGGCCAGATAATTTGTTACAGGGGGCTGTCTTGTACCTTGTAAGATGTTTAGCAGCATACCTGGCTTCTACCCACTAGATGTCACTAGCTCCTTCCCACTTGTGACAACCAAGGACCTTCCCCTGACAGACCTAAATGTCCATTGGCAGGGGAGATGGCTCTGGTTGAGATTAATTCTATTTAGAAGGCTCCTCTTTTATAGAGAAGGTTTCCTGAGAGCAGGAGCCTTGATAAAGTCCCTGACTACAGACTACCAGAGCCTATTGAAGTTTCTGGGCCACAGTAGACAGATCTCTACATATCTGTTAAATGAATGAGGTGGGTTCTATTATTAACCCCATTCTACAGATAAGGAAACAGGCAGAGAATCTAAAGAACCTGCTCAAGGTGTCATTGTTCTGAATGATGAAATTGGGACTCAAATTTAGGTGTGTCTGCCCCCAGGGTGCTTAACTAACTACTGTGTTTTGCCACAATAGCACATGTTGATTTTCATGCCAGTTAACCAGTTCTAATTCAAAAAGTCAATGTGGCAAACCAGGTTTCTAAGATACTAAAGATAGCAAAGAGTGATAAAGTAGTGAAAACACCCATGTGGATTAGAATGATTATGGAACTATAGAGTAGCTATACAGGGACATTTGAGGTGAAATGGGGGTAGTGGTAGCACGATTCTCTGGAACTATGGTATGTTTGCCCATCTGTTTGGAAGTAACTGCTGATTCCAGCCTGGAATTCTGCCACAGGTTCCATCTGAGGATAGTACAGAGAAGGTGAAAGTATACCTGAGGGTAAGGCCCTTGTTACCTTCAGAGTTGGAACGACAGGAAGATCAGGTGAGTTTCTGAGGAGGGAGGATTCAAGATGGAGTGATGCAGTACAGAAGGAGTTCCCAATATTGTTTCCTTCTATGACACCTGTTTTTCCCCCCTTCTCAGGATTGTGTCCGCATTGAAAATGTGGAGACCCTTGTTCTACAGGCACCCAAGGACTCCTTTGCCCAAAAGAGCAGTGAGCGGGGAATTGGACAAGCCACACATAGATTCACCTTCTCCCAGGTATGGAGGTACTGGTTTATGAGCAAGGGACCAACATGTAGGGGCAGCTTTATTCTCTCTTTAAAGGGAAGCTTTTTACCTGTGAGTTCCTTATATATGCAGTTCTACAATTTTGGGGACTCTTGTTATGTGCTAATCAGTGCATCAAGTACTTTATGTGCCGTAATTCCCAACATTTCTATTATTATTATTGTCCCTATTTACTTGATAAGGATATTATGGCTCAGTGAAGGTAATGTTGCTGAAGCCATGTAGCTAGTTGTTGGTAGCGTTAGGACTTGCACCTAGATCTTCCCATCCCCAAAGCGCACACTTGTGATCATTGTGTTACCCCATTGTGTGTGCAGTGTTAGACTTAGTGGCTAGTATTCCTTAAGTATTTGTTGATTTGGATTAAAGATGCACTGGAAGAGAGTGGTTTAGTCTTCAGTCTTTATAGAGCAGCTAGCAGCACTGTAGAAAGAAATTGTTTGAGTATTGTCCAGGACCAGTCACCCAGGAAGGGATGCTTCTGCTGCCTCTGCACAGGAGGCAAGTGGGAGATGAGGGATGGGTCTTTGAGAAATTGGGTCTGTCTGTAGATCTTTGGGCCAGAAGTGGGACAGGCATCCTTTTTCAACCTGACTGTGAAGGAGATGGTAAAGGATGTCCTCAAAGGGCAGAACTGGCTCATCTATACCTACGGAGTCACCAACTCAGGGAAAACCCACACAATTCAAGGTGAGTTAGTAGGCCTCACAGAATTATTGATTAGCCGATAATGGCGTTTTCTTTGCCTTTTGATGCTCTGAATTGGGGAACAGCACTTACCTGTCCATCTTTCATATGCTTCCAGGTACCATCAAGGATGGGGGAATCCTACCTCGATCCCTGGCTTTGATCTTCAGTAGCCTCCAAGGCCAACTTCATGCAACACCTGATCTAAAGCCAGTATTCTCCAATGAGGTTATCTGGCTAGACAGCAAGCAGATTCGACAGGAGGAAATAAAGAAATTGGCCCTGCTAAATGGAGGTCTCCAAGAGGTAAAGTGTTGGTGTTCACAGAGGTAGGACAAATCTCTGGAAAGTTTTGTGCTTATCTTTTCCCTGGATCCCTCCAGGAGGAGCTGTCCACCTCCTTGAAGAAGACTGTCTACATTGAAGGACGGATGGGTACCAGTAGCACCTTTGACAGTGGCATTGCTGGGCTCTCCTCCACCAGTCACATGACCAGCAGTAGCCAGCTGGATGGTATGTACCATGACTGGGCTCTGTGCCAAGTGACAGTAGAAAAACCTACTCCCTTGCTCCCAACAGCTGCCAGGGGTAAAGACCAGAGGTTGCAACCCGAGTTGCTCCTAAGGCCCCTGCGGGCCATAGGGGAGATGAATTACTCTAGGGTTGATGCCCTATACATGGGCTTCTTCCCCAGAAACGAGTCACCGATGGGCACAGCCAGACACTGCCCCTGTGAGTGTCCCTGCAGACATCCGCTTCTCCATCTGGATCTCCTTCTTTGAAATCTACAATGAACTGCTTTATGACCTGTTAGAACCACCTACCCAGCAGCGCAAGAGGCAGACTCTGCGGCTGTGTGAGGATCAGAATGGCAATCCGTATGTGAAAGGTATGGGAAAGTGGGAGGTGGGCAACAACCCTGAAATGGGACTTGGGAGAAAACGGGAAAAGTTAGGTGCTCCCATTTTATGTATTCTTTTCTCTTCTTTGCCTCAGATCTCAATTGGGTTCATGTTCAGGATGCTGAGGAGGCCTGGAAGCTGCTCAAAGTGGGTCGTAAAAACCAGAGCTTTGCCAGCACTCATCTGAATCAGAACTCTAGCCGCAGGTGAGTGGATATAAGAGTCAGCTTTTCACTCTGTTCTAGGAAACATTAGTCTTCCACGTGGTCATGAAAGATACACAGTAACTTTTCTTTGTTTCTTGATTTCCAGTCACAGCATCTTCTCAATTCGGATCCTGCACCTTCAAGGGGAAGGAGATATCATTCCCAAGATCAGTGAGTAAGTTTTTCCATTTAGAAATTTGGGCTTCAGGGTGCCTGGGTGGCTCGGTCAGTTGAGCATCCGACTTTGGCTCAAGTCATGATCTGTATTGGGCTTGCTGCTATCAGTCCAGAGTCCCCTTTGGATCCTTTGTCTCCCTCTCTCTCTGCCCTTCCTCCTCTTGCACGCTCTCTTGCTCTCTCAATAAATAAATCTTTAAAAAAAAAAAAAGAAATTTGGGCTTCTTGCTCATAAGTGGTATTGGAGGAGATAGGGCATAAAGGACGGCCTCAGGAATTACTTCTGCTAGAGTCTTGCTCTGCTTCCTTGGGTACAGAGATTCTTGGTGGATCCTCCCCTCCCCAGAACTATATGAAGGGCTGGAAAACTCCTAATATGTGAGGTCCATATGTCAGATCCTATTCAAGGATCCTATCCACTATTCAAGGTTGTCACTTTGTGATCTGGCTGGCTCAGAACGCTGCAAAGATCAGAAGAGTGGTGAGCGGCTGAAGGAAGCAGGAAACATTAATACTTCTTTGCATACCCTGGGCCGCTGTATTGCTGCCCTGCGCCAAAACCAGCAGAATCGGTAAGCTTCTGATTACAAGCCATGGGCTAGGATGGTCTGGAGTACTAGTTTGCTGAGAGACTTACTGGTCACCATTGGGGATGGTGCTGGGGTACCCCAAAGGCTGAAGTCTGCTCACGGCTCTGTTCTCCCTGCTAGGTCAAAGCAGAACCTGGTTCCCTTCCGTGACAGCAAGTTGACTCGAGTGTTCCAAGGCTTTTTCACAGGCCGAGGCCGCTCCTGCATGATTGTCAATGTGAATCCCTGTGCATCTACCTATGATGAGACCCTTCATGTGGCCAAGTTCTCAGCCATTGCCAGCCAGGTAACAAGTTGTAGGTGTGATGGTTGTGCTCTTTGGGCTGGTACCTTTATTTAAGGAATCTACTAGGGACTAGTTATGAATTCAGTTGATTTCCCACCCCACCCCTAGCTTGTGCATGCTCCACCTGTGCAACTGGGATTCCCATTGCTACATTCATTCATCAAGGAACACAGTCTACGGGCATCTCCCAGCTTAGAGACAGGAGTTAAGACAGATCCAGGCCTTGATGATGACACTGAAAATGAAGCTGACATCTCTATGTATGGCAAGGAGGTGAGAATGCAAAAAAGCTTTGGTGTAGAAGTTTGATGGCTACCTATTTTCCATGTTGCCTTCCATCTGATCACCTCTGCCTTGTGTGTTCTTCTTAGGAGCTCCTACAAGTAGTGGAAGCCATGAAAGCACTGCTTTGTAAAGAAAGACAAGAAAAGTTACAGCTGGAGATTCAGCTCCGTGATGAAATTTGCAATGAGATGGTGGAGCAGATGCAACAGCGCGAACAGTGGTGCAGGTACCAGCTGAGTGACAGCTCTTGGTCTGTCAACAGGACTAGAGGGTGGGAAATAGGAACTATCATAAATCTTGTGCCTCAAGATCTGTTTCCTAAGCTTACTTCTTAGAGTCTTCACCCACTTATCTTCTGTTTTTTTAAAAAGAGTATATTATTGAAGTATAAATGACATGCAGTGTTACATTAGTTTCGTATGTGCATCCATCTGGGGCACCTGGGTCGCTCAGTTGGTTAAGCAACTGACTCTTGATTTTGGCTCGTTATACTCTGACGGTTTGCAAGTTCCAGCAGAGAGCCTGGTTGACATTCTCTCTCTGTCTCCCTCTCTTTGTCCATCCCCCACTCATGTATCCATGCTTTCTCTCTCTCAAAATAAATTAAAAGAAAGTATAGTCACCATTGGCCAACCATGTTATTATATTTTTTACTGTATTCCCTATATAAGTGAAATCCTATGGTATTTTGTCTTTTATTCATTTTGAGAGAGAGAAAACATGAGTGGGGCAGAGTCAGAAGAGAGAGTGAGAATCCCGAGCAGGCTCCACACCAACAGTGCAGGGCTCAAACACAGTGAGATCACAACCTGAGCCACAGTCATGCTCAACCAACTGAGCCATTCAGGCGCCCCTCTGATTTCACTTAACAAAATACTTTTTTCGTTTCATCCATGTCACTGTAAAGGGCAAGGTTTCATTCTTCTTTATAGCCAAGTAATATTGTATTGTGTTTGAGTGTGCATGTGTGTGTATGTATATCACATCTTCCTCATCCATTTCTTTTGTCCTCTTGACAGTGAACATTTGGACACCCAAAAGGAACTATTAGAAGAAATGTATGAAGAGAAACTAAAGATCCTCAAGGAGTCACTGACAAGTTTTTACCAAGAAGAGCTTCAGGTGAGTTGTCCTGAACCAGCCCCAGCCAGCTACTGATTCCCATCACTAGGTTGCCTGAGGTAAATAGATTTTATAAACTCCGGTACAGCAGGAATACGTAACTCAAGTTTTTTCTAATGCCTTTAGTACTATATATGTGTCATTCTATGAATTAAGGATTTGGTTGGCCTAGAAAATGGTATAAGTGATAATAGGCTTTTGAGGCATAAGTGTCAGGGAAAGTTTTATTCACCATTCAATCATTTGTTCCTGCAGGAATTGTCTGACTGTGGACGAAATTGTGCTCTCTGCTTTCCTCTTAGGAACGGGATGAAAAAATTGAAGAGCTAGAAGCTCTTTTGCAGGAAGCCAAACAGCAGCCAATAGCCCATCAACAATCAGGGTCTGAATTATCCCTTCGGCGGTCACAAAGGTTGGCAGCTTCTGCCTCCAGCCAGCAGCTCCAGGAGGTTAAAGCTAAACTGGAACAGTGTAGAGCAGAGCTACGCTCTACCACTGAAGGTGAGGAAGGAGAGAGGTCACAAAGCATAAAAGTGGTTCAGAGAACTGTTCTTCAAACTTGGGCCTTCTAACTCCAAATCCAAGATAATTTCCTCAACTTGGACCTATAGTCCCCTAACCTTTCACTCTAGATTGCACATGGCCTTTCTGTGTTTTTTGCAACCTACTGTTAACTCAATTAAGAGGTTAGGTCCAAGGCTAGAAAGCCTACATTTTGAAGTTTCTCTTTTTTCCTTCTCTCAGAACTACAGAAGTATCAGAAAATGTTAGAACCTCCACCCTCAGCCAAGCCCTTCACCATTGATGTGGACAAGAAATTAGAGGAGGGACAAAAGGTAATTTATACCTTTCTCTGTTGCCAAGGCTCTTACATAAAGTAACTTCCAACCCAGCTTCTCTTCAAATGGCTATCCAGTTCCTCCAGATCATTATCCTGGTTTGTCTTGGCCAATGTGGTTCCTACTCTTGTTTTTTTTTCTTTTTTCTTTTTTCTTTTCAGAATATAAGACTGCTACGGACAGAGCTTCAGAAACTTGGTGAGTCTCTCCAGTCAGCAGAAAGAGCCTGTTGCCACAGCACTGGGGCAGGAAAGCTTCGACAAGCCTTGACCACTTGTGATGACATCTTAATCAAACAGGTAAGGACACCCTATATATTTCCGTCTCTCTCATCAGCCCACCCCAGAGTATATGTGAGAAAGAAGAATGAGGAGCAGAAGAAAAAGGCAGAGATTTGAGGGCTAATTTTAGAATGGAGTGAGTTTGTTTTCTTTACAAAATAAAAATAACCATTCACTAAGTACAAGGCACTATGCTATGTAATTTATAAGTATTTTGTCTGTTGTAACAATCTCACGAAAATAAACACTATCGTATCTCATTCAAAACGTGTAGACTTTAAGGGGTGTCTGGCTGGCTCAGTTAGTAGAGCATGAGACTCTTGATCTCGATTGAGGTCCTGAGTTTATGTTTAATGTTTTTTCTGAGAAAGAGAGAGTGCAAGCAGGGGAGGGGCAAAGACAGAAGACAGAATCTGAAGCAAGCTCCAGGCTCTAAGCTGTCAGCACAGAGCCCAGTGCAGGGATCAGACCCACAAACTGTGAGATCATGACCTCAGACAAAGTTGAATGCTAAACGGACTGAACCACCCAGGCACCCAAGTGGGTGTAGAGATTAGCAAAAATAAATAAACTTCAAGATACACAGCTTTTTTTTTTTATCTTAATTTCTTTTTTTTTTAATTAATTTTTATTTTTTTCTGAGAGAGAGAGAGAGAGAAGCAGCGTGAGCAGGGGAGGGTCACACAGAGAGGGAGACACAGAATCCGAAGCAGGCTCTAGGCTCTGAGCTAGCTGTCATCACAGAGCCCAACGTGGGGCCCGAACCCACGAACCGTGAGATCATGACCTGAGCCGAAGTCGGACGCTCAACTGACTGAACCCACCCAGGCACCCCAAGTGTATCTTAATTAGATACCATGCACTAAAGTTCTTGGAGGTTAAGTAAACTTATTCGACCTCATGCAGCCTCAGGTTAGAAAATGTCTTTCTCTTCAATGCTATGTGTTTGGGTTTTAAGGAAAATACCCCCTACTCAATTGTGAGTTCTGACTTAAAGAAGTAATCTTTTTAAAAACAGTTGTTAGTAATGGATAGCACTTACCTTGCCCTTTTGTTTCTGTAATAAACCAGACAGAATGCTTTTCTATAACTTTTTTCATCTTCCTTAGGATCAGACCCTGGCTGAGCTGCAGAATAACATGATGTTAGTGAAACTGGACCTTCGGAAGAAGGCAGCATGCATCGCAGAGCAGTATCATACTGTACTAAAACTCCAAGGTCAGGCTTCTACCAAAAAACGCCTTGGTGCCAACCAGGAAAATCAGCAACCAAATCAGCAGCCCCCAGGGAAGAAACCATTTCTTCGAAACTTACTTCCCAGAACACCCACATGCCAAAGTTCAACAGATTGTAGTCCTTATGCACGGATCCTGCGCTCACGGCGCTCCCCTTTACTCAAATCTGGGCCTTTTGGCAAAAAATACTAAGGCTGTGGGGAAGGAGAGCAGTCGTCACTCTGAGGCTGGTCAGCTCCTTGAGAAATAGGTCTCTTTTAAGCTTTACCATATACCTGGAACTGTATCCAGAATGCAATATACAGGTACTAGTTATTTTCCTCCCTTTTGTAATATAATCACCTATGTAATCTCATTGCTTTTTTACTTATATGGTTCTATGCACAAAATTATATTAAATAAACATTCACATTTTTGTTTGAATTCCAAATTTAACAAATTCATTAAAGCAGAACTTATAAAATGGGGAAAAAATTAAAAATTCAGGCCCCTTGGAACCTTGCATA
The DNA here is from genome assembly GCF_008692635.1 of Crocuta crocuta. Lineage (NCBI taxonomy): Eukaryota > Metazoa > Chordata > Mammalia > Carnivora > Hyaenidae > Crocuta > Crocuta crocuta. The sequence continues at coordinate 10,701,233 of NW_027530640.1, forward strand.
GGAATGGCAGTAGAGATGTGTAACTAGAATACAGCTAAGAAAGCTTGGTAAGAAATGAATTCAAGGAACATTAGATACTCTAAACTTTTCTTAATAGAAAATGAAGTGTCAGACTTTAGGAGGTGATGGGTAACAAACTTGTTCTGGAAACAATAAAGGAAGGCTAGGCCCTGAGTTCAGAATAATCCATGGCATCTATAGTTCATATTCATTACAGCAGACATTATAGGCTACTGTAATATTACCTCCTACTTAATACACATGCACAGGCCTGAAACCTTCCAAGAGCACAAAAAGAATGACTCCCTTTGCCTTGTCTAAACAGGTGAAGGCTGAAAGGGACCATTCTGTCAAATAACTGGTGGGGTGCAGGGGAGAGCAGGGAACATAGCTACAAACATATTTATTACAACAGACCAGGCTGAAATGAGTTTATTCTTGTCTATACAGTCACAAAACTTAACACTCCTGAATGTCCATGAAATTATTATCTGTAATCCCGTCTCCTTGTTTTGCTTTAGTAAGAATATAGGTTAATTCCAAAGGCTCTTTTGCCATCAACAGTTCCATGCAAAGTATGATTCTTTTTGCCCCTTCTTTCAATTCAATTATGGTTAAGTTAATTCCAATATGAAAATTTCTAGGAAGAGTTCTTAAAATGTTTTGGAAGAACGTACCCCCAGAGCCAAAAACAAATGTGTAGCTTCACTCCATTTAAATCTTATCTCCGACAGCATAGTCATGCTCAGTAAATCCAAGAATGAGGAGGTCATGTCTGTCCGGTGCTGTGACCTTCCCAGGGTGTCCAGTGCCCCTACTGCCTGCAGAGGGTAGAATGGCACACTTTTCTCCCTTCCTTCCCTCCCTAAAGAAAGCTCTCACTCCCAGCAGCATTAAAACTTGGTTCCTGTAAGCTTCGCCTGTGCTAAAGTGCTGGTAAAGGGATGTTTGTTAGAGGGGGGAGAAAAGGTCTGGGAAGAAGTCCCAGATTCATAGCCACTCTCTGAACAGAAGGGAAATAGTGCTTCTGACCGGCAAAAGACAATGTCTGATCCTGCCAAAATTCTTCTGTCAGTCTACACCAAAGGTGATTCTGTAAACTGTCCCCAAGGAGCTGTTTCCATCTGTACAAATGAAAAACTAAGATCCTTGGAAGAACAGACATGGCCATTCCTTTCACAGAAGTAAGGCTTAACATGGGTCTAGTAAGTGTGCTGGCTTGAAAACAGCCAACTATGGTGTGACTGAAGACAGGTTGAGCGGAGAAACTCTGCGTGTAGGAGTGTTGTTAGCAGACAGCGAAGCTGGGAGGAAAAAGGGAGCAGGCATCTCGGTAGAGGGAGTCTCCCCTTGGTTCCGAAGCTGTAGGATTTGCCGGAGCAAGGCCTTCCCTTCTTCCCGGGTCTGAAACAAAGTCAGGAAAGTGTCTGAAAGTCTATCCAAGGCTGTTCTCAAAAACAAGTTCTAAAATACTAATATAAACATTTCACAGATCAAGGTAGCCTTTTCCACTTACCTTATTACGCATCTTGCACCCTCAGATGATAGTAAACAATATATGTTTTGTTTTTAAGTTTATTTATTTTGAGAGAAAGAAGGCACAAGCAGGGAATGGGGAGAGAGAGAAGGAGACAGAATCCCAAGCAGGGTCCATACTGGCAGCATGGAACCCAATGTGGGGCTCAAACTCATGAACCGTGAGATCATGACCTGAGCCAAAACCGAAAGGTGGCACAAATGACTGAGCCACCCAGGTGCTCCTTAAACCCACCCAGGTGCCTCAATCGTATGTTTGAGCCTAAAATCCAAACCCTTGAGTGAAAAACTGCTACTCACATCATTGAATGCACAACACTTTTGAGCACAAGTTGAAGCTTCATCCCACAGCTTGCACTTAAAATAGTACTGTGCCAAATAGCGGAAAGCAGTGCTCTCCTCCAAGTGCTCCACTATTTCCTAGATAGGGAAAGCAAGAATGACTGAGGTAATGAGGATACAATCAGCAACCCAATTCGCATGGTCATGAAACATACCCCACAGGAGTATATGTCTTGGATATATTTGATGTAACACTGGGCAGCTTGTTCTGACTCAGTCAACTGTTCATGAAGCCTACAAAATAAATTGGTCTGTAAGTACAAATCAGATCTCAGAGCAAAGCACATGATAAAGCAAAGCACATGATAAAGACCCAAAAAATGGCAATAGAGAGAACTGCAAATTTTGACATAAATGGTACACATAAATGGTACACTGGGACCCAGAACAGTATTAGTGTTCCAATGTGATGGTTATCACATCAAAGCTCAGCCTCATTCCTCTGCTACTAGTGATGGTGGGAGAGTAGGTAAATACTTAAAGTGAATAACACGCCTTTCCAAAATTCTCTTGGTAATACTCTGAGCAAAATTTTAAAAAGATACCAAGCAATTCAGACTTGAATTCTAAGAATCCAGAAAAGAACTGACAGGAATAAAATTGCATTTATGCACTTCTTTGCCTACTATTTCTGAGTCATTCCTTATTTCCTTGAGCCTTATCTGGAGATCAGTACTTAAAGTAGTTTTCCTAGACTGCTTTGACATGAAAATTTTATTTCTCTCAATTCATTCTTGATCCCTTGACTCTCAGGAAAAGCAGTTCCCCCTTTAGAGATGAGTCTCCTGAGTCAAGATGACTTAACTTCCAGACCAATATTCATACACCCTGCTGCACCTGCACACTCATGTAGGATGACGATGGGGCCTCTAGAGCATGCAGGATACACCGTACCAGAGAAGCCAGCAGAAATAACAACAGTTTTTCACTCCTTTCACTCACTTAGCCAGTTTCACCAGAGCCATTTTCTCCACATCTCCCACGGCGTAAGCTCTCCAATAACACTGTCAAAATAATAAACTGTCACTTTGACCATTGTCCCAGGACCACATGAAGCCTCAACTCCTACAAGATTCCCAGAAGTTCAGATCTACGGAATGCAAACATTTTTAATAGAACAATAATCCCACTGATGATGTCAGCCCCGCTTTGTTTTTTAGCATACGCATCTATAAATAGTTAACACTTTCCTAGGTAGATGGATCAAAATGAAGAGGAGCACAGAGAGCCCAACAATTCATCCAAACAGCAGATCTCCACTTGAATTCTCCAGGACCCAAATTATGATACCTTTTTGGCTTCCACTAGTTGATTGAGTTTCTCATAACACTCTCCTAAAGCAACCAGCATACGAGAATCATTGGGCCTAAGAAAGAAGAGGAACAGTCTGATCAAAGACTTTAAAAATAACTAAAGTCCAACCTTGAGGAAACACTACCACCAACCACTAATTCAAATCTATTCAGGGATTAGCCTTTAATTATAATATTTTGTGTTCACAATTACACTATTAACTAACCCATCAGAATATACTACATAAAAATACTACAAAGAGCATCTGGAAGGTTTAAACCCAGGTCTCTAAGAGTCAAAACCATTCATTCACTGTGATTCTTCAGTAGCTATCAAAAGATAAAAGTATCAGCTCTTCTCATCACAAACACATCATCAACTGGTCAGACTTACCGAAGCTGATGGGCCCGTCTATAATAATAAAGGCAGTAAAATGGCATCTTAAGGATTTCATAGGTCTGTCCAAGCCCATACCAGGCTCTGTAGTCCCGTTTATTGACTTCAATGGCATGTCTAAGAAATGGAAGAGAGACTGGTAAGAGGGCAGGATCAAGGTTAGCGACTTGTAGGCTCAAGAGAGGTTCCAAACATCACAGTAATCCCCTCCACCTCACCGCTCAACTATAAGCTCACCTATATGCCTGAATAGCAGCAGATGTGTTCTTCATTTCCATGTACTCATGTCCCATCAGTGTCCAGGCCCCAAGATACCGAGGATTCAATTTCAGGGCTCTCTGGAAATATAAAGCTGCTTTCTCATGCTGAGAACGCAAACTATAGTAATTGCCTGATTGAAAAACAAAAGACATATGAATAACTAGAGAAATAAAAGTAAAAAGTGCCCTAAAATAGCATTCCACAGAGCAGGCATGAAACTATAACCCATTCCCCGAAAGCATTTGCAGAAAAGCCAAACTGTACATGAAGGGCACATCATTATTCCCTTGGGAAATATACTGCATCTATCTATCACACAGTTTGGTTGAAAAAAAAAAGTGCTCCTTAACACTTCAAGTTTTTCTTCAGTTTATTTCATCTGGATACATCACTTATACATATTTTCCTAACAAAGAGTAGGAATTTCTATAGTTTGGTAGTTTTCCAACTATATTCCTAGGTTTCTAAAGAGGTACTTCAAGGGATAAAAAGGTAGAGCTCTGAGCTCCTTTCTCCCATAAGAATCAAAGCACATCTATCAGCGTTGGTCTTGAAAAGACAAGTGAAAGCTTTTAGGAATCTGTGGAAGATTTTATTTGCAGGAAGGGTATAAAAGACATTTGTCTTAAATCAACTGGTAAATGGATAAACAAAACATACATATCCAAACAATGGAGTACTACTCAACATTAGAAAGTACTAGTAAGGGACGCCTGGATGGCTCAGACTTCCACCTCTTGATTTTGCCTCGGTGGGTTTGAGCCCCACATTGGGCTCTGCACTGAGCCTGCCTGGGATTCTATCTCCCTCTCTCTCTCAGCGCCTCCCCAACTTGCACATCTGCTGAGCTCTTTCTCTCTCAAAATAAATAAATAAACTTAAAAACAAAAAAAAAAAACTATTGAAACATGCTACAAAGTTGGTGAATCTCAGAAACAGCCAAGTGAAAGAAGCCAAACAAGAGTAAAAATTGCAAGATACCATTCATATGAAAATTTCTACAAAAGGCAAAATATAGAGATAGAAGGCAAATCTGTGTCTGCTAAGGGATGCAAGAGGGACTGACTACAAATAGACTCAAGGGAACTTCCAGGGGTGCCAGAATGTTCAAAACTGGATTTATGGTTATCGTTACACGACTGTATAAATTTACAAAAACTCCTTGAACTATAAACTTAAACTTGGTAAATTTTATGGTATGTAAATGATACCTCAATAAAGCTGTTTTTTTTTTAATTAAAGCTATTTTTTAAGTTTATTTATCATTTTTGAGAGAGGGAGGGGCAGAGAGCAAAGAGAGAGAGAGAGAGAGAAAATCACAAGCAGGTTTCACACTGTTAGCACAAAGCCCCAGTGGGTCTCGATTTCACGAATCATGAGATAATGACCTGAGCTGAGATCAAGGGTCAGACGCTTAACCAAATGAGCCACCCAGGCGCCCCAGGAATAAATTATATTTTTAAAAAGGATGAATGAATAGATAGAGGGGATTAAGAGGTACAAATTTCCAGTTAGTCACAGAATTCAAAGTACAGCATAGGGAATAAAGTCAATAATACTGTAATAACTCTGTATTGTGACTATGCTTATCATGGTGAGCATTCAATGATATACAGAATTGTAGAATCACTGTTATATGCCTGAAACTAATATAACATTATACTTCAGTAATAATTTTAAATCCCCACAAATCCTGTTTGTAATGTAGCTATGAAGCAGAATGTTTATAATAGTAAAAATGAGAAAAAAATAACCTAAATAGTCATCAGCTGGAGAGTAGGAAAAGGGAAGAATTAGAGCTATACATATCAGCATGGTACATTTCTAGGCCAAAATACTGATCCTCACCCAGGAAAAAGGGTATAGCCCTATACATGCCTTAGCTTCTAAAAGAGTGAGAATGACAGAGATATTAAAGAACTCAGAATAGTCCAAGTTTTAAGCAAAGATCAAGTAGATGATCTCATTTGGAGCAGCTAAAATATACTGAATGATTACAAGTGTACTGGGCAACCTACACTGTAGTAAGTGCTTTGTAGGCATTTTTATCCAATCTTCACGACAATTACATGAGAGAAGGAATCCCCTGTTATTCTTTTGATTTTTCTGAATAATTTTTGAATGAGAAAACTACAGCAGAGACAGGTTAGGTCCAAAGTTACACAACTAGTTAGTAGTAGAAACCAAGATTTAAACTTGGGTAGTCTGGTTCCAGAGTCCAAACTTAACTGTGCTACACTATAGTACAGGCTATTTTACACAGTACATAAAACCCTGCCTCTCAGACATTGGGACTCCAGAAAAGACACAGAAGGAAACAATCAATTCACATCAAGACATAAAAGCAGACACAAGGAGTAAACAAGAGATCCATGCCACCACTCCATTCATAAGAGGGTTCATTTTCTCTCAGCTCCTTAAGATTTTTTTTTCTTCTCTCTACCCTTTTTTCTCCTTTTGTTTCCTCTGAACTGGCTATACTGTGAAAGCGGAAGTATATTTTTTGTCATAAACTAATACTCCTTATTTTTCATTCATTTTTTTTTCAATGTTTTATTTATTTCTGAGAGAGAGAGAGAGAGAGAGAGACAGCGTGAGCAGGGGAGGGGCAGAGAAAAAGGGAGATACAGAATCTGAAACAGGCTCCAGGCTCTGAGCTGGCTGTCAGCACAGAGGCCAACGTGGGGTTCGAACCCACAAACTGTGAGATCATGACCTGAGCCGAAGACAGACGTTTGACTGACTGACCCACCCAGGCGGCCCCCCTTATTTTTCATTCTTAAAGTAGGTGGGCTGAATTTAACAACAATTTATTGACCATATGACAGACACTGTGCTGTACATTTACAGATATACGGAGGGGAAAAAAAAACAGTTCATTAAGGAGTTCACCTCAAATGATTATTAAAAAAAACAAGTCACTCTTGTGAATGCTAACTGGTGCAGGCACTCTGAAAAACAGTATGAAGTTTCCTCAAAAAGTTAAAAATAGAACTACCCTACAACCCAGAAATTGCACTACTAGGTATTTATCCAAGGGACACAGGTGTGCTGTTTCAAGGGGGCACATGCACCCCAATGTTTACAGCAGCGCTATCGACAATAGCCAAAGTATGGAAAGAATCCAAATGTCCATTGACACTTGAATGGATAAAGAAGATGTAGTATAACATGGCAATGAAAAAGAATGAAATCCGGCCATTTGTAGCAACGTGGATGGACCTTGAGGGTGTTATGCTGAGCGAAATAAGTCAGGCAGAGAAAGACAGATACCATATGTTTTTACTTATATGTGGATCAGGAGAAACTTAACAGGACCATGGGGGAGAAGAAGGGGAAAAATAGTTGGGGAGAGGAAGGGAGGCAAACCACAAGAGACTTGAATACTGAGAACAAACTGAAGGCTGATGGGAGTGGGAGAGAGGGGAAGGGGGGTGACAGGCATGGAGGAGGGCACTTGTTAGGATGAGCACTGGGAGATATATGAAAACTAACTTAACAATAAACTATGAAAGAAAAAAAAAGATGTAGTTTATAAATACAATGGAGTATTACTCGGCAATCAAAAATAATAAAACCTTGCCATTTGCAACACTGTGGATGGAACTAGAGGGTATTATGCTAAGCAAAATTAGTCAGAGAAAGACAAATATCATATGACTTCATTCATATGAGGAATTTAAGATACAAAACAGATGAACATAAGGGAAGGAAAGCAAAAATATAAAAACAGGAAGGAGAAAAAACATAAGAGACTCTTAAGTGTAGAGAACAAACAGGGTTGCTGGAGGGGTTATGGGAGAGGGTCGGCTAAATGGGTGAGAGGCATTAAGGAAGACACTTTATGGGATGAGCACTGGGTATTATACATAAGGCATGAATCACTGGAATCTACTCCTGCAGTCATTATAGCACTATATGCTAACTAACTTGGATGTAAATCAAAAAATAATATTTTAAAATAATGAAAATAATAAAACCAACTATAAAAGCAAAACAAACAAACAAGAAACTCCTGAATCACTACTCTTCATATGTAAGTCTCCTTTGATTTTAACTGGCTTTAAGTCACAGGGTTTAAGAAAGGATTATTCCTCACCTCCCCCACCTCTATTTCCTTTCTTCTTGTATAGGGCACTGTTATCCATCTGGTTGCCCAGTCACCAATTCCTACTTGTTATACTTCCTAAATAGCTTTAAGTCCAACAGACTCTCTCCATCCCTGTTAGTAATACTTCAGGCTACACTCTCATCATCCCTAGACTGGATTATTATAAAAATCTGAAAAATCTGAGAACATTCATCACTTTCTGGTTTAAATTCCTTCAGAAGACTCCTACTGCCTTCATAATAAAATCCTAATGTTCAGCAAGGCATAAAAGCCTCTTCAAGATAGGGCCCCTTTTTGAACATTCCCAGCTCCCACAACATGCTTCTAGATGCTGAGCTACTTCAGGCAGAATGCCTGTTTCATACTTTGGTGCTATGCAGTGCAATGCCCTTCCCAAGTCAATCCTTTTGCTCCCTTACTTAACTCTTTCACTTCTGCCCAGGCTTCAAGCACCACCTTCTCAAGAAGACTTCCCTAATAATCACAGACTAGAGTAGATACTTACGTACTCTCTTAGCATCTTAGGTTTACCTCAATCATAACCCTCAACCCAATGCATTATAGTTATTTTCTTACGAGTCTTCCTTGATGGGCAATAACGGTAGTTACTAAAATGGAAAGCACAGTGTCTGGCACTCAGAAGATACTCAAAAGATGGAGCACCTGGGTGGCACAGTCGGTTAAGTGTCTAACTTGATATTGGCTCAGGTCATGATCTCGGGGTTTGAGTCTGAACCCTGCACTGGCTCTGCTGATGGTTGTGGAGCCTGCTTGGAATTCTAACACTCTTTCTCTCTGCCCCTCCACAGCTGGTGCTCTCTCTCTCCCTCAAAATAAACTTTATATAAAAAAAAAGATGTTTTTGAATAAAATGGGGTTCTGTCCTCACCTTAATGGACTTTATATTTTCTTTATAATGCTCTGATACTGAAAAGATCACTTATTCCTATTCTCACCCACGTTCCAATAGAACCTATTACATTTTTTTTTAATGTTTTATTTATTTCTAGGAGAGAGAGAGAAACAGCGTGAGCAGGGGAGGGTCAGAGAGAGAGGGAGTCACAGACTGAAACAGGCTCCAGGCTCTGAGCTGGCCGTCAGCACAGAGCCCGACGCGGGGCTCGAACCCACGAACCGCGAGATCATGACCTAAGCGGAAGTCGGATGCTTAACCGACTAAGCCACCCAGGCGCCCCGAACCTATTACATTTTTAAAAATGTTTACTTATTTGGGTGCAAGGAGAAGGTACAAGCACATGTATGAGCAGAAGACGGGTAGAGAGAGGGAGGGAGAGAGAAAGAAGATCCCAAGCGGGTTCTACAGTCTCAGCACAGAGCCTAACATGGGGCTCGATCTCACAAACTGTGATATCATGACCTGAGCCAAAATCCGAAGTCAGAAGCTTAAATGACTGAGCCACCCAGGTACCCCAGGACCTATTACATTTTTTTTAATGTTTTATTTATTTTTGAGCAAGAAAGAACAGAAGAAGGGGAGGGGCAGAGAGAGAAGAGGACAGGGTGTCTGAAGGGGGGGCTCTGCACTGATAGCAGCGAACCTAATGTGGAGCTCAAATTCATGAACTGTGAGATCATGGCCTGAGCTGAAGTTGGACATTCCCAGTAGCCCTAGGAACTATTACATTTTTTAATGCCTATTTTCCACACTGAACTACAACTTACTCAAGGGCTACAAATATTAAATTGATGGATACCTGAGCCGAAATCAAGAGTCAGACGCTTAACCAACTGAGCCACCCAGATGCCCCTAGGATTAGAAATTCTTATAAGCTTTTTAGTAATATTAAGGTTAAAATATATGCACTTTTGATCCAACCTTCACTGGCAGGAATGGATCACATAGCTAATAGCTGGATAAATATGCAAAACTAAATGTACACGTACAAGGATGTTTCCTGAAACTATTTTTATTATTAACTATTTAATAATAAAATAAACTTTAATATTTAACTATTAATAGAGTGCCCACAACTTATACAATAGAGAATGTTTAAATAAAAATAAAAATGGTACATCTATAGAATAAAATACTAAACAGTCATCAAAAATAAAACAAATCTGGATGTACTAAATAAAAGGTGAGAAAGCTGTATTGTTAATTTTTTTAAAAAGGAAAAATTACAAAGTAGTGTTAATAATGATATAGTTTTTACAAGCAAATTATACACACACATGCACCCACACACAAATTTTTAGTATTCACATGTATTCACACAGAAAAATATTCTGGAGTCATGCTCATCAAATAATCTTGGAGTTGGGATTATACTGTGTTTTACATTCTATAGTATATATTTTGTTATCTTTGACACTTTGAAAAGTTTGTTTATTTTTGAGACAGAGAGATAGAGCACAAACGGGGCAGAGAGAGAGGGGACAAAGGATCTGAAGTGGGCTCTATGCCGACAGCAGAGAGCCCAATTTGGGGCTGGAATCCATAAAGTGGGAGCTCATGACCTGAGCCATAGTCAGATGCTTAACCAAATGAGCTACCCAGGAGCCCCTCATTGACACTTCTTTTATTTTCACATTTGGATTACTTATAGTAAAAATAAATCCTAAAAGGAAAAAAGTAGTGACTCTTACCAATGACACAGCATGTTTCTACACGATATTTATCAATCTCACAGAGGTTGTGAGCCAGATAACTCAACTCTGATTTCATGCTCTGGAAGAAAAAAGAAAGACAATCTAAGCATGAGTTAAGGAACCCCCTAAACTATTTTTCTCATACCTAATGCAACTCATGACAATCCAACCCAGGAGATTAAAGCACAAAAGAGCTTTTATCAATTCTAAGCGAAGGAAGCAGCTCACCCTGACATAAAGAAGGTTGGAGAATGTGTCCATGTTTTCAATCCTGTAAGGGTCTTGTTTCCTTAGCTCATTAAAAATAGAGAGGGCTTTGTCAATATCTGCAGAAAAAAAGATAAAGTTTAGAAAACAACATAGTGCTACATTCAGGATGTGATGGTATTTCATTATCCTTATTCACTCACCTCTGATATTGTGATAGGCAACTGCAATTTGGGAAACAATATATGAGCTCTTAGAGAAGCCCACATCAATGAGATTCTGATACTTTTGCAGGGCCTCCTCTATCAACTGCAACTCTGTGTATATATGAGCCAGAAAAAACTCTTTCATCCAGGTGTCTGGCAAAGACAGGAACTTCAGCTGGCAGCAGGAGAGAGAGGGACACACTTAATATACTTTGACCTCTCTCCCAAATGAACATCAAGGAACTATCTTTATTGTCTAAAGAAATTTATCACCAAAACTTTATGAGAGCATAACAAACGAACAGAGGGCAGTTCAATTAAGTGAATACGAGGACTTACAAGCACAGTAGGAGGAATGACCTAGTTAAGGAAGACTTCAAAGAAAAGACTAGGGTTTCAGCTGAGTTTCATAGGATGTGTAGAACTTGAAAAGAAAAAAAGAGAGAAGAAGAAAAAAAGATGGCATTCTAGGCAGGGCAACACCATCAATAGAGGCAAAACAATCCTGAGTGTGAGTGAAAAGGAAAAGTTTGAGAGGAGAGTATGTGCTCAAAAGTAGTGAAAAAAATAAAACTGAATGGGTAGGGAAGGTCCTATGATATAACAGGAAGTGGGATGCAATAGGAAACCACTGCAATTTTTGGCAAAAGAATGACATGATGATGTGGGTGTTTTTAAGAGTAAGTGTGAAAACAGTATCCACAATAGCTTGGGAATGGGAGTGTACAAATGGAAAAAACAGATAGGAAAGGAACTATTACTTATAACTAATCCAAATCTAAGATGAAAACCAAGATGGCACAGAAAACCAAGAGATGCATACAAGAAGGACACCATGGCAATGTCTGGAGACTGACAAGATAAAAGGAGATAAGAGAAAGAGAATAACAAATATGAGTGTGAGGCATCAAGACTTGGTGTCTTGAGAAACAGTGATGTATCAAGGGAGTCTATCAAGCTAGGAGGAAGAAAGAGAATTTGTTAGGCAAGATCAGAAATTTGGCTTTGCATATTTTGAGTTCAGAGAAAAAACAAACTCAATGAAAGTCTAGTAGGCAGTTAGAGATAATAAACAGGAGTAAACCAAAATAAGACTTCAGACCCATATTTAGTAGCATGTATCATTACTGAGGGAAATCAACCAGCCTTTGGCTCTTTAGAGCCAACAAAAGCAAGTGTATTATCAATTCTACTACAGAATGGCAAAATAAACTCTATAGACAATGTCCTATAATAACAACTAATAAAATAACTGCAGTTTATAAAGCAATTTCATATACTTTATTTCATTAAATAACAAATCTCTAAATCCCTACAAAGTTCTAGAACAGCTCAGAGAAGATCTCAAAAATGTTTTTAATACAATCCTTGATATCACAGAAACCTTTCCTATGGTATCTTGGGAATGAGGAAAGAAAAGTATAATAGCATTTAGTCTATACAGCAAGTTACAGTAAAATGTGAATGTGAATCATGAAATAATGACAAGATATTCTAACATAACTAGACACATATCCAAGAGCATCTACCAAACAAGAGCCAAACATGAGTCTTTCAATGAAGACCGAAATTCCAACAATGAAAGAGACTAAAGAAGCAAAGACCTAACTACAAACAAAGGGTTAGCAAACCTCTCTCCTCCCACCCCATTACAGAATTACATAAGACTTGGAGCAGAGGGTCTTCCACATAGCTCTTCTCAATTTACCATCTCTTTGTCTGTAATCAAGTTACAGAGTTCTAGCCAGGCTCCCCAGTGCAAAGGCAAAACATGAGTAGCCTCCACAAACACATCAATGGCCTCTTTCACCAGGTCCAGTTTTCGAAGCACCACACCGTATCTAGGAAAGAGAGAAACAATCACAGAAGTTAATGTTTCTTTTTTTTTCTTTTTCTTTTTTTTTTTTTTACAAATAGTTTATTGTCAAATTAGTTTCCACATAACACCCAGTGCTCATCCCCACAAGTGCCCTCCTCCATGCCCATCCCCCCTCCCCCCCACATCCATCAGTCCTCAGTTTTTGTCAGCATTCAAGAGTCTCTCATGGTTTGCCTCTCTCCCTTTCCCCCACCATTTCCCCCCTTCTTCTCCCCCTTGTTCCTCCGTTAAGTTCCTCCTAATCCTCCCATACGTGCAAACATATGATATTTGTCCTTCTCTGCCTGACTTATTTCGCTCAGCATAACACCCTCAAGGTCCATCCATGTTGCTACACATGGCCAGATTTCATTGTTTCTCATTGCCATGTAGTATTCCATGGTATAGATAAACCACATCTTCTTGATCCATTCGTCCGTCGATGGACACTTAGGCTCTTTCCATGTTTTGGCTATTGTTGAGAGTGCTGCTATGAAACAGAAGTTAATGTTTCATAACACATCCCTTCTACTCTGGAGAAAATGTTATAGAAAGATTGAAATTACTCTAACACTTACAGATAAAGGCCAAATCCATCAAGTTCCCGAGCCTGGTGTTTTTTGCTGAGCTCCACTCTCAATTCTCTAAGTGCCTCATTTTTAACTTGTCCTTTCTCCAGGGGACCTAGGAAAGAAATAAAATCTCAGATCTAAGGAAAGACTGCCAATCTTCATTTCATAGACAGAGACATTCCCCTTGACATCAACCAAAGTTACAGCTGTAATTCCCAGCAAATACTCAGAAGTGGCCAACAACACCTTATGCCATCCACTTTAATCTAGAAACTACCACTGATAAATGGTCTGCAGTCATATTTTGTTAGGCTCACAAAGGTTTTTGGGTTTTTTTTAATGTTTTATTTATTTTTTATTTTTGAGAGGGGAGGGTCAGAGAAAGAGGGAGACACAGAATCTTAAGACAGGCTCCAGGCTCTGAGCTGTCAGCACAGAGCCCGACGTGAGGCTCGAACCCACGAACCGTGAGATTATGACCTGAGCCAAAGCCTGACGCTCAACCAACTGAGCCACTCAGGTCCCCCAAACCCACAAAGGTTTTTAAAACTTTGAAATAGGTATCAGTGTTTAAAAAGAAGAAGCCTCGGGGCGCCTGGGTGGCTTAGTCGGTTAAGCGTCCGACTTTCGCTCAGGTCATGATCTCGCGGTTCGTGGGTTCGAGCCCCGCGTCGGGCTCTGTGCTGACTGCCAGCTCAGAGCCTGGAGCCTGTTTCAGTCTGTGNTAAAAATAAATAAATAAATAAATAAATAAAAAGAAGAAGCCTCAACTAAAACCCTGAATTTCCAATTTCAGTTTCCAAAGAATGGGGTAGGGTCAAGGGAAGAAAGCATTGACAACACTAGGCCCACATTTCCTCAAGGGAGCTCTCAGCAGGGCTGGGTAACAAGTAGGTTACAAGTTGCGCTCCCCTATTTGCAATAGTCCTCCTAGGTCCACTTCACGCCTTTATATTACCTGCCTGGCTCATATAGGCATTTGATTATGCAACCTCTGCTTTCATCCAAAAGGTAAAAGAAAGAGATTCATACCTAGGCTATCAACGGTTTCATCATCCTTCTTCTTTTCTCCAGACTGTAAGAGAAAATTAACAAATTGGTCTTTTCTCAGTTTATTTTGAAACTCATTCTAAAACTAGCAGTCTGATTCTAGCTAAAGGGCCCAAGTCCAACCAAAATGGCAACTAATACTGGTCACTACTTTTAAGCAATAATTCAGGGGCTCCCACTGGCAAAATCTGGAATAATTTGAGCAATGAAATAATTAAGTACAGTAATAAATTATAAACAATTAAAAATAAAAGAATCATTGAGTTCATACTGAAAGTAAATAAATGGGGATGGGGAGGGAAAACTTTTGCATAGAGTAGAATGCCAAGTGGCTGGGAACAAACGTGGAGAGAATACTGGAGTGGAAAATCATTATTTTGTAACATCACAGTAAAAGATACTTCAGGCAAGAATTAACAACAAATTGGGGCGCCTGGGTGGCTTAGTCGGTTAAGCGTCCGACTTTCGCTTAGGTCATGATCTCGCGGTTCGTGGGTTCGNTATATATTTTTTAATGTTTATTTATTTTTGAGAGAAAGGGGAAGAGAGAGACAGAGACATAAAACCTGAAGCAGGCAGGCTCCAGGCTCTGAGCTATCAGCAGAGAGCCAAACAGGGGGCTCGAACTCATGAACTCTGACACCCAACCACTGAGCCACCCAGGCACCCCTTGACTCATGAATGTTTAGGTTACTGACATTTTATGGCTATTACAAAAAATACTTTAATAAACAGCCCTGTTTATATATCCTAGTGCACATACTGAACCCCGTGTTGGGCTTGCATTGGGATTCTCTCTCTCCTCTCTCTGCCCCTACCTGCTTGTTCTCTCTCTCAAAATAAACATCTTTTAAAAATTAAAGAGGGGCGCCTGGGTGGCTTAGTCGGTTAAGCGTCCGACTTTCGCTTAAGTCATGATCTCGCGGTTCGTGGGTTTGAGCCCCGTGTCAGGCTCTGTGCTGACNGATTGAACTTACAACCCTGAGATCAAGAGTCACATGCTCCACCAACTGAGCCAGCCAGGTGCTCCTATCAATATTTTTAATATTTTCCTTCATATTGCCACTTTTTAACTTTATTTATGACATCTTCTTTATTACTGTTAAGTATTTATAAAGTAGGTTTACCAAGTAGACTACTGCTAAACTATTTAAAAGATTAAACTTTTCCCCCTTTGTTCTAAATATGGATGCGTCACAGAAGGCAGATGACATCTTAAAATGGCCCTCACCAGGTATCTAGAATACATGTACAGAAAATAGGCTTTTTTGCTATTGCAGCCATGCAGGAAATGTGCTGCCCGATCATACTCTTTAACATCAAAGTAGGCTTTGGCCAGGGTGTAAGCGTCCATATCCTGGGCATCCTCCTAGAAGAGAGACAAGTTTTTATAAGTGGTTGGGAATAAGACAAAAAAATTCAAATTCAAGAAGGATATTCATTAATTTCAAGATGTAAGAAAAAGTATTTTCTTCCTCCCAAAAACCTAGCATATATATGTGTATGCAGATATGTATATATATTGACATATACTTATGAACTACTTTTGTATATTTGTCTTATTATACACTAAGGTCATGGAACTTTTTTTCAAAATAAAAAGTTGAGAAAAATTAAAAATTTTAAAAACTGAACGAAGACACTCAAAGTTGTACTCTTTCTTTAAATGCAGTGGGAAGTTGCATAGGCTTTAGTGTTAGGGAACTGGATTCAAATCCTGATTCCTTGATTTTCTGGTTTCATGACATTAGTAGGGAAGTTACTTAGTTTCTCTGAGAATTCATTTCTTCATGGGTAAAATGGAGCAAGTAATAAGATTTGATGAGGAAAAGGTGGAAAAGTCATGGAAAATGTCTAGCATTAATATCTGACGTTTGCTTCCTTTTCCAGGCTTTCAAAAATGTACAAAAATACAATATACTGTGCAATTACTTTTATTTTTTATACTTCAAGAAAGTTTGACATGCTAGTATTGTAAAAAGCATAGAACGCAATCATAGTTCAGTATATAAATAAATGAAATGAATGAAATGATGCACATTTAGGTTAAAAGCATACAATCTCCCAAATTCTAGGGGTAAGTCAATTAAATCTTCATTTACTACATCTCCTCATCCTTCTTGCCCTAAATATTACCTGAACAAAACTGGAACCAAAACATGCTCAGTGTTTTCTTCAATGAATTAATAAATCCTAAATGTGTCCATTCAATTTAGGAGTCTAGTGGCCTTTTTCACATCCACTCACCATTTCCTTATTTCTTCCCTCTCACCTGCATTATTATACCTTCTGAAGAAACCTTCACTATTTTTAGAGTGTGTGTGGAGGGGAGGGGAATCAAGAAATGGTATCTTCAGAAAAAACAAAATGGATTATAACGACAATTCTTCAAACCACACAGACGATGTAAAAATGCCTTCTATAGCTCATACATAAAATATATTCCTAACTTATATAATTCTAGCAATACTCCCTTAAAGTAGGTACTATTATCCGCATGTCACACATGAAAAAAAGCTGTGGTTCAGGATATAATCTAAGTTGCCAGAAGTCACTAGTGCAGCTGAGATCTGAACCCAGATACCTGAATCCAAAAACAGTTTTACACTGTTATTAAAACCTTTGATTCTTCTCATTGTTAAGAACACTGTGCTGGGCTACAAAAACTATATTAAAGACTGAAATATTAAGCAAGGACTGTTTACTAATTCTCTCCAGCTTAAGTAAAGCACCACCAAATCTTTACAAAGATCAACAAAACCACACAGATAAAAATCGCTGAAAACATCCAGCTCTTTAGAAGCTTAAATTCCCTCTACAAACATTCCTGCTAAGCAGGACGGGACACTCACTTCACAACTCTTGGGGTTGATGGGGAGCGCTCGCCGCTATGGAAGTGCTTACCTCTGTAATAGGCGGCGGCGGCTGCAGCTCGGCCAGAGGCAAGGCAGGGAGTGAGAAGGCCAACTCGGCGGACCTGGAACACCCAAAGAGTTAGTTCCACAAGCCCCAAAGGCCAAGTATCGAAACCCAGTCCTTTCCGACCCCGACGTCTCACCATTTACTGCTGTGCAGTAAACCCCGCTCCCGGGTAAGGCCCGCGATGAGTAGCAGCTGCTTCTTAATTTCTCGCAAATTTGAGAAATCGCTGCTCGCTGACAGGACGGGCACCACAGGAGCAGCCACCGGGACTACGGTGGGACTCGCAGCCATTTTCCTGTCTCTCTACTCCAGCCAATCACCAGCAATAATACTAGCGGTCCGTCCGCACCAAAAAAGTCTGTCAGTTATTGGTGGCCTTCCGCTCCATAAAACCCAATCAGAGGTGTTACTTCTCTTAACGTCACCAAGAGGCCGGGAAAGAAGAGGCAATCTTATCCCCAATTGGTCAAGAGCTACTGGGGCGGGAAAGTTAGAACTAGAAGGGCTAGAGGGAGGGGGAAAAAAGAAAAAAGAAGCGGGGCAAAGTGGAGCGAGTGAGCGGAATAGGTGTATTGAGAAGCCAGGGCTGGGAGTAGGACAAGAAAAGGTGCAGAAAGGAGAGTGCCCTGCACCTGAGGCGTGATGTCATTGGAAGGGAGAGTGTAGTTTGTCGGCAGATTCTGTACCACCGGACAACGAAATGATGTATGTGTCTACAAGGATGCCTGCTATCCTCTGGATTTTTCTTAATTAGGAAGATGTAGGGCAATCCGCCCCACGGAGAGGTGGAGAGCCCGTCCTCGTTATCCACCCCACAGCGGGGGGCTGGAGAACAGTTGACTTTTCTTGGGGATATACCCTGTAACAGGTTCTGTACTTTTACAGGTATAATCTGGTTTAACTTTAAAACAGCTCTATGATATTCGTACCATCCCAGCTCTACAGATAAAATGGAACCTCAGGCAGTTTCTATTACTCTTCCAAGGAAGGAGTCTAGATTATGAGCCAGATCTAACCCTAACGTTCTTAAATATTACATGAAGATTTTCAACCTTTCTTGTTTTTAACCCTTTCATGTTAATATATACTTATACCAGCTCCCTTGAGAACTTTTCAAATCGTTTGTCATTCCTTGGCTGTTATATAGAAGTACTTTTAGGTAAACATGTTCTTTTATATTAATATATGTTATTAAAATTGTATTATAGAGGTCCCTGGGTGGCTTAGTTGGTTAAGTATCTGACTTGGGCTTGGGGTGGTGATCTCCCCGCTCCTGGGTTTGAGCCCTACGTTTGGCTCTCTGCTGTTACCACAGAGCCTGCTTGGGATCTTCTGTTCCCCCTCTCTCTGCCCTTCCCCTACTTGTGTTCTCTCTCTCTCTCTCTCAAAAATAAAAACATTAAAAAATGTTTTAAATTGTGTATGAAGTCAACTTTATTACACCATGATATATAATATATAGGCAGAATTCTACTTTTTTCTTGTTACACAAATGGTGCACACTTTGTACTTGTTTTAAATTTATAATTTAAGAGAAAAAGCATGATTTGTTAGCAAATTCAAAAATTACATTATATCATACCCATTTGTATATATATTGAATATAAATTGGATATATACTGACATGTAGGATGAAATGTAATTGTTTATGGATTTATGGGCAGTCAAATAATACTTTCATAACTTGTCTAGAATTCCAGTTAAAATATCACATTTTTTACAACTATTTGATTTATAATTTTTATGTCTTGTTTTAAATTTTTTTTAATTTTGAATAAAATTTTTTTAAATGTTTATTCATTTTTTGAGAGAGAGACAAACACATACAGAGCATGAGGGGGAGGGACGGAGAACGAGGGAGACACAGAATCTGAAGCAGGCTCCAGGCTCTGAGCTATCAGCACATGAACTATGAGATCATGACCGGAGCTAAAGTTGGACACTTAACCGACTGAGCCACCCAGGTGCCCTCCCCCTTTTTTTAATTTTAAAGAGAGAGAGAAAGCGCGCGCACGAGTGTGAGAGACGGGTAGAGGGAGAGAGACAAAAACAGAGGAGAATCCCAAGCAGATTCCTCTCAGCACAGAGCCCAACACGAGGCTCAATTCCAAGACCCTGGAATAATGATCTCAGCTGAAAACAGGAGCCAGATTCTGAACCAAGATTCTGAACCAAGGGAGCCAGATTCCCCTATGTCTTGTTTTTAAATAATAAGAAAGTAAAGAAGTTTTGGGGGCACCTGGTTGGTTCAGTTGGTTGAGTGTCAGCCTCTTGATATCAGCTCAGGTCATGATCTTTTGGTAACAAGATCAATCCCTGCATTGGGTTTCTTACTGGGCATGGAACCTGCTTGGGATTTTCTCTCCCTCTCTCTCTCTGTCCCTGCCCCCTGCCTCAAAAATAAATAAATAAACATTAAAAAAGAAAAGAAAACAAACGAGATTTCAAGATGCCCGTTGGTAAGCACTTCTCCACAAACAACACATTTTGGGTGTAACCAGTCTTTTGTCCCAATGAACGAAAGGCTAAATAGGATAGAATTGTCACACACATTTTAAATTTTTTTTTTAATTTGAGAGAGAGAGAGCATGAGTTGGGGAGAGGGACGGGGGGGGGGGAAGGAGAGAGAGAGACAGAGAGAGAGAGAGAGAGCGAGGGAATCACTAGCAGACTCCATGCTGAGCTCCATTCCAAGACCCTGGAATCATGACTCTAGTTGTATCATTACTTTGTATTATGTTTTTAAATGTAATGTTATATAATATTTTTTCTTCTACTATCCCTCCTCCCCAATCCCTCCTATGACATGGCCTTTGTAGCTTTCTATTTTATAACTCATCTTTCCTATTACAAAAATTATGTATGGTCAGGGAGCCTGGGTGGCTCAGTAGGTTAAACTTCCAACTTTGGCTCAGGTCATGGTCTCATGGTTCATAGGTGAGAGCCCTCATCAGGCTCTGTGCTGACAGCTCAGAGCCTGAAGCCCTCTTGAGATTCTGTGTCTCCCTCTTTCTCTGCCTCTCCCCTGCTTAAACTCTGTATTTCTCTCTCTCAAAAATAAATAAACATTTAAAAAAATAATAATGTATGGTCAATGTAGAAAATTTGAAGAATACAATAATCATAAAGAATAATAAATATACCACTACACACCAAAACCCAGAACATTGACAACACCAAATTCTGGCAAGGATGTGGAACAATAAGAATTCTCATTCATTGCCACTAGGTATGCAAAATATAAAGACCCTTTGGAAGACAGTTTGGCAGTTTCTTACAAAACTTAACACACACTTAATATACGATCCAGCAATCATGCAACCAAGGGAGTAGAAAACTTATATCGTCCAAAAACTTCTTTATGGCAGTTTTATTCATAATTGCCAAAACTGGAAAACAATCAAGATGTCTTTTGGTAGGTGAGTGGATGAATAAACTGGTACATCCAGACAATGGAATGTTATACAGCACTAAAAAGAAATGAGGTATCTGGGGTGCCTGGGTGGTTCAGTCAGTTAAGTGTCCCACTCTTGATTTTGGCTCAGGTGATGATCTCACAGTTGGTGAGTTCAAGCTCTACATTTGGCTCTGTGCTGACAGCTTAGAGCCTGGAGCCTACTTCGAATTCTGCGTGTCTCTCTCTCTGCGCCTACCCCACTCAAGTTCTCTCTCTCTCTCTCTCTCTCAAAAATAAATAAACATTTTAAAATGCTCTTAAATAAATAAAAATAAACTAAAAAAATGAGCTATTAAGCCATGAAAAGACACAGAGAAAATTTTAATGCATTTTACTAAGTGAAAGAAGCCAATCTGAAAAGGCTAGATATTGCATGATTCCAACTATATGACATTCTGGAAATGGCAAAACTATAAAGACGGTAAAAATCAGTGGCTTCTACCAGCTAGGTGAGAATGGAATGAATAGGCATAACACAGAGGATTTTTAGGACAGTGAAACAACTCTGTATGATATGTAATGCTGAATACTTGTCATTATACACTTGTCTAAACCCATGTACAACACCAAGAGTGAATCCTAATGTAAACCCTAGACTTTGGGTGATAATGACATGTCACGGTAGGTTCACCAATTGTATACCCACTCTGGTAGGGAATATTGATAAGGGGGAAACTGTGCACGTGTGAGCCAAGGAGCATACAGGAAATCTCTGTAACTTCTGCTCAACTTTGCTGTAAACCTAAAACTGTACTAAAAACAAGAAGGCTATTAAATGAATGAATGAATGAATGAATGAATAGAACATTACCTATAACTCCCATACAAAAGAAATGACTGGTTTCTGAATTTTTTAATCCACCTGTGTACATAGCTTTATACTATCTTATTGCCCACATTTGTTACCTAATTCACTATGAGCAGTCTCCCATCATTAATAAATATCCTTTCTCATCATGTTCTTCAAAGTTGCATGGTAGTGCTCGCCTCGGCAGCACATATACCAAAGTTGCATGGTAATCCATTAAATGTATGTATCGTAAACATATATAACCAGTCTCTATGTTGGACCTATATCTTATAATCATAATTTTCATAACAATAATTTTTTAATTTTTAAAAATTTTACTTTTTATTTTAGAGAGAAAGAGCACAAGCAGAGGAGAGGGGCAGAAGGAGAGATAGAGAGCATCTTAATCAGGCTCCTTCCTGAGTGTGGAGCCTGACATGGGGCTCAATCAATCTCACAACCCTGGGATCATGATATGAGCCAAAATCAAGAATTAGATGCTCAAATGATGCTCAATTAGATGCTCAAAGGGACACCTAGGTGCCCCTATAGCCATAATTTTTATAGCACCTTGTAATTTTTAATTTTCTCATTGTCACATATGTATAATTACTAACAAAAAGTTTTTTCCTTTAATATTTAGGGTTATTCTGCAGGATAGATTCCTTGAAATAATGGTGGGTTTTTTTTTTTCATTTTGAAGTGTCAATTTTATTGAATGATTTAGGAAAAAGTAACTGAAGAACATACATTCTTGATTAGAATGCAAAACTCAAGTGACTTTTAAAAATAATAGCTGTAATGAGATAAAATTCATATACCACATGGTTTACCCATTTAATGTGTACAAGTCAGTGGTTTTTAGTATATTTACATAGTTGTGCACCCATCACTGCCATCTAATTCCAGAACATTTTCATCACCCCAAAAGGAAACTCCATACCCTTTAGCAGCCACTTCCCATTACCCCTCCTCTCCAGACTCTGACTATATCCTCTCTTTGTAACATTGCTCCCTGAAGACCTAGAGATCTCTTGATGTACTAGATAAGATTTTATATTAGATTAATGTAATTCACAAATATGTTGAACTGTACAAATTTGCATAGCTATCATTTGTAAACTCATTAACTAGTATTTCAACATCAAGGTGGCTTATGCTTATGAGTCCTTTCTTAAAAATATTTTTAGTGACATGTGGGTGGCTCAATTGGTGAAGTGTCTGACTTCAGCTCAGGTCATAATCTCATGGTTCATGAGTTTGAACCCCAAGCTGAGCTTTGGGATGGCAGCACAGAGACTGTTTGGGATTTTCTCCCTCTCTGCACCTCCCCTGCTCATTCTCTCTCTCTTTCTCTTTTCTCTCTCTCTCTCACTCTCTCACTCTCTCTTTCTCTCTCACTCTCAATAATAAATAAACATTTAAAACATTTTAATATTTTTGAATTTTATTTGAGAGAGGGAGAGAGCACAAGCAGGGGAAAGGGACAGAGGGAGAGAGAGAATCTCAAGCAAGCTCCATGCTCAGTGTGGACCCTGACACGGGGCTTCATCCCATGACTGTGAGATCATGACCTGAGCCAAAATCAAGAGTCAGACACTCAACCAGCTGAGCCACCCAGGCGCCCCTATGCTTTGGAGTCTTTAACTATTATCCATTGTGGGTACATTTTTATGTCTATATGACTTAGGATAAAACACTATAATAATAAAAACCACCTTGGAGACTTCTAGTGCTCAGCTGCATAATAAGCCATTTCATGTTCATCTGACCATCAGGAACCACCTCACACTCATTCTTTCATTTACCCAAGACTCAAAGCTGTTCCTTTTTTCAAAAGAAAAATATTTAAATAATTATCTTATTTGTGAAATGTTTTAAAAAATGAAAGCCATTGTCATTACCTTTAGTGATGTAGAGCCTGGGACACCTTTGTGACCCCCCCAAACTCCAACACCTTTTTATAGAAAGGTCTATTCCCCTCTGCATAATATTCAGCAGATACCTTGAAGGGGAGATAAGGTGAGAGGGGCCCAGAGTTTGTTCTCTGCACTACAGTCAGATTGTATTTTCACTTGTTGGATGCCTCCTCTTAAGTATGAACAAGGACATACAGCCAAGGTACCGCAGCAAGCAGCTTCCAAGCCCACAGGATGGGAATCTGAGAGCAGAGCTGTGCTCACACTCTGATGCCCAGGGGCCCATGTCCAGGAAGAGAGATGGCCCTAGCACTTCATTTCCTCCAAGAGGGCTAGTATCCTGGGTTTAACACACTAACCAGGAAGGTGCTTGTTGCCACCTAGTGGGTACATGATGAACACTTGCTGAACTGGATCCACAGTTTAGAGGCAACCGTACCAGCACACAACTATTTTTAAAGCCCCTGCTGGGAAGAAAATTTACTCTGTCAGTGAAGATGGAGAGAAACATTCTAACATATATTTTAACTGATGGCTGGGTACTTCATATGTCATATATTCTGATTCTCGCAACAGTCCTGTGTGATTAATTATTGACCATCAATATCATCACCCTCTATTTTATAACTGGAAAGGTTTAACTACTTGTATAAAGCTACTGCTTTGGTATATAACTGAACCACAATTTGAACTCATGTCTCTCTGATTCTCAAGTTCATGTGTATTTCCATTACACCACAGAGTTCTTCTGCCAAAGAAATGATAAAGAATAGAATAGAATAGAATAGAATAGAATAGAATAGAATAGAATAGAATAGAAGAAAGAACAAGAAGAAAAGCACTGCAAGAAGAATAAGAAGTTGCTAAATACAATGAGGCCCTAAATACAACACTTTAGGCCCTAACCCCAAACTTGTCACACAAGGCAGCTTCAGTAACAACTTTATCCAGTCTCTTGTTATCCCACTCACCATTCTCCAGCTGCTCTGGGGATGTTTAGTACAGTGAAGGATGACATACCTGAGGCCTCTCCTGGAAAAATCCATAGTCTTCCCTGCTATGACTTGGGCTCTGGCCGACAGATGGAGCCATTGTCTCCACACCCTCTATTCAAAATGCTTATGCAGAAAAGCTGTTGCTCAAAGCTGTGAGGTCCTGGGATAGGAGGACTGTGGCCACCACCAGACACCAGAGGCAAAAGAAGGGTGAGGATTAACTACGGCCAAGAAGAATTTATTACGTCTAAACCTGGTGAGGATTGAAAGAATAGCCGGTTTCAGCAGAGTTTTGGCCCTATCAATATTATGGGCCAGATAATTCTTTGCTAGAGCTGGGTGGAGGGCTGCCCTGTGCCTTGTAAGATGGTTAGTGTCTCTGGTTTCCACCCACCAGGTGCTAGTAGCATGCGCCCACCCCCAGCTGTGAAACCAAAACTATCTCAAACATTGCCAAATGACCTGAGGAAGGGGGACCCAAATCACCAAGAGTTGAGAACCACTGGTTCAGAGCCAACAGTCATGTTGGGACAAGTCCATATAGAATGGACTCCTGGTGACCTCTGGGGAATGTACTCTGCCTCAAGAATCCAGTTACTAATGCTGTAAAGTTGGGGGGAGGTTCTTAAAATAAGATAACTAGCAGCCCTCATGTAATGAATAAGAAAAGCCAAGAGGATCTCAAAGAAAAGAATTTGGAGAATGAATGTGGAGTTGAAGCCCTCATAGTTAAGACTGCACTGTGAGGTGGAGTTTATTTTTATCCCTACTTTAAAGATTTAAAAAACCTGACACTCAGAGAGATTAAGCAACTTGCCTAAGGTCAAATAGCTTGGAAGTGAAAGAAGTGGGATTCAATCCCAGGACTATCTCCAAAGCCTTGTGCTGCACCTTTGGGATTCTAAGAGCTTTATCTTCCACTTATTCATTCATTCATCCACCCATGTGTTCATTTACAACAACTTACCTAGCTCGCACCGTGTGCCAAGCTCTGGGAGAGTGTTGAATGAGACAGTCGACTCCCACATTCATGGAATTTGTCTAGCATTTTTTTAATGTTTATGTATTTATTTTGAGAGGGAGGTGGGGGGGTGGGGAATCTCAAGCAGGCTCCATGCGCTCAGCGTGATCTGATCCGAAATCAAGAGTCGGACTCTTAACCTAGTGAGCCACCCAGGCGCCCCCATACAAGGACTTATTTAGTAACAGTTATGACAAGAGCTGTGAAAGAAAAGCTTACGGAGCTATGTGTGTGCTAGCTATCCCTGGAGATGGGCCCTTTTGCAATGTGACCTTGCATCAAGAGATTAGTTACACTTTTCCCTGCCTTTTATTTGTGCTGACCTTGTGACTTTCTTTAACCAATAGAATGCAGTGGAAGTAACACTATTATGTGACTTCTGAGCCTTGGCCTCAAGAGGCCTTGTAGTTTCCACTGCCACTGTTTCACTGACTGAAAAATACCATGTAAGGAAGCCCCAAGTTAGCCTCCTAGCTGTCCCAGACATTCCACCTGTCCTAGCTGTTCCCATCATTCTGGCTAAGGCTCCTGACATATGAGAGAGGCTATCCAGGAAGAGCTAGCACCCAGTCAACCCAACAACTGATGGCAGCTGCAGAGTTCAGATCAGGCAAGACTGAGCCCAGTCAAAATCATAGAAGCATGAGCAAATACATGGTTGAGGGTGGTTTGTTACCCCCAGACAGAGATAACCAACTCAAAGCCCTACCCTGAGCAGGGGGTGGGAGTGAATTGGGGTGGCCTCCTCGAAAACATTAGATTCAAGCTGAGACCTAGAGTGAGAGTCAGCTTGGTAGAGAATGGGAAAAGAGTATCCAAGCAGCAGAGACAACAGTTTGAGGGCCTTGAGCTAAATATGAACTCAGGGGCGCCCGGGTGGCTCAGTTGCTTGAGTGTCTGACTTTGGCTTGGGTCATGATCTCGGAGTTTGTGAGTTCAAGCCCCACATCAGGCTCGCTGCTGTCACCCTGTCAGCACAGAGCCTGCTTCAGATCCTCTGTCCCCCTCTCTCTCTGCCCCAACCCCCACTCGCTCCTGCTCTCTCTCTAAAATAAATAAATAATTAACTTCAAAAAGATGAACTCTGTATGTCTGAGGACCTCAGCAAGGAATGGGCAGCATAAGATGGTGTAAAGAGAGAGCAGAGTCCAACGCTGCAAGCAATTAACACCAATGAGTGGAATGCTTTATTTTACTACCCACTCCCCATCTCCATCCCCAGATCTACTTTTTGTTTTTTGTTTTTTTAATTTTTTTTAATGTTTGTTTTATTTTTGACACAGAGAGAGACAGAGCTTGAGTGGGGGGAGGGGCAGAGAGAGAGGGAATCACAGAATCCGAAGCAGGTTCCAGCCCCTGAGCTGTCAGCACAGAGCCCGACCCTGGGTTCAAACTCAGAACTCACCAATGGCAAGATCATGACCTGAGCCAAAGTCAGCCACCCAGCTGACTGAGCTGCCCAGGTGCTCCCCAGATCTACTTTTTGTAACATTCTGGCTACACTCACAGACTGTGTCAAGGATATAAATTTCATATACCACATATGTTGAAGAATTAAAAAATTGAAAATATAGATGGACATTAACCTAGCTCCCAGAAGCTTGAGAAAGGTTGAGTAACAGACTTCTGAGGATGAACAATATGAATATGACAAGGCAGCCTGAGCACAGAGGGAAAAAATGTATTTTTAATAGCTGTGATGACCATCTAAGCTATTATGGCTGTACCTTCACTGATCTAAGCTCATACTTAAATGGAAATTTACTTGAAAAGCCCTTTCTTTGCATAATGGAAAGGCAGGCTTGTCTAATTTCATTTCCCCAAGGTAATAGCCCCAGAATGTAATGGGATGCTTTGCCTCAATACCAGCCCTGCTCATCAGGGAGTCACAGCCTGGGTAACCCCTTTCCAGTGTCCTTTATCCCTATGACTCAGGAAGGTCCCCCTAAGGATGCCTCACCTCCAAGGTCACTGCTGAGAACTGTAGGGAAGAGGGAGAATTGATGGGACTGACATCATTGTGTTGCTCATTCCCCTGATCTCTGGGGGAGATAATCCAGCAGGAGCTCCCTCAGCAGGGGCACCAGACTGAGCCTGATCAGGACACATTCCCATTAGGCAGGCTCTCCCAAGGACAAGGACAAGTCCCCACATCTAGGCCACCCATTGGTTCCATCTGGGGAGGATGGCACGCTGGGTATGGCTCCATTCTTATCCAACCTGGCAACTTTTGACTTTTCTCCTGTTGGGAAGAGGGTCCCACTGCTAGGCCCTACCAAAGAGAGAAGGGGTTTACATTTTAAAAAAATTTTTTTTATGTTTATTTATTTATTTGTTTTTGTTTTTTTTTTTTGAGAGAGAGAGTGAGCATAAGCAGGGGAGGGGCAGAGAGAGAAGACAGAGAATCCAAAGCTGGCTCTGTGTGGTCGGTGCAAAGCCTGACATGAGTCTTGAACCCATGAACCATGAGATCATGACCTAAGCTGAAGTCACATGCTCAACCAGCTGAGCCATCCAGGCGTCCCTACACTTTCTTAACTATAAACGTGAATATTCACTTAGAATAATAAAATGAGTCATAAAAAATTATCTTTTTAAGAAAACTGACAAATCCCAGAAGCACAACAAAATCCAGGGAAGAAAAAACATATGCATTTATTAATTAACTGCCTGACATCCATCCCTTCATAATACATTTTTCCCCACATTTTAGACTGCAAAGTTTTAAAAAATGTTTTGAATGGTTTGGGCACCTGGGTGGCTCAATCAGTTAAATGTCCTGCTTTTGATTTTGGCTCGGGTCATGATCTCATCGTTCTTGGGATAGAGCCCCTTGTCACTGGGCTCTGTGCTGACAATGTGGGTGGAGCCTGTTTGGGATTCTCTCTCTATCCTTCTCTCTGCCCCTCCCACTCACTCTCACTTGCTCTCTCTCTCACTCTCTCTCTCAAAAATAAACTTTAAAAAACAATTTTTTTGAAACTTTCACTTCAACCTGGGTTCACAGAGCTTCCTTTTGTTTTTCTTCTTCTTTTTTTTTTTAAATTTTTTAACGTTTATTTATTTTTGAGAAACAAAGATAGAGGAAGAGTGGGGGAGGGGCAGAGAGAGAGGGAGACACATAATCCAAAGCAGGCTCCAGGTTCTGAGCTGTCAGCACAGAGCCTGACCCAGGGGCTAGCAATGCCTGGGTTGCTCAGTTGGTTTAAGCATTTGACTTCAGCTCAGGTCATGATCTCATGGTTCCTGAGTTTGAGCCCCACATCAGGATCTGTGCTGATGGTGCAGAGTGGTACAGAGCCTGCTTGGGCTTCTCTCTCTCTCTCTCTCTCTCTCTCTCCCCCTCTCTTTCTGCCCCTCCTCTGCTCTCTCTCTAGGAAACTAAATAAAATAAACTTTAAAAAACAAAGAGAACCTTGTTTGTAGGGTTGTTTTGAGAAGGAGATGAGATCATGCCAGGCATATGGTAGGTACACAAATAGTGTTACATTTTTTTTTTAAAGATTTACTGATTTTTTGAGAGAGTGCAAGTGGGGGAAGGGCAGAGAAAGGCAGACAGAGCACCTATCTCTGCGCTGACAAGCTGACAGCAGCAAGCCCGATGTGGGGCTTGAACTCACGAACCACAAGATCATGACCTGAGCTGAAGCTGGATTCTCAACCAAGTCACCCAGGCACCCCAAAGACTGTTGCATTTTCTTTTTTTTTTTTTTTTTAATTTCTGAGAGAGAGACAGCATGAGCAGAGAAGGGTCAGAGAGAGAGAGACACAGGCTCTGAAGCAGGCTTCAGGCTCTGAGCTAGCTGTCAGCACAGAGCTTATGCAGGGCTCGAACCCATGAACCGTGGATCATGACCTGAGCTGAAGTCGAACACTTAACCAACTGAGCCACCCAGGTGCCCCAAGACTGTTGCATTTTCAACAGGCACAGGGTCTGGCATCCTTTCACACATGCCAGATTACCAAGTAGGTCCAGGATGGGAAATGATCAACTGCAATACATTTAGAAGTGGTGGCAAATAAAAACAAGAGGGAAGGGAGAAGAAGGGAGCCAAGAAGATGAAAGACCTGGGCTGAGTGAATGAAGTACAAGTTGAGTCCTGAGCTGGCACCTCAAGCTTAAGATTGAGCCTTTGGTAGAGCAGCCTGGCTCTGAGCATTGAACCTTTCCTTGTATTTACATGGCTTTCCAGATAGCTCACAGCTTGCACCTGTCTACACCAAGGCCCACCTGATTTTTGGAGGGCTAATGAAATCCTTCTTTCTCCCTTTCTCCTTGCTCTGGCCTTGAATCTGAGGCTGGTCCCAAGCTGACCCAAGTTCAGTAAACACATCCCCACAGAAGTGACCTCATGCTGAGGTAGCATCTGGTTCAGTCCAGACTTTGGCCAGGGCATACACAGAGACCTGCACAATAGGTCTTAGCAAGAGAAACGCAACTTCTCTCCTGTCTCTCTAATTTGGGATGGCAGACAAGAAGGCTAAATCCACTCCCCTTCCACAGTGCCCTAAGAAGAAGAAAAATCATGAGTGCCCATTGACTTAGCAGCATTGGGGGTGGGCCGGAAAGGGGGTTGCACACTTGCCCAAGTCAAAGCTAACTGTTATGCCTAATTTTCTCTAATCCTCACAACTCTGGGAAGGAAGTGTTATTTCCTCCTTTACATCTATGAGGAAATTGAGGCTCTGAGAAGTTAACAGCAATGGCATAAGGCCATTGGGTGACCAAGCCAAGATCCAAACCCAGACTTACCCCTAAAATCTTGTCCTTTTAACTAACACATTTCCATTTACATTAACCTTTGTAATTAATGCTAGTGTTCGGAGTTGAGAGTTGAAGAATCTCAGGCTGAGAGAAGTTGAGCAACTTTCCTGCAAGCACACAATTATTGTATTGCCCTACTAGTCTCCTTGCTAATCTCAGACATCCTGTCTTATGCCCTCAAGGAGCCTGTCATTTGTTGGCTCGATTGGAGCTGGCTGGGTAAGTGCCCAGTCTCCTATTTGCTCCACCATGGTGCCTAGAGTGTGCCTGCTTGTGGCCTCCATGCTTAGCCAGTGATTGCTAACTGAAACTAATCCCAAATTTCTGCCACAGCCTCTCCTCAGCTCCTGCCTCTGAGAGTCCCTTGGGTTCGTAGAAGTGTGATGACCTCAGATTCGGCCAAAGGCAATAAGTGGGAGCTGCCGGCATCCAGCCTGGGGTAGCAGCCAG
Source organism: Crocuta crocuta (assembly GCF_008692635.1). NCBI lineage: Eukaryota > Metazoa > Chordata > Mammalia > Carnivora > Hyaenidae > Crocuta > Crocuta crocuta. The sequence goes on from NW_027530640.1 coordinate 10,731,994, forward strand.
AAGGCCCCAAAGCAAGTCTGATTTAATCCCATAATGGAATGTGACTCAGATAAGGTTTTTATCAATAATTCCTGAGCTGTGGGGGAAAAAGGGATCATCCTGGAGTCCTAAAGGCAAACTATCCTAGGGCCGCCCAAATGTGTGCAAAGGCCTGGCCCCACTGGAAGGCGCAGGAGAAAGATATCAAGAGGCTTTCGGAAATACTTTGCTCAAATTTTCAGGACCGAGAGAACAAGAGGGAGAGGAGGATACTGGTGAATCCATGTGTTCAGGTTAGAGAGGCCATCAAATCCTAACACTTAAAATAGTAACAATAACAGGGTACCTGAGTGGCTCAATTAGTTAAGCATTCGACTTTGGCTCAGTTCCTGATCTCTCCTTGAGTTCAAGCCCCATGTCGGGCTCTGTGCTGACATCTCAAAGCCTACAGCCTGCTTTGAATTCTGTGTTTCCCTCTCTCTACCCTTCCAGTGCTCAAGTGCTATCTCTGTCTCAAAAAAAAAAAAAAAAAGTTAAAAAAAATAACAATAACAGCAATTATTTATTAGGCATTGTACTAACCATTTAAAAAAATTATTTATTTTGAGAGAGAGAGCAGGAGCGGCAGAGAGAGCAGGAGAGAGAAAATCCCAAGCAGGCTCTGCATTGGTAGCATGGAGCTCGATGTGGGGATCGATCTCACAGTTCATGGGTTTGTGACCTGGGCTGAAACCAAGAGTCGGACGGTGAACCAACTGAGCTACTGAGGCCCTGCAGCTGTACTAAGTATTTAAATGCCTGTACAATAGATACCATTTCATTCTTATTGCGGAAGAGGAAATCAGACTCGGGGAGGTAAATTACTTGCCTAAGGTCACACAGTTGTTGAAATGGGAGAGCTGGGATTTATACCTCAATCTGCCTGATTCTCATGCCTTCCTGCCTCACCCTCGCACTGACTGCCGGTACACAATCACTCTTGCTCACAGATTCCTTCACCCCCAGAATCTGCCTGCACCTCAAGAGCTTGTTCTCTTCCTGGAAAAATTCCAGGAAACTTAATGAATCCTCAAGCTGCAGTGTCCCCATTACCCCAAAAGAGAAGAAGTAAAGGATAAAGGATAAAGCTAGGTGAATTGACCAATCAGGAGCAGAGGGGCTACACATTACCCACCTCCCAACCCCGAGGGGCAGCTTCACCAAAGGCAAAGTGGAGTCTGGCCTTCTGCCAACTGCTTTCTCTGTCCCTCCCTCCCTCAGCCCTAACTCCCCATCCTCATTATCATTTTTTCCTAGATAAACTTTACTTTCCAGGCTCCTACCTCACCAGCCTCGTTGATTTAAGAACACTTCTAAGTACCCACTATTAGCAATAGGCTAGGGATTCACCTTCCTTGCTGGAGAGGGACATGTACAATGCAATATTAATAGTAATAATAGCTAACACTTACTGAGCACTTACTATGTGCCAGTCACTTTGAGCTTTTTCATTTTGAGCTTGAAAAAGCAGGCAAAACAAGCAGTAGCTTTTAAGTCAATTATAAGACTAAGTCAGACAAAGGGAGAGAACTAACCTTTCCTAAGCTTTCTCTATGCCTTACGCTGGGAGACAGAGCAGCACTGTAACAAAGAACTTGGACTCTGGGCTGAGGCCCACTTGGGTCAGAGGTCTGTCTGTCCTACGACTGACTAGCCGTGTGTTTACAGACAAGCTAATACTCTGAGTCTCATAACATGTAAATAATAACAGTTCTTATCTCCAAAGGTTGTTGAGGGGATTAAATAATATATGCAAAGCACTTAGCAAACTCTCTGACACATAATAATCAATGTATAGTGATTTTTTTTTTTTTGAGAGAGAGAGAGCATGTGTGCATGCATGTGAAAGGGGGGAGGGAAAGAAGGAGTAGGAGAGAGAGAATCTTAAGCAGTCTCCACACTCAGGAGCCTGACGTGGGGCTCCATCTCACAACCCTGGGATTACAACCTGAGCTAAAATCAAGAGTTGGTCATTTCACTGACTGAGCCACCCAGGTGACCCAAACAATTATTACTTATTCCAATAACATTAATGTAAAGTAGCTAAATAATTCCAAACATTTTTTTCCCTAAAATTTTTTTAAGCTCTTCAGACCTAAGCAGGGATTTCTTTATGTTCTTGTTTAATTACATGGTTGTAGTTGACTGGGCTTAAAATGACTCTGCTCCTTGGCACTAATAGGTCAAGGGCTTCCCCAGTCATTCTGCCTGCTACTTGGAAGCATGCCTGACAGATGTTACAAGAGAAATGGTTCAAGGCATGTACACATAGATCTAAAACTGTGGGACAAGGAGAGTGGCGCAGTGGGAGCGTATTGGGCCCATAACTCAGAGGTCAATGGATCGAAACCATCCTCTGCTAAGCTCACTTATTGCTGTCCAATGACTGTGGGGTCTCCTCCCCAAACACCCATGGAACAGAGACCCCTCATACAGAAGGATCTCATGGCTTCTCATGCTCTCTCTTCCTCCTACCTTGTTAGGGGTGCCTGGGTGGCTCAGTGGGTTGAGCATCCAACTTTAGCTCAGGTCATGATCTCACTGTTCTCTCACTGTTCAGGAGTTCAAGCCCCATGTCCGGCTCTGTGCTGACACCTCAGAGCCTGGAGTCTGTTTCATATTCTGTGTCTCCCTCTTTCTCTGTTCCTCCCCTGCTAGTGCGCTCTCTCTCTCTCTCTCTCAAAATAAATAAACATTAAAAAAATTTTTAATAAAATTCTGGGCTTGGGTATGAATTACCACTAGGGGGCATTTTTGGATTTGTGTGTTTCATATATTAGTTTGCTAGGGTTGCTGTAACAAAGTACCACATACTGGGTGGCTTAAACAACAGAAATATATTGTCTCACAGTTCTGGAGGCTAGAAGTCGAAAATCAAGGTGTCAGTAGGGTTGGTCCTTACTAGAAGTTATTAGTTCCAGGCCTCTCCCCTAGGTGGTGGTGTGCTGGCAATCTTTGGCATCCGTGGCATGTAGAAGCACCTGGCTAGTAGAAGCACCATTGTGATCTCTGCCTTCATTTTCACATGACATTCTCCCTTTGTGCTTGTCAATGTCTAATTTTCCCCTTTTTATAAGGTTACCAGATATATGGGATTAGAGGCCCACCCTACTCCAGTAGCACCTTATCTGAACTAACCACATCTGCAATGGCCCTGTCTTCTGTCTGAGGGTTAGTGCTTCAACATATGAATACTGGGGAGATGCAATTCAGCCCATAACATGTTAGCACCTCTCAACTAAGCTCATGACCTCAAAATTTCAGAATTTGCTGGTGTTTCTTCCTGTGGGCCCCCCCCCTCCCCCCCCGCCAAGATTTTAGGTAATCTCTACACCCATTGTGGAGCTCGACCTCACTACAGGAAAGATCAAGAGTCACACGCTCCATTGATTGAGCCAGGCGCCCCTTGTGGCTATTTTGAAGTTGTAATTCTATGGATAACTCCTCTCCACCCTTCTCATCTACCTATTTTTCATTATCATTCCTGTCTTAACAGATGAGGAAGGGGGGGCTCCTAAATGTTTAGTCACAATGAACTAAGATTGCAACCAGGGTTTTTCTGACTCCAAATCTTGTGTTCTTTCTTTCTAGGGGTACAGGCTTATGCTATTGTGGTAAAAAGCAATTTTCAGCTAAACAGCTTACAACCATAACCTCAAATATATTTGTAAGGTCTACAAACTTCCTCAAATGCCATTTACATAGATGACTCCAAATGAGTCCCTAACAATCTGTGTGATAGTCAGGGCAGACTCAAATGAAGTTCCTTGTCCAAGGGTACAGATCGGACACCCCAGCCCCAGGCTCCAGGATGTGGTTGCTGAAGACCTAATCTGCTATCTGCAGTTATTTTGTCATCAAGGGTAGTTTCTGGTCTACTGGTTCTCCCAAGTCATTGGGATTGTGTAGGTTAAGAAGCTCCTCTCCTCAACTACCAACTCACCTTAAACACCCGTCTCTGGCAAACTTTGGCCTTTGTAGACTCTTTGTAGATAATAAGAGTTGGCACCACCCCCCACCCCAACTTCAGAAAGAGAGCACAAGAAGAATTTCTAGTCCAGGGGAAAAACTACCTCCTTTATACTTGGCTTTTTTTCCATTAAGATTGAAAGTTGCAAATCAATCAGGAGAAAATTGCCCTTGGGACTGTTGAGCAGACATCTTCACTCGAATCAGATCCTGGATGTGTGTGTCAAAAGCACCTCACGCTCTCATTCATTGCCAACCAAGTCTCTGGGGCAGTCCAATTGATTTAGGAACATTCACTCAGAACTAATAATCACTGCACACATCTTCTGCTGCTGGGCGAGTCCTCTGATTACTACTTCTCACTCACTGGTCCAACGGGCAAGGTGAATCTACAGCATGATAAATAAGAACAATGCTACTGAATGAAGGACAGAGCTCCTGTTCTCCGCACTCCAGGATTACTAAGCTGAAAAAAACTGTAGGTGCTAAAAATTCTTTTAGGTTTTAAAGGAATGGGGGAAGAAGTTATCATGGAACATCTACCACATGTCAGGTGTTTGGTGTACATTAGTTCATTAAATCTTCACAATTCTAGTGGGTAGATGCTATTAATATCTTCATTTATAGATATAAACAATATTTTAGCTATGGAAAGTAGAATTTTTTTTTTAATGTTTTACTTATTTCTGAGAGAGAGAGAGAGAGACAGCGTGAGCAGGGGAGGGTCAGAGAGAAAGGGAGACACAGAATCTGAAACAGGCTCCAGGCTCTGAGCTAGCTGTCAGCACAGAGCCCAACATGGGGCTCGAACTTACGAACCGCGAGATCATGACCTGAGCCAAAGTCAGATGCTCAACCAACTGAGCCACCCAGGTGCCCCAGAAAGTAGAATTTCTTAAACCTAAAAATAAATAATGAATAGGTTTTATGAGTGACCCATTATCTTTCATTTCTCTCACAGAAAGGACCTACAAAGAGCTCTCTGGACAGGGTGGTTAATGGTTATCTCTCCTGCATGGCTTTGCCTGCTCTCATCTTCTGGGAAAAGCTTTAAGCACTTTGTAGTCAAGACAGATCTGGATTCAAATCATAGCTCTTACAGGAAAATTAATTTACTCTATTTCAAACAGAGGAATTTTAATACAGAGAGTTTAACATTATGGCCACTCAGGTGACAGAAGAACTTTAAAGCCAAATGGGTAAGTGAGGTAACCCAGAGATTAGCAAGAGCAAGAAACCACTACCATCCTGGTCTGGAGGCTGGAAGATGACTGTGATGTTGGGCAGGTCACTTCATTTATTCGAGCCTTCATTTCCTCATCCTACCAATGAACTCACTGAGGGGATTCATTCTTCCTGCAAGTATTTACTGAGCACCTGCCAGATTCCAGACTTTGTGGGTGCAGGTAAACAAAACAGATGTACACTGCCTCACTTTTGCAGTCTGGTGGGGAGAAAGACATTAGCCAGAAAGTTGTACAGACAGCACACATATGATATCACACACTGTGGTAAATGCTATGGAGGAGAGGTAAGTACTGGGTGGGAGAGTTACAGAGTGTGGGGGTACTCTGGGGAGGTCAGGGAGGCTTCTCTGTGAGTAAGGTCACTGAGCATGAAGGATGAGTGAGTGGCAGGGGGCTCGGTGAGGCGCAGGGGTAGAGAAAGTTGGGGAACTGCAGGAGGCGCTCTTTGGAATGTTTAAACGTTGGTTGACCCAGCATCCTGCCCGCAGCCTCCCCAGGGTCAAGCGGCCATGCTCACCCGCGAGGACCTCAGGGCTCCGCGCCTCGCACCCGGCACCTCCCAGAGACTCCGGGCGGCGAGCAGGTGGTGGTGTTCGCCCAGGCACCGGCCCTTCCCAGCAGGGCACCGCGTCCCGCTCTGGCTGCCTGACCCAGGAGCAGCTCGTGCGCTTGGCGGCCTCGCGACCAGGGTGGCCGCTGATCTTTTGCTAATGCGTATCGAATTTTTGTTGAATGCGGTCCTGGGCCCGCGCTGAGAGCGCGGCGGCGACGCTGCCAGAGCCTCTTAATTCCCTTTGCATCGATCCCGCCGTTAATGACATAACCTTCTCCCCTAATTAACTGACAACTGCATTAGGCGGCGCGCCTCCCCGCACGCAGCCTGCGGCTTCCCACCGCGGTTGTGCGCGCAGGAGCCTCGCGCCAGGAGTGGGAGTGGGGCGCAGCCGTTACCGCCCTAACTAAACCCAGGGCCCTGCCATGGGGATCCGACCTGGGGGGATAGTGTTTCAGGTTTTGGATGCCCCTGTGGTCCTGATACGTCACTAAACGTTTGCCGTTGTTTATGCTGTTGTTGCTTAGTTTGTGCCAACACTGGGCAGAACACTTAACATGCTTTAGCTTACTGATTCATTGCAACGACCCAAGAGGCGGATGGAGGAAACTGGGGCTCGCAAGTGGAGGAATATAGCAATAACCAAGGCTGTGAAGCAAGCTGGTGAGGGACGTGGGCTCCCACCCCACCCTACCCAAGAGTGTGCCCTTATGTCCTAAGCTTCCTACCCTCCAACATATAATTTAAACTGTATTAAATGTGAAATTTAAACTAAATTTAAATGTAAAATATACAAAATGTGAAGTGCTTAGCAGACTAGCTGGCAGATAATAAGCACTCAATATTTAGTGTGACAGGATAACTCACTGAAATACTAACTGGGGTTTATTCTCCTTTCCCTTCCCTCTCTTGAATGCTCATTTCACCCAGATGGTCAGGGGTGATCCTTTGGGGGACAGTGAAAGCAGAGGCAGCTGCCTGTGGTCTCTTGACAAACACAAACACATAGGAGTCTCAAACTTTGTACTTCAATATAATTTACAAAGGATTTTTCTTCCATCTCCTTCACACATGTACATTATATGCTGGAACCAGGGCAGGACTTAACCTCAGTTTCATCTGTAAAATAGAAATATTACCTATAGCTCTGTTTAAGATAGATTTTCTAACCTCTACTACAGGGAAGCATTAAATGCTAGTGGTTCTGTGATAATGGGCAGGGCCTTTTCACAGGTTTTACACGTTACTGAAATGATCTGTCATTTACTGTTTTACTCTGATTCTCTCACCAACCTGATTTGTGGGCCTTTATCTTCATTTTGTTGTATTATTGTTATTTTTTAAAGTTTACTTATTTATTTTGAGAGAGAGAGGGAGGGGAGTGGCAGAGAGAGAGAGGAGGAGAGAGAGAATCTCAAGCAGGTTCTATGCTGTTAGCACAGAGCCCAACTTGGGGCTCTCAAGAGTCCTGGAACACTTAACCAACTAAGTCACCCAGGTGCCCCAAAATATGTATTTTTAAGTCACCTGAGGGGCACCTGGGTGGCTCAGTCAGTTAAATGTCCAACTTTGGCTCAGGTCATGATCTCACAGGTTTCTAAGTTCGAGCTCCAAGTTGGGCTGTGTGCTGACGTTCGGAGCCTGGAGCCTGCTTCAGATTCTGTATCTTCCTCTCTCTCTGTCCCTTTCCCACTCATGCCCTGTCTTTCTCTCTCAAAAATAAATATTTTTAAAAAATAATAAATAAATGTCACCTCAAATCTCCTCTAGGATGAGGCAGAATATGGAAAAATATATTTAAAAATAAAATGGATGAAATAGCAATTCAAGCATTTGGCCAATATCCATTAAGCTGACATTTCAAAGTGAGGAAACTGAGGCTGGGAGAGGTTCATGGAATTGTTCCAGCAAGGCAACAAGACTTCGGGACTGGGAACTCTGTCAATGCTTAGCCACCGTCTCCTCTCCTGGGAGTCACCTTCCCACCCAAGTGCGTGACATCTCATACTGTACCCTTCCTGCAGGAGAAACCTGGATTTGACAAGACCCTGAAACCCAATACTGAAGGAAATATTAGATCAACATATTCCCAGCCAGCCATTTCCTCTTCCTCTCTCACAAACCTATCAGGCACCACTTTTTAGCAAGTCATTTTCTTGATCAAAAGACTGAAGCTTCTTCACAAGATTAAGCGATTTGCTTGAATTCACCCAGCTGAGAGTTTTGCTCAAATTCAAACCCAGATCAGGCTGGATCTACTTTCCATTGTATTCTTTGCACTACAACATGTTTTTTTCTTGAAAATCTAGAGATCTGCGTTCCCAAACACAGGCTTGACATGTAATTCCTTAAGAATTAAGTGATTTAATTTGGCCTAGGAGGGAGTTCTCTTCCCCTATGGGAGGTGGGGGCGGATGGTAGGGAGCCAGCCTGAATTAGATGGTCTCTTTCAGAAGCCACAAGGCGGCTTTGTGATGGAGACTGTTAAAGGGCACAGGCAGAATTTGCCTGGGGCAAAGCTGGGAAATGAAGCCAGTCTCCTAAATGCAGGCCCACCACTCTTCAGAGGGAGAGGAGCAAGATTGCCTCTCTCTAGACATCCCACTGTGTGATGTGTTCATCTTCCTAAGAAATACTTCTGTTGCCCATCTCTCTGTCTGTTGAGCTTCTCTTATCCTTTAAGTTTCTACTCAAATGTAGCCTCCTCTGAATGAAGCCCCCCATGAACTGACCCTCCTGACTGTCCTTTAGGAGTTTCACAGGCCCTGGATCACATGCTCTTTCACAACAAACAGAACTTGCTTCAAATGCACTTGCCGGTGATTAGCTGTATGACTCTGGGCAAGAATTAACTTCTAGACATCTGCTTCTCCATCTGTAAAATGGGGATTATAGTGCCTGCCTCTGATTCAGAGGGCTGTAAGGAAGTTTGAAATGGATTATATACGTGAGATAAGGAAAAAATATTAACCATATATATTCATGGCATAAACCTCTACTGAGGAGCATGGAGAGAGGGAAAAGATTGTGTAGAGATGGCTGCTTTGTACATATAATACAGAGAAACAGATGGGGAAAGAAGGATTTTAAGTTTTGCTGTGTATTTTTCCAAAAGACTGTGCAATCATTATTTAAATTTGTTTCAAATATTGTGGATGCCAGAATGATACCATGTGGTTACATGCCCATGAGGCAGCTCAGCTTTAAAAAAGATATAAAGTTCTTAGTGCAGTGTTTGACACATATCAAGTACTCAAACAATGATGTCTTTATTATTTGTCTGTCTGTACCACAACACTTGTCTTCATCTCTGTGGCAACCTACTGGCTGCCCTACATGGTCCACGGTAGGTGCTCAGCAAGAAGAAGCCTCCATGGGAACCCAAAGCCAACCAAAGTCTTGGAAGACCATACTCCCAGAACAAATGCCTTGATACTTAAGCTGATCACAGCAACTGTAGTGGGGTCAGCCCAGGGAGGGGCTATTTGCTTTATCCCTCTGTGGGGGATGGGCTTTTATTTCTGCCTGCACTGTTCCCAGCCTAGACACAGTCTGGCTTCATCCTCTCCCTGCCACACACTGACCTCTGTGCCCTGGGATGTCAGCAAGGGGGCAAGGGGCCATGGAGCTCCCTATGGCCAGGGATGCCAAGCATGCCAGGCTAGAACTCTTCACATTGGCTCCCCAGGATTCCAGCCTGCTCTGTGGGCCTGGCTTTCAGAATAACAGCTCTGTAGTTGGTGTGTCTGCAGAGGAGACACCTCCCCCAGGGCAGTTGTTGGGGGGGGGGGATGAGTGACCCGGAAGACATGGGAGCACCTTCCCCCCACAGAACTTCAGCCAGGGCAGACTACTGTCATTCCCCCAACACTCCCTGCTCTTTCCAGTCTCTTTCAGCTCACTCTCGTTTTGGGGGTGCCCTTCCCCCATTTCTGCCTAATTAAACCCTATTCATTCTTCAGGGTCCAGCCCAAATACCTTCTCTTCCAGAAAACCATATCTATAGCCTAAAAGAGCTCCCCCTTCCCCCCACACTCCTCGTCATAGTCTCTATTATAATTTAGGACATAGGGCCTCACCCAAACACTGGATAAATGGGATGTGTATCAAAGATCATGCCTGGGAGTGAGGAAGGCTGAGGTTTGATTCCTGGATCGGTCACTTGTTAGCCCTATAATCTTGGACCAATTACTTGGCCTTGTTAAGCCCCTTGTAAAACAGGGGAGAAATATGGGATAGTTCTAAAAAGTAAATGAATTAATGCTCATTACACCATTAGCATTATGTTTTGCACACATGAAGCTCTTAATAAATGTCAGTCCTCCCTCCACACCCACTCACAGTATGTCAGTTAAGGCCTTGACCAGTTTGATATGTGAAAGGGGAATTTCATTGGACCTAGTCTCCCAAGTTCCAGATGTGAAGAGTCTTCCTCCTGAGAGAAGCAGAAATGCTAAGAAGAGACTGGACTTTCTTTTTTTAAAAAAATTTTTTTTTAATGTTTTATTTATTTCTAGGAGAGAAAGAGAGACAGCGTGAGCAGGGGAGGGTCAGAGAGAGAGGGAATCACAGACTGAAACAGGCTCCAGGCTCTGAGCTGGCAGTCAGCACAGAGCCTGACACGGGGCTCGGACCCACGAACCGCGAGATCATGACCTAAGCAAAAGTCGGACGCTTAACCGACTAAGCCACCCAGGCGCCCCGAGACTGGACTTTCTTACAACCAGAGATCTGAAGAGAGGAAAGAGGGTGAGAGACTCTGAGTGTTGGTCAGATGGGATGTAGAGGCAAAGATGGAGGGTTATCAGCCAAAGAAAGGGCAATGCTTTTGTCAAAGGGAGGAATCTTTTCTTCTATTCTCTTACATTCAGTATCAGGAAACCTGTGAATTAAACTAACAAACAGAAGATTAATAGGAGAAAATGCAAAAATTATATTAATATTTACCTGCATAGGAGTTTACAAAAAAGAAGTAAAAGTCAAATAAGACCTGGGGTTAAATTAGGGGTCTTATGTACCCTTTCAACAAAGTAAAGAGGGTTTGGGGCCACAGGACAGTAAATCGTGGGGAAGTGACTAGGAAGTACATGGGGGAAACTAATGAAAGATAAAGGCTATTTTAGGATGGTTGGTTTATGCAAACTCATCTTGGTGTTCGTTCCCCATCCTCAATTATGCCCTGCTTTCAGGCAGTTAAGAGGAGGGCACAGAACTCTTCCTGAATCTGTTGATTCTCTATTGCCTTCAAGTCAAACTAATGCTTATACCAAGTGGCATATTTAGGAGTGGCATTCTCTGATCCCCTTCACTTTGCCTTACTCTTCAACTGCCAGAACCAAAAACCTAGCAAAGCCTCCTTCTGCAGTCATATAGAACCTCCACTTTGGGGCACCTGGGTGGCTCAGTCGGTTAAGTATCTGACTTCAGCTCAGGTTATGATCTCATGGTTCATGAGTTTGAGGCCCGCATAGGCATTGTGTGGACAGATCAGAGTCTGGACCTTACTTTGGATTCTGTGTCTCCCTCCCTGCCCTTCCCCACGTGTGCTTTGTCTCTATTTCTGTCTCTGTCTCTCAAAAATAAACCAACATTTAAAAAAAATAAAAAAATAAAAAAGAAGCTCTACTCAGATCTAGCTCCAAGGGTACTTCTCAGACCCAAAGAGCCTCAGCACCTGGCGTGTGTTCCTACATTCCCATCCCTTCAGGGAATCCAAGAAGGAAGTTCAGAAGACACTCCAAGGCCAGGAAGGAAGCCACAAAAGAAGCCCTGACCTCAGGTAATTAAGATCCACTGCAATTCCCTGACAGGAGTCTATGCCTTTGGGGGTCCTGCTGAGCCACTCTGTATCCCTCACTAATAGACCTGGGACCCTGAATTACTTTAATAGTATGTGGATATAGGCTTCTTTTACCCAGATGGTAGGCCTGGCATTGTCCCTCAACCCAGAAAAGCCAGTCTAGAATCTATGGATAGGCAGTCAGATTTTCTGTGAATTTTTGAACTGTGACAGGAGATCACTTAGGTGAAGTTGAAGTAGGTATGCAAAGAGAGTGAAGTAGATGGTTCAGGATGTGTAGGCCTTCAAGAGAGGGCAATCAAGACTGGTTCCTGACTCGCCAGTCCCAGCACCCCAAGGCCTGGATGAATTTCCTGGGATTGGGTTGCAGGACATTCCCCTTTAACTAAGTAATTCCAATATTTCTGTTACATTCAGCCAAAAGATCCTTGACTAAGACATTGACTTTCTTTGACTCTATGCCTTGACCAAGGTCCCTCAGACCTGAGATATAGACCCAGAGTTCTGATTCCTATCTTGGAGTTCAGAGCTTGAAAAGTATCTCCCAGCACATATAGGAGGATTAGAAGGAACTTAACGGAGGACCATGGGTGAGAAGAAGGGGAAAAATAGTTGGGGAGAGGGAGGGAGGCAAACCATGAGAGACTCTTGAATGCTGAGAACAAACTGAGGGCTGAGGGGGATGAGGGGAAGGGGAGTGATGGGCATGGAGGAGGGCACTTGTGGGGATGAGCACTGGGTGTTATATGGAAACCAACTTGACAATAAACTATTAAAAAAAAGAGAAAGAAAGAAAAGTATCTCCCAGGGGCAGCCCCACCCAGAATTCAGCCCACAGTTGGAAGAAAAGCCAGCACCATCACTCACCACTGCTCCTGGGCAGAAAGCAGAACACCGGGTACCCACAGATCCCCTCCCAGAGGTAATGGTAGTAACAGCTGCCATTTATTGAGTATTCATCCTGTATCCAATGCTGTGCTGAGTATTACTTCCAGTCCTCAAAAGAACTGTTATTTTTTAATAGGTTTTAAATATTTTTACTATTATCTAACTTAAATATACATGGAGAACAAAACAAGCATAAATTCCTCATGTTTATAAGCTTTTATAGAAACAGGAAGCCAATGGGGCACCTGGGTGGCTCAGTCGGTTAAGCGTCCAACTTCAGCTCAGGTCATGATCTTCTGGTTCGTGGGTTCAAGCCCCGCGTCGGGCTCTGTGCCGACAGCTCGGAGCCTGGAGCCTGCTTCAGCCTCTGTGTCTCCCTCTCTCTCTCTGCTTGTGCTCTGTTTCTGTCTCTCTCTCTCTCTCAAAATAAATAAATAAACATTAAAAAAAAAAAGAAATAGGAAGCCAAAAACTTTTCAACAAAAATCATTAAAATTGATATAAACATTAGTTGATATTGCCAATTAGTTTTCTGGCTGAAGTTAAATTGATGATGTTATATTAAAAAAAAAAAAAGGCAAAACAGGGGCATTGGGTGGCTCAGTTGGTTTAGCATCTGACTCTTACTCAGCTCAGGTCATGACTTTCTGGTTTGTGGGTCCGAGATCCATATTGGCCTCTGTGCTGCTTGCAGCGTGAGGCCTGCTTGAAGAGTCTTTGTCTCTCTGCCCCTCCCCCACTCTCTCTCTTTTTCAAAGTAAAGAAATAAACCTAAAAAATTTTAAAAATAAACAAAGCAAAATAAAAACTGCAACCCTTTAAGTTAAGTATTCCTATTGGTATTTCCACTGGAGAGGAGGAAATAGTGCCTCAGATGGGTAAAGAATATTTCCCTAGGTCAGAGAAGTCAGAATAAATGAAAAATCTCAACTGCCCAAACTTGAGGTCTGACTGCTAGAGTCTTGAGCTGCCCCTTCACCAAAATGGCAGCTCAAAAATGTTCAGGGGACGATCTTGAAAAATACAACCTGGCACAGAGCCAAGTCCTTGTTAAAGGTTTGTTGAATGAGGGGCGCCTGGGTGGCTCAGTTGGTTGGGTGTCCGACTTCAGCTCAGGTCATGATCTCACAGTTCGTGGGTTCAAGCCCCGTGTTGGGCTCTGTGCTGACAGCCAGCTCAGAGCCTGGAGCCTGTTTCGGATTCTGTGTCTCCCTCTCTCTCTGACCCTCCCCTGCTCACGTTGTCTCTCTCTCTCAGAAATAAATAAAACATTAAAAAGAATTTTTTTTTACGTTTGTTGAATGAATGGGTGAATGACTGAATGAATGAGTGGGTGAATATGGAAGTCCTTGTTTAAAAGACAGTTTGCTCTACCCCAACCATGCAGAGGCCTGTAATTCAGCACTCTCCATTTACTACTGCTGTCAGTGGCCCTTCCCTCCTTGTTACCCAGGAGCTAGTCTAATGGCATTCACCATTCCAGTCAGCCAGGATACCATTAAAAGCTTCAGTCCAGCCACTGTGCCCCCACCCCAGGTCTTGGCTCTGGGCCCTTGGCTCGGGGAGTGGCCTGGTTGTTTACCAGAAATTTGGACCTTCTTCAGAGAAAAGCACAGATGACCTATTAGTCTAATTCAAGCACTTAGCAAGGAATGACTGTACCATTCACACCCCCAGCCCCAGGCTAATGGAGTCAAAGCAAATGGAGAGGCTTTGCCAGCTCAGAGATCTTCCTGGGAGGGGAGGAAGGGGAAGGTCCTCCAAGTGCCCCCACTGAAGTTTGCAGGGAGGAATATTGACCGAGCAGTTTCTGGGGGCAGTGTGGGCTATAGGGATACAAAAATGTGTAAGGAGAGGCTTCCCTATTCTACCCACCATTCTGGCAGCAACTCTACACATCCCAGTCACCTGCTCACTACCTTAAAACTTGGTTGAGAGAAAAATGGGAAGACAACCAAATATTCACTGATAAATAACCGGTTAAGTAAACTATATATGTAGGAATATGCATTCCTACAAGTCCATGCTCTGCACCTGATAAGAAGGATCATGTAGTTCAAGCTCTACTCATACATACTGAAGGATATCTGTGACTTACACAGTGACATGCAGTGTCTGATCCCACTTACATAAAATTATACATACCCACAGATTCTCATGTGCAAAGATAGGCAGAGAGCATTTGGCAGTTCGCAAGTGGGATTTTTTTTTTTTAATTTTTTAAATGTTTTATTTATTTCTAGGAGAGAGAGAGAGACAGCATGAGCAGGGGAGGGTCAGAGAGAGAGGGAGTCACAGACTGAAACAGGCTCCAGGCTCTGAGCTGGCAGTCAGCACAGAGCCCGACGCGGGGCTCGAACCCACGAATCGTGAGATCATGACCTGAGCGAAAGTCGGACGTTCAACTGACTAAGCCACCCAGGCGCCCCACAAGTGGGATTTTAAAGAGTATTTTACTTTCTTCTTTATAATTGTCTGTATCGTCCAAATTTTCTACAAAAACCCCACATACTGTATTTGCTAACTTTTCTGAGTTCTTACATTGTGTCAGTTCCAATGCTTTTACATGGACTATCTCATTCCTTATGAAGTGGGCTCTATGCTTTTTCACATTACAGATGTGGATAATGAGGTCTAGAAAGGTTGAGCCCAAGGTCACATAGCTAGTAACTAACAAAGTCAAATGTTGGAAGATCAAATTAATTAATGCATGTACTTGCATGCAGTAGGGGTTCAATAAACGACAGTTATTATTATAATTACTGTACAGCACTTATCACACTTCCTTGTTCTTCTTGTCATGTAGATTCCCCTGCTCTGGTGTGTGAAAGCCTTGAAAACAGTATCTGAATTATTTCCCCAGAATCTCCTGCATCCACCACAGTGCCTTGCTGAGCCAGCACTCATCAGATGCTTATGGAAAGACTGAGTGAATGAATTAATAGACAAATGTCCACAGCTCTATAAATATATTTTCCCAACTAATTTGTTTCCTTATCCCAACAGGATTGTAAATGGAATCGAGTACCAGTCTCTCCTATCCTCTGCCCCTGCCTCCCATCATGGTCTGGAGCAAGCCAATAACACAAGCAGGTGATCAATAAATGCTTTGGTTGACTAGGGATGCTCCCCTCTCAGCTCCTGTGGCAGATCCCAGGCAGTATCCCAGAAATGGCTGGATCTGGGACAGATACCATGTCCAAAGCCTCACAGAAGCTACTTTTTCTTCCAACTCCATGTTAAGTACACAGAGAGGTTGAAAGAATTGCCCGAAGTCACCCAGGAATTGGTGGCAGGGTAAATGTGTCCTGATCCTGGCCTCTACTCTTGTGTCTGTAACACTCCTCATTCTATATAAATTCACAATGAGAGAAAATAGGAAAAGAGCCAAGTTTTAAGTCAAATATTTAATCATGATCCAAGGGGCTGGGGTACTTCAGGACAGTAGCAGGAAGAAAACAAAGCCCAAATGCTCCAGCTCTTGATGCTCAAATGCTTTGAAGGATCCCCAGGTAGGGTAGGCACCAGATTCCTATCCCCTGTTCAGAGGAGGAGGCAAGGGGGTAGGAGTCTTGCACCAGCCTTCCTCACAATGGGGAATGTCATTCTATGCTGCCTCAGAACATCCAGCCCTGCCTACCTGGAGAATGCAATAGAGAATGACTGATTTGTTAGAGTCTGGGTGATTCTGGTGGGCAAGAGGAAGGGATTAGGAGACAGCTTGGTAGAAATGGTCTCCACCAGAAGATATGGCTGAATCATGGTCACCAAATCCTAAGGAAGGACTGTGGAGGGAATGAGAACTCAGCTAGTCAGTTTCTACTATGGTCCCATCTGGAGTCAGCTGGGTATGCAGTATGGATCGAGTGAGGGTTGCCATGTTGTTTATTGCACCTCTTTCCTGATGCTGCTCTTTCCTTACCCCTTGCAGGCTGAAGGTCAGGCTGGTGTGGTAGAGGGGAGAGGGGCCCAGAGGAAGTCCAGCTACCAGAGGCTCAGGAGAAGAATCAAGGTAAGTGTACACAAGAAAAGAGAGGGCACCCAGGGCTGTGGCGTCAGAGCAGGATTTTTGTTCTGTAGAAGAAATGGAATGGAGTCAGCTCCACCCCCTTGGCATCAGTCAAAGCCTGTCCCCCACCCCTGACATGTCCATTAGAGGTGTGTACTGTTCATGACCACAATGAGGTCACCCCCTCTGTCCCCTTGTATGGGTTTCCCCCAGGTAGACCAGTAAAGGTAAGAGGTGCATAATAAAGGAGACCCTACCTTGCGTTCCGTCACGGAAAAGGTAGAGTCTTCCCAGTCCTGGGAGAAGAGTTGGCTATGAAAACGCATCTTAGCTGCAATGGCCTCCACTGAGGAGAGGAGAGAAGGTAAATGGAAGTGGGCATATGCTGGAGATCTCCCAGGCTCCCATGAAAGAAAAGGGAATGTCTCAGGGACCCTGGCATATGGCCAGGATGGATAAAAATGGGATATTTGGGATACTGTCTCATTCCATTTCCTTATTCCTTAAGCTAAAGAGTGTCCCTCGGGGCCAAGACAGGTTGAACAGAAAGCTTGGGGGGTCACCTGGGGGAGTAGGAGAAGGGAGAAAGGCCCAGATTCAAGGGGGAAGTAAACCAATGCTAAGGAGGGGGCTACTCTGTCTGCAGGAGATTGATGGAACCAGTGTGGACCACAGAGCTGACCCTTTTCCTCTCCTTGGGTCCAGCTGATCCAACCAGGGCTGGCAGCAGGTGCAACACACTCACTGAGGCAGGAGTTGTGGGAAAAGGACTCTTCCAGCTGCTCACACTCCTCCTGCAGGTTGCCACTGCCTCGGCAGGTACAGCTTAAGGCAACACTGATGTTGACATTGCTGACAAAGTTGGGAGTCATGGCAGTCCCTGTGGGGTGAAGAAAGGATTGTCAGAACCTAGGCCACCCAAATTTCAACCCCCACTCTCTGCCGCCTGTCTCAGGACCATTTCATTTGGGTTCAGTCTCCAGAGCATTCTCACCTCCAAGACTAGCCACCCTGTGGACTCCCTTCAGATGGCCCCCAGCCTCACCAATCAGCCCCATGTATGCTCGCAGACATCTGGACTGCTCTGTTGCACAGGTCCCTAGGATGTCCAGAGGATGGCAGTGGGTCTGAAAATCCACCAGGCGAGATCTGGAAGAAGGGAAATTTCAAGAGTCCCCATTGAGGGTCTGACCTGCAGCCTTCACCCTTGCTCCCCTTTAGTTGACAGACTCATCTTCATGCCAAATCCTCCTCTGCTTTCAGGGCCTGGTCCAGGGCTTCCCCCTCAGCGAAGCCTGTTCCTGTCACAATTAAGGGCATGATCACCCCAGCCCCAAAGCATGCCGCTCTGAATTTGGACTCCACAATCCCTAGGTATGAGATTTCAGGCAGCTTTTTAAACCTCGGTTTTCTCAACTAAGAATAGAAATGAAGACAGTGCTTCTTCATGGGTTCTTGTGAGAGTTAGATGAGAGACTGCATGTACAGCATTTAGCATAGTGGTTGGTACATATGAAATGTTCATTAAATGTGAGATGATATTATTCACACTGATCCTACAATAGGTAAGGCTGGTTATCTTCAGGTGATGCAATTACAAGTATGTTTTTCTGTATGCATTTCTGCAATTTTCCTTACGGTTTGCCTTTTGTTGAATAGGTGGTTCATTTCTCTGTCTCCCCCAGCCAAATGCAAATTCCACCTAAGTAACTTAGTCATCTAGCCCAGCACTTGTTACAAAATGGTAATAGCTATCAGCACCACAATAGGCAGTCTAGCAGAGCAGTTAGGCCAGATTCCAGGCCAGACTTCCTCACTCCAGACCTTATTCAGTAACCTGACTTATTACCTGGATGAGCCTCAACAAGCTGTTTAAACATTCTCTGCTGTGGTTTCTTCTCTGTAAAGTGCAGATGATTAAAAAATAAATAAATAAATAAGAAAAACAAAAAACCCCAGCACCATCTATCTCACATGGTTCTCATAAGGTTTACATGAGTTAATATATGCTAAGTACCTAAAACAGTACCTAGCCCATAGTAAGTACTCAGTAAGTGTTGGTATTATGGTGATTGAGAGCTTTTAAGTAGTATTTTACAGAAGAAGGAAGTAGAGCATAGAGAGGTTAAACAACCTTGCCCAAGGTTACAGAGAAACAAGGGTTAGAACCAGGCTGCAAAACAAGGTTGGTGTGACTCTCACTGTCAACGAATTCTACTTGAGTGGATGATAACTTCAATTTGGTGAATGTTTTGTCCTGAGAAGGCAAAGGAAAGTCAGGTCAGAATTTCAAATTTTCTGGACAATACCCATCAAATACCTTACCAAAGGTCATATACTTTGATTTGGTAATGGCAGTTGTGGCCACACGTCCTAAGTAATAATTAGATTTGTGCACAAAGATTAAAGAGTTAGAGTGATACTTACTGCATTATTTATAGCAATAAGAAAAGCAACCTAAACATCCAACAATAGAGGAAGGATTAAATAAAGTATGGGGCATCCATAAAATGGAATGCAACATAGGCATTTAAAAATCAAGCTGTCAAAGGATAGTATAAAAGACAAAATAAGCACCACCATTTATTGAACACTTACTCTGCACCAGTAAGCTAAGCACTCTGCATAAATTATGTAATTTAACGCTCACCAGAATCCCATGAGGTCTGTATTTTTATCCCACTTTTTACAGAGGACTAAGAGGAATGTTAGGTTAAATGATGGAATTTTAGGTTAAAGTGACAGGCTCAAAATCACACAGTCCTAGGATTTAAATTCACATCTGTCTGACTTCAGAGCCTGTCTTCACCACTGTTGCATACTGCCTCCACGGAAAAATGCTCAGGAGATATGCACATAAGTGAAAAAAAGCAAGACTATTTCTAGAATATATTTCTAGAATATCCAGTTTTGTTTATGTGTATACAAAAAAGACTGGAAGGAAATACTCCTCAAAGTATGTAGATTATCTTCAGGTGATGAATTCGGAGTACTATTTTATACATTTTTATACTTTCTGAAGTTTTTACACAAAAAAATTTATTTTGATCACAGGGTTTTCAGAAAATACTCTGGGGTTAAGTCAGTCCATGGCTCCTGGGGGGGCAAGCCCAGCCCCACACAGGAAGGCGCCCTGAAGGTGTGGTGTGCACTGCGCCCTCGCCCACACCCAGCCCTCCCGCAACGCCAGCACCTGCACAACGGGTCAGCAACACAGAGGCTCTGCAGCTCCAGGCAGTTGGGGGCCCCAGACGGCAGCGCGCAGCTGGGAGCAATGGTGTTGCGCCGGCGTTGCCCGCAGCCCTGGTCGGTCGGCGCGCAGGGGCACAGCAGCAGGCCCTGAGCGTGGGCCTCCGACGCCTTCTCGAAGAAGGCGCGGAGCTGACGGAGGCAGGTGTCGCGCTGGCAGCGGGACCCCGAGCACGCTTCCCCATAGGCCTTGCGCAGCCGGTCACACTTATCGTTAAGAGTGCACAGCATGGCGAACTTGAGGCACAGGTCTGAGTCTGCGGGGAGAAGGACACCAAGTCACCACTCCTCTCTGCAAACGTGCCGCCCAGTTTTGCTAGGAACCCCTGCAACCCTCCGATTTAACAAGGATGGTGGTGGTGGTAGGAGGAAAGGGAGGACTCCCCAGAATAAGGCCACTGCTAATCCTAGGTGTTTCCTCTACCCCTAAAATATATCTGGTATCTGTGAACTCCCCCATCCTACTCCTCATCTTTCCTAGGTGTTAAAAAAAAAAAAAGAAAAAGGCCACATACATATTTTATACTCATTTATCTAGACTTGAAGCCAGAAACCTCAAAGAACCAAAACCCTTTCCTCACAACTATGCAGTGAGTGAAGTCCAAAACAGATGGAATCAAATTCTATTGAGGATTTTTGTTCGGTTTTGCATCTGTTTGGCCCAGTTTTAATATTACCTGTCTGTCTTTAATGATTGATCTGTGCATAAAAGTTCCCTGTCTCTGAGTTTTGGGAAATTACGGTGATATTTCTATTAACAATATTCTAGCAGTCAGAACAATGGAGTAAATGGAGCAGGTTATTCCCAGATTCCTTATAACTAACAGTTTATGTATAAATCTCTATGCTCTTCTCTCAAAATACTAATTCCAACAGATAGTACTAACTGTACAACAAAGCTCCTATCTTACTCAAAAAGTGAATGTATGTGTGTGTATTCCTTTCCAATTAATACAACAGCCTCGCTTTCCTAAAAAACATGCATTTTAGTCCTTGCCAGACAGATGGCTCCCCACCCTGAGTCCCACGAGGAGTCACATTCTCTCTCACCATTTCCCCGGCCCAACACCTCGCCCATCCCATTAAAATGGTTTGAAAACAAGCAATTTCCTAGTCTTCAGGGACAAAAAGCTACTTTCCTGGCTGCCTCAAATGAGGGTAAATACTTCATTTCAGCATTTTTTTTTTTCTGGGACTGCTGCCACTCCATCAAACACTTTGTAGAGAACCACCTTTTGGAACCAGGAAGCCTTAAAGGCGTCCCTACTAACTATTGCTCTTTGTTGACACATAAGACCACACCACTCCCACAGCTCAGACTCCCACCCCAACACAATGCTTCAGTTAGTTACCTGGCAGGCTAGAACTCTCCCCCTATACAGCCTCTGGCTTGTGTTCCCCAGCAGCCACCCTTCCTTCATGGTCCATGCCCACCCCTCACACCCCAGCCTCAGACTGCCTTCCACACCTGGTTTGAGCATGTTCAGTTTGCTGAGATTCATTTTCCAAGGTTTTCTGGTCACTGTGTCTTCATAGGGAGAGACATCCATTTCATAGTCACCTAGAGACAAGGTGATAAGAATCCTGAGGACCAGACTAGGGGGTGGGGGCAGGAGGGGCTGTGAGCTCCTTAAGGGGATATAACAGGTCTTATAAAGTCATTGCATAGCTCATAGACACGGTAGGTACTCAATCAATGCTGGCTAATAAATCTTATTGGAAGAGAAGGATGAAAGAGTACAAAGTGTCACTCAATATGCCTTTGAGAATGCATCTCTAGGAAGGAAGAAATATGGATGAGGTCAAGCAAATAGGAAAGGATGATCTGGATATTTGGGAAGCCCTGAAAGTTCCCAAGGGAAAAGGTGGGAAGACAAAAGGATCTAGGGAGAAGTCTCTGGGGAAATTCTGAAAGAGAACTGATTAGGATAAGGAGTAGAAAACAGGGGGGAAAAGTGTGGTAAATCGAGTTACTGTTTCCAGTTATTTGATAGCTACCCACCCTGTGAGAGGATTACACACACACACACACACACACACACACCCGACTAAGTTGCCACGTGACTTTCAGGGCCCCTATGAGAGGAGTATACTTCCACACCCTACTGTAAGGATTGCCCATGTGATTTACTTTGTCCTGTGGATTGTGAGCAGAAGTGACATAAATCACATCTGAGCAGAAGCTTTAAGAGCCATCACATGGTGTTCTGCTACTCTTTTCCCTCTGCCAGCCTGGATCATCAAATGAAGAAGACAGGTAGAGCAAAGACAAAACCAGCTCAAGGAAGCCCACAGCAGATGTGTAACATGAACAAAAATTTAATTTTTGTTGTGGGAGGCCAGATATGTGGGGGTTGGTTGGTTATTACTGCAGCATAGCCTGGCAAATTCTTATTAAAAATGTAATCGGTGGGGTGCCTGGGTGGCTCAGTCGGTTAAGCATCCGACTCTTGATCTCAGCTCAGGTCTGGAACTCAGGGTCATGTTGGGGTCCACACTGGGCGTGGAGCCTACTTAAAAAAATAAATCAAGTAAAAATTAAAATTAAAAAATTGTAATTGGTATCTAGAAATGGAATGCTGTAGTAACAAAAAAAAATCTAACATGTACAGTATTGGCTTTGGGACTGGGCAGTGAGGGGATGGTGTATAAGATGTTCTGAGGTATGAAAAATGGCAGTCCTCAATATGCAGTGGGAAAGCATTTGGGAAAATTGTTGCCTGCAATAACTTGGAAGGAAGATGTTATACTGAATGAGCTTGTGCTTTAAGGGAAAGAAGCTGAGAAGCAGAAGATTACTAGTATGACTGAAACAAATTTTTTTTCTTGAATGTTTATTTTTGAGAGAGAGAGAGTATGTGAGTAGAGGAGGGGCAGAGAGAGAGGGAGACACAGAATCTGAAGCAGGCTCGAAGCTCTCAGCTGTTCTGAGCTGTCAGCACAGAGCCTGACATGGGGCCTTAACTCACGGACCTTGAGATCATGATCTGAGCCCAAGACAGACACTTACCCGACTGAGCCACCCAGGTGCCCCTTTACTAGTATGTCTTGATTGCTATTGGCTGCATTTTGGAAGGTACTAAAAGAAAGATAAAAGCTCAGAGAATTGATCGGTTTGCAAGTAGAAAGGAAAAAGAAAAGAAAGAACCCAG
Organism: Crocuta crocuta; assembly: GCF_008692635.1. Taxonomy (NCBI): domain Eukaryota; kingdom Metazoa; phylum Chordata; class Mammalia; order Carnivora; family Hyaenidae; genus Crocuta; species Crocuta crocuta. The sequence goes on from NW_027530640.1 coordinate 10,754,879, forward strand.
AAATTCCAGGATTTGCAGAATTAAGAGATGGAACTGCTTTTCATATTCAAACGTTAAAAGATAAAATTGAAAAAATGCTTTGAGTAATAAGGTCCATTAAGACTCAGCCTTGGGGCAAAGACCAATTCAAGTACATGGCTATCATACCCATATGGAGATCTCTCAATGATTAAGATGGTATAAATTTTGCCAGTTAGACAAATACACTCAGGGGGAAAAAAAAAAAAAACTAGGGTAGTGGCTCTCCCTCTGATAAGAGCAAGATATTTCTAATTAGGTCTAGAAAGAGATATGTCTTGAAAAGAATTATAGGGAAGGCTACTGGCACCAGAGGTGACAGAAATCAAAGATTAAAAAAAAAAAAAGCAATTATGTTTTGGGAGAGTTGTACTGCTAACAGCCACCACCAGCCAGGATTCAAATAGACACTATTGGAGACTTAAAATGCCCAAACATTTCTCAGGTAGGAAGCAAGCTAAGAATGTTGTTCACTCCTCAAAGAGGAGAGAGTCTCCAATATCCTTCTCAGATGTGCCCAAAGAAACCTGCCAGAGGTAGAAGGCTGGGCCAAGAGCCCTGGCCTGTTATCTTTTTAACAGTAGATAAATCAGCTCTCCCAGGGAGCAAAACAAAGCCTTATAAAAGAGCAATTCCTACTCCCAGGGAAGAAGGCCCTTAAACAACAATGTGTACAGAGAACTTCAGAACAGCTGTGAAGCCATGTCTGCTGTGTGCTTCCCATTTCTCCCCTTTGTGAGAGTGTTTGTTGTGGCTCTCCAGTTCCTGTTCCATTGATGTATACTGAGAATATGTTGGAGGCAGGCAGATGGCTTGTCCTTTTTGTCCACAGGTATCTAGATCAAGAGGAGTTCTATCCACACCTGACAAGAAATTATCACAAGATCCTAGACTGGGAGGCTGAAGTACTACCTGGATAGAACTCTTACGTTTCCACATTTGTTGCCATGTGATTTTCAGAGTCTCCTGTGGGAACAGTATACTTCCCCCCAACAGGGATTCAGGCTTGGCCATGTGATCTGCTTTGTTCGTGGAACATAAGCGTAAGTATTTTATGTAACATCTGAGTAGCTTTTAAAGGCAGCATCTGCTTCTGCCATTACTCATTCCCTCTGCCATGAGAAAAGAACATCCCAGGGGGAGGCTGTACCTTCAGCAGGGATCCCAGAATGAAGAAGATACATGAAACAGTTAACACAGAACATAACACAAAACAAAAAACCTGTTTTACAAATCACTGTTTTGTTACAGCAGCACAGTCCAGTAAAAGCTGATAATACAGAGAGGGGTCTCTGGAAAGAGTCAGGGGAAGCTCCTCTCTTTGGCTCTTCCAGTCCCTTCTCTCTTACTGTCTTCTGTCTGGTTAACGAGTATCCTTTCTGTTAAAGGCAGGACCAGGATGCTCCTTCCTACTCTCTCTGAATTTATGGATTACGTTGAATTTGGAATCTGTGTACAGGTTAAGACCATTTTCCTCCACCTTTTCTCCATATACTTCTGTCCCAGGAGCTCCCCAGGATGGGCCTCAGTCTGGTTCAAAGCTCTGCCAAGAGGCAGCTACATGTTGCCAAGTAGGAAAGGGGGAAGTAGGGAGACGAGAGGGTAGCATTGTAGGGGCCCAAAAGAATACTGCCAATTCCTCCCTCTACTTCTTATTTATGTCAAGGGCAAAACTTCATTACCATCTCAGCCAGAATCTACCATGCAGCCTATATCCTGCAGAATTAAACAATCACCCCACAAGAGTCATCTTCCTTAGTTTAGTCCACTCTTTGAGGGGGGCCTCACCAAGGCTGCGGGCAAGGTGAACGGTCCAGTAAATGTCCAGGCAGGCAACTTGGTTCTTCATGCGCCGATGGCATGTGCAGTTCATCAGAGAGCTATTCCTGAGGTGCTGTGCTGCCTCCCTGCAGTCCTCAGGGACCAAAAGCTCCTGTGTGGGTGACGGGGTGCTTATACTAGAGGTGCAGGAATTCAGGTGGTGGAAGGCAGCACTGCAAACAGGATCAACCTGACACTTCCTCTTGGCCTGAATACAGCTGTTCACGAGCCGGCCCTCTGTGGGGAGAGGGTCTGCTGTGGAGGAAGAGAGACCAGGTGAGGCTCACATAAAGTCAAAGTAGATGCATGGGAGTAACAAGCTGTGAGGTAGAGTAGAGGAGAATTCAAGATCAAAGTCTTTGGGTGGCAGAGGCCTTTAGGAGAAAAGCCCAGCAGGAGTAAAGAATCTGCAGCTGTCACAATCTGGACAGAATAGATGAGGCCCAAGGAGAGGTGGATTTGAAGAGAGGCTGCTCAGCCTCCTGAGAAAAGGAGGGGGAACTGTTGCCTGAAGCTGAGCCTGATGACCCTGCCAGGCACAGGGAAGAGCCCCCTTGGCACAGCAATGCACGTGCAGGGCCAGTATAATAACCAGAGAGTTGACAATGTGCATGGGAGTGCTAAATGAGAGTCAGCGACAACTCTGAGGCTTCCATTAAAAGTCACTTTACAATACCTTTACGGGAGAACTGTTTGGTGTTGGTGTTGGGGAACTTTTGCTGATTCCATCACCAAGAATACTGATGTTCATTGTAGGTTGGCCTAGAGGATCTTCCCTACATCCTAGGACTTAGCATCCCTGTCAAAGGGTAACAAAACACCGTCATGATGCCAGTTTTGCAAGGCAAAACATCTAGGAGTCATTTTTAATTCTCCTCTTTCCTCATATCCTAGGTTCAATCCAACAAGTCCTGCCAATATCAGGAAGCTGTCCACCTCTCTCCACACCTATCACCACTTCTTAGCTCAAACCACCATCAGCTCTTGTCTGAACCACTTATTGGTAGACTCCTTATTGGTCTCCCTGATTCCATCCTCTAAATTCATTCTCCCTTACCATTCAGCCATATTTTTTGTTTGTTTTCTAGCTTTAGTGAGCTTTAATGGACATACAACATCGTGTAAGTTTTAGGTGGGCAACGTGATGATATGATTTACATATATAGTGAAGTGATCAACACAATAAGATTAGTTAATACATCTTTTACCTCACATAACTACCATTTTGTTGATGCAGCCATCTTTTTATTTAATGTTTATTTTTGAGTGAGAGAGAGCAAGCAAGCACACAAGCAGGGGAGGGGTAGAGAGAGAGTGAGACACAGAATACAAAGCAGGCTCCAGGCTCAAAACTGTCAGCATAGAGCCCGACCTGGGGCTCGAAATTACGAACTGCGAGATCATGACCTGAGCTGAAGTTGGCCCTTAACTGAGCCACCTATGGGCCCCGCATCCATCTTTTTTAATGATTTTTTTTTTTTTAATGTTGGAAAGCATTTTCATTGAGGTAAAATTCATGCAACATACAGTTAACCACCTTAAAGGGCATAATTAAGTGGCATTCAGTGCATTCATAGTGTTGTACAACCATTACTTCTAATTCCAATATATTTTCATTACCCCAAAAGGAAACCTGTACTCACTAAATAGTCACTCTCCCTATTCTCACCCCTCTAGTCTCCGGCAACCAGTAATCTATTTTGTCTCTACAGATTTACCTATTCTAGATATTTCATGTAAATGGAATCATAAAATATGTAATCTTTTGTATCTGGTTTCTTTCACCTAACATATTGCTTTTTTAAAAAGTTTTATTTATTTTGAGAGAGCACACACATGCACAAGCAGGAGAGGGGCAGAGAGAGAGGAAGAGAGAGAATCTCAAGCAAGTTTAACCACAATGAAGACCCTGATCCGTTGCTTGAACCCATAAACTATGAAACCATGAGCTGAGCCAAAATCAAAAGTCGGATGCTTAACCGACTGAGCCACCAAAGTGCCCCTAACATACTACTTTTGGAGGCTCATCCACATTACAGCAGGTATCAGTACTTCATTCTTTTATGGATAATATTTCATTGTATGGATATTCCATATTTCATTTACCAATACATCAGTTGATGGACATTTGGGCTGTTTCCGTGCTTTGGTTATTGTGAATAATGCTTGTGTGAACATTCATGTACGAGTATTTGCAACAATCTAGTTTAGGAGTGCCAGGGTGACTCAGTTGGTTAAGCATCTGACTTCGGCTCAGGTCATGATCTCACAGCTCTTGAGTTGGAGCCTTGCATCAGGCTTTGTGTTGTCAGCTCAGAGCCTGGAACCTGCTTCAGATTCTGTCTCTCTCTCTGCTCTCCCCCAACCCCCACCTCCACCCCAACCCTGTCACTCTCTATCCTTCAAAAATAAACATTAAAAATTAGATTAGGATCTAGTTTATATGCTCTGGTTTACAAACTCTTGTAAAAGCTGGTCCCTGCTTGCTCACTTACCTAACCTTACCTCCCAGCCCTCTCCTCCTCTCCCACTTTCTTTTACCCACACTTGCCTTCCTTCTGTTGCTACTGAACAAAACAAGTCTGTGTCAACCTTAGCATTTTTGCCCTAACCTTTCTTTTTGCTTGGAATGTTCTTCCCCCTGATCTTCACATGGCTGGCCCCTTCTGGTAATTCAGTTCTTGGCCTAAATGTCATCGCAGAAAGGCCATCCTCAACCAACCAATGTAAAATAACTCCCTAGCTACTCTACCACATCGTTACACCAATTCTCTGCATAGCACTTATCATCACTTAATTTTTTTAACTTGACTTTTCATTATCTCCCCCTCTGGACTTCCACATCTATCTTATCACTGCTCTGTTGCCAGTGCCTTGAACAGTGCTGGTTCTTTATGAGCTCCTACTATTTAAAAAATAACCAGGTTCGCCTGCGTGGTTCAGTTGGTTAAGTGTCCAACTCTTGGTTTCGGCTCAGGTAATGATCTCAACAGTTTCGTCTGTTCTGGCTGTGTTGGGCTTTGCACTTGCAGCATAGAACCTGCTAGGGATTCAGTCTCTCTCCCTCATTCTCTGCTCCTCCCCCACTAGTGCTGTCTGTTTCTCTTAAAATAATGAATAAACTTAACCAAATAATAGAGAAGTCCTATGAGCCACCTCTCTAACTTCTCTGAGCCCCTTCCCTCTGTTTAAAATCAGAGTGCCAAAATTAGGAAAGGCTTAAAGTTTAGTTAGTCCAAACTTCTCTTTCAAACAATAATTAAATAGATTACTTATTAAAATGAAGATTTCTGACCCTATCCCAGAAATACTGAATCAGAATCTGTGGTGATAATGCCTGGGAATCTGAATTTTAGCAAGTTCACCGGAAAATATGATGCATCCCAAAGTTTGAGAAAAGCATAGACAAAAGCAGGACCAGTAGTATAGATTTCACCTTTTGCTTCAGGACCCAATATGCTTCACCATGGCATTGTTACTCTTTTTATTGACATTTTTGATATTTTGCTCCTCATGGATTTTAGTGGGTAACATTGACTTTGATTTTTAGTATATGTGCTGCCGAAGCAAGCACTGATTTTAATTTTTTTTCTTGACAGACAGAGAGGACACAAGTGAGCAAGAGATGTTGGGGAGGAGAGGGGATCCTACAGGGGCAGAGAGAGAGAAGTGGGGCTCAACCGAATGGGGCTCCTGTTTACCCAGAGTGGAACTTGAACTCACAAACCGTGAGATCATCACAAGAGCCAAAGTCAGATGCCTAAATGACTAAGCCACCCAGGTGCCTATGTCAGCACTGATCCCCCCCACCTCCCAATAAAGGGGCTCATTTTTATTGCAGGGAAGCTAGGGAGAGGCCGGGCAAGTGAGGGTCTCTGTAGGAACTCCCATTGCTGAGTAGGACTGCCAGGCCCCAGGCCTGTCTGAAAGGCAGGAGATGATCAGCGGCCAGTCCCCTTTGGTCCATCTTGGGCCCAAGGATCCAGGCCCTCGCTACTTAGGGCGGAGGTAGGAAACAGCTTTTCCTGCTTTTCCCACAGTCTCCAGCAGAAGGTCCATGCTGTGCTCGAGATGATGCAAATCTTCTTCTTGGGCAGGTCAATGTCGAACTCAACTCTTCCCAGCTTGCTGAGCACCCGACTGACTGCATTAGAGCAGCCTTCACAGGTCTCATGTCTACAGAGAACTCGTGCTTTGGCATGACTGTGGATGTGGTGGTGGCTGCAGTGGTGATGCCTCTGATTTTGATTTTTTTTTAATTTTTAATACTTATGGTTTGATAAATAAATCAAAAGAGAGAGATAGATAACAAGCAGGTGAGGGGCAGAGAGAGAGGGACAGGATTTGAAGCAGGCTCTGTGCTGAGAGCAGAGAGTCCGATATGGGGCTTGAACTTCGAACTCATGAACAGTTGAGATCATGGCCTGAGCCAAAGTCGGACCCTTAAACAACTGGACCACTCAGGTGCCCCCCTGATTTTTATTTTTTAAAAATACTGCATTAAGGAACATCTGGCTGGCTCAGTTGGTGGAAAATGTGACTCTTTTGTTCTCGGGATTTGAGTTTGAGACCCACATTTGGTGTAAAGATTACCTAAAATAATTTTTAAAATCTTAAATAATATATTGCATTAAAATAGTCTTTATCTTGAATACTGTTTGAATGGCACTCCCTACACTCACTCACCTTAGTCCCAGTTTTGCCTAGGACAATTTACTTCACTTTCTAGATCTTATTTTCCCAAATGCCAGGTGTGGAATTTGGATTAAACCAATGTTTCTCAATGGAGGGCTAGGAAAGATGAAGGTCAGGCCCCTTCCAGGGGTTTATCAGAATTCCCAAAGGTAATGGGGTGGTTCAAAAAAGCATATTTGATCATCATATACGTGGAAGATTAAAAAACACTTTGAAAACTTCAAAAACATATTTAGGGAAGGCATGAGAGATTTATCTTTACCAGAAGAGAAACACCGATTTAAACAGTTTAAGAAGGGGAAGGGAAGGAAAAACAAGATAACAGAGAGGGAGGCAAAACATAAGAGATTCTTAAAGATAGAGAACAAACTAAGGGTTGGGGGTGGGGATGGGCCAAATGGGTGATGGGCATGAAGGAGGCATTTGTTGAAATGAGCACTGGGTGTTGTATGTTAAGTGATGAATCATTAAATTCTACTCCTAAAACCATTATTACACTACATGTTAACTAACTTGGATTTAAATAAAATTAAAACAATAAATAAATAAATAAATAATATTCACCAATTTTAAATAAAACAGATTGAAAAACATTAAGTGTTTAAGATGTTACTGCTGGCCTGTACCCAAAAGTGCTTGCTGAAAGAAATGTAGCAAGTCCAAGCGTCACTGCTTAAATTGGACTAAATATTGAGTCAGGGGAATTTTCAAAAGTAAAACTCTCTAATTTCTTAGCTGACAGTTCACAGAGTCTGAACAATGGTGGATTTAGGGGCAACTGCAGCTCAACAAAAGAAGGTAGGGGCAATGTTAAAGTTCATCATAACAGGGTGGGACTTGTTCCACTTTAATTGGTTGTGAAGGTGTTTAAGGTTTCTGCCTAATCTTGACATGCAGCCATACTGTCAGGGTTACTGAAATTTTCTGGGCAGTCAAATCAGATTGGTAATAACTTGCTGCCCTGATTTACTGATGGAGTCAGTCTGGACAGACCAGTCCTTTCCCTCCTTCCTTCCACATCTGTTTTGAAGCCAAGACTTCACATATACAGTATTTCATTCCTTCAGTGACTACTTTGTGGACTGAGGTGACTGGTCCATGTGTGGTCTCTGCCTCAGGATTTCCTCCACTCAGGCTCTGGGCAGGAGTCCCACAATGAGATTTCCATGCACCCATCCCACTCCAAAGGTCATGGACATGTTCCCTGGGATCTTGGATCCAAGGCGACCCTTCTCTCTGGGGCAATAGCATTGTTCACAAACCAGGCCTTGAACTATAGATTCTACAAAATATTTATTGTGTATCTATAATAGAACAAGGCATGTGCTGAGCCATCTTCCCCAATAGGGAGTTTTTGACCATGATTAAAATGAAAAAGTATGTTCTGAAGGGGATTGGGGTGTAAGTTGGCGGTGAGAAATATTCTCAAATAATGTTAAGTTCTGGCAGCAGTTTACAACCCTACTCTGTGACAAGTCAGTTTTAACAAAAACTTCTTTCTTCATCCTACCTACTGTTCACTTCCCCAGACCTTACAGAGAGTGAAGAGTTGAAGCCCATGTGGAGCAAATGGCACTCCAGCCTCTGATTCTCCCCGCCTCCTCGAGATGCTGTCGTGGAAGTGGCCTGGCTGCGATAGTTCTGTGTCTGTGTAGGCGCATCTCAAAAGAGGAAAGTGGGGGAATGGGGAGGAAGGGGATGAGGAGATGCTTGGGAGTCCTGGCCATCACTGGCATTCAATATACAACAGTTCAAAGACTGTATTAGGAATGGAAGGTAGCCCCTTCCTGGCACCCAGGGCTTCCTTCCTCGAATGGACGCTTGGGACGGCGGCGATGCGGTGTCTGAGCTCCCTGTGGACAACTGTGACCACAGCACCCCACCCGTACGCTCCTCTCCTTTCCCCCTAATGCCCCGGTGTAGCAGCCTCGCGTACGCACAGACGACACTCACCGGCTCCCAGCGGAAGCGGTGCCAGCAGCAACAGCAGTAGCAGGAGTAAAGGCAGCAGTGGTCCCGGGTTAGGAGGGCGCGCCATGGCTCTGTCCGCACGCCGGCCGTCGGCTCCTGGAGGCTGCATGCCCGCAAGAGCGCCGCGCTCCCCTAGCTCCGNACCGCCGACCGCCGCCGCCTCCAGCCCTTCCGCGCGGCTCCGATACTCTCCCACCAGGGTCCTGGGCGCCGCCCTCAACTCCGAAGCGCGCGGACGCACCACGCCGCTTCTACTCTATCGGGAAGACGGCGAGCGTGGGGGTGAGCAAGGGCATGCGCCCGGCTTCCGCCTGCCAGAGGGTGCGCTAACCGAACCGGCCCACCACGTGTCCCCCCACTGTCCTCTTCGCTTTGAGGAGCACTTCTGCCCAATACAATCGTGGTAGCTGCAGCTGGAGACTCGCCCTATCAGGGGTTCAAGTATTAAAAAAAAAAAAAAAAAAGCGCACCATTTCTGTTTCTGGACCCCGCAACCCCACCCCTTCCAGGAAACACAAGTGAAATCTTGCAGCAAAACCTGAACAGCACCAGAACACTCAATAGTATTTTTTCTCCCTCACTTAGAATTTGCACAACTTTGCCTCCATTTCCCCTTGTAAGTATCTTCAAGAGTAAAGGTTGGGCTGTTATCATTAACCCCGTGACTCTGCAAAGATGGGTCCCAGACAGGTGAAATGGCTGTGCCGAGGACAGTCTTGAGGCCAGATGCCAGGACTTCTGCCAGACTAGCCTCCTCCAAAATTCAACCCCTTCACTGTCATGAGGGAGGGTGGAAGGATTAGCCCTCCTCAGATTAGAGATTTCCCTGGAGATAAGATAGGATCCCTAAGGAAGGTGCTAGAGAGATCATTTAGCAGCCTCCTCATTTTCAGGTGATGTTTCTGAAAGCAACCTACTCTATCAAGAGTAAACAGCGAGGTAGAAACACAGCTGTGCCCAGAGCCCAGGATTTCTACCCACAAGGCTAAGGGTATTTGTTGAACCTAGGGTTGATTCCCACCTGCTCCCAGGGTAAATAGAGGCACAATGACTTGGAAGAATAACCAAGCAATGCTTAGAAAGAGAAAGAACGGGATAATGAAAGGAAGTGGCGGGTTTTGTCCCCTAACCCTGCAGCCCAAGCCCTCTCCTCACTCCACAGAGGCCTGGCAGAGGGCCAGAAGAAGGGGATCAAGAAATGCAATATAAACCTCTGAGATTTATTGGCTGCTGCTTCTGAATATGGCCATCCTGCTGTGGCCTCTGGGGGGCATTTGCAGATGTAATCAGCCGAGAAAGAGAGTCATTCCAGCCAGGGGTGTAAATCACCCTTCACAAAGCTAGGAGAGAGACATGTGGCCCCAGATAAGGATGAAGAGATGTGGCCTCTCGTGCCCTTTCCTCCCTTCGCCTGCCCAAGGGGAGCTGGTTCCTGAGCTATAATGCACTTTAAATGGAGTTTGTGCTCCATTTTAATCTCTATCTGCCCTGTCAGTCTTCCAGGAGAGCTGTGAAAATGAACATCTGGCTACTCAGCTTTTGTAAAGGGCCTGTTTTCCCCCATTGCCATACTACCTCCCTGTACCTTCTCCTCCAGTGAGGTTAGAAAGCTGTAGTTGGGGACTGATATCCCCTGTCCACTCCACTCTGGCAATAGTTTCAAAATGGGATCTACAAAAAGTAACAATTTCAGATGGTTAGGATGCTAGAAAAGGGCTGAGACTGATGAATCAACAGAGTTGGGGGGGGTGTTGTGTGTCAAGGGGTGTCCCCTCTGCTCTCCCCCCTCCTTCAGCAACCAAGCCCGATCAAGTTTGGGTAGGAGGACAAGCTGGGGAAAGGCATTTCCTCAGGAGGCCTACTCTTAAGCGTCTACTCAGTGCCATCCCCATGGAATGGACCAGGAAGGCAGGAACAAGGTCAGACTGCTAGGTTGAGAGCAATCCCAACTCCATCTGTAACAGGCTGGCTTTTAGTGAGAATAAATGAGATGCCTGGAGCATCTTTCTGCCTGAGCAGTGGAGTAGAGAGCCTGACATCATTGGACCTTTAATGACGATGGGTAACCAAAGCTAGGGGAGAGATGATGAAACCTCTGCAAATAAATATGACTCCAACACTTATTTTGACAGCTTTTCCAACACATTCTCTCCCCACCAACCATGTCCTCTGTGACTGCCAACACCTGCTAGATAAGCAGCATTGCCTTTGGGAACCTTGTGGATAATGACAAATGAGCCAGTCCTTTCTAGAAAGGTGATGTTACTTGACTATCATTCAATTCAATAATGTCTTTTGTGACTGATTATGGGTTCAATTTTGTACCAGGTGCAAAAATGATTAAGAGACAAAACCTGGGGCGCCTGGGTGGCTTATTCGGTTAAGTGTCCGACTTTCGCTTAGGTCATGGTCTCGCAGTTCACCGGTTCGAGCCCTGCGTCGGGCTCTGTGCTGACTGCCAGCTCAGAGCCTGGAACCTATTTTGGATTCTGTGACTCCCTCTCTCTCTGACCCTCCTCTGTTCACGCTGTCGCTGTCTCTCTCTCTCTCTCTCCTAGAAATAAATAAAAAAAGATTAAAAAAAAAAAAGAGAGAGACAAAACCTGCCCTAGGAAGGGAAGCTTTGCAATCCACTGATTGGGCTCAAAGTTCTAAAAATCTTGCATCTTATTCCACTTCATTTTTAATCTTGGTTTTATGCCTTCTATCAAGCCCTCTCTCACTGGTAAGCTTTAATTCCTGCTGCTACCCTCACCTGAGATGTTAACAGTATGGTGAATAGAACACAAGCTTTATAGACCTTCTGGGTTCAACACATTCTGGATGACCATGGGCACAGCACTTAATTTTTCTGGGCTTCAGTTTCTTCATCTGTAAAATTAATAATAGTACCTACTTCATGTAACAGTTGTGAGGATTATACAAGTAAATATTGAGTAAAGACTTTAGCATAGTACCTGGCACAGAGCAAGCACTGAATAAATGGTATCATTCCAGGTGGCATGCAGAAGTTGGCCAACCCCCCACCACCAGACTTGCTGCTTTGGAGCTGGAGTCTATAGTACTTCTTCTCTTTGCCAGAGTGCTTATAGGGATGGGAAAAAAGGAAATTGTTTTCTATATTGTCAGTCTTTGTTTTTTTAAATGTTTTATTTATTTAGAGAGAGAGCACATTCCCATAAGCAGGGGTGATAGAGGGAAAGAGAGAGAGAGAGAGAGAGAGAGAGAGAGAGAGAGAGAGAATCCCAAGCAGGATCCATGCTCAGTGCAAAACCCAATATGGGGCTCAAACCCATGAGCCTTAAGATCATGACCTGAGCCAAATCAAGAGGTAGATGCTTAACCAACTGAGTCGCCCAGACGCCTCTACCTTGTCAGTCTCTTGAGGGCAAGGACAGTTTGTGAGATGAAGCCCTGTGGTTGGATTCTGTACTGACAGCACAGAGCCTGCTTGGGATTATCTCTCTTTGCCTCTCCGTGGCTTGCATGTGCACACACACACACACACACACACACTCCCTCTCAAGATAAATAAACTTCAAAAAAATAAAATGTTTACAAAAAATAATAGGGGTGCCTGGGTGGCTCAGTCGGTTAAGTGTTAGAATTTGGCACAGGTCATGATCTTGAAGTTTCTGAGTTTGAGCCCCACATTGGGCTCTCTACTGTCGGCATGGAGCCCACTTTGGATCCTCTGTCTCCCTCTCCCTCTGCCCCTCCCCTGCTCTTTCTCTAAAATAAATAAAATAAAAAGAAAAGGAATTAGTGTTTCTTTAACATTTGCATGAATTAAATGGGGAAAGAGAATCTTCCCTATCTCCTCCCATGTTATATTTATGATGAGGAAAGGAAAATGTTCCTGTCCTCTCTATGGCAAAGGTCAGAAAGATCCTGGGCTGAGACTGAAAACCATGTTTTTAGACTGAAAGATTTCCAATCTTCATTTCTTGACATTTTGATGAACAAATACCAACCAGTTAGTGTTAGTATAGAGGTGACCCACTATATACCTCATGCCAAGGTTTCTGGGCTGGAGTCTTAGTCCTTAACCTCATCTCCCAAGCCCAAGCAATCCTTATGGCCCTGACTTCTTAAGAAACTATAACTGAGGCACTCAATCACATATTTAACATGTAATACAGTGCCAACTCTAGAGAGGCACATTATTCTTTGTTGAGGATTTGGTAACAGCAAATCCATTCAGCATATGGTCTCTGGAGCCATACAGCCTGGGTTTAAATCCAAACGCCACCATTCATTACCTATGTGACCATTTTTTTTTTCCTAATTAAAAAAAAATTTTTTTTTATTTTGGAGAGAATGAGAGAGAGAGAGAGAGAGAGAGAATCTTAAGCAGGTTCCATGCTCAGAACAGAGGCCAACAGGGGATCATGACCTGAGCCAAAATCAAGAGTCATATGCTCAACCAAGTGAACCACCCAGGCGCCCCCATTAGCTGTGTGATCTTAAATATGTTACTGAATCCTTCTGTTTCTTTCTTTATCTGTAAAATATGCCTAATAATAAGACCTGCCTCACAGACTATTGTGAAAATTAAACTAGTTTATACATGAGTTCATAAAAAGTCGTGCATATAATAAGCACCTGAAAAATGTTAACTACTGTTATTATTCCTGAAAATAACATAAATCATATCGCATGGTACCTATGTGGTGGGAGGATATTACAAGAAATTATATAGGAAAATGGTGCCCTTTAGGCAAATGTAATTTTTCAAAAAGTAGATAACTACTTAAGCCCTAGTTTTTGTTTTGCAACTCAGAACTTCCACTTAATGAAGATTACTGTAAGCCCTGCTATAAATGTTCATAGCGCACTTTCAACAATAGCCAAATTACAGAAAGAGCCTAAAAGTCCATCAACTGATGAATGGATAAAGAAGATGTGGTTTATATATACAATGGAATACTACTTGGCAATGAGAAAGAATAAAATCCTGCCATTTGCAGCAAGGTGGATGAAACTGGAGAGTATTATGCTAAGTGAATTAAGTCAGTCAGAGAAAGATACACATTTTCACTCATATGTGGAACTTGAGAAACATAACAGAAGACCATGGGGGGAGGGGGAAAAATAGTTATATACAGAGAGGAAGGGAGGCAAAACATGAGACTGTTAAATACAGAGAACAAACTAAAGGTTGATGGGGGTGCAGGGGAGAGGGGAAAATGGGTGATGGGCATTGAGGAGGGCACTTGTTGGGATGAGCACTGGGTGTTGTATGTAAGCAATGAATTATGGGAATCTACCCCCAAAACCAAGAGTACACTGTATGTTAGCCAACTTGACAATAAATTGTATTTAAAAATAACAAAATAAAATGGGACTGAAAAAAAAAGATTACTGAAATGTGAACATGAGCACTAGTCTCTTCCCAGGTGGGGGTTTGGTTCTACTTTTCTGGGGAAAATGATCAGGAAATGACCCACTAGGTTAGGCAACAAGTAAGGGGCCTCCCTCCTCATACTTGGAAGTGGAGGTGCTTCAAACATTTTCTTCCTCAGGCTACTAGGAGTACCTATTTGCACGGGTAAGGATGTGGGGCTAGATAGAGGAGCAGTGTTGTCTCCTCACCCATCTGCACCTAATATGGCTGAAGCTTTTCTCTCCTTTCCTCTCAGCCCTTCTGAGCTCTGAGCTCAAGGGCTCAAGGAGAGGGCCAGAAAGATAGCTTTCTTAGGCAAAGAGAGGCAAGTGCAAGCAGTGGAGGCTGCAGGCTCCAGGAGCTGCCTTAGAGAATACAGCAGCGCCCTCTGCTGGAAGAGGAGGAGAAGCGCACTAGCAAACTTTGCAAACATCAGTCCAGCTCCTGCCCTTCTTCCCTTCCATTCACTTAAAAATTAAGTCTCTAGGCCCCAGAACCTGGGAAGATGTCACTTTTGTCTCTATTCTATCTCAGCCAGGCTTCAGAACCCTTTGTCCTTTTCCAGTCCTGGGCTAGCACTCCTATCATGTTAATGCAGGAGAATGACAATGTTCAGTGGCAATTCCACGGCCACCCCTGGCCATCATGCTGTATCTCACTATGAAGATAAAAGGCTGCTTGCCTTAAAGAGCTCTAAGAACGGAAAGCCTGGGATAATGCTGAAAAATACAGTTTAAAAGGTCTTCCTTAAGTCTAACTGCTCTTGGTTGCTACTTTTGTATCCTTTTATTCCTATATTCCGATAGCACAGATCTCTACTTCCAACTATCCCAAGTCCTAAACTTATCTCTGTGAAATGTGAAATCAAGTGGAGAAAAGAGTGTGGGAAATGAGAAAAGTCAAAACTCCATTTAGATTAGAGACAAGGAATCTTTTTGAGCCCAACTCAGAGCTATAACTTGCCTTAGAGATGCCAATCATCTTAGTTTTCTGAGCCTACTTATCACAGCGTACTGAATATGGGGGACACTTTAGGTAACTCATACCTTGGAATGGTCTAAGAAAGGATAGCCAGGATATTGCTGGACAATGCAGTTTAAAAGGTTTCCTTAATTCTAGAGCAGTGGTTCTCAAATCTTGGTGTGCATCAGAATCACATGAAAGGGAAATTTTAAAACCCCGAATTCTGAGCCCCAACTCAGAGGTTTTGTTTTAGTGTGTGATGAGGCCTGAAAATTTACATTTCAAAGAAGTTCAGAGGATGCCTATGGTCCAGGGCTCAAACTTTGAGAACCACTGGTCTAGAGAAAAGCACCTTGCCCTCAGCTATAAATCAAGATGGTTACACCTTTGTCTAAAGGGGTCTAATTTGGTGATCTCTTCCTTATAAAGATCTAGGAGGAGACTAGCCTCACAATCAAATCTCTCATTCTATAGTGTTTATTTTCCCATTTAAGAGAAAGAGAGAGAGGGAAACAAAGAAGAAAGTACAGAGAAAGAAGATGTGCAACTATCTTGCATGGGCAGAAGCTCAGGGAGAGAAAGAGCTGGCTGGCTTGTGAGAATAAACTAACTGGGAAGAAAATGTAACTACTTGCTGAAGCAACACAAATCTCTTCTGAACCCAAAGCCTTCTAAAGCCAGCTTGGAGACTTAATCACCAGTCAGCAGCTCTGCTAAAACCAACCCCAGGCCTGGAATTTCATTAGCTTGGCAGCCTGTTGGTTCACAGACATCTTTTAACAATCTTGGGTTTTGTCACATATAACACAGCCTCTTTCTGTTCAGGGTTTCTACAGTGTCTTTGGGTGACTTCTAAGCAGGAAACCACTGATCGAATGTCATGGGCTCACATCCTTCGCCAGTAAGGCAATCTGCTCGTGCAGCTGCCGCTCCCCTTCCCATGCTTTGCTCTGGCTTCGACATCTCAGCAGCTCAGCCTTATGGTCTTGGTGATGCATAGGGCAGTAGCTCTGTGGTTCACACAGTTCCTGAAAGGCAGGGGACAAAGTAAGGGACACTCCAGTCTCCACAACTCTGCCTACTAACGGAGACACTGCTAGTAGTAGCTAAGAAAAAGCAGCAGTTTCTTCTCAAAGGGCTTTGCAGGTCCTGGAAATTGCATGCTAAAGTTGGCTCCCCCAAGTCCTAGCTCTCCTGTTTCCCCACATGCCCCATTCTTTACCATATATTCTGGAAAGAAGTCTCTGTAGCCCCCTTTGAGGATATATAGCTCTGGGTAGTACAGTGCAGGATACGGGTTCAGAGCTCTGTCCTCTTCTCTCAGAGAGCGACACCTTTAGAGAAAACCCAGAGGTGGGTGGGGTGGAAAGAAACAAGGTCAGGATTCCATGGAATATTCACTGGGGAAGGGAACAAAGAATAGACTATGGGTAACCCAAAAGGACCTCCAAATCTCACTGTTTGCAAAATAAGATTCAAGTAGTCACTCTTTCTCTTCTCCTTTGCTATCTCATTCCCAATCTTTTTTCCTTCACTGCTCCCAACTTTAAAAAAAAAAAAAAATTTTTTTTAAAGTTTATTTTGATGGTGGGAGGAGAGACAGAGAGAGAGGGAGAGAGAATCCCAAGCAGGCCCCATGCTGTCAGTGGGGGAGCCTGATGCGGGGCTCCAGCCCACAAACCATGAGATCATGACCTGAGTGAAAACCAAGAGTCAGCCACTCAGGCACCCCCCTGCTCCAAACTTTTAAATTGTAGAAACCTTTTCTTCCACTTCCCTAACCTTTAAACTGCAATGGAAATTATGCATGCATGCATGCATGCATTTATTCATTCCAGTCTCAGTCTGAACTAGTCTGGGAAGGTTCCCTGGTTTTAACTCCCAATTCAAGGTCCATTTCCAACACCCGCCCTACCCCACGTAGACACTCACATTCGAGGACCCCTTTCTGAGGAGAATTCACAGTGGAACACGATGATTATTCTTTTCTGGGAGTCCAGAGGGATAGTAGGCTTCTTCAGAAAGAAGTTATATAGTTCTTCCTGACTGTACAAATTTAAGGCTCCCTGTAGAAGAATTTTAGTAAGTACTGTATTTCCTTAAGTGCCTATGGACAGTTCCAACACTTAGAAATAACTGGGATACCATATTCGGATATTTGGGCCAGAAAGTCTAGACCAGAAGCACTTTTGGGGCATAGATCTAATTATATCTCTGGGTCTATCTCCAAGGTCTGGCAGAGAGCTTGGTATGTAGTAGGTATTCAATAAATGTCTGTAGAACTGACTACCCCCCACCCCTAACATGTAGGAATCATTGTGAGGAATGTCTATGAGTATCTGCAAAGTACTTCTGAATCCTTGCATTAATATTTTAATTCCAAGTAGGAGCCCTTGGCTCCAACAAAATAGAGGGAGATTGGTCTAGGAGAAAAAGGGAAAGTAAATTGCTCAACGTACACAGAATTAGAATAGGAATGAGGACTTGCAGCCTTGATGTGTTCCAAATGTATAACCTCTGCCCTGGTTCTGGAGTTCATAGGGCTTTTGTCCATAGACTCTGCTTACTAAAAAGCTACCTCCAGCCCCACCCAACTAATGTCCCCTATGTAACCTCACCTGGATGTGTCCTCCCAAGTACTCATATGGATAACGGCAATCAATGATATAAAACTTCTCAATCAGACTCTGGAACTTCCCTGACAGTAAGGCAGCCACCTGCACAGAAACAATGACTGAACATTCTGTTCCCAGTTACTCCAAGGAAGAGAAGAGCCATTCACACAGTTCATGATCTGTACTCCCTTTAGTCACCCAGCATTCCACTGTATCCTCGCCCTCCAAAGGCCCCTTATATTTGAAATGGAGCAATGGTTGCAACTCTACCCCTCATTCAAGAGGATAAAATAGGAAATGGTCTTTTTGGAACACCAAAATAGCTAGTAGTGCCAAGACACCAGAGAAAACTGTATTCAAGTCACTCATCTGGACACAGGCATGGCTGCATTGAGCCTCTCAGAAGACACCTAAGGACTTCTGCAGTGGTATAGGGAGCAGTTAATGATTCCGACTTTGCAAGAAGAAATGGGAAATGCTTCCCCATGCTCCATTGTAAAGGAAGAAAGTAAATCTTTCAGGAAAAGATATGCAAGGAAAGGGTTGATATCCTTAAGCTACTTGTAGCAGTGTAAATTGGTTCAACCTTTCTGGAACAAAGTTTGTAAATGTAAGTGTAGTTACACTTGACTCAATAATTTCTATCCCAACATCTTTAGTGAACAGAAAAGTATGCAAAGATGTGGCACAACAATATCCATCTCTGCGTTCATTATTTTAGGTGATCAAAATGTTACAAATAACTTAAGTATTCATAATAGCGGTTTGGTTAAATTATACATGCCAATATAATAGAATACTATATAGTACATTGAAAGGATAATAGAGACTTTTTTATTGAAGTAGAAACATGTTGACAATGTCTTGCTAAGCTACCTTCAAAACGTATCAAAGCCAACATGTTCATTATGATCCCATTTTTATCAAAGATATTCCAGAATAAAATCTGGAAGGCCATAAGGAAAATATTACTAGTGGTTATCTCCAGTGACAAGACTATGGGTAGAGTTACCAAATGATTATTGTACAAACTAGGACACCTTTGAGAGTGAAAGAAAGTACTATAAATAATCACCCCACACTGCAAGGTGTCAATGGGATTGTAACATCTCAACCAAGATGTAAGTTTGCCCAAACTGAGTGATTTTGACTTGTTTCCTGCCCTCCCTTCCTTCATTGTTTTCTTTGTTTCATAACAATTTTATATCATTTGTTTAATTAAAAATAAAGGCAAAAGAATGAAATAAATGGGAATCCTTTAACACAGCTTCATTTGAATGAGGAGCCTGTGTGAGTGAACATAATGAAAGAAATATAATAGAAGTGGAGATTTTAGGGACAGAACAGACCAGATGGTAGCTTATGTAACCAGTTACCATCTCCAGAAGTCTGCTTACTGTCTCTGGGTTGATATACTTCAGATCTTGGTGTCTCCCTGACACGGTTGGCAGCACACACACCTAGAAATACCCAAGAGGTGAAATAACAGTAAGTTTTCTATACCCCAATTTGAGATCAAAGACCCCAAACTGTCCTTTTTTCCAACTCACCTTTAAAACCCCAGATGCCTTCAAAACAATCAAGAGTCTCTATACCTTGCATATGTAACAATCCATTTCTAAGAA
The DNA here is from genome assembly GCF_008692635.1 of Crocuta crocuta. NCBI lineage: Eukaryota > Metazoa > Chordata > Mammalia > Carnivora > Hyaenidae > Crocuta > Crocuta crocuta. The sequence goes on from NW_027530640.1 coordinate 10,773,973, forward strand.
GTGATTCTAAGGAACTAATTAAGGATGTGTACAAAGTTTTAGATTTAGCTACAAATATGTCCACCTTGGTATAGTTCAAAAGGAAAAATTGTAAAAGTAAGTATCTTACAAGAACAGCTTTATCAAGAAATTATGGGCAGGGCCACCTGGCTGGCTTAATTGGTAGAGCATATGACTCTTGACCTCAGAATTGTGAGTTCAAGTCGACAGTGGGTGTGGAGATTACTTAAAAATACAAAAATAAAAATATTTTTAAAAAATTATGGGAAGCCAAATTAAAAAAAAAAATACTATACTATTAAAAATTATGAAATGCTGTTGGGGTGCCTGAGTGGCTCAGTTGGTTAAGAATCTGACTCTTGATTTCAGCTCAGGTAATGATCTCATGGTTCATGGGTTCGAGTCCCATGTCGGGCTTTGTGCTGACAGCATGGAGCCTGCTTGGGATTCTCTCTCTTCCTCTCTCTCTGCCCCTTCCCTACTCTCACCCAATCTCTAAGTAAACATTTAAAAATTTTTTGAAATGATTAAACAGAACTGTTTATTGACATGAAAAGATATATTTGATATATTAAATGAGGAAGAAAAAACCCAGTACATCATAAAACAGCATAAATTATTTTTTGTGAAAAAATAAAAATATGTATTTGTGTATGTGCATGTGTGTTTATGAAAACACAGAGAAAAAAGTCTAGAGGAATAGATTCCAAGATGTTGATAAAATTTGAGGTATATTGCATTTTCTACTTTTTCTGTAATGACCAAGTATTATTTACATAATTTTAAAAGATATTTTAAAAAGAAAAAAGTAAAAAGCCTCACATTTCCCCACTGTTTTGGATTTTCCCAGAATTAATAAAAAATACTTTTTCACTGGAAAGACTTAGGGTCTAGATTTATCACAATAGCACCTTCCGGTTATCAAATAGTAGTTGGTAAGGATGCATGATTAAACCTAGTGTCCTCTGTAAGCAAAGAAAAAAAGAAGATTCAAGTCCAAAATGATTCAATGAAATATAGGATGAGGATAACCACTCACCTTGGAGAAATCACCAGTCAGAGACCCCTGGTTAGATTCTTCCTCCAGCATCTGAGTAATATTAACATCACAGAGAGAGACTGTCTTCTTTAGACCTAAGCCCTGAAGATGACAAGATTCCCCCCACACCGATTCCTCATGTTCAGTTTTAAAACCAGGGGAGGGAAAGAGTGGAGACTTATTACTATTGTGCAATAAAAAGTATGTTTTGGGACACCTGGGTGGCTTAGGCAGTTAAATGTCTGACTTTGGCTAGGGCCATGATCTCACTGTTTGTGGGTTCAAATCCCACATTAGGCTCTGTGCTAATGGCTGGAGTCTGGAACATGCTTCAGATTCTGTTTTATGTTAGAAAACATGTACTTTTGTAATACCACTTTAATAAAAGAAAAAAAAACTGCATCAGGAAAAGGGTCTGGAAGAACATACACCAGCTAACAACAATTATCTCTGGCCTATGAGATTATGGGCATTTCACAACAGCTTCTGTTTTCATTTTTTTTTTTAAATGTTGATTCATTTTTGAGAGACAGAGAAAGACACAGCATGAGTCGAGGAGGGACAGAGACACAGAGAGGGAGATAGATAATCTGAAACAGTCTCCAGGCTCTGAGTTGTCAGAGCCCTGATGCGGGGCTTGAAATCACAAACTGCGAGATAGTAACCTGACATGAAGTTGGACGTTCAACTGACTGAGCCACACAGGCACCCCTCACAACAGCTTCTTTTGTTTACATGAAATTTATGTACTATCATACAGTTATTTTATAAAATAGCCAAATGTATTTAGATTTTTTTTTTAAAGGAGAAGCAGGGAATAGGGGCTAAGTTTTTCAAAAGTTGCTTGCCACTAAACCAATGTGTTCCATGATGCTATTTCTGTCAGCATGCAGTTAAAACAGCAGTAAATATCCTTACCATTCAAGATTCCCTATATCCTCTCAGATCTTAATAAAGAAAGTTGGGAAGACAGTAGGCCAACGTCATTTCAAAAAGTATAATATAAAAGATATTTACTGTTAAATAGTTTATACATGGATGCAGATGTAAAAAGATAAGACAAAAGAGATAAAAAGCAAAAGAATGAGAGAAAGAAGACACAGAAGATATACTAAAGCAATCCTCATACCAAAACAGCAGAAAAGACAACAAGAGGATTAAACAGATTCTCATCTTAAAAAGTTCTTACCTTCCTGAATTCTTTGTGGCGAGAACAATACTCCCGTTTTACTTTATCCTGTACGGGATTGTTCTTGAATTTTACCACCTGCTTCAGTCTTGGCCTGTTCAGAGTCTCTGGCAATGAAGGGGAGCGATATAAGGAGCTTCTATTCAGAGATGCCTGTATGGGAATATCAACCCCACATGTTCTTACTCCTCTAAGTGTGTCTGTAGGCCAGCAGTGTGAATATCTACAGGGAGCTTGTTAGAAATGAAGAATCCTAGATATTGAGCCTGACCCCAGACTGAATTAAAATCTGCACTTTAGCAAGCTGCCCAAGTGATTTCTAGCAACCCTCAAGTTTGATAGGCAAAACCTTAGGTCAGCAACCACTCTTCCCCTCATTAACATCTTTCTCCTCAGACTGCATGATGTTTCATCTCCCCCAGATATATTAACTCAAAGCCAAACCAAATTCACCATGTGACTATCTTATATTCACCAATTCTTGTAAGAGGAAGCAAAAGCAAACTCAGTTCCTTTAGACAAGGGAAAAAACAAATGAACCTAATCCCACAATTTCTCTATAGGATCCTAAGACTCTGACAATCAAGATTTAAGGACCCTAATAAAACTGAGGATGACAAACCAGAAAGGTCAGCCTGGGTGAAAAAATACTAAGCAGCAAGAGTATGTGTCATTGTTTTTGGTAGTAGTTTCTTAGAGGGACAGAGAAAAAAATATCACTCAGCCTTCTTACAAAGGGAGTTGTTAGTGGGAAAGAAAAATAGCAAAATAAGCATCCTGCAAGGGAAAAGGGAACACTAGAATCTAATACCAGGATGACCATTATAGGATTGATATTATGAAGCCCATCAGGAAAAAAAAGGGACTAAACACCATGAAGAACTAACCTTGGAGTTACTGGCCCAGACTAAAGTGCTACAGGATGAACTACTGTCTCCTTGAAAGCCATGATGTGGGTGTTATAACCCCAGGCAGAGGGATATATTAAATGACCTCTGATAACAACTTTCAACTAATCTAAGACTCTCTAAAAAAAAATTTTTTTTTAAGTAAACTCTGTGCCCAACATGGGGGTCCAAATCACAACCTAGAGATCAAGAAAGAGTCCCATGTTTTACTTACTGAGCCAGCCAGGTACCCCTCAGCTAATCCAAGATTCTTATCCTCTGTTCCCAGATACCTTCTATCTCTGGCCTAGATAAAAGCCAAAAGTTCCTACTTTATACACTCACCTCACTAACTGCTATGGGTTGATTTAGAGCTATAACGAGAGCTGTAACTAGAAGACAAGTTGATAGTCAATGGTTTCTGGGAGAATAAAATAAGAACATCAAAATTTTATTTTATAACTATATCTATTACAGTGTTTGTCACATCCATGGTCCCATCTAAGGAAAATTCCATTGTTCATGGTACCTGCTGATGATGTAGTTCACATTTTACATACCAATATTTTACAGTCTTTTTCCCTTGGTTTCCTGTCAGTCAACTCCCTACGTCCCTATAACCTTGCCCAGACCACTGACGGGCCCATATTGCTGGTTCAACACACCAATTTAGTGCCTAGAATATGTAAAAATAATCTGGGCCAATTAGGTTCTCTCTCCTGGGAGTCTAACTTAGAAAATGGCAAAATAATTGGGCGGCAATAGAAGCCAAAGCTTAAAAGGAAGAAGCCAAGAGATAACAGTCAAGGCCATGAGGCCAATGATGAATGCATGGATGAACCCAAGTTATAGTGGCAGAAGGTATGTGGTAAAGGAATGAGGAAAAGGCTACCCAGACTTCTTGACCCAAATAACTTCAATTTTGCCCTCAGAAAAAGCCAGGAGAAAGCCAGATCAGAATTTTAAATGGGATGGCCTTAGTGCAATCTGTTTCTTTTAACAATAAGAACCTCCCTAGAATACACCAAATTATTAAGCTAGGGCTCATTTTTAAGTTTGGAATGGGGGTGCCTGGGTGGCTCAGTCGGTTGAATGTCTGGCTTCAACTCAGGTCATGACCTTGCGGTCTGTGGGTTCGAGCCCCACGTCGGGCTCTGTGCTGACAGCTCAGAGCCTGGAGCCTGCTTCGGATTCTGTGTCTCCCTCTCCATCTTCCCCTCCCTTTCTTGTGCTCTGTCTCTCACTGCTTCTCAAAAGTAAATAAACATTGGGGTGCCTGGGTGGCTCAGTCGGTTGAGCATCTGATTTCAGCTCAGGTCATGATCTCATCGTTCATGGGTTGGGTTCGAGCCCCGCGACAGGCTCTGTGCTGACAGCTAGCTCAGAGCCTGGAGGCTGTTTTGGATTCTGTGTCTCCCTCTCTCTCTGACCCTCCCATGCTCATGCAGTCTCTCTCTCAGAAATAAATTTTTTTTAAATTTTAAAAATAAACATTAAAAAAATAAATAAAAGTTTGGAATGAATGAGCTACTAAGGGAAATGTATCCATTTTTTAATAGTATATCTAAGAAATCTTTACCTAATCTAAGGTCACAGAAATTTTCTGTTTTTTTCTTCAGATTTTTAAAAAAATGTTTATTTATTTCTGAGAGAGAGAGAGAGCGCAGGGGAGAGGCAGAGAGAGAGGGAGACACAGAATCCGAAGCAGGCTCCAGGCTGTCAACACAAAGCCCGACATGGGGCTCGAACCCACAAACTGTGAGATCATGATCTGAGCTGAAGTTGGACGCTTAACTGACTGAGCTACCCAGGTGCCCCTCTTCAGATGTTTTATAGTTTGAGATTTTACGTTTAGGTCTATTATCTGTTTTATGCTAATCTCTATATATGGCATGAGGTATGGATTAAGGTTTTTGTTTTTCATATAGATTTTCAATTGCTCCAGCACAATTTATTGAAAAGACAGTGTTTTCTCCATTTAATTGCTTTTGTATCTTGGTCTAATTATCAACTGGCCATATATGCATGGGTTTATTTCTTGAATCTCTATTCTCTTGCATTGATGCTTTAGGTTTCTGGTAGGTATTATGGTGATAACGAAGGTGATAAACATCTATTTGGGTTTCATATAATCAAAAGCAAGAATCCAGAAAAAAATGACAGCAGAAAACTAACAAACAGAAATAGTCACTACTTTTCTGACAGTCTTTCCAACACATTTATATTAAAACAAATGGCAATTTACTGCAAAGAGCATACATGCTTGGTCACAAAAACATGATGATACTTTAGTTTTGTCACACTAGTCAAAATTTCCCAGTTCTCAGAAGCAGTGTGGGGAGAACCAAGGACCAGGTAGCCTTGATGGCACTCAATATCTACCTATTAGTGATTTTCCTTCTTTAAGGAATCAGTAAACACTTTCACTATCGGGGAGTTTTAAGCATGGAAAAGGCCAAGAAGAAGAAAAGGAAACTTGCTAAGCTTGATTTTACCTGCAGATTTTATAAAAAGGTCTAACTGAATAATTATTGTTTTGTAAACTGAGAAGGCATCACCATTTCTTCATGGCCTACACATTCTTCTATATGAATAGACTTGGCTTCTGGTCTTGTCAAAGTTATCAGCAATCTTCATGTCACTGTATCTTTTAGACATACATCTTTCTGAACTTCACAGTAGCTTCCATGGAGTTGGCTACTGCCTTCTTCCTTGGCTTCAAGGTACCTTCTAGTTTAGTTTAGGGCCAGTACAGGGAGCCCCTGAACTAAAAGAACCGTGATGCTTCTGCCTCTCTGTTGCTCCTTCTCAGTCTTCTTTGTTGGGCCTCTTCACTGCCAAACCTCTAATAGATGTTGGATGAGGGTTAGGTCCTGGCCCTTTTATATCCCCTCACTTTTGCCTTAGATGATTTTTTTTTCTACCTGTGAATTCAAATTTTTGCTCTATAGTGATGACTCCCAAATGTCTATTTCCAATCAAGACTTCTCTTACTTCCAGATTTCTATATCCACATACTTCCTTGGCAATTCTGAGTACCTACGAGGGGACATAGCAGTGAATAAGGGAGCTGAAGAAACAAAGAAATATATTATGTGCTCTTATGTAGTGGTAAATTCTGTAAGTAAAAAATAAAGAAGGATGCAAAGATAGTTAATTTATTTGGGTTGGAAAGCTTGTCAGGAAAGGCCTTTCTGATAGGTAACATATGTGGGAAAATGAGACTGAATTGATGGAAAAAATCCTGTGTTAACTACAGGAAGAATGTTCCAGGCAGAAACAACAACAAATGCAAAGGCCCTGGTAAGAATAGCAAGGCCAGTAACGGCCACATTTATTATGGCACCATCTTTAGAAAGCTCACAAACTAGCTGAAGCAGTATTATGAACCAACTAAACTGAACAGACATTACAGAACACTGTACCAAACAACTGAACATACATTCTTCTCAAATACACATGAAATATTCGCCAGGACAGACAATGTCCTAGGTCATAAGACAAGCGTCAATAAATACTAAGGGACTGAAATCATACAAAGTATGTTCTCTGACCACAATGGATTAATCAGAAATGAGAAACAGAAAAAAAAAAAACCAAAACAAAACCCTGGGAAATTCACAAATTAGGTGGAAATTAAACAACATACTCCTAAATAACCATTGGGTCAATGAAGATCTCAAGGGAAATTAGAAAATACTTTTGGATGAATAAAAATCAAGGCATAATATACCAAAATTTAGTTAAGGACACAGCGAAAGTAGTGCTTAGGTGAAAATTTATAGTTGTAAAGACCTATAACAGAAAAAAAGGAATAACCTCAAGACAAGGACCTAACCTTCCATCAAAAAGGAAACTAAATCCAAACAAGAAGAAGCAAGGAAATAAAGATTAGAGCAAAAACTTAGTGAAGTAAAGAACAGAAAAGAGAAAACAACAGAACCAAAAGTTGATTTTTTGAAAAGATCAACAAAATTGATAAACTTTTACGTAGACTGACCAAGAAAAAAAAGACAGAAGACTCAAATTACTAAAATTAGGAATGAAAGAATGGACATTACTAGCAATTTTTTCAGAAATAAAAAAAAGATTATAGGGGGATATTATGAACAACTACATACCAATGAATGAGAAAACTTAGATTAAATGGGCAAATTCCTAAAAAGACAAAAACTACTGAAACCAACTCAAGAAGGAATAGAAAATACGACTAGACCTACAAAAAATAAAGATTGAATTAGTAATTTTATAACTTCCCACAAAAAAAAGCCCAGGTCCTGATGGCTTCACTGGTGAATTTGGCCTAACATTAAAAAAGCAAAAAACAAACAAACAAAAAACCCAATTCTACCCAAACTCTTCCAGAAAACTGAAAAAGAGAAAATTCTTTCCAAATGATGACAGCATTACACTGATATCAATATTTCAGACATTACAGGGAAAACAAAACAATAAATATCAGAATCTGTCATGAGCATGGATGCAAAAATTCTCAGTAAAATTTCAGTAAATCAAATCCGACAGTATGTAGAAAGGATAATACATGATGACCAAGTAAGGATATCACCTGCATGCAAGGTTGTTTAACATTCTAAGATCAATGTAATTAACCACATTAATAAGTTAAAAAAAAGAAAACTCCTAAGATCATCTCAATAGATGCAGAAAAAGCATGTGACAAAATCTTTTCTGTTCCTGCTAAAATTTCTCAGCAAATTCAGAATAAAAAGGAACATCCTCAGCCTAATAAAGGGCATCTCAAGAAACCCATATACTCAACAGAGAAAAAACTGGATGCCCTTCCCATAAGATCAGGTACAAGGCAAAGTGTTCTAAATAATTTCTAAGATTGCAAAGGAATCCTAATACCAAAAAATTTGTCAAGTATTAATCTAGGAGAAAGGGAGAAGCTGGCAATTCAGGAAGGAAAAAGAGAGGGCAGATTACTGCAGGAGCAGACAAGAGGAGATGCTTCCAAGTGAGTCAGGATTTTTGCAAAATCTTTACAATGGCCTACAAGGCCCTCCATGACCTGTCCTTCTTACTACCTACACTCTGCCCCACTCTGTACTTCCTAAATTTTCTCCAGCCATAGTAGCTTCTTGCTGGTCCATGGACATGCCAAGCACATTCCCACTTCAAAAGCATTGCATTTGCTTTTCCTTCTGCCTAGAAAAATTCATCCCTCCTGATATGTTTGTTTGGCACCTTCAACTGCTTCAGATGTCTGCTAAAACATCACTCTCAGAGACGTCTTCTCTAATCTTCGCAACCTATCAAAAATATCAACTCCCACTCTGCTCTAGCCCAATCCAAGTACTCCCTATTTTCTTTACTCTGCATTTTTACCATAGTCTTTTATCATCTGTCATATTATAAATGTATTTGTTTATAGATCTGCTTCCTCCTGACTAGAATGTAAGCTCTATGAGAGCACAGACTTTGTTGAGTTGTTGTGTTCACTATAGTATCCCCAGTTTTACCAAATTAATGAATCAAGTGTGGAGGGAGAGGGGCTACAGATGGGGGAGTGACACTTCATGCAGTATGATAAGAGGGATGGCACATTATATGGATAGGATAGCAGAAAGAATATTGTATTCGGTGAGAGAAAAAGGTAGTTTTCTTCTATTGCTTCTGTTTTTCTGAACAAAAACACTTTAATGGTTTTTTTTCAACATTTATTTATTTTTGAGAGAGAGAGCATGTGCTAGAGCACACACATGCATGTAGGGGGGGATGCGGGGTGGGGGGAAAGATCTGAAGTGGGCTCTGGGCTGACAGCAAAGAACCCAATGCAGGGTTCGAAATCACCAACTGTGAGATCATGACCTGAGCTGAAGTTGGACACTTAACTGACTGGGCCACCCAGCGCCACCCAGGTGCCCCCAAAACACTTCAAACTTACTTGTCTAAGTCATTCTTGATCCTATTCTTCCTTCACAGCCTATACACAACACATCAAGTCCTGTCTATTATGTATCCAAAACAATTTTTTAATTTATCCATTTCTGTCCCTAGCCACCACTTTAGTCCAGGCTACCACCAACTTTCGTTGAGACTACTACAATAGCTTCTTATCCTACTCTTACCTGCTTCCAATTCCTTTCTCACCCCCTTCCCACTTTTTTTTTTTTTTTAACGTTTATTTATTTTTGAGAGAGAACACAAGCAGGAGAGGAGAAGAGAAAGAGGGAGACACAGAATCCGAATCAGGCTCCAGGCTCTGAGCTGTCAGCACAGAGCTCGATGCAGGGTTCGAGCCCACAAACCGCAAGATCATGACCTGAGCCAAAGTCAGACACTAAACCCCACCCAGGCGCCCTTCCTTCCAACTCCTAATCCTCTCTAATCCAATCTTCATTGAGCAATAAAGGGAGTGTTCATAAAATAAATTACATCATATTATTCCTCTGCTTAATATGCCCTAATAGCTTGCCAATGCACTGAGAATAAAATCCACACTTACCATAACCCTAAGGCCCTGTATGGTCTGTCTCCTGCTTGCCTTCCATCTCACTTCAGGCAACTCTCACTCTCATTCACACTGGCTTCTCAGTTCCTTGCACACACCAAGATCTACTCAACCTTGGGACCTTTGCACCTACAATATTCCCACCTCATGGAATACTCTTGTCTCTAGTCATGTCATGTATGGTTCCTGCACAACCAGAGTGACCAACTCATTCAAATCTGTCTGCGACTTTTCCACTTTTAGCAGTGAAAAGCTCAGGTCATAGGAGCTTCCTCAGTGCCAGGCAAACTGGGACAGTTAATCAATATGTTCTGGCTAAATATCTCCTTCTCAAGGAGGACTTTCCTATTTATTCCTGTTAAAAGGTCCCCTTCAATTAGTATTTATCTCAGTCCCCATTTTGTTTCCTTCATTACAATTGGACAACTGCAATAATTGAATTATTTTGTCTCTTATGGGAGTCATTTGCAATTTGGCTAAAATTGGAGATTTGGTAAAATATCAAATTAGATGGGAGGCAGTCCTGCAACCTGATAAGAAGGCCAAAGGGTAACAGGTATTCTCTCTTCCACTCTTTGATAGTCAACCAGTTATTCATGACTGGATTTTGAAACTCGAGGAATAACACAAAAAGCACAGGGCTGGTTGAGACATTTTTATGGTTACAGCATCACAGTGGAGAATAGAGTGGGTGGCAGTAAATGTCCCTGAGCAACAGAGTCCAGATCACATTGTGGGGCCAGGGGTTCAGTAATGGTGCCGCTAAGTGTCCAGGCAGCTGGTGGTGACATTCCAAAAACAATGACCTCATCACAGCACTTTGGCCAGGCCTTACCTTGTTTTCCAGCCTTCTTAGTAATTCTGAACTCCTCAATATCCTCCAGAAAATCCTTTTCTGCCTAAGGTAACTAGAAATCAGTTTCTTTTAATTGCAACCAAGAGTTCTCACTTGAAAATCTATTAATTTGACAAACGTGGGTTTGTTGTTGTTGATGTCCGCTTGACAAGAATATGAACTCCAAGAGAGCATAAACCTAGTCTGTATTGTTCATTATTGTATCACCAGTGCCTAACATGGTGACTGACACTTAACAGGTACTCAATAAATATTTTTTAAATGAATGAATCAAAAATCACTAAGGTTACACTAATCTCCTTAATTTATCAGGTATCTATTTCCATTTAGCATCAAAGAGGTAAACCCAAAACAAAAATCCCTACGCCATTTCTCTTCTAAAACCCACTGCTACGCATATTCTTATACAGTGTGCCCTCAACTGAAAATGAGGTTATAAGAGTCACAATACATTAAAATGAGCACATAAAGGGAACTAATATTTTTTGAAGACCAACAAAATAAATACCTCAAAGCCATATGCTATTCTTCCATGTAAATAAACACAATTTCCAGAGTGTTTTGTAGGGTCAGTCTATTTTAAATCACTTCTTCCATACTATCTATACTATACAATTCAGAATGATGTTTCAAAGGCAAGGAAAATTTCATTTATGTTCACCGTACCATACTTATCATTCCTAAAAGCAGATTAAACACATTAGATAAATTTTCAACAATAAAACTGAAAACAAAAAATTTTCTTTTTAATCAACATTAAATTTAATTACCTAAGTTAATACTAGTTGAGATTTGACTATTTCAGCTACATTTTGCAAACATGAAGACTAAAAGAGCACCACTAAATGTTCACTCTATATTACTCTTTGTTTTTCTCCAGAAGGTCTAGGAACCTTTTCTCATGCTAACTATCCCTAAACTTGCTGTTTTTCTCCTGTTCTACCCTCCATTACCAGTAAGCACTCAATAATGTTTGTTTTGGGAAGGTCAGCGTCAATTCTCTCAATATCCCTCCTGTCTCTTTCAGATTTTATCTTGGTTCTGCTGTTTTCCTACAAACCAAAGACATTAAAACAAAACAGGATTTAATACTGTATTATACAGCAGGAGCTCTCAAATTTCGGTGTGCATCACAATCACTTGGAAGGGTTGTTAAAACAGACTGCTGAGCCCTACCTTCACAGTTTTTGAGTCATAAGTTCTGGGATGGGGCCCAAAAAATTTGCACTGCTAAGAAACTCCTACCTGACACTGATGCTACTGCTCCAGGGACCATACGTTTAGAGGATTCTAGATCTGTATTACCCATTATAGTAACACTAGCCACACATGGCTGTCTGCATTAATTAAAACTTAACAAAATTAAAAATTCAGTGTCTCAGTTGCACTAGCCACATTTTAAGTGCTCAAAACCTACATAGTGGCTACTGTATTGGACAGACATAAAGCATTTCCATCATCTCAGAAAGTTTTACAGAAGAGCAGTATTCTAGATAGTTGATTCACCATCCTCCTGAACACTTCAGTCCATTCAAATTCTGTCTATTCAACCTTACCAATCCTACTCAAAAACCAAATGTCATTACTACATGTTCCTGGGACAACTTTCACCTCCCAGGTATCTTCATAAAAGACACCAAAATACTGCTAAAAACACCAGCTCAGGGGTCAGGCATATCTCAGCTTAAATCCTGGCAGTGCCAATGGCTATCTTTGTGACCTTGGGTAAGAGCCTTTATCCCATGGTCAGATGTTCTCCTCCTAAAGGGTATAACACTAAAGAAAAAACAAAAGGAAGAGAAGAAAGAAGATAAAGGGGTATCATACTCATATTTCAGGACTGACATGAAAATTAAATGCAATGACGGATATAAACTGCTCAGCACACAGTGCCCAGTATACTCTAGTCAATAAATGGGACCTATTATTATTACCTGGCTCTCATTTTTCTTTTCCATTCTGGTCTCTGTTACACCAAAAACACTAAAATCCATATTTCTTCTTTCCTCACACTCAAACAGTGTTCTGAAAACTGAAAACCCCTCAGACAGTGACTTCACAACTCTTCAAATACTTGCACCAACTTTTCTCCTGCACTCCACACTAGCCTCTTAACAACAGGGACCAAAAGAAAAAAGAAAACATAGACAAAGCAAAAAAAAAAAAAAAAAAGATCTGCAACTATCCTATTACTCTACCACCAAGAATTTAAACTTGGCATGCTCTCAATCTGACTAAAATTTCCCCTAGTTCTCAAAGCTTTATAAACCAGGCGCTTCTTCCTCCTCAGCAACTTTCAACCACATTACTGTTCTTACTTTTCTGAGTCTACCCAGTGAAACATCTGACTCCTTATCCAGGTTTTGATTCATCATCCTCTACTTCTCCGCTACCTGCACCATCACCTAGACTAACTCAACCCCTTTTGCATCAGCCATTAGCAACCTGCAACCCTCTCTGAATCAACCCTGGAGTTTCAAAGTCCCCAGTCTTGCTTCTAGACGATAGCATACTATGCCATGTAAGTCTATCATATTAAACAGTACAAATACCATTTTTTATTAGCCTTTTAATAATTTCCTTCTGTGGTTTCCAAAAGTTGATTATGAACTTCTCTAAACTCTTCAAAACTGTCACCTAATACTCTCTGCTGAGTCATGAGATTACTGCAACTTTCAATTTGCTAAGGACATCAAGGCCACTGAGCATCCCTTCCCTATCAGTCTATATTAATTCCACACATTTTGGCCCTAACACTATAGTAATTAAGCACTCATACTACACTACAATAATTAAGCATTAGTAATTGAGCAAATATTGTTCTAAATGCTTTATGTACAATTAACTCATTTAATCATCACAACAACCCAATGAAATAGTTCTCCAAACCTTTTCTCTTTTGTAGATTAAGAAACTGAAGCATAGAGAAGTTCTATAACTATACCCGTATTGTTAAAGAGGCAAGCTACAGAACCCAGAAAGTCTGGATCCAGAGTCTGTTACTTTCTAGACCAATATGCTCTGCTAACTCCCACACTCTTGACTTTTCCCTGTAATTCCAGATAATCACTAAGTTGCTCTTCAATAGGGGCTGGGAATAGTGATCAGATAGGGTTAGCCTTAGCTATTATGTTTTTGTTTTTTTTTTCAAAAAGAATATATTCAGGTATAATTTGTAAAATAAAAAAAGGTTTAAAATAACTTACTACAGTTCATAGCAGCACTCTCAACAATAGCTAAAACATGGAAAGAGCCTAAGTGTCCATCAACGGACGANTAAAATAACTTACTACAAAGCTATAGTAATCAAAACTATGGTACTGCTATAAAGATACACATAGAGACCAATGAAATAGAGTCCAGAAATAAATTGTCATGTGGATGGTCGAATGATTTTTGACAAGAGATCCAAGACCATTCAACAAGGAAAAGACAACTGTTTCAACAAATGGTGCTGGGATAACTGATTATTCACATGCAAAAGAATGAAATTGGATCTGTACCTACCACTATACATAATTAAATCAAAATGGACCAAGACTCAAATTTAAGAGCTATGGGGCACCTGGGTGTCTTAATTGGTTAAGCTTCCAACTCTTGATTTCAGCTCAGATCATGATCACATGGTTCATGGGTTTGAGCCCTATATCAGGCTCTGTACTGACAGCATGGAACCTGCTTGGGATTCTCTCTCTCTCCCTCTCTCTTTGCCCCTTCCCCACTTACTGTGTCCCTCAAAACAACTTACTAAACTTAAAAAAAAAAATTAAGAGCTAAAACTATAAAACCTTCAGAGTTTATTTGGGGTGATAAAAAAGTTCTAGGGATGGATAAGCATAATCATAACAACATGAAGGTACTCGATGCCACTGAACTATACACTTTAAAAAATAATTAAAATGGTAAATTCTGGGGCGCCTGGGTGGCTCAGTCGATTAAGCATCTGACTTCGGCTCAGGTCATGATCTCACAATTCGTGGGTTCGAGCCCCATGTCCAGTTCTGTGCTGATAGCTAGCTCAGAGCCTGGAGCCTGTTTCAGATTCTGTATCTCCCTCTCTCTCTGACCCTCCCCTGTTCATGCTGCTTTTCTCTCTCTCTCTCTCAGAAATAAATAAAACATAAAAATTTTTTTTTAAATAAATAAAATGGTAATTTTTATGTTTATCATATTTTACTACAATAAAGAAATGTATAAAATGAATAAATATAGGGGCGCTTGGGTGGCTCAGTCAGTTGAGCGTCCAACTTTTGATTTCGGCTCAAGTCACCATCCCAGAATTCATGGGATCGAGCCCTGTGTTGGGCCCCTCACTAAGGATGGAGCCTGCTTAAGATTCACTCTCCCGTGAGCGCATTAGGTCATTACCTCAAGGTTTGTGAGTTCAAGCCTTGCCTTGGGCTCTACACTGACAGCTCAGAGCCTGGATTCAGATTCTGTGTGTCTCTCTGTCAGAAGTAAATGAATAAACATGTCCCTCCCCTGCTTATGCTCTATCTCTCAAAAGTAAATGGATAAACATTTTAAAAAATTCTTTAAAAAAAAGATTCTCTCTCTCTGTGCGCCTCTCCCTCCTCAACCTCTCTCCCTAAAATTTAAAAAAAAAAAAATTGTGGGGCACCTGGGTGTCTCAGTCGGCTAAGCAGCTGACTTTGGCTCAGGTCTCAATCTCGCAGTTCATGAGTTCAAGCCCCACATCAGGCTCTGGGCTGATAGCTCAGAGCGTGGAGCCTACTTCAGATTCTATGCCTTCCTCTCTCTCTGCCCTCCCCTGCTCACACTGTCCCTCAAAAATAAATAAATATTAAGAAAAATTTTTTTAATTGAATAAATACATAAAATTGACCCCTCTGTTCGTGTCTTAGAGGTCTCCTTTCTAATTCCTGAATGTTATTCCTGTCTGTATCTGTTTAATTATCAGTCTCCTCAGTGGCTATGGTCCCTTTTTTATAAGCTCCTACTCTCTATTTTAAACTTAGAGTCATTAGCTTTCATTTTTCATTCTATGCAGATTGTCCTGAAAAGTACCTTTCCAGTCCTGATGGCTCCACTTCTCATTCAGGATTTCCATTTAAATTTCCTGTTAACATCTCTAACTCAAATGTCCAAAACAGAACACACCTTATTCCCTTTGAATTCATCCTTCTTTTTAAATTCATTACAATATCAGCACTACTCCAGTTACTCAAGTTAAAGTAAAAGCAGAACTCTACTAAACTTCTAGGTCCTTTTTTTCCTTTTTTAAGTTGGCTCCATGCTGGGCATGGAGCCCAACATTGGGCTTAAACTCATGACTCTGAAATCAAAGCCTGAGCTGATATCAAAAGTTAAATGCTTAAAGGACTGAGCCACCCAAGCACTCCTTTTTTTTTTTTTTTTTTTAAGTAATCTCTGTACCCAACATAGAGAGCTGGAACTCACAAGCCCTAGATCAAGATTTGTATGCTCTAGGGGTGCCTGGTTGGCTCAGTCAGTTCGGTGTACAACTTCAGCTCAGGCCATGATCTTGCAGTTTGTGGGTTCGAGCCTCATACTGGGCTCTGTGCTAACAGCTCAGAGCCAGTGTCTCCCTCTCTCTCTGCCCCTCCCCTGCTTGCACTCTGTCTGTCTGTCTCTCTCAAAAATAAATAAACATTAAAATTGAAAAAGAAAGAAAGAAAGAAAGAGTTATATGCTCTACTGACTGAGCCAGCCAGATGCCCCTTTAGGCCTTTTTCATACAACTCTGTCCTTCATAGTGCTGTTAACAATCTGTCATTTTCTTGGGTATTTGTTTGCTTACTTACATTGTCTACCTTCTCAACTAGAAAAAATATAAATAGGAGCTCCATGAAAGTTAGGAATCTTGACCAACTTAATCATGACTCTGTCCTCAGTTCTAGTAGAGCACCTGGTCCATATCAATCTCATAATAAATACTTACTGAATGCTGTTATACCTTACATTTGCTTTTATTAACAATAAAAACATATGTGGGCTATTATAAACTGCTTTTCTTTCTTTTTTTTTAATGTTTTATTCTTGAGAGAGGGAGAGAGAGCACAAGTGGGAAAGGGACAGAGAGAGCAGGACAGAGGATCTGAAGTAGGCTCCATGCTATCAGCACAGGGCCTGATGTGGGGCTCGAACCCACAAACCATGAGATCATGACCTGAAGTCAGACACTCAACTGACTGAGCTACGCAGGTGCCCCTATAAACAGCTTTTAATATTTAATCCTATTCACAGCAGTCCTACTGAGGAAGTATTTCTTTTTATTATGCTTTCTCTTTTATAAATAAGAAACTGAGCTTTAGATTGGTTAAGTGTTTTGCTCATGATTATCACACTAAATAAGAGAATGAGGACTAGATGGGGCGCCTGGGTGGCTTAGTCGGTTAAGCGTCCGACTTTCGCTTAGGTCACGATCTTGCGGTACGTGGGTTCAAGCCCTGCATCGGGCTCTGTGCTGACTGCCAGCTCAGAGCCTGGAGCCTATTTCAGAGTCTGTATCTCCCTCTCTTTCTGACCCTCCCCTGCTCACGCTGTCTCTCTCTCTCTCCTAGAAATAAAAATATTAAAAAAAAAAAAAAAAAGAGAATGAGGACTAGAATGCAAGTACTCGACTATATCCTAGTTGTCTTGTATAACCAATAAGTTTAAAAAGTACACTCCTACACATACTGCTTCAAAACAATGAAGTTGATTTGGAAATGCTAAGTACCTCAGAAACTATCTTTGATATATCAGTACATGGCCAGTAAGCCACAGGCTTCAGGTATGCCTCCCATTGACATGGGAAGGATAAAAGACAAAAGGATCTGTTGTAAAATACCTGAAAAATGATGCTAGGTATGTTCCATCCATTACTATTATTCTGGAGCCATCATTTACACCAGATTACATTGATGGTGACATACTCAAACTACTAACTGGAAACTTCTCACCCAGCAGTAATAAGAAGCCCATAGTTACCTAATACCCTATCAGTCAGGTAGCCCTTAGAATTTAGAGATCATGTCTTCTTGATCTCTGCAGACCTACCACTTAGTAAGTGGCTGAAACCCAGTATAGACAAAACATTGTTAATTCAAGAATGAAGGAATATGGAAAATGCAAAGATATCAGGGAGCACTTTACCTTGGTCTCTTCTTTATCTTCCAGAGAAAACTCAATCAATTCATGTGAAATCTCTGTCTGGTGTTCTCCTAGTTCTGAATTTTTATCCAATTTTGGAAGTGTAGTAATGGGACTTCCCAGATATTTCATTTCTCTTTCCACCAAGTTTCCATTGTCCTATCAATTATGTTGACAATATTAAAAACTATTCAGAACCCTTATGTGATATTATATATATGTTATATTATATACAAAAATTAACTCAAAATAAAGCAAAGACTTAAACATAAAAGCTAAAATTATAAAATTCTTACAGGAAAATAGTGGGAAATGTTCATGACATTGGATTTGGCAATAATTTTGTGAATATGACAGAAGCACAGGCAACAAAAGAAAAACTGGATAAACTGGACTTAAAAAATTAAAAAAAAATTTTAAATGTTTTTCATTTATTTCTCAGAGAGAGAGGGAGAATGAGCAGGGGAGGGTCAGAGAGAGAGGGAGACATAGAATCTGAAACAGGCTCCAGGCTCTGAGCTAGCCGTGAGCACAGAGCCCAACGCAGGGCTTGAACCCATGAACTGTGAGATTATGACCTGAGCTGAAGTCGGATGCATAACAGACTGAGCCACCCAGGTACCCCTGGACTTAACAAAATTAAAAACTTTTGTGCATCAAAAAACACCACCAAGAAAGCAAAAAGGCAACCCACCAAATTGGAGAAGATATTGACAAATCATATATCTGATAAGGTTTTAATATCCAGAATATATTAAAAAAAAAACTCATATAGCTGAACACCAAAAAACCACACAGAATGAAAAATGGTGCAGCTGCCATGGATAACAGTATGGCAGCTCCCTCCAAATTGAATACAGAATTATCATATAATCCAACAATTCCATTTCTGGGTATATAACCCAAAAAATGAAAGCAAGGATTTGAACAAGGATTTATTTATTTATTTATTTAATTTTTTTTTTTTAATGTTTTTTAATATTTCTAGGAGAGAGAGAGACAGCGTGAGCAGGGGAGGGTCAGAGAGAGGGAGTCACAGACTGAAACAGGCTCCAGGCTCTGAGCTGGCAGTCAGCACAGAGCCCGACGCGGGGCTCGAACCCACGAACCGCGAGATCATGACCTAAGCGAAAGTCGGACGCTTAACCGACTAAGCCACCCAGGCGCCCCATCAAGGATTTATTTCTATACCAGTGTTCATAGCAGCATTATTCACAGTAGTCAAAGGTGGAAACAACCTGGGCACCTGGGTGGCTCAGTTGGTTAAGCGTCCGACTCTTGATTTTGGCTCAGATCATGATCTCATAGTTTGTGAGTTTGAGCCCAACATCAGGCTCAGCATTAGCAGCGCTAGCCTGCTTGGGATTCTCTGTCTCCCTATTTCTCTGCCCTTCCCCTGTTGTCTCTCTCTCTCTCTCTCTCTGAAAATAAACAAAGAAACATTAAAAAATAAATAAAGCTTAAAAAAAGAAGAAGAAGAAGACTACCTAGTAATTTACCAGACTCCAAGTCTTCCTTTACTACAAGAAATCAAAAATCCGAAACATGGTCAACTTAATCTATTTAGGATGGGCTATGTTAAAATGATTTTTCCCTAGGACTGATTAGACCCCAAATCCCTGGTATATCTTGAACCACTGTCTATTAAAGGAAGTGAGTATCTAGATAACTTAAGATACCAGTATCTAGGGGCCCCTGGGTGGCTCAATCAGTTATGCATCTGACTTTGGCTCTGGTCATGATCTCACAGTTTGTGGATTCGAGCCCCATGTCAGGCTCTGTGCTGACAGCTCAGAGCCTAGAGCCTGCCTTTCTCTGCTCCTTCTCCATTCTCCTCTCTTTGTCTCTCAAAAATAAATAAAAGTTTAAAACAAATAAATTTTTAAAATAATTAAAAAAAATAAAGACTCCAGGATCTAAATGGACAGAAGCACAATCATTTAGTAGCAAACTGTGCATAGCTAATATTCACATGAAATCACTACTAAGAGTTTTTAACATAAAACATTTTATTTGGGGGCCTGAGTGGCTCAATCAGCTGAGCGTTGACTACTTCAGCTCAGGTCATGATCTCATGGTTTGTGGGTTCAAGCCCCACGTCGGGCTCTGTGCTGACAGCTACCTCAGAGCCTGGAGGCTGTTTCGGATTCTGTGTCTCCTTCTCTCTCTGCCCCTCCCCAGTTCACACTCTGTCTCTCAAAAATAAATTAAAAAATGTAAAAAAAAACAAAAAACATTTTATCAATCTAATTGGCAGTTAAAAAAATCATTTATCAAAAGAGCTATTGATTACTCATGAATATGTAAATTCTTATAATTTTTTTGGAAAAGAATCTGGAAATATGTATCACAAATCTTAAAAATATATCCTTTAATCTAGTAGTTATAATTCTTGGTACTAATCCTAAAGAAAAATTTTTGAAATGTAGGCAAATTAGTGTAAAAGCAGCCAATAAAAAATGTTTTGAAACTGGAGGATATAAAGTTATGTATATGGGGCACCTGTGTGGTTCAGTTAAGTATCTGACTCTTAATTTCAGCTCAGGTAATAATCTCACAGTTCGTGAGATAGAGCTCCACATCAGGTTCTGCACTGTCAGAGAATCTTGGGGTTCTCTCTCTTACACTTTCTCAGCCTCTCCCCCACCTCTATCAAAAATAAACTTATTAAAAAAGAAAGCTCTTGGGGCTCCTGGGTGGCTCAGTCGGTTAACCATCCGACTTCAGCTCAGGTCATGATCTCACAGTTCGTGGGTTCGAGCCCTGCGTCGGGTTCTGTGCTAGCAGCTCAGAGCCTGTAGCCTATTTGGCATTCTGTGTCTCCCTCTCTCTCTGACCCTCCCCTGCTCATGCTCTGTATCTCTCTGTCTCAAAAACAAAAAAACAATAAAAAAAAAAGGCTCTTTAAAAAAAGCTTATATATATGTAATTAATGACTTCAACTCTGTAAAGCTATACACATAGTTAGAAGAATTTAAAAAAAATATGAGGTAAAATGTTAATAGCAGTTTTTCTCTATGAGGTAGCTATTTTCTTTTTTATATTTCCTATATATATTTTTTATAGTTTATTTTGAGAGAGAGAGAGAATGCAAGCCAGAGAGGAACAGAGAGAGGGGGACAGAGGATCCCAAGCAGCTTTGTATTTTCAGCACAGAGCCCAGTGCAGAGCTTGAACTCACAAACTGTGAGATCATGACCTGAGCTAAAATCAAGAGTTGGACACTGAAATGACTGAGACACCCAGGCACCCCTATATTTCCTATGTTTTTAAAACATTTTCACAATGGGTACTTTTAAAATTAGGGTGGGAAGGAGACAGGTAAATAATAAAATAGAAAAAAATTTTTTTAAAATTTAATGTTTATTTATTTTTGAGAGAGAGAGCAGGGGAAGGACAGAGAGAGAGGGAGACATAGGATCTAAAGCAGCCTCTGCTCTGACAGCAGAGAGCCTGATAAGGGGTTCAAACTTACCAACCACAACGTGAACTGAAGTTGGATGCTTAACTGACTGAGCCACGCAGGGACCCCAAAATAGAAAAATTTTAAAGGCCTAAGAATTTTTTAACAAATAAAAAGATCAGAGGAAATGTCTCTTCCTTTTCCCAGAGTTACTTCTCCAACCACTTTTCTCATCTAAGCCAGCTTAGAACAACTGAAAGGGTTATAATGGAGATCTACCACACTATAATCCACAACAACTCAGAAGATCCTTGATGAGGATGTTCAGTGACTCACCAGTAGAGAAAGGGGAGAAATGTAAGGCTCCCCTGTCTCTTTTTAAACTTCAGGCTCCTGGGCACCCACCACTTGGACGACTTCAAAGTGTTGTTCTCTTACATAAGAAAAACTACATTGGCTGGAGGAAGACAAGTGTCAGCAAGCCCTGCCAAAAACGTTTCATCAGGTGAAGCCATGAATAACCCTAACAAAACATATTAAGTGTAATCAAGGTTGATCCTGTACCCTGATGATACAAAGTATGGTTTGGATTTGATGTACTATATGTAGATTTGCTTTGGAGGATACCGATTTTATTATCACAAGTCAAAGGAAGGGAAAAAAAGGGGAGCCTGAGTAAGGAGGTAATGGTGAGATTTCCAAAAAGTGATTATGAGCACAGTATCAAATCAAGAACAAGCTGATTAGAACAGTCAAAAGCATGAGTATAAGTTAGTCAATGTGAGAAAAGAAGAAGAGGAGCTATCTTTTATATATACTGACCTGGGGAAAGGATGAGTGACAGCAAAAAGAAAAAGATGGCTAGAAAAGAGAATTCAGGGCACCTGGGTGGCTCATTCAGTTAAGTGTCCAACTCTTGATTTTAGCTGGGGTCATAATCTCCTGGTCATGGGATGGAGCCCTGTATCGGGCTTGGTGCAGTGCCTGGAGCCTGCTTGGGATTCTCTCTCTCTCCCTTTCTCTTTGCTCCTCCCCCGCTTATGCTCTCTCTCTCTTTCAAACAAATAAACACACACACACACAAATAAAACAAAACAAAACAAAACAAGAAAAGAGAATTCGTTGAAGGGACTAGTTAGAGAACGATCTTAGTGATTAGGTGGCTCTGTGGAGCCCAGTTTCACCTTAGAACTGAATGAAGGCCAGAGGCCCAGACTACAAAGCCCATGGCTTTCTCAGAACATGGGCTAAGAAGCTTGACTAAAGGAGAAATAAGAAGAAATTAAGAAAACCCGTACATGAAGTCATGCACAGAGTATGTGAACAACTTCTGTACATTATCTGTATCTGTTTTAAAAAATAGTCCTAAATTCCCAAACTACAGTAACAGATTTTTGTCCTTAAAACAATCAACTGAACATGAGGAATAATGGTGATCTGCTGTGGAAGACACGGAGCTAGGTTTCTGTTCTAGGGTCAAATCTTAAAGAGGAAAAAACAAACCATAAAGAATTTTTTGCCGGGGCGCCTGGGTGGCTTAGTCGGTTAAGCGTCCGACTTTCGCTTGGGTCATGATCTCACGGTTCGTGTGTTCGAGCCCCGCGTCGGGCTCTGTGCTGACTGCCAGCTCAGAGCCTGGAGCCTGTTTCAGAGTCTGTGACTCCCTCTCTCTCTGACCCTCCCCTGCTCACGCTCTCTCTCTCTCCTAGAAATAAATTAAAAAATATTTAAAAAAAAAAAAAAAAGAATTTTTTGCCTTATGGTGATGCAGTTTGCTTGTCTGCATACTGAGGGATAATAGTTCTGGGTCTCATAATGATACTGATGAGTTGCTCCCTTCACAGGAGAAAAGTACTAATGTATCTAGGTTTCCATTTAACACTCACATTTTCTTTATTTGTGGACAAGCTACAAACTGCATCTTTCTTCCTGTTGCCACGGTCCAAAACATTTGGAGTGCTACAAAGCAGCTGCGCCTACAAGAGAACATTTTCTAAGAACATCCAGCATCCTTGAGCTACAGGTGAACTGGAAACCCTCTGCTTCCCACCTGAGAAACAAACCCAAACCAAAGAAAGAGATGCTACTCACTGGGCTGCATTTTGTAAGGTGCTGGTGATGACTCCTGAAGGTCAAAAAACAAACAAACAAACAAACAAAAAAAACAAAAAAACCTGCCAGTCAGTAAACCCCAAATACTGGTTGGTTATTCATCAATGGCTTGTGGCATTCCAACTTTTCCTTATTTCCACTCTAGGAGCCTTACATCTAGTTGATACGTCTCTATACAACATGTAAAGTGCTCTCTGTGGCAGATATGAAGATGTTAAGTGACATCCTAGGGATAAGGCCCTAATAACCATATATACAGATATGCATTAAAGATGATGAGTTTGTCCTACATCTTATGTAGACCAAATTTACTAATTTTCCAGCATTGACTATTGGGAGCTAATATTTATTTTTTATGAATTACTATCCTTCCTGCCAAAATTTTATTCAGTCTGCATGAGTGAGGATTTTTAAAGCAAGTTAAAGAAACTACAAGCAATCTAAAGTGAAATTTTCACATGTATTATTAAAAACAGTGGAAGGGCAGTTGGCTGGCTCAGTCAGTTAAACAACTGATTCTTGATTTTAGCTCAGGTTATGATCCCTTGGTCGGTGGGATAGAGCCCTGTGTCAGGCTCTGCCCTGGCAGTGTGGAGTCTGCTTGTGATTCTCTCTCTCGCTCTGTCTCTGCTCTTCCCCTACTCTCGCTCTCCCTCAAAAATAAACATTAAAAAAACTGTTAAAAAAATAAAGTCTTAATAAATAAGCTAACTAATTAAAAAAAAAAAAAACAAAAGCAGTCATGGAAGCCTCTCACTAGTGCCCTAAAGTGGCACCTAATTCACCTAAACACATAAGGATAAAGTTCTAAAAAGATTAAAAGAGTCAAATGGAAACCTTACAATAAGTTTAAGAAGTTAAGAATTTGAATTAAAATTATTTCATTCCTGGAGCATTCCCTGATTGAATATTTTAAGATCTCCAACCGAGAGTCTCCACGAATAACAATAACAAACATTATAAAATGGTTCATATGTGCTGAATTCCATCCTCACAAGAGCAGTTATAAAAAGTACTAGTATTATGTCCTTTGTTATTTATTACAAATGAAGAAACTGCGGTCCAGTAAAGAAACTCTTCAGAGTCACAGTTGGTGAAATAGTAGGCCCCTGGAACTCATGCTCTCACACAGCACTACTCACACGCAGGAAACAGCCTATGCCTAAGCGCAACATACCATTTCCTTCATTTTTAGAGATAATACGGGTTATATGTAATGATTAAAATGAACTATTTAGGGGCACCTGGGTGGCTCAGTCGGTTGAGCATCTGACTTCGGCTCAGGGCATGATCTCGTGGTTCATGGGTTCGAGCCCCGCGTCGGGCTCTGTGCTCACAGCTAGCTCAGAGGCTGGAGCCTGTCTCAGATTCTGTGTCTCCCTCTCTCTCTGGCCCTTTTCTGATCATGCTGTCTCTCCCTCAGAAATAAAAACATTAAAAATAATTTTTTTTAAATGAACTATTTAGATCTGGGCAACTTAAGAAAACTTTCCACTGAAGGACTGAGGCCTTCAAGCCCACTTACACCCAAAGTGAAAGGTTCCATATACTGCAGAGACTGCACAGGCACAGGATAAAATTCCTGTGCCAGAGCTGAAAAGGCTTCAGCATGGGGTTCATTTAGCAAAAGAACTTACATCCCAGCTAAATGTATGTCCTGAGGTCCCTCAGATTCCAAGTGACCTGCAATCAAATGTGAAGTGTTAATCTTGTCCACACATCCTGTTTTTCCTTCTCATTTTGTTCATTGTCAGTAAGCCATATTAATTTCAAAAGCTGATGTTTTGAACACATGGGCTCTTGATAGATAACCAATTTTATGGTACAAGGTACATGTTCATGAAAACTAGGGGCGCCTTACTGGCTCAGTCAGTTAAGCATCTGGCTTCGGCTGAGGTCATGATCTCATGGTTCATGAGTTCAAGCCCCACATTGGGCTCTGTGCTGACAGCTCAGAGCCTGGAGCCTGCTTCAGATTCTGTGTCTCCCTCTCTTTCTGTTCCTCCCCCTCTCGCGCTCTGTCACTCTCTCTCTCTCTCGAAAATAAGTAAAAGCATTTTAAAAATTAAAAAAAAAAGTTCATGAAAACTTAAGAATTTATGTATGTTACTTAAGAATTTATGCCAGGGGCGCGTGGGTGGCTTAGTCGGTTAAGCGTCCGACTTTCGCTTAGGTCATGATCTCGCGGTTCGTGGGTTTGAGCCCCGCGTCGGGCTCTGTGCTGACTACCAGCTCAGAGCCTGGAGCCAATTTCAGAGTCTGTATCTCCCCCTCTCTCTCTGACCCTCCCCTGCTCACGCTGTCTCTCTCTCTCTCCTAGAAATAAATAAAAAAATTTAAAAAAAAATAGTATTTATGCGGGAAACAGTGCACAACACTAACCAACAGATTTTTTTTCATGAGTAGAAAATAATGCTGATCACTCAGGAAATAGAACATCTACTCTGAAAATAGAACAAACACTAAAATGGTTGACTAGTGGGGCGCCTGGGTGGCTCAGTCAGTTAAGCATCCAACTCTTGACTTGGGCTCAGGTCAAGATCTCATGGTTTTGGAGTTTGAACCCTGAGTCAGGCTCTGTGCTGACAGCGTGGCCTGCTTGGGATTCTGTTTCCCTGTCTCTCTGCCTTTCTCCTGCTTGCTCTCTATCTCTCTCAAAATAAATAAAAATAAACTTTAAAAAATGATCAACTAGTGGGGCGCCTGTGTGGCTCAGTCAGTTAACTTTTGGACTTTGGCTCAAGTCATGATCTCACAGTTGTGGGCTTGAGACCCAAATCAGCTCTCTGCTGTCAGCACAGAGCCTGCTGTGGATCCTCTGTCTTGCTCTCTCTCTCTCTGCCTCTCTGCAGCTCATGAGTGCTCATTCTCTCTCTCTCAAAAATAACATTTAAAAAAAATTGTTGACTAGTAAAACGCACTCCTTTTGGGCTCAGGCCCTTCAAAAACACAAGAATTAGTTTAAAAAGTATTTCATTAAGTCTCTTTGCCTTTGCTGAGATTAGGCTAGAGCAGAAAATGTCTCATTTTAACTACTACTTTCATTCCAATCATCAATCAGTTAACAAAATATTCCTTCTTGTCTAAATTTTTCTTTTTTTTTTAATTTTTTTAAATGTTTTATTTATTTCTAGGAGAGAGAGAGCCAGCGTGAGCAGGGGAGGGTCAGAGAGAGAGGCAGTCACAGACTGAAAACAGGCTCCAGGCTCTGAGCTGGCAGTCAGCACAGAGCCTGACGCGGGGCTCAAACCCACGAACCACGAGATCATGACCTAAGCGAAAGTCAGACGCTTAACCGACTAAGCCACCCAGGCGCCCCTCTTCTTGTCTAAATTTTTCAAAGGCAAAATGACTCCTATTAATGTTATTACATTTCTCTTTTTGGCTTATCATACTCAAAAATCCCCTAGGTATCCAGACAATTTCAACTTCAAGACTCTCTACCTACTTTAAAAAAAAAAAAATTTTTTTTTTAATGTTTACTTATTTTTGAGAAAGAGAGAAAGTCAGAGTGTAAGCGTGGGAGGGGCAGACAGAGAAGGAGACAGAATCTGAAGCAGGCTCCAAGTTCTGAGCTGTCAGCACAGGACCTGATGTGGGTCTCAAATTTAAGAACCATGAGATCATGACCCAAGCCAAAGTTGGATGGGCTTAACTGACTGAGT
Source organism: Crocuta crocuta (assembly GCF_008692635.1). Classification (NCBI taxonomy): domain Eukaryota; kingdom Metazoa; phylum Chordata; class Mammalia; order Carnivora; family Hyaenidae; genus Crocuta; species Crocuta crocuta. The sequence goes on from NW_027530640.1 coordinate 10,800,715, forward strand.
CACCCAGGTACCCCTCTACTTACTTTTACCACCTTCCATCTCTATCTGACTACTCTGTTCTCTCCCTTAGAAGTTGTTCTTTCCTTTGAGGTCTTTACTTCCCTTCACCTTACCAGTTTCATCAAGGTCTGCAGAAGTGGTAAGCTGATTGGCAGACATCTCCCCACCACTACTAAGATTTGAAAGATCAAGGCAACATTTTGGGGTTCCTCTGTTGAGACATAATAGTACATCAAGATTCCCATTAGGTTGTAATATCCTTGAAAGGCAAAGATCACAGTATCCTCTTCATTTCAAACACCCCTCAGGAACCTTTTCTCTACTCCAATAATTTGCATCTCTTTTCCTCCTCACCAACATATCGAGATAAGTAATTTTTTTTCAAATTTTTTTTCAAATTGGGGACCAAAGATTTTTGGCTGAAGTGGGTCTTGACCCCACATCTTTTGCCCTACACACTGTGAGTACACAGATTTGATTTCTCTCTGGAGTTTCTAGTACTTCTCAGGTCTATAACTCTCCAACTTCATTTGCTAGCTAAGACATCAGACCATGGCATGACCAGAATTTAAAGTACAGTAATAATACCACTAATATTAAAACAAATAAAATGACCAACTCCTATAATGCAATAGAGTTTTCAAAGACTTTGCCCAGACATCATATCATTTAATTCTCACAAGATCCTAGTAAGATCGGAAGAGATTATTATTTCTATGTCACAAAAAAGAAGCCTGAGTTTCAAAAGTCACAATGTTACGGAAGGGTAGGGTTTAAAAGTTAAACCCTGATCTTTGAGCCATGATAATTAAAACAACAGTTTTTTAACGTTATTTATTTTTGAGAGAGAGAGAGGAGGAAGGGCAGGGAGAGAGGGAGACACAGAATGTGAAGCAGGCTCCAGGCTCGGAGCTGTCAGCACTCACAAACCTTGAGATAGTGACCTGACCTGAAGTCAGAAGAGCAACTGACTAAGCCACCCAAGCGCCTAACCACCCCCCTCCTTTTTTTTAATGTTAATTTATTTTTGAGAGAAAAAGAGACAGAGTGTGAGTGGGGCAGGGACAGGGAGAGAGGGAGACCAGAATCTGAAGCAGGAGCCACAAGAATTTTTTAAAAACCCAAGGCTGCACCTGGGTGGCTCAACTGGTTAAACTCCCAACTCTCGCTCACATCATGATATCACAGTTTGTGAGTTCCAGCCCTGCACTGGGCTCTGCACTGACATCACAGAGCCTGCTTGGGATTCTCTCTCTCTCTCTGCCCCTCTCCTGCTCATGCTCTATCGAAATAAGTAAACAAAATTTTTACAATAAATAAATAAACAAATAAATAAATAGGGGCACCTTGGTGGGTCAGTTGGTTGAGCAACATGCTTCACCTCAGGTCATAGTCTCAAAGTTGGTGAGTTCGGCCCTTCAATGGGCTTGCTGCTGTCAGCTCAGAGCTGGCTTCAGATCTTCTGTCCCCCCGTCTCTCTCTGCCTTTCTCCCACTCTCACTCTCTCTCAAAAATAAATACATATTAAAAAGTAAACAAATAAAAAACCCAAGGCTATTTAGAAAAGCAAAGGAGATAAGGTGTGAAAGGTGGATTTACCCAGACAAAACACTTAGGTTTGCAGAATCGCCAAAGAGTTTGTTCACTGGAGTCCTAGGGAGATCTGGACAGGTGGTAAAGGAAGTGTCTCTCTCCAGGAGCAGGTTTAATATCTTCCTCTGACTGGATCTAAAACTGGGTCCTGAGCCAGTGTGTCCCTCCTCTCCTGCGGATGAAATCAATTCTGCCGACATGGCTTCCTAAGAAAAAAAAAATAAAACCTACCTAAGAGGTGAACATCATCTACATAGGTACCTCACAGACTGTCCAGTTTTCACAACTTCCTCCACCTTTCCCAGCAGCAGCCCAGTGGCTCACTACTGGAAGAAAGGCATCCCCAGGATCACAACTTGGCATGCAAGTTGAATGTCACTTGCCCCAAGCAGCTTGACCTTTTCCTTGGAGCCGAACTTAGCCAGAGGCAAACGTGGGACTTTTTTTTTTTTTTAAGTAAGCTGTACACTCAAAGGGGGCATGAACTCCCGAACCCAGGAACAGTCCCACATTCCACTGACTAAGCCAGTCAGGCAACCCAAAACCGGGACTTTAAAGAAAGAATGAGGGGCGCCTGCATGGCTCAGTCTGTTAAGCACAGGGCTCTTGATTTCAGCTCAAGCCATGATATCTCATTATCTCATGATCTCACTGGGGTGGGATCAAGCCCCTCCAGGGCTCTGCCTTAGACCTGGATCCTGCTTAAGATTCTCCAACTCCCTCTGCCCTTCCCCCATCTCCCCCTCACTCGCCAGCTCTCGAAGGAAAAAAGAGAGGAAGGGAGGAGAGAGAGAAAAAAGAAAGAGAAAGAAAAGAGAAAAAAAAAAAAGGCTTTCACTTATTCAAGAGCTACACAGCTAGTGACTACTGACATGAAGAAATTGCGGTCTCCTAACTCGCGATAATGCCTATTAAGTCCACTGAAGTTCTGTTCGTGGGGCCCCCAATGGACCCTGGGGGACGCTGAGGTTTCCGTGATTCCGGTGGAGAGAGTCCCCGGATTACCTCAAGTTGGAGCCAGAGATTCACCTTCAGGAGAAACAAAGGTGAGGAGTAAGTCACAAGCGAAGACTTGAGCAGGATTAAAGGAAATCTAAGAAAGAAGTCAATTAACCAGACTACGGTTCCTCTTCTAGACTGGACAGACCGAGAGGACCGAATTAGCCACTGTGAGTCACAGAATATCAACAGTCACAGATCCTGGCTTTTCAAACCTTCCGCTTCGCCAATAAACCTATCCCGTTCACCTCAAGGTTGCGTCAGCCAATCTGCGCGCGCCCGCCCAGATCCCTTTGGCCAATCGTTTGGCTCTACATCTGCAGGCGTGAGCTTGCTTTGGAAGGAACACAATTTTCCCGGCCCCCCAGCCAGAGCAGGGTGCCGATTGGCCGGCCAGGATTCGGTAAGCCTTGGGTAAGCCCCGCCCCCCCGGTGCCTGGCACACCATTGGCTCTTCCTCTGGCCAATCGCCACACCCTTCCTGAGCGCTCCATTCCCTTAGCCTCTCCAACCCCGGGAGATTTAAACTGTACCTCGTTAGCGATTACCTCTCTTTAAGATAATACCTGGAGAGAGTTGTTTGGGTGACAGGGTGTTTTAAACTTTTTCTCTTCTTTTGCTTCTTTCTTGTGTCGTTACTTGGGCTTTTTCATCTTCGTTTTGCTTGCCTTCCGTTGGAGATGAAGCATTTGCCGCTGGTATGGCAGATGTTGAGAGACAGGTGTGTATATTTATGCTGAGCAGCATTGGCCCCTTCCAAAAGCTTTCACTGTTTAGTGTTCCTTTTGGAGCTCAGTGTCTGTGAGACTCTAAGTTATGTAGGTTAAAGGAAATTCCTTTTCAGGGAAAGCAGGGGAATTGAATCATCTCTTGGTATAATCCTTATCACAGTCCAAAGGATCCCAAGCTTTGGTCGTTTATGGAAATTTGAACACTGATGAGGTGATATTAAGAATTTATTCCTACTGTTGGGGATTTGAATAATTCTGTGGGAGTGGTGGGTATAGATGGTGGGTGGTGGGTTTAGATGAAATAAGATGTGCTATGAATATTAGGTAATGAGTAACTGGGGGTGCGTTATATCAGTACTGTCACAATTTAATCATCTGAGGATCTTGTTAAAATGCAAGTTCTGATTCAGTAGTTCTGGGTTGCGGCCCAAGATTCTGCATTTCTAACAAGCCCCCAGCTGATGCTGATGCAGCTGGTCCTAGGACCATACTTTGAGTAGCAAAACATTATGGTATGCTTTTCTATGTATTTTTGAAATTTTCCACAATAAAAAATGTTCAAAATAACTTGGAAGCTCTTTAAATGCAGGTTTTAATGTTGATTCAGTAAGTAGAGAGTGGGCCCAGGAATTATCAAGGGGCTACTCATGCTGATGGTTTGCAAATCACAGTCTGAGAAACAAATCAGCAATCCAACTGTTTGAGAAACAGTTCACCCAGAATACAACCTATTCTGGTGTCCACATCTTGGTGGTGGTAATTGCTAAGAAGTACAGCATAGTCCGCTCAGTTTTATCCTATCTGCTTCCCCAGAAAGGAGGTATGTGAAGAGTCTTTGTTCTCTGGGATTGAGATGGTGAGTGTGGGAGTCAGCACAGAGCCCTGCCATGCTAGGTGAGTTTGAAAACCAGACTAGGGGTTAAGGGAGCGTGTGTGGGAGGAGTTGTTTTCTACTTTGATAACCATAATCACACTTCATGGGGCCACTGTATACTTCCCCCGCAGGTGGGAAGTAGAGACAGATGAAATTGTTCTACAGCGGCGTCAAAAACAGATAGATTATGGCAAGTGCACACCTGGTTACCAGCGTTTCCTGCAGCAGGTCCCCAAGTGAGTGCGGTTGTGGGGGGATGCGTCACAACAAGAGGGTCAGCTAAGTGGGTTTGGTTCAATGTAGGGTGATGGAAAGATATTAGGATCTGAGTATTCTCACAAAGTTGCATCATTACTAAAACTAAGTCTCCTGCAGTGTTGACCCCTAAGTAAATTTTTTTTTCAAATGGAACAAATCCTACTTGGCCCATGAGACTTTCAAAAGCTCTGTCCATGTTTGCTAATGAAGTTTTTTCTCTGTAACCATTTTTACCTCATACCTCCAGCTGACTTCACTAATTACAACACACTTGCCTAATTACATGGAAGTTTCCATCCATAAATGCAAAGTAAATGTATAAAGAGGCAGTATGTATTTTAAAAGGATGTCAGATACTGTCTTTTATATCTATCTTGACGCCTGAATTGGAGTTGGAATATCTAAATTACCCTTGCCAGAAGAATATTAGGAATTTAGGAAGTTTAGTGCTTACTCCCAACTGAAGATTAATGTTTTTCTCTTGAATTGAGGGCATTGATCCTACCTCACTCTTAGGAAATCCCTAATGAGTCTCCTGATTCATGTGATAAACTGAGCTGTGCCCCTTCACCTTGACCTGAGTTTGATACATATCTGTCATTGCCAGGGCAAAGCGACAGCCAGGACTTCACCCTCAAACACCAAACAAGAACAGGAGGTACAGCCGTCGCTCCTGGGATGCCCAGATTAGGCAGTGGAGAAGAGCCCTACATTCTTGGGACCCCCCCCCTCCGCCAAGCCATCCCCTGCAGGGCAGGGGGGCTGAGGGGTATGTACATTATTCTTGGTTTCTTGTCTGAGTGGTGGACTGAGCCCCACCTCTCCTCACTTTCCAGGGGCTTAGCTTTTAATGGCTGAAAAGGGAGAGTCTGAATGAGGTGCATGTTCCTCTGACTCTCCTGCATTTCTAGGCAGGGAATGGAGCATTTCTTAGAGCCAATGGGTTCAACCCCTTTGGATGACCTTTTGGATGATTGGTTCCAAGCCCTGGAACCCTCAGCAAATCTGGATGGAGACCAGAAGGGAGCCCAGGTAGTATCCTCTTCTAAAGCCCACTGGTGCAAGGTTAGAGATGTGGTCTGGCCCATGAGGGAACAATTAGGATGGGGTTCAAGGTAGTAATCCAAGAACAAAAGAAGGAAAATGGGGCAGCAGGAAAAAATAGGACATAAATTAAAAATTCTGAGAAGTAAAGGTGGCATAAGGAGATTTAATTACGGTTAGTAATGGCAGGGAAGTTGGCTGCACCGGGGGCTATCTTAAAGAAAGGGGTAAACTCTTCCTTGGAATTGAGGCCTGAAACCTGATGCAGAAGATTTGGGTTTTGTTTTTTTTAAGTGTCTCATTTTATTAAAATGTTTTGCATATGACCCAATGCTAACTTCTTATTCTCAATCATTTAACTTTATTGAAGTATGGATAATAATAAAAAGGATCATCATCAAGTGGTGAAGACCAAAAGCTTTAGAGCATCAAGGACAGCTCTGTAATATTACCTTTGCCTACCATATGGGCATTCACTTAATCTTTCCAACCATTTCATCTGTCAAATAGGGCCATTTTCTCATTTGATGATTCTAAGCAAAAATGAGAATACATTTTTAAAGTATGTAGCATAGTTCCCAGCACATAATAAGTGCTCCATCATAGCAATTACTGGAGACCATGTCTCCTATACTTCATGGCCTTGTTCCCTCTTTTGCCAAGCGGAAATGTGAACGGCAAGAGTGCATCTTCCCTCCAGCCCTATTTTCTTGATAAATCTCACTCCCCTCCCCGCCCCCTTCTTTTTCAGTTTGCAGACTTGGTGGCTCTTGCCTACTCCCTTTCCTCTATGAGGAAGATCCCCACTACTGGTTCTACTTTGCAGCTGATCACTTACGTATCTGTCCTAGACTTGAGTGGGGCACAAAGTATTTAGAGAAAACAGCCATCTTTCAAGGGATTTGTTGCTAAGTGTAATAGTGAAGATTATTTGCATTAGTGCTATTTCCCAATCGATTAAAAAAGAAATCTACAACTGTACAAAAAAGATGGCAACACAAAGGCATTGTTTAAAACCTCTTTTTCTTTTTGCCTTTTTTTCTAAACCTTTTTTGATAGCTAAGACTCAAATTTGCATAAGAGTCAGGAACCATTTAGCTGTTCCCCAACCTTTCCCCTAACGTCTACATTCAGTCTTTTCAAAACAAGACTTAAACTTTGGCTGAGGTGGGAGGTGGTGGTAGTGGTGGAGATTTAATAAAGGGTGGTATCCTCTTCCTAAAGAGGAAATAAACGGACATGAACATCTTTTCTCCAGCTGCCTGTTTCCTCCCTCCCTCTCTGTCTTAAGAAAAGTGGTCCAGCTGTCACCACCATACTGCCCCTTCCCCCCCCCTCAACCCACCCCCGCAAGCAACTGAACCGCCTATGATGTCATAATCACAACCCCATTACCTCATCCTGCTGGGGGGTGGGGGTGCGTAGAGGAAGGAAGAGTAGTGGACAGCCCTGGGCCGTCCTCAGCTTTACAAAGTGTTTTGGGTGAGGGCTAATTACAAAACCAATTTGGAACGACCCCGCAACCGTTACAAGTCCCGGGTTTATACGGTTCGAGGCGATCCGGCAGCTTGAAGAGGGGCTCCTGGGACTCAGAGCAGGCCCTAATCGGCTCTTGGACTACATTTCCCAGAAGCCTTCACGCCGCGGACGGGTCCTCTGCTGGCGGAAGGGGGATTCCTTCTGCGAGGCAGCCCTAGACGGCGGGACAGGAGAGCAGGTAAGACGATCTTCGGCTAATTCTGCTACGCGGCCCAAACGGAGTAGGGCGCTGTACTTAAGCCAATGTTGGAATGGAGGGTAAGGGAGATGGCTTTGTTTACCTTCGTCCGACACGGCCTCCCCCGCGGGTTTCGAGATGTGCCGCCAACTGGGCCCGTCCACCTTCTGCAATATTTTGGAGGGGGTGACTCAATAGTGAGGAAACCACCTTCATCCCTAAATCAAAGAGCCTGGCTTACTCACGACAGTACTTTCCAAAATAGACTTTGGGAGGGAAACGACGCGAGGCTCGAGCCTCCGCGGGCGGTTTAGGAGGATTCCGCGAACCAGAGCGATACCCCTAGTCTCCTTAGGGGTCCGTTGGTTCGCGCCGGCGCCTTTTAAGGGCACCGTGGGGCGAACGGAGCGCTCAGAGCTGCTCCGGCCGCGGCCCTGGGAGCTGGAGGAGCCGCGGTAGGTGGCGAGGGCAGGTGGCGCTGGGGCCTCGGGGCGGGCATCTCGGCCGTCCCTCCCTCCTTCCCTCTTTCCCTTCCCCCAGCCCGGCCGCGCGCGCTGTACGGCCTCTCTGGACGCCTCCGCTGGGAGAGCACGGGACCCGGTGGGGGAGGGGTTGGCGGAGTGCTAAGTCCCAGACCCTCTCCATCCCCAGCGTCCTGAGTTCGCTTCCCGCGGCCAGATGATGGAAGCTGATATGGGAAGAGCCGAACGACAACCCCGTAGAGCGAGCCCTGGTGCCCCCCTAGGGGCCAGCGGACGCCCCATGCCCCACCCCGCAGGGACAGGCAGGGCAACCGAGAGAGTGGTTGAAGATTGGAGGGGGGCCTAGCCTTTTGCTTCTTCATCGGGATGGGGGGAGGGGTGCTCCCCACTTGTCACCCTTATCCCCGACAGAGCCATATGGAGGAAGGAGCAGTCAGGTTACCACTTACATGTTCATGTACCTCCCTGCCTCATGTTTTTCTTCAGTCTCCCCCAGAGGTGTGGGGCTGGGACCTGGGGGGAAGGTCCCTAGGGGATTTGTGACTCTCTTACCCCTTGGCCTGACTAGATCCTAGGTTCTTCAGTTTTCATCACAACCTCAGCATCCTTGAAACCCTAATGTCAGGGGTTATTGCCATCCAATAAGAGATGGGATGGGGGTCCAGTCTTTATGTTAGGGGGCTGATGGTGGAAGGAAAGCTTGGACTGAGAGTTGGGCCTGGTGGGGTTGTGGGGAGGGCCTAGCCGCCTGCTGCTCTGTGAAGGGCTGAACCTTGTGCCAGTTGTTAAGCTGAGAAGTTTTAACTTGTTTAGTGAACGTTCAGGGCTGTCTTTGCTCCTCAGATAAACAAAATGGAAGGGGAAGGAAGGCGGCAAGAGAGGGTTTCTTACACTTTTTTCTATGCCTGCTTGAGAAAGAGGAGGCCCCTCGCGGAGCTGGTTTGCCTTCTTTTGTGTCCTGGTTTGATTCCTTATGGCTTCCGTTCTGTTCCCCCTCTCAGCCTGGCCTGTTTTAGGAAACTCAGGCTGAGAGTATCAGTTGCGTGGTGGTAGTTGCATTGTTCCAATTACCGCCGTGTGTGGCCACATCCCAACAATTAAAATGCAGAAAAACACAAAATCACTCTCTTCACTTGATCCCAGAGAGGGCTGGGAGTTTGCTGTTTGGCCAAATGCCTCATGAAAAGCCTGAAAGAGTTTACTTCACTCCCTGCTCTTCATGGCTGGTCAGCCCGAGGCCTGTGATCCTGGGGTAAAAGCCTTCAGTTAGGTTCCCTCTCTAGTTGATCTTTTGGGGGCAGAGTTAAGAAACCAAGAGCAGAAGTGATATAAGCTTTAGCTTTTCCCACAAGAACATAGGGGAAGCTGCTGAAGGGAGCTCTCGGGAAGCTGGAACTTCGTTCAGGGTGGTAATAATTATGCGTGAAAATGATAGTTAACTGTAATGATAATTGACTTCTCCCAGACCTTTCTTCCAAAAAACTTCACATACATCCACATATAGTTCTTTGCTCTTCCTTACCTACCTCCCTCTGAGGTGGGGATGGGGTCGAGATGATTCTCTCTTTTTTTTGCGAAAGTAAAAAGTGATCTGCCTCCAAGGTCACAGAAGAGCTGTTTTGGGCTTCCTTAGGTGTGCAGATGAGGAAGGTTGGCGTCCAGCCAAATAGATAAACCCAATTGCCTTCTTCAGCTTAATGATATCATCACTTGTGGCATTTTTAGTTTGTGTAGAGCAACAAACAAGAGGATTGAGAAACAGCCGTCTTCGTGGAGTCCTGATTTGTATAGGCTAGATGGTTTGCTCTTTACATTTTGATAGTTCATGTTATATTATACCTGTAACAGGTTAAGACATATTTATTGTGCCCATTTTACATACAGGTTAACTAAGGTGAAGAAAAGTCAAGTAATTTCCCAGAACTGTCACAGCAAATTGGAGCAAGATTTAGATTTCTTGAATGTTTGTTCTATCTACTAGAGAATGCTATATACACCCTCTGATGAGCTGTCTGCCTGCTGGTCATTTCTGGGAATAGGCAGAACCATATGGAAATACTAGGTTAAGCTCCTCTCCTCCATTGAGCAAGGCCCCTCAGGCAACTGTGTGGGCTTGAAGCCTGTTCTCTGATAGATTTAGTTTGCTTCTACTGAAATTGTCCATGAGAAGGAGTCTTGATTAATTGTATCCACGGTCTTTGAGTCAGATCAGGCTAAAAACTTAGTTGAATGAAGTCATAGAGTTGTCGTTCTTAACATCTATAGAGTTGAAATGTAATTGGAATAATCCTGGTATCATTTCTCTCTCTTCTTACCATTTTATAAGAGAATATATACAGTATCTGTTAGAAAACAATATAACATATCAAATATTCAGCCTAAGGGAGAACATGAAACTTTGTTCACTCTCATTGATCTAAAGGGAAAAGTCTTTCCTACAACCAGTGCTCCTCCCTGTTTCCTGTTACTATTTGTGTAGTTTAGGAAAAGTGTATCTTTCTGTTTCTGATTAGAAGATAAAAGAAAATATTGGGGTAATCAGGATGGAAGTAACCGTTTGGGGGTTCCTCTCTGACTTGAGCTGTTTTTCAGTGATGCTGGTACTCTGTGTAGACACAGCAGAGCATGAACCAGGTTAGGAGTGGCAAATAGGTTCAACTTGCTTTTTAACTCCAGTTCATTTCACTGGTTAACTGGAGTGCCAAGTTCAGAATGTTTCTGAGGCTGTATTGAGGCTTAGCAGGAAAGAGCTGTGATCAATTAATGATGTCTGCCAGAGGCCTGGCATAGGGATGCTGTGGTATGTGTGCCATGCATTTTCCACTTTTGGGCCAGGTACATCTCTAATATCACTTGGGGCTGGTCCCTCTGTAATTGGCAGACTCAGCAGGCATGACTGGAGAGGGGAGTCCCAATGGTGCTAGAATGGTGCTGCAGTGGCAGAAGACGGCTCACGAGTGAGGTCTGGAAGAACGACAGGGAAGACATCCATCATTTGCTCCAAAGTGTGCAAGTCAAATCCTGGGGAGAATCATGATAACCCTGATCACTGAGCAGCTACAGAAGCAGACTCTGGATGAGCTGAAATGCACACGCTTCAGCATCAGTCTGGTAAAAGACCAGTCTTCCTGCTTCTCTACGATCCCCTCCCCCTTTTTTCTGAGGCTGTTTGTTGCTACTACTTTACCCATGTCCTTTGCCGTATGAGTCATGGTACTTGTACTGGAAGAGCCTACTAAAGGCTCAAAACCCAGCCCAAAAGGAAGGGGGCAGGTATTTTTCCACTGATAGAGAAGGGACACCAAAACTTGGGAGGAGAAGGGTATGAGATGTTGGAAGATGTGGATTATTTTACTCACTAACTTTGGGAAGACGAGAAGAAGAAAACATTTAGAAGTCCCTAATATTTCTATAGCCCATGAAATACAGGGGTGAGCTGAAGAGGGCTTCCTGGAAATCTGCGTCCTAAGCCAGAATCATGATGGATATTCTCTCTCTTTTAGCCTCTGCCTGATCATGCAGACATCTCCAACTGTGGGAACCCTTTCCAGCTTGTGTCTGGTAAGGCATTGTGTGTGTGTGCATCTGTACCTTTCTTTCATCGGTTTCCAGTGACCAGGGCTAGATAGCCTGTCTCCACAACTTTCTTGCCAGGGTGACCTGCCGAGATTGACACTTGTCTCCATTTTACTGCACCAGCGCGGAAGTTATTTGTTTAGTTTGCCCTTATTCTAGCCTTGACAGGACTTTTATAATCTGATTTTTTTTAAATAGGTAATATATTCATGTGGTTCAAAAATTTTAAAGGGGCACCTGGGTGGCTCAGTTGGTTAAGCATCCCACTCTTGATCAGGTCATGATCTCAGGGTCATGCCCCTCATTGGAGCTCGCTTAAGATCCTCTTTCTCTGTCTCCCTCTGCCCCTCCCCGACTCACACTCTCAAAAAAAATTTTTAATATTTTTAAAATCTTTATTTTTGAGAAAGAGACAGAGTGCGAGCAGGGGAGGAACAGAGATAGAGGGAGACACAGAATCCTGGGCAGGCTCCAGGCTCTGAGCTGTCAGCACAAAGCCTGATGTGGGGCTCAAACTCATGAACTCCGAGACCATGACCTGAGCCAAAGTCAGACACTCAACCGACTGAGCCATTCAGGCATCCCTCAAAAAAAAGTTTTTTAAATAACAAAAAGTTTATACTGAGAAAAGTCTTCGTTCTGCTTCTAGTTCCCACCACCTCCCCAAAAGCAGCTCGTGTTATTACTCTGTCTATCCAAATAGGGTGTCTTTATACAAACAGAAGCAAATATAAATGTGTATTTTTTATTCCTGCAAAAGGTTGCATACTATATGTATTATTTGGCACTTTTTATTTTTTTACTTAACTATAATCTAGCTAGATCTTTCTGTATCGGTGTGTTAATTGGAGCATTTCTTTGTGGGTGGCCAGACACAAAGGAACATGAATAGTCTTAGGGTTTCCCAAGCATGGGTTCCACCATCACAGGCCTTCCCCACCCTGTTTGCCCTCTCTAAGAATAAAAATGATCTCTTAGCTACTCTATTACCTCTTAATCCTTGGCAGCCCTAACTCTTGTCTAGGTTCTGGTGACACGTAGGAAGGAGAAAGATTAAAGAGCATGGGCCTGCTTTTTATAACTTGGGGCTGGTAGGTATGGAAGCAGAGTAGGGCTAGGTGGAGTGAAGGATGAACAGGGCAGACATGCTTTTTTCTCTCTTGACTGTTTCTACCTTTGAGAGGGAGTGACAAGCAGTATATGAGACTATTTTTAATTTCAGATGGTTCCTCGTAATGGAGACAGTATAGTATAGTGATAAGAGACCTAGCCTAAACATCAGACCAGACCTGGGTTTGAATCCTCCTTTGGTCATTTCATTCCTGCATGATCTAGGACAAGTTACTGGATTTCTCTCATCTGTGAAATGGGGATATTAGTACCTACCTCCTGAGGTTTTTTAGGAAACCTCACACAAAGTTCTCATATTGTGTGGCACATAGTAAGCTCTTAAAAATATATTAGCTATCATTAATACTGTTTTTATTATGAATGCTTTCCAGAAGGTGCTTCCTGGAGGGGCCTGCCCCACTGTTCCTGTGCCGAGTTCCAGGACAGCCTCAACCTCAGCTACCACCCCTCAGGCTTGAGCCTGCACCTCAGACCACCTAGCCCAGGAAGTTCCCCACAGGAGCAGCCCCTCTCCCAAGTCCTAAGCCCTGAGCCCCCAGACCCAGAAAAGCTTCCTGTGCCCCCTGCCCCTCCATCCAAGAGGCACTGCCGCTCACTCTCAGTGCCCGTGGACCTGTCTCGCTGGCAGCCGGTGTGGCGGCCCGCCCCCTCCAAGCTGTGGACTCCCATAAAGCACCGGGGCAGTGGTGGAGGGGGTGGGCCGCAGGTGCCTCACCAGAGCCCCCCAAAGCGGGTCTCCAGCCTCAGGTTCCTCCAAGCTCCCAGTGCCTCTTCTCAATGTGCCCCAGCCCACAGACCCTACAGCCCCCCTTTCTTCAGCCTGGCTCTGGCCCAAGATTCCTCTCGACCCTGTGCCACCTCCCCTCAGAGTGGCTCCTGGGAGAGTGATGCTGAGTCCCTGTCACCTTGCCCACCCCAGCGTCGCTTCTCCCTGTCACCCAGCCTGGGCCCACAGGCGAGTCGTTTCTTGCCCTCTGCCCGGAGCTCCCCTGCATCCTCCCCAGAGCTGCCCTGGAGACCTCGAGGCCTCCGCAATCTTCCCCGAAGTCGCTCACAACCCTGTGATCTGGATGCTCGCAAAGCTGGAGTCAAACGGCGCCATGAAGAGGACCCCCGGCGGCTGCGGCCTTCTTTGGACTTTGACAAGATGAATCAGGTGGGACCAGCAGGACTAGGGAAGCTTGGTTGGGGAGAGAGAGACTTTGTTCCATTTTTACTTCCAGGTGTCCCCTAGCTCCATGCACTCCTGGCAGGTTCTTTTCTGTCTGAGCTTCCACTAGTGTGATTCATATCCTGATTGTCTGGGACTGTACTTACTTTAGGACTCAGGGTCCCATGTCCTGTGTAACTCCTTGGGCCTAGAAGTTCTAGAGAAATTGAGGGGAGACCCATGGTAAATCTTCCAATAGGAATTCCTAATTGTTTTGCTAAGGGCATTTTCCTTCCTCTTCTGAGGATGCCTAAGGCTCAAAAGTCACATCATCAGTGCCCTGCCCTCTCTCTTTTTTTTTTTTAATATTTTTATTTATTTCTAGGAGAGACAGAGACAGCGTGAGCAGGGGAGGGTCAGAGAGAGAGAGAGGGAGATACAGACTCTGAAATAGGCTCCAGGCTCTGAGCTGGCAGTCAGCACAGAACCCGACACGGGGCTCGAACCCACGAACTGCGAGATCATGACCTGAGCAAAAGTCGGACGCTTAACGACTAAGCCACCCAGGCGCCACTGTGCCCTGCCCTCTCTTAAGCTCTGGACTCATTTTGCTACTTGCCCTCACTGCTTCCAGTGGGGCTGTGAAGGCTTCAACAAAACGGGTTACTGCCTCATTCATCTATTCAGCAAATGCGTCCTGACTTCCCAGTGTGAGTGGAGCTGTTACATGCAATTGCCCATTTTTTTCATACTCTTCTGCTAGTCCACTGGGTCACAAGCTTCTTTGAGAATTTACTTGCTTATATTCATAGACTCATTCTTCCAACCAGTCAGCAAATGTTACTGAATACCTGCTATTTACTGGGCTGTGACTAGGCACTTGCAGTGTTGTTATGAGACACACAGACAAGATTCTTGCCCACATGGAGCTTGTAAGTGAGCTCTTAATCTTGAACCCGACAGAAACTATGGGCTCTTTGCTCGAAGAATTGTGCATGCACACTAAATTTTCCCAGTGTTACCAGGGAGTTCACACACATCATGCCTAGGACTCCTACCTGCAGGGGTAACCAAGATGGACACTTTGAAATGTAGACCAGGGTTCTGTGGAAGTTGGTATCGTTCTACATTCTTAACTTTGTTGTTTGTTTGACAGAAACCATACTCAGGAGGTCTCTGTCTCCAAGAAACAGCCCGAGAAGGCAGCAGCATCTCTCCACCATGGTTCATGGCCTGTAGCCCCCCACCCCTCTCTGCTTCCTGCAGCCCCATTGGGGGTTCCTCCCAGGTGCTCAGTGAAAGCGAAGAGGAGGAGGAGGGGGCCGTACGGTGGGGGCGGCAGGCACTGAGCAAGCGGACACTGTGCCAGCAGGACTTTGGGGACCTGGACTTGAATCTAATTGAGGAGAACTAAAACTGAGAGGCTACTTCCTGGGGCCACACAGACTGATTCTCTATGGCTACTAACAAGTGTCGAGGCCCCAAGGCCAGGGGCCCAGCCTGGGAATGGGGGTGAGTGGAGGGCTCCGACTCAGGGCAGCCGGAAATCTTCTCGCTCCAGGAAGCTCGACCATGCCAAGAGACTGGCCGGGACAAGATAAACGGAGCTGGTGGCGGGAGGGACAGCCCCAGAGCAGACCCTTCCCATGGCGGCCCTGAGTGTGAGTATCCCTGCCACCGAGAAAGCAATGGGCAGGGAAGGAAGGGGTCTGCTGACCCCAGCTCGGGGAATTTCACTAGCCCCTTTGCTTCAAAGGGCACTTGTGTCTTAGAATTTGGCCAGGGTGGGGGGTTCACTCAGCCTCCTTGGAGAAATTGTGTGAGAGTGTGTGCGTGCGTGGGAGTGTACTTGGGGAAAGGTGTGTTTGCGTAGCCTTAGGGAAGGAAGGCAGTTGCTCCATGACAGCAGAGCATTAGGATACCCCCAGGATCTTGAGTTTGCACAGGATAGCAGGCTTATTATTCAAGGAGTCAAGAGGAGAGCACCAAGTTTTTCTTTTTTTTGAGTAGCTCTGGAACCAGGCTTATAATCCATAAGCACAGCTGGCTCTGCAGAGGATTCTCTTTCAGGGGATGGCAGGGTCTTTTAAGTGCTGTGACCTCAGCTAATGGTCTTTGTCTTAGACCCATCCCCTCCCCTAGATAGATCTAATCTTAGGGCTGGAGAGGGCTCTCTATGTTGCTTCTGAGCTGGCCTTTTTTCTTATCAGATAGCCTAGGCTGTATACAACCTGCCTCTGTCTCTTAAGTAGATGTAAGCACCTGTGGGCAGCTGAGGCAGGGTTGGATGGCTCCATCTTTCTCTTTCCCTCTCTACTGATGGGATTTTCCCCCGCACATTCTGAGCTTTGAGGATCAAGAACAAGGAGGGGAGGCCCTGTGTTGGCACTCATCATCTGAGGCCTACCTGCAGCAGAAGTGGCATTCAGTCCCCAGTAAGCATGGGTAAGCTCATCCTAGTACTACCGTTTGGAAGCAGACTATAGGGAAACCTATTGTCATAAGATCCAGGTCTAACCTCTTTTCTGACCTGCTTGACAAAGAGGAAGAGGGTGTCAGCATTTACTAGTTTGCCTGTCTTCCATTCCTGCCTGGAAATGTTTATTTGCCTCTAATTGGACCTGAGAGACCTCAGGGAGGTTGGGGCTCACTGAGGGGTTGGCTGAGGTTGTGTAAAGCAAAGGCTGTGAGAAGCAGCTGGGAGTTTGTTGTTGTTGTTGGGTTGAATTTCTTTTTTTTGTTTCTTGCTCATAACTTAAGCCAGGGCAGCAGGTCCCAGTGGCTGCAGGGATGGGTTTAACGACTGTAGGAGCCTTGGTAGGACTGGCACCAGTGAAGATACATACTGAAGCAGCCGCCAAATAGCTTGTTAGGCTTTGTCCAGCTTTGGTTAGACCCTGCACAACTGAATTGGACCTGCCCTTCCTGTTTATTGGAGGGAGGGCATTCTCTTGGATTTCCAGGGTGTCTTAGGACCCAGTTCCTCATGTTAGGGGAAGAAGACCGAAGTCCACATGTTTTCTTCCTCATGGGATTGAACCTGTCATTTTCTTGGTTTCCCACATGTTGAATAGAAACATCACTGACGCTGCAGCCTTCTCATCTCCAGTCCAAAGGAGGTGGCCATTTCGTCTTGAGCCTCTTGCCCTCAAAGGTTCTACCCTTTCAGGGCTCGCCCCCTTCTCCTGATAGTTACCATGTATTACCAGTGAGCTACCAGGTCTGTAGGGGCCTGAGAAAGGCTCTCTGGAGAATCCAGGGAAACTGTGAGCCCAGGAGTTGTCCATTCTTGGTTTTATCCCTCCCTTGGCTCTTCTTCTTTAGGCCATAATTTCCCTGGTGCCAGCTCCTTTTCCTCCTGGGGCATCCTTATCCCTGGGCTCTCTGCTGCATATTGGCTGTGCCAGCTTCCAATAGGCCACTAGCAAAACCAGTGGTGTCTCTGTAAGCCCTAAGCTCAAGAAGTGAGGGCAGTAATTCTGCCTCTACCCTGGCTTCCCCAAAGCCCCAGAGCTCCATCCTTAGGGGAGAAGGTCTACAGATATCATATTTGACTTCTATTACATTAAGATCTGGAAAGTTAAACTAGTTGAAACTGTCATCTTGCTTCCCAGTCTAAGCACCCATGACCCTGGGACAAGCCTATTCAAGAAGTGGTTCATTTTGCTTTACACAGTAGATCTGTTCCAACAGTTCTGTATAAGCCAAATGCTATTTTGCGATGCGTTTGGACTGCCGACCATTTAAAAGCAGCCTGTGTGATTGCTTCTTTTGTAAAGCAAGCAACCTCCCTCTACTTTAGCTGTTTTGACTATTTGGATTTTCACATATTGGGCTTACCCAGAGTGGAGCACACCTGTACAGGGCTGTGGTTGACGCTGGGTAGACATCTGCATCTGTGTTGTGTGTGTGGTGTGGCTGACCAGTAGGTGAGTATTCCTGCGTGTGTGAGTGAAGCCACTCCCAGGCTGGTGCTCTCCTCCTGTGCCCGGTGACTGCCCAGTGGCAGCTCCAGCTGCCCTTCACTCCCACCTGCTGCCAAAGTCCCTGTGCTAATGGGATTACAAATACAAAAAGTGGAAAAAAAAATTTTTTCGTAAACTTTGTTTTATATTAAAAAAAAATCCATAAGTCTGTGTGTGTTAAACATGAGGTCCTGCCTCTGTGGCTGTGTTTGAAAAAATAAAGTTTTATTAGAATAATTCATTTTCCCAAGCAATCTTGTGTATTACAGTGTCTTCTTCCCTTATCCACATAGAAAGGCAAGGAGGAAGCAGAGAGAAGGCCACCTAACTCTAATAGTCCCTTCCTCTAGGACATGGCTGCGCCTTTGCCCCTCAAGGGCAGTATCTGGTCCCTAGGCCCTTTGTAGCCACAGCATTAATATTCTGTGGCCCAAGTTTGTGTTAAGGCCTTGGTTTTTTTGGCAGTTTGATTTGGCCTTTGTTTCCCTGTGGTCACTCTTCAAGTAAGTAGAAGTCAAGTACTAATACATTCTAGCTCCCTGAGAAATGTTTGATAGTCCAGTCAGGAACTTGTCTAGATTGATGTGTAGTCTTGAGGAAGTGGGAAGAAAGCAGTCTGAGAGACTTGACCAAGAATCTTTTTCTTTTTTAAGAGTTTTCATATCTTATGCCCTAGAGAGATGGAGATTTTAGTCATGAGAATTCAGATTCCAAAGACCTAGGCAATTACTCCATTCTAAAAATAATGCTTTTGGAAAATGATCCGAACAGCAGAGCTTCTCTTTTGCCCCAGAAGTTGGTATTTTCCATAATGATTCAATTTGGGATGTTCATGTGCTCAGGCAAAGTATGTGGCTTACTCTTTTTAGACATTTCTATTCCACCCTTTTCCCTGTGTTAGCATTCTTCCAGTTTGTGTGGGTGAAATGTTGTTGCTTAGAGATCCAGGCAGGAGCCTCTGTCCCTAAGGCATAGCCTTTCTTTTTACCAGTTATGATGATGACTTGCCAGGCAGCAAGAAGAGTCAAGTTGCTTAGCCTCCGTCCCAGTTTCCTGCTTCAAATTTGTGGCACTCATCGTTGAATACCAATGAAGTGTGCAAGAGGACAGGATTGGCTTGATAACCTGGAGCAGGAACCTTTGAGGGGATGAAAATACACTCCAGAAAGAGTGGAGGTTGTCACTTGTTCCAGAAACAAAGAAGAGGGTTTGAGGAGGGTGGGGTTTTGGCATGTGGTTAAAGAAGGGCTCAGTATTCTAAGTTTTTTCCTTACTTAAAACTGCTGCTGTTTCATTTCACCTACTGTTTGAGCAGGGGTCAAGTTTGAGCATCTTAAGTGATTTTTCTTCTTTCTGTCCATGTGTTGTTTTGTTAGATTTTTCTACTGTTTTATTTTCTGTGAGGCAAAGTGTGATTTTGTTTTAAGGAAGAACTCCATGAATACACAAAGGTTTTGTTTAGTGTTGTGTCCCTAGCATGTTGAAAAATTAATGGCACATGAAAAGTGCCTGCTATGTTGGTTGAATGAATTTCTCATCTTTGCCTTCTCATCCCTGAGCTTAGGCACATTCTGTCTCTGGAGCTGTGAGAATCCAGCTTTGGACACTGGGACAGTAAATAGAGCTCCTTACAGGATAAAGTCCTGACAGTGAATTTTGGTAGAAAACCTGCAAGGCAGGTAGGTCTTAGGGATTCACTCATCCTGGTTCTATTAGCAACTACAATGTGTGGGCCATGTGGTTTAAGAGGTGTCTCTTGGTCCAGGAAAGCATTCTGATTCTGGCCTCAGGTTGGCTTATGGGAGATAGAAGTTCTAAGGAATAGAAAAAGTCCAAGGAAATGCTTCCTTGGTGTTCCACAGCGTTCTAGAATGATTTCCCTAATGGTTTTGTACTTTTACTAAAGTCAGTCATTGCTGCTCAATCCCCAGTGCAGACCCCAACCTTTGGAAGGCATGTATGTCTAGGGTAAAGAAAAGGCTTAGACTAGAGGTAACTGGGTAGGCACCTAAGTCTTGGAGAAAGAACCAGCTACTGCTCTTTCCTGTCTGTAGGGCAGATTATTGAAAGAAACGGCCACTTTGAGGGTAACAATCCATGATTTCTGGTTTGTATCTACTTCCATACATACTCAGTCTATCTATAAAACTATGGAACCTCTGCTAGTCTCTGATATTACCAATGTTAATGGGTTGTTTTTTAATGTTTATTTTTGAGAGAGAATACGTGAGTGGGGGAGGGGCAGAGAAAGAGAGGGAGACAGAATCCTAAGCAAGCTCCAGGCTTCAAGCCGTCAGCAGTCAGCTCCAACGCCGGGCTTGAACTGAGGAGCCCTGAGATGACCTGAGCCAAAGTCGAGCACTTAACAGACTGAGCCACCCAGGCACCTCACCAATGTTAATGTTTTAATGATTGAGGTTTCCCAGTGCCTGGTGTGAATGACCATCTAGGCAAAAAATTCGGTATCTCCCCTTCTCTACAATCACTTTTCTAACAGGAACTGTCAATCTCCCACACCTGTATTAAATGAATTGCAATAGGAGCAGTCGGGGGGGGGTTGCCCCCAGCCCCACTACCATGTTAAGATGAGGTGCCATTGAACCAAAGAGAATCACTTTATTGCTGGCCTCTTTCCAATTCCCCTAAAAGTTTAATTGAGAAATGCCTGTACTGAACATTGGCAGACTTGGAAGGGGAATAAGTTCCATGAGTTTAAGTAAAAATACCAAGATGGTGGAAGCACATTGGCCTTCACCCAGTGGAAAGAATGGTATTACAACATCCAATGGATGTAGCACATTGGTCCATAGAAAGGAACCTATGAAGTACAAGTAGTATAGAATAGGATGGGACCATGTTATGGGCCAGTGAGAAGACAATGTGTCCCAGGGACCAATGGGGATTTTCCTAAAAGATAATGACAGGACTGATAGGGCAGGTTTTCAGGATAGGAAATGAATACTTATTGGGACGCTAAGTGCTTAGCTCAAAATGCCACCTCTAGGTACCTTGTCCCTCAAGCCCCCCACCCCAGTAAAAGTCTTTGGTGTCCGAGGCGGGTAAGCTACAGCCTTCTCACATATGGGACCCCCAGTAGGCAGCTTAGAACCAGGATGGTGCCAAGGAAGACTGAAGGACCCGCCCACTTCCCCACCCCCGCCTAAAATGCAATTCCCCTCCCTGCCGCAGGGGGCACTGCAGGCCCCGGGGAGGTTGGGGCGGAGCGCTGCGAGGGGCCCGGAGCTGCCGTCCCGCTCCNGGCACCCCGAGCTCTGGCCGGCATGGCTTCCGCGTCGGGGTGCGCTCCCCGGTTTCCCTCGGGGGGCGGCCAGGGCGCCAGGAGCTGGTGCCTCCACCCGACAGGCCCCGCCTCCTGAGCGACCCCTTTCTCAGCGTCCCCCCCTACACACACCCCCAAATACGCCTTGGGAGCAGGCTTCCCAACCCTGGGCTCCTGGGCCCCTCAGAGTTCGGCTGGTGCTGTCGCTTCCCCCTGAAAGACGCGGACCTGTAGTTCGCAGCCTCCCTGGAAACCTGCACCCTGTTCCCTTCCTCCGGGGAGCCCCGAGTGGGGCGGGAATGTGGGCAATTGTGGGAGGCACAGAGGCAGCAGTTGGAGCTGCTCGGGGCTTTTTTATCTGGCAGTTACTTCCTCCTTGTCTGAGCCGGGCTTGGCCTGGCGGTCTCCAGAAAGGCCAGCTCTCAGGACTCTCTGATTCAGGCTCCTTTCTCTTTGAGCTTCTAGGTGACAGGAGCTGCAGTTGTGGCTGTTTTTGATAAGTTTCAGATCTGTCTTAGCAGCCGAATGGGGCTGCTAGGTGGTGCTTTTTTGCTCCCAGCGCGGCTACTCCCTCAATCCTGGGAGAGGTTTTGTTTTGAAACTTTGTGTTGGAGCTTGGGCGCTTTTGAATACTTGGCCTTGGTGTATTTCGTGATTGAAGTTAATTCAGTAAAATAGACCTTAACTAGCATTTGGGACCTTGTTGTGTTGTATTTGTTAATGTGGCGGCAAAATACTGTCTTGAGCTTTGGCAAGCCTCTTTGGTTCCTCATTCTGATAGCAGCCCTAGCTTCTCTGTTAAGACTATGAAAATAGGGAGATTCTTTTGAAATGTAAAAGATAGCAGACAGAAGGTAAATATTCGTGATGAACTTGCTTTTGCACGTATTTTATTTGCCATAAGTTGTATTGATTTCCTGAGATTTAATGTTAATATTGTAGGTTTCTCATATTCATTTTTCTACCTATTGATTAGTGATGTTAGGCTTCCCCCCCTTCCCCCTGATATGCAGACTTTATGGGTTTAGCTTGCAGCTGGCTTATGCTTTTGCTTCTGCTACTTGAGTTCACATTCTTTGATCTTTCTCCTTGGTAAATAAGAAAAGGCTGTTTGGGCATTTATGTGGCTTCAGTGGGGCGAATTTATAAAAAGCTACCAAGAATATAAAGGGATGAGGATAATGATTAAGGAGGGGACTTGAATTTAAATTTCTCGGTGCTTCCTTTAAAAGATTGCTTTCTAGGTTGGGATGGGGGAGAGGTGTCTATCTCAGATCTAATAATCTACCCCCATAAATGAAAAGATATTCCACTATTAAAGACATACTTGGACCTAAGGCCTAGTCTGCCCTAGCTTTTCAGTTACAATTTTATGTTCTAGTTGTTTCTCTCATCAGATGAATTGCTAATGAGCTCTGCACCTGAAATGGCTACCCATTCACTTTGTTGTTTGCTGAGCTCCCTAAGGGCGGAGGTTTTTGAAGCTCACTGAAATGCTGGACACCTACTAAGCTGAATACTGAATAATTTTACCACTGGGCTCCTTGAAGTGGTTTCCCAAACCAAGTAAAACGTTACAATGATTCTTGGAATTAAAGCAAAGTGTACATTAGAACTGTGTTGAGGTCTTGCATGGAGCTGTATGCATACAGAAGCAAAGGCAGATTTGGTTTTGAGAATAAACTTAAGCTTTTATGTGTATCAAGGGACATAGATGAGAAGACTACCACAACAAAACTCAGAGCCTTTAGAATTTTTCACCAGTTTGCAAAATAGCTCAAGAAATGTAGTTGCTATGTTGAGGTTCTATTAATGACAATGGCTAGTCTAGGATGAGAACTGGCCGTTTGTTATTCCTTTTCATTAAAGAGATTTCCTTTGGACCCCAGACATGTGGGCCTTTCCAATTTGCACCACACACCGTAGTAAACACAACCGTCTTCCAATCAAAAGTGTTCTTCCTGTACTCACGGGTGGAGTTTTCAAGCAGCTGGCCTGTGATTGGACAGATTTTCATTCAGTTAGTTTAAGATGTTTTCAGGCATGCTAGGTTTTGAGCAATGCATAGCAGGGCGCCCCCTGTTAAGGATGAGTAATTGAGGGTTGAATGAATGAGTTTTTGAAGTGATTGAAAACAGTTTTCAGTTTTAGGCTACATTAATACTCTCTTTCTAAATACTATTTGATCCTGAAATCCTTAAAAATATAGTCCTGCTCCGTTTAATGAACCCTTTTCTGGAAAACCATACCAAAGCCATGTACTACCTTAAGATGAAATATGAAAATAGAAAAGTTAGGATCCTATTGCTTGGGAGTTTTGTTGATGCTAGTGGGCAATTTCATCTTCAAAGCTATGCTGACAAATTACTGAGATTTTTAGATGTAATAGGAAAACAGCTTTTTACCCTACCCCCCGCCATGGAGTAGTGGCTTTATTTGTATTTCAAAATAGGCCTGTTATGTTTTTTTTAAATACGTTGTTGCAAGATTAGTTTAAGGGGTTGTTATGCGTTTATTTCTGAATCTTCTAACTGTCCTCTTTGTGTTCTCAATCATTATTGGTCCATATAAGTTGCAGAGACCTTGGGACCTTTATATATGTAGGTGTGGTAAACATACAGACTAAAACAAACAAACATGGGTTTTCCTTTTTTTAATAAAAAGCAAAACATCTATTTTTTTGAAATGTCTAATAATCCCAAGTATACACAGGAAAAGCCAACAGTATCTTTCACAGGCTTCCACTTGGCAAAAGAAGGCTTTGCTTATNGGGGCTCGAACCCACGAACCGCGAGATCATGACCTAAGCGAAAGTCGGATGCTTAACCACTAAGCCACCCAGGCGCCCCTTTAAAATTTTTTTAAGTAGGCTCCACCTAGGGCTGGAACTCACAATCGTGAGACCAAGCAAGGGTCACATGCTCTATTGACTGAGCCAGCCAGGCATCCATTATCTTTCTTAGTACTGGTACAAAAAATATAAATATATATATTTTAAAAATTCATCTATATACAAAGGATTGCTTTTATTAGTGAATGGTATCTTACTGCACAATATTTGCAGCTTCCCCTCCACCCTTTTTTTGTAAGTAAGGGTTTTTTTTTTTAAGTCATCTCTTTACCCATTGTGGGGCTCAAACTTAGAACCCCAGGATCCAGAGTTGCATGCTTTATGGACTGAGCCAGCCAGGCACCCCTCCCTTTTTTTGCTATTTAACATTATACCATGAGCATCAATACCTATAGATGTTACTGATCCTTTTAGATAACTAAATGATTTTTCATAGAATGTATGTACCATCATTTGTTCAATCATTCCTCCTTAAGCTGGATGTTCAAATTAGTTATATTTTTGGCCCTACAAATAATGCTGTGGTTAATAAACTTGTACACATATCTGGTGTGATCATGATTTTGTTTCTGTAGGTTAGACATCCAGGAGTGGGTTAAGAATTCTAGGAGTACCTGAATCTTCAGTTGTATTAGATAATGCCAGGTGTTTTCCACTAAGATGATACATTTCTTATGCCTACCAGAAGTGCATGCATGCAGTGGTGGTTTCCACCTTTCCCATCAGTCTTCGTCATTTTTGGCAATCTAATGGGTGAAAAATAATACCTAGTATTTTCATGACTACTGGTCTTTTTCTGTTTTATTGGCCTTTTATATTTTTTAATGAGTTATATACCTATCTTTTGTCCATTTGAAAAAGTAGGAGTTGTCTTACCACTCTGTACAAGGTCTATGCATTTTAAGGATATTAACCCCTTTATCTCTCAGGTGTGTTGCAATTATTTTCTCTTGTTTGTCTTTGGACTTTATGAGTTATTTTGCCATACAGAAAAACATGATGTTTACATCCTCAAATTTTTAGAACTTTCTTGATGGTTTCTTTACTTGCTTGGGGATAACTCCCTGATTTTGAATCTGTGTAAATGTTATTTAATGTTTCTGTATTTTTTTTTTTTTTTTAATGTTTCTGTATTTTAATGTTTCTGTATTTTTACCTTTAGATCTTTGGTCTACCTGGAATATTTTTGTAAATGGCATGTAAGGTGGGGGATCTAACTTGCTTCCTACTGAGTAACCCGTTGTGGCAACATCAGTTTTATTAAATAAACTGTCCTTTTCTTGTTGTTTGTTAGAATTAAATGATGCTTTTAGTAGCCATTGATTTGTTTTGAATGTGTGTCTTAGCTATCATAGCTATCCAGAATTTGCAAGAGGAGAAAAAGCATACCTGCCTTACTTTTTATCCCCTAATCTTTCATCTTTATCTGGCAGAAAGGTGGACTCTAAAGTACTCCTTTCCTTTGATTCCAGATAATGTAATAATTGTAGCAGTGTCCAGGCTAGTACCATGTTTCTTCTATCTGGGATTCTTCCAAGAGGAATGAAAGCTTACCTGTATCTGCCTTATTTTTTTACGTCCTCCTCCAACCTTTTTCCCTTGTCTCAGGTCAGGTGGACTTTAAAATACCTCTCTACTTTGTTCCTAGATAATGATTATAATCAGGTCCAGGACAGTACTGTGTTTCCAGGGCATAATCTCCACCCATGTTCACACAAACATAGAATTTCAGCCCTAATTGAAATGGGAGTTTATGGTTTTTAGTGATTATCCTTAAGTGTCCTTTACTTATAATTCCGGGAGTTCAATAAAAATCTGCCTGGTACATGATACACTGTTTATTAAAATAAATAGAATATGTTTTTGTGGATCAGTGTACTGTTCAGAGAACTTTAAATAAAAGTGAGATTATACAAAAGAATATGTAATGTTTAAGTGTGAGCCCCTCTAATAACATTTTTCATTTTAATATTCTTAGCGCAGGAGGTCTGTTTTTGAAACATTAAGCCATCCTTGAGTTTTTCAGGCACTCAAGTACTTCATAGAGTTAATTTTTTTAAAAAAAAGTTTGTGTGTGTGTATAATTAATAGTTCTATCTTAATTTGCATTCTGTTTTAGAGCTTTGCAGTATTTCCAGCAGTGATCACATACACTGGCCATTTTGTATATCCAGCATCCTCTCCCTTTAATGCATAATCAGATATTTCCTCTTAATTACCCATTTGTTCTAAGAGTTGCTTCACTAATTCCCCACCTGCCAGGGGCTCATTTCCTCCTTTACTACTCACTTGCCTAGTTTTCATCTCTGACTGGTTATGGTTCTCTTACTTCCCTTCTCCTAAATGGTGGGTAAGTAACGTGGCCTTTTCTGTTGTTAGTGATTTTCTCAACAGCTGGAGTTGATTGCTGTAGGGTTTGCTTCCTTAAGGCCTGGGGGACACGACACCTGTTGCTGCTTCTCAGTTTTCCACTGCCTTTGACAGGTTGGTGGTTTTTAAGCCCTCCCGACCCCACTATCCCCACTGCCAGAGTGTCCTTTACCCTGTTCTGTAGATGGATAAAACCTACCTGATTATTCAGTAGTGACTCATAGAGTATGACCTCTCTCAGTTTTGCAAGGGCAAAAACTCCATTTTTGTGCGTGTGTTTAGGGGTAATCAGGCTCTAGGGAACTGATTCTCACTAACCAAACTCTCTGGAGACTGATTTGTAAATTCGCATATAAGGTTATTAATGTACAGTGGGAGATACACTTATCCACAGATTTGCACAGAGCCCCCTCCTGGTCTACGCAAGAGACCAAATTATAGATAAGAAGGACCCTTGGTGTGCAAAGAATCGTGTGAGGGAAATTGGGTGTTGCCAAAAGGATACTTAGAGCAAGCAGCCCTAATTCAGGGATCCTCTACTTTCTTAGTACTTTTTGCTTTTATTGCTTTGTTTACCCTTTCCTCTTTGCTTTTAATATTAACCATCAAAATAAAGAGAAAGCTTGTCCATTCCAGGTTCTACCACCTCTGTAAAGCCTTTCTGAATCCCCAGCATGTTATTTTTTCATTTGTTGTTTTGGCACTTTGTGATATACCTCTTTTGGAATATTAATCACAGTTTTTCTTCTTATAAATATATAACAAAATATATAGCTTATTTCCTCTACTAAATGTAAGTTCCATCAAGAACAGAACATGAATTTTTCTATTAGTGTTTTTAAGAGGCCTTTTCTGACTATATCTTAAAAAGTAGACTGTTGGAGCCAGTATTAGATTGTTAACTTTCACTTCTGAGTTATTATGGAATTTCTACTCTGTGGCCTCCTGTTATGTTTATAATTGATCTTTAACTTATTTCTGTTTATATATTTTTATGGATATAGACTCAGTACTAATTTTTTTTTTGTCTTGAGATTATTGGAATCTTATTGTGGACCCCAGTCCAAGGCCCATTGTCCACTGGTTTTTGTGACTTACACTTGACTTGTTATATTAGAAGTATTAGTTTTGTGTGTGTGTGTGGTTTTCAGGTAATGCATGCCTGTGATACAAAATGAAATTACTTTGATAGTAATTTTAAAAGTCACCCTTGTATCTCACAACCGATTAGAAACAGCTGTTTATATTTTGATATATATTCATCTACACTCTTTTTAGAATTGTTAAAAGTCAGATTCCTACTGTATTTTCAATTCTGTGTTTTGCTTTTTAATGTAGCAATTTTCCTGTATTACTGAAAATTCTTTTGTATATGGGTGATTTTAATTTTCTTGGGGCTTTTTATTTTCCACAGGTAACATGTATTGCTGTCATAAGTAAAAGGAAAACAATAAAAGCTCTTTAAGAAAAATCTTATATTTATTGGCTGGATAAATTATTTAAGTGTTCCTTTTTCATTGAATGTTGAAATTAAGATTTTAGACTTTATCAATAATGCTGTGTGAGCTTTTTTGTGAATAAAGCCTATCCTCTGTTTAAGGTTATTTCCTAGGATTTATGCCAGGAGTGTTGTTATGAAGACACAGTATGAACATATTTAAGATTCTTGATAGATAGCGTGTTTTCTTTTTTTTTTTAATCATACCAATTTAAAATCTGACCAGTAGTGTGAGTTTCTTAAGGAATGCATGTTTTTCAGGAGCCCAAAGTCTGCTAGACATTTTATGCTTTCATTTCATTTAATCCTTAGACAATCCTTTGAGGTACTTACTGTCCCTATTTATAGGAAGGAAGTGAAGCTCAGAAAGGCTAAAGTGTCTTGCCCTGGGCTACACAGCTAAGAAATGAGGAAGTTGGGATGCAAATCCAAATCTTTGTGATGCTACAGCCCCTAAAAACACTATATATGTGTATGCTTGAGTTTTTATTTAGGTTATCCTTATGATACTCAAGTACTTAACATTTCATATATTGCAGATGTTAGAAAGTAGGGCAGGGGGTTATTTGTTAGAAAGCTATCTCTTGAGAAAAAAAATGCTATCTCTTGATCAGAGGAACCATATGGAGAAAATTGTTTTATGTTTGAAAACAGCCATTTTCTAGACGTGCATCATTCCCCATTTTGGCTGTCAAGATATTCTACAGCTTTGTAAAATCATTTATAACACGCTTTACAGTTTTTTAGAATCATTAAAATAAAATTCAGCTGGCAAATTTTACAGACCTTCTTGGCTTTATTCAACATTGCCTGTTATCAGGCAGCATCTCTTCTAGCTGATAGAAAGGACCGCCAGAGAGCTGTGCAAAATGAAAGACTTTAATAGCCAGAAGGAGGAGGAGGTGGGACAAGGTGGTTATTCTAGCAAGGAGCTGATTGTTTCAGACAAGGTCACCTTTTGGGGGAGAGCAGGGGTCTGTCCATCAGGCAGATTACCTTTCTAGTGCTGACCAGGTAATTCCCGATTTACTGGTTTAAGATTCTCTTCCTGGGAGAAGTTAAGTTGTGGTTTGATCACTTGGCTTAGCACAAGTGACTCCATTTTGAGTCTGTCATCCTTTTTTAATGGTATGTATCTAGGTAGGAAAATTGGAAAAGAAAACTTAGGGACTTCAGGAGTTGAGTTAGTCTTCTATTTCTCTTACTCTCAGTCATCATCATCTGTTACTTTTATCTCTGTAGTTTCTAAAATACACTTTGTTTTCCATTCATACAGACTTTTTTGGGTTAATCCTTTTTCATCTCTTTCGTGGGTTATCATGACTTTGTAATTCGTCTCCCTGCCTGCGGTTTCTTCTTTCTGTAATTAATCTTCCACCCAGCTCCCAAAGTTAATTCTTTACTTTTTAAAAAGTGTTAATTATTTAACCATTATATGAATATGTGTTTTGTTTTTTGTTTTGTTTTAAAAGGAGCATTTACTGATTAAGGCAAAAACACTATTACCTCTGTGTCCCAATCCACCTATTCCCTCACATGCACACTCTAAAATCTGCAACCACCTTTTTTGCATATAACACCTCTTGGAGACCTTTCCATCGTAGTCTTTTAGATATATCTCATTTTTTAACACTTCTTAATATTTTTCCATAGTATGAATAAAGTGTTTCGCCATTCATCTAATTATAAAATACTTTGTAATTTCTGTTTTGGTTTTCTATTTAAATTGAGCTTTGAGAAGTTTTCCCCCCAGATGGTATTATCTTTATAAAACATTGTACCATGTCTTCCCCCTCCTCGTTTAAAACTATCAGTGGCTCCCCCAAGGCCTATATCAGGGAACGTAAACCCACTTGTGTCCAAGGTACCAGGCTTATGAAAACAGCTAGATGACAGACTGGAGAATATAGTGGATTAGCAACTGGAGAGTGCAGACACTTCCTAAAGATGTTCAATGCACATTAAAA
Organism: Crocuta crocuta; assembly: GCF_008692635.1. Taxonomy (NCBI): domain Eukaryota; kingdom Metazoa; phylum Chordata; class Mammalia; order Carnivora; family Hyaenidae; genus Crocuta; species Crocuta crocuta. The sequence goes on from NW_027530640.1 coordinate 10,830,201, forward strand.
ACAAATCAACAACAACAACAAAACACTCTGCTGGCCAAACAAGATACCTTTGCCACCAGGTTTCGATGCATCATGCATTAACATGCCAATCAGAGCCCTTACAGCTTACTAGCAGCTGCCACTGCTGCCTGGAACACTCAATCTGCTTTTATGTTTCTCTTCCTTTGCACCTGCTGGAAAGTCTTCTTTCTCTGCCAGAAGGCAACTTGTCCTTTTAGACCCAGCTTGTATACTACTACTACTACTCTGAAACCATTCTAGTTTCTCAAGGCAGATGCATTTTGTAACATAACATGCCCTTATTACACAGCTCTGTAATCATTTTTATACCTCTGTGTTGACTCATCTGAGGTGTAAATCCCTCCTGCCAATTGCTACCGTTATTCACCTTGATATTCTTGGTTCCAGTAAATGCTCTACATATATATAAGAGGTGTTCTATTTTTGGTGAGAGTGACTGAATGAATAACTTTATTAATTATAGTAAGAGTGGCCTTAAGGAGAACCAGAGCTCGAACTGATATTAACACAATAAACATGAAAGCTTATATTACACAGGTTACTAATTACTAACTGATGTTATCAAACTTAGGAGAACTTAATTGATTTTATTAGAGAATTTTCTTTTGTTTTAATGTCACTAAAATAAATGTAAGTCACATATATACCATAAAAGGAATTTTATTTTATTTTATTTTATTTTATTTTACAAATAGTTTATTGTCAAATTAGTTTCCACATAACACTCAGTGCTCATCCCCAAAAAGGAATTTTAAAATAAAAGCAAGAGTTTTACCTTTGCCTCTCCCTAACTAATGAAATATTTCACATCTACTACTTGGATTCTAGCTATAATATGTGTGGTTCTCTTTGCTACTTTTATTCTAATAGAATTCTATTATTTTAATAGAATTTTTTAAAAGACTTAAAATAATCAACTCAAACTGTTTTAGTCTTGTTCTGTTCAGATTATCAGCCTGTTTTAGTAATCTCTGGCTCAATCCAACCATAGCCATTAATTTTTGTTAGTTTATATCCCTTCCTCCTGTGGCCTCGACACTATCATTTTAAGAGTTCATATTCTAGGTACTTTGATCTGAAATTATTGTTTACCTTATATTTCTGATTTGATCCGTTACTCTAGGAAGTAAAGCACAGTGCTAGGGCCAGAAATAAGCCTTAGTTTGTGGAGAACGTTACATATATCCACATTCCATATTGCTCTTAAAAGAGATTCATATTGGGGCTCCTGGGTGGCTTAGCCAGTTAAGCATCTGACTCTTAGTTTCAGCTCAGGTCTTGATCTTGCAGTTTGTGAGTTTAAGCCCTGCATCCAGCTCTGTGCTGACAGTGCGGAGTCTGCTTGGGATTGTCTCTCTCTTCCTCTCTCTCTGTACTACCCCTGCTCATGCTCTCTCTCTCAAAATAAATAAGTAAACTTAAAAAAAAGAACAAACAGATTCATTCACTGCTCCCACTCTAGGTCATGTAAGAATACTCTCTGTTACCTTCCCCCAACTCCTGTCCATCTGTATCCACTGGTAGGTAGCTGAATTTCCTTAAAACCAACTGAACTGTTCATATCTTGACTTCATTTAGAAACCTTTTAATGGCACTTGTGTCATGTGTGTGTAGACATACCCCTCCCATTGGGAGCTAGATGAAGCCTCAGGTTTTTTTGTTTGTTTTTTTTTTAATTTTTTTTTTTTTCCTAGGGGAGAGAGAGAGAGAGAGACAGCGTGAGCAGGGGAGGGTCAGAGAGAGAGGGAGTCACAGACTGAAACAGGCTCCAGGCTCTGAGCTGGCAGTCAGCACAGAGCCCGACACGGGGCTCGAACCCACGAACCGCGAGATCATGACCTAAGCGAAAGTCGGACGCTTAACCGACTAAGCCACCCAGGCGCCCCAAAGCCTCAGTTTTTTATCCCAGCATTCAAGGTCTGCCACATTGACTCTTAGGTTTTTTTTAGCCTCATCTCCCTGTCCTTCCCCCACAGTCGGCTTATATAGCTTCTGGCCATCCTAGAACTTTATTGGACCTTTTTTTTTTGGCCTCAGCCCATATTAGTCCCCTCTGTACCCCTAAAGTGATCTCTTCTGCTTCTGAACATCCCCCATACTTGTTTTTTTACTCTATTTCTCTTTATTTTATGGCATATTGTGCTTTTGAATCCATTACTTTATTTAAATTTCACAACCAGTCTACAAGATAATTAAGACCAAGTGTGTCTTATCACAAGGGAGGAAACTAAAACTTTAGGAGGCGAGAGTGACTTTTCCAAGTTTTGGAGTTAACAGAGTAGAGCTCCTACTCAAATCCAAACCTCCTGGAACATAAGGCCCAACCTATGTTTATTAGCTGCTGCTACCTTTCCTGGTGCCTGAGTATACACATAAGTGTAAGTTTGATTATCTCTTTCCAATTGTCTGCAAGTTATTTGAAGTTGTGTTTTATTCCCTTGGAACATATGTGTATATATGAGTATGCCCATTCATGTATTAAATATATTGCAATTCAGTGTTCTATTTCTCTGTAAAAATCATGCTTCCTGTTTCTGAGCCTTATTTCCCACTGTGTGTTGGGGGGGGGAGGGCTATGTATGTGTGTGTTTAATCAGAAGTGAAGCTTACTTGGTATATTACAATAATATAACTGGAGCTTTATATAGTGAATTTAATTTCTGGGATAACTTTTCAGCATTGCAGTCCACATCCACAAGTATGCATTGACTGTGAAGAGATTAAGCCTAACACTAGACTACTGCACAGTGATTTCACACTTTGCGAATATAAGTATCCTGAATTTTCATTTAATTTTACCTGTATATTTTATGTTGACTGGATGAGAACATGTATACCACGAAAAGCTTATATGAACTCAGTAACTAATGTATTTGAATTTTATTAATTTTATCATCTACACATATTTAAAAAACTAGTACATTCATGTCCAGGACCTCTAGTATTCATTATGTAGAAAATGCTTGAGGCTCCTAATGCTTACAAATCTTGGTAACTTCATGGTTCCCAGTTGAGAGTCACTGCTATGGGGATTCTGGCTTTGTCCTGCATCATTCATCGCTGCCTTAGGAAGCTTTGGTTGAGAAATTTTTTTTTTTAATGTTTTATTTATTTCTGAGAGAGAGACAGCGTGAGCAGGGGAGGGTCAGAGAGAGAGGGAAATATAGAATCTGAAATAGGCTCCAGGCTCTGAGCTAGCTGTTAGCACAGAGCCCGACACAGGGCTTGAACCCACAAACCGCGAGATCATGACCTGAGCCGAAGTCGGATGCTTAACTGACTGAACCACCCAGGCGCCCCTGAGAAATTCTTACAGTGCCAAGAGGTTGGAAAAGCATTGCTTCCCTAAGTAATTACTTTGTTTCATTTTAGACAGAGGGAGGAGCTCCTGGCTAGCTCAGTTGGTAACTAACCATGAGAGTTGGAGCCCCATGTTGGGCAGTGGAGTTTAATTTTAAAAAAAAGATGAGCACCTGGGCAGTTCACTGGGTTAAGCATGCATCTTTGGCTCAGGTTATGATCTCGCAGTTCATGAGTTCACGCCCGGGGTCGGGCTCTGGTGACAGCTCAGAGTCTCTAGCCTGCTTTTAATTTTGTGTCTCCCCCTTTCTCTGCCCCTCCCCCAATCTCAATCTCTGTCTTTTTCTCTCTCAAAAATAAATATTACCCCCAAAAAAAATCACCAAAAAAAAAAAAAAGAAAGAAAGAAAAAAGATGCTAACAGTGGGAACTATGCAACTAACCTCCCCATTTTCAAATTGGCCTTTAGGAAGCTCAGAGGCACGTGTATCACTCGGTCATACAGCTGTATAGATCCTTATGGCCAGCTAAAGTTTCCCCTTTGACACTTTCATAGTGACTTCCTATTGTAGTTTGCTTGGCCTTGATTTTTTTTTAATTTGAACTTGATCATTTTATTTTATGTGTTTCCCAAAAGCCAACTAAAATTCTGTGAAAATAAAGTGGGATATGAATAAATACTCTACCCCTTCTATAATTTAGGTCCTGGATATTTCTGTTCTAAGTATTGATACCTGTTTCCCTATGTCTTGCTCTTTATGCTGCATGTGAAACATACTGAGAAGTCAGATTTATATGAAAAAGCTAAACCTAAGCTTAGTATTTATTAGGAAACTGTAGTTTTGGGGTATCTGGGTGGCTCAGGCTGTTAAGTCACTGACTTCAGCTCAGGTCATGACCTCACAGTTCATGAGTTTGAGCCCTACATTAGGCTGTCTGCTGTCGGCATGAACCTCACTTCAGATACTATCATTCTGCCCCTTCCCTGCTCTTGTGGGTGCACTCTCTCTCTCTTTCAAAAATAGATATTTTTTTAAAACTTAAAAAAGAAAAAGAAACATGTAGTTTAGGGGTGCCTGGTGGTTTGGTAGGTTGACATCTGACTCTTGATTTTGGCTCAGGTCATGATCCCTGGGATGTGGGATCAAGCCCTGCATCAGGCTCTGTGCTCAGTGTGGAGCTTTCTCCCTTTGCCCCTCTCCCCCACTTGCACCGTCTCTGTCTCTCTAAAGTAAAATAAAATGAAGTAAAAGAAAAAAGAAAAATATAGTTTTGTTTAATATGAATCACTTTCAAAAACTTCTTACACTGTCTACTTAACTATATCTATAACTCAAAAAGTAGAGTGTCTCTGCTGAGAGGAAGCAAAGTATTGTTAATGGTGACAGCATGCCTCTCCTAACAGATATGAGATCATTCCTGGCAGGGGTAATTAAAAAATCCACACACAGAACTGAGAAGGCAACTTTTGTTTTCAGTGTTCATCCTTTGAATTTTATATCATGTTCAAATATTACATATTCAAAAAAATTCATCAAAGGAGTCCACAGTCTGAGGTGCCTGGGTGGCTCAGTCAGTTGAGCGTCTGACTTCTATTCAGGTCATGATTTCAAGGTTTGTAAGTTTGAGCCTTGCTCCGGCTTGCTGCTGTCAGTAAAGAGCTTGCTTCATATCCTCTCTCTGTCCCTCCCCTGCTTGCGCTCTCTCAAAAAAATAAATAAACATTAAAAAAAAGTTCTGTCATATTCAGTATAGGTGTAAAAAAATTCTCTCCAAGCTGTTAGAATATGAGCTCCTTTAGACCAGGAAATATGCTAGATTTCTCTGTTTCTGAACCTAGCACAGTGCCTCATACATAGTAGGCCCCTAGCTGGTGTAGATGGATGTAAATTGGAAACCAAGAGTTGCAAATTTCAATAGGATAACAGCTAAAAATTGCTGACTGGATGTGCACCCTTAACTCTGCTGCCCTTTTTAGAGTGAAACTGAGATCAGCTTCCTTGCTCTGAAATAAGATGGATTTTTATTGAAATTCATTAAAAGAACTTAAGAACAAATTAGTAGAATTTTTCCTAGTTACATTTTATATGTTTGTTTATATATTATAATGTGGGATGTTTTCCAGTTGTGACCTCCAAAATCCTTTTTTATCTTTCTTTGCAGATCTTTGTAGAATTTGATGGCTGTAACTGGAAGCAGCACTCCTGGGTCAAAGTTCACGCTGAAGAAGTTATTGTGCTTCTGCTGGAAGGGTCGCTGGTGTGGGCACCCCGGAAGGACCCAGTCCTTGTCCAGGGCACTCGAGTCTCCATTGCACAGTGGCCAGCCCTGGTGAGTGACTTACTGCCTAGGAACATATTCGGGCTTTACTCCTGTACTCTAACTGTAACTACGCTATTTACCCAATAGCTGAATTCCTTGGGCGCCTGGGTGGCTCAGTCTGTTAGGTGTCCAGCTTTGGCTCAGGTCATGATCTCACAGTCTGTGGGTTCGAGCCCCATGTTGGGCTCTGTACTCACAGCTCATAGCCTGGAGCCTGCTTCAGATTCTGTGTCTCCCTCTCTCTCTCTCTGACCCTCCCCTGCTTGTGCTCTATATCTCTCAAGAATAAATAAACATTAAAGAAAAAAAAAAATAGGTGAACCCTTTAGAGTTTCCAGAACTCCTTGCTTTCTCCTTTTTTTTTTTTTTTTTTAAATTTTTTTTTATTTATTTCTAGGAGAGAGAGAGAGACAGTGTGAGCAGGGGAGGGTCAGAGAGAGAGGGAGTCACAGACTGAAACAGGCTCCAGGCTCTGAGCTGGCAGTCAGCACAGAGCCCGACACGGGGCTCGAACCCACGAACCGCGAGATCATGACCTAAGCGAAAGTCGGACGCTTAACCGACTAAGCCACCCAGGCGCCCCAACTCCTTGCTTACTCCTAACATACTTTTATTCTGTTACTAAAGCAAAAATTGGGGGATCTTTTCAGCTGTGTCATCTGAACTTGTTTTGGTTTTTTTGAAGTATAATTAACATACAGTGTTTATATTAGTTTTAGGTATACAGTATAATAATTCAGCAATTCTATATATTACTGACTGCTCATCATGATAAGTATACTCTTAATCCTCTTTTTTTTTAATTTTTTTTTTTAATGCTTTATTTATTACTGAGAGAGAGAGAGAGACAGCATGAGCGGGGAGGGTCAGAGAGAGAGGGAGATACAGAATCTGAAACCGGCTCCAGGTTCTGAGCTGGCAGTCAGCACAAAGCCCGACGCGGGGCTCGAACCCACGAACTGTGAGATCATGACCTGAGCTGAAGTCGGATGCTCAACCGACTGAGCCACCCAGGCGCCCCACTCTTAATCCTCTTTATTTCACTGATGCCCCTACTCACCTCCCCTCTGGCAACCACCAGTTTGTTCTCTGTATTAAAAAGTGTGGGGGTTTTGCCTCGTTTTTTTTTCTTCATTTATTTTGTTTCTTAAATTCCACATGTGTGGGGTGCCTGGGTAGCTCAATCAATTAAGCATTCAGCTCTTAATTTCAGCTCAGGTCATGATCTCACAGTTCAGGAGATCAAGCCCTGTGCTGGACTCTGCCCTGACAGCGTAGAGCATGCTTGGGATTCTTTCTCTCCCTTTCTCTCTGCCCTTCCCTGTCTCGGCATGCTCGCACACTCTCTCGCTCTCTCTTCAAAATAAATAAACAGTTAAAAAAAAAATCCATATATGTGTGAAATCATGGCATTTGTTTTTCTCTGACTTATTTCACTTAGCTTATACCCTCTGAGTCCATTCATGCTATTGCAGATGGCAAGATCTCATTCTTTTTTATGAATGAATAATATTTCTGTCTGCGTGTGTATTCTTTATTCATTTATGGATAGATCCTTGGATTGCTTCCGTATCTTGCCTGTTGTAAATAATGCTGCAGGAAACATAGGGGTGCATGTATGTTTTTAAATTCATGTTTTTGTTTTCTTTGGGTAAAAACCTAGTGGTGGAATTCTTGGATCACATGGTAATTCTACTTTTAATTTTTTGAGGACCGTCTATACTGTTTGCCACAGTGATTATACCAATTTACTTTCCCACCAACAGTGCAGGAGAGTTTTTTGTTTTCCACCTCCAACCCAACACTTGTTATTTCTTGTATTTTTCATACACAACAACATTCAGTGTGGTTTTGAACTGCATTTACCTGATGATTCGTGATGTTGAGCATCTTTTTATGTGCCTGCTGGCCATTTATATGTCTTCTCTGGAAAAGTGTCTATTCAGGTCCTCTGGCCATTTTTTATTGGATTATTTGGGCAGTTGTTGGTGTTCTATATTTTGGGTATTAACCCCTTATCAGGTATATCATTCTCTCTGTATCTTCTCCCATATAGTAGGTTGCCATGTAATTTTGTGGGTGGTTTACTTTGCTATGCAAAACCTTTTTATTTTTGTGTAGTCCCAATAGTTTATTTTTGCTTTTGTTTCCCTTGCCTGAGGAGATGTATTGAGAAAAATGTTTCTATGGCCAATGTCCACAAAATACTGCCTTTGTTTTTCTTCTAGCAGTTTTATGGTTTCAGGTCTTACATTTAGATGTTTAATCCATTTCGAGTTTATTTTTGTTTGTTGTAAGAGAGTGGTCCAATTTCATTCTTTTGCATGTAGCTGTCCAGTTTTCCCGGCACCATTTCTTGAAGAGACTGTGTTTTCGTCATTGTATAGTCTTGTGTCCTGTGTCATGGATTAAATGACCATATAAGCTGTAAGCATGGGTTTGTTTCTGGGCTCTTTATTCCGTTCTGTTGATCTCTATGTCTGTTTTCGTGCCAGTACTGAAACTTTCTGTATTCTATATTTGCTATTTTTATTTCTAAAGAATTTTTTCACCTTAGTATCTTCTCATGTAAGGTTATGAGATATTGTTTGTAATCCTTAAAGGCTTTTCTTTCCATAAGAACTCTTATTTTTCCTAGCCTTATTGAGGTAAAATTGACTTACAACATTGTGCAAGTTTGTGATCAATATGATTTGATATATATTGTGAAATGATTACCACAGTAACATTAGTTAACACATACCCTGTTCACAGAGTTAACATTTTGTATGTATGTGGTAGAACTTTTAAGATTTAGAATGTGGGGTCCCTGGGTGGCTCAGTCATTTGAGCATCTGACTGTTGATTTCAGCTCAGGTCATGTTCTCACAGTTTGTGAGTTTGTGCCCCACAGTGGGCTCTATGCCTACATTGCGGAGCCTGCTTGGGATTCTCCCTCTCTCTCTGCCCCTCCCCTGCTTGCATTTTCTCTCTCAAAATAAATAAACATGAAAAAAAAGATTTACTTTCTTAGCAACTTTCAAGTATATATTATTGTATTTTTAATGTTTAATGTTTAATTATGTTTAATTAATTAATGTTTAATTGATAATGTTTATTTCTTTTGAGAGGGGGAGAACTGAGCTGACCCAACCAGTCAGGTGCCCCATGTTATTGTTAACTATAGTCAGCATGCTGTATGTTAGATCCCCAGAACTTATAACTAAAGTTTGTGCCTTTTGACCACATTCACCATGTTTCACATTCCCCACCTCCTACACGCATAGAAACCACAGATCTACTCTATGAGTTCTTTTTATTTTTTCACATGTAAGTGAAATTATACAGTATTTCATTCACATTTGTGACTTATTTCACTTAGCATAATGCCCTCACGTTTCATCCAGGTTGTTGTAAATGGCAAGAATTCCTCCTTTTTTATGGCTGAATAATATTCCATCGTGTGTGTATGCATACACACGCACACACACCCCATGTCATTCTCCTTATCCATTCATCCATCCCTGGAGGTTTAGGTTGTTTCCATGTCTTAGCTGTTGTGAAAAATGCTGCAGTGAATGTGAGGATGCAAATAATCTTTTAAGGTGGTGATTTCATTTTCTTCGGGTACATACTCAGAAGTAGGATTGCTGCATCATATGATAATTCTGTTCTTAATTTTTTGAGGAACCTCCACACTGTTTTCCATGGTGGCTACACCGATTTAAATTCCCACCAACTGTGCACAAGGGTTTGCTTTTTTCTGTATCCTTGCCAGCTCTTGTTATTTTTTGTCTTTGATGATAGGTCTTCTAACAGGAGTGAAGTGATGGCTCCTTGTGGTATTGATTTTCACTTCCTTAGTAATTAGTATTGTTCAGCCCATTTTTTGGTACCTGTTGGCCATGTGTATATTTTCTTAGGAAAAATGTCTATTTAGGATGATTTGCCTGTTGTTAAAATCAGATTTTTTGGTTTTGAGTTATATGAGTTCCTTATATATTTTGGATACTAATCTCTTACATATATATGATGGCAAATATTTTCTTCCATTCCTTACATTGCCTTTTCATTTTGTTGATCAATTTTTTTGCTGTGCATAAACTTTTTAGTTTGTTATAGCCCCACTTACTTATTTTTGCTTTTGTTGTTTGTACTTTGTTTTTTTTCTTATTAAGTTTTGTTTTCTTAAGTTTGACAAAATAATGCTATAAACTTAATTCTGAGAGTATCCATTTGTTTCTGTCCTATTAGCAAAGTAAAGGTATAAACAGCTTCATTTTAAAAAAACCTACTTCTCCTATGGCTAACCAGATTAAATAAATATTATTCAAGACAAATTTTCTACCTATTGATTATATGTAACATCATTTACTATACTGTCCTTTTTCATTTGTTTAATTTTTTTTCACTTTATTCATTTTTGAAAGCGTGAGTGGCAGAGGGTCATAAAGAGGGAGACACAGAATCTGAAGCAGGCACTAGGCTCTGAGATGTCAGCCCAAGGCCCGACTCTGGGCTCAAACTCATGAACCGTGACATCATGACCTGAGTCGAAGTTGGACTCTTAACTAAGCCACCCTGGCACCCCCTTTTTTGTTTGTTTTTAAGTCCATTTCCAATTGAACTTTTGGAAGAAGCTCGAATGGACTCCAATGTCACAAAGATTTTAGGAGTTATAATGGTATAAGTCTGTATTTTGGGAATTTACAGTAATTTAGCCCTCTTGAAGCCTAACAAGATTAGTCACATCCTTAGAAGGAATGAGGAATTTCTCATTCCTTATATCCTTTTCAGCTGTAAATAGGTGTATTGAGCTGACTTTCTACTCCAGTTTGCTTACTGTGATTATTTGAGGGGTAGATGCTGGGTTGGAAATGTTTTATGCTTTAGCTTATCTGTATTTACTGGAGTGAAAGATATATTAATGATGGATACTTTCTCTGAAGTTAGAGATGTGGCTGAATTGTTACCTATTTTATTTTCCAAGTTCTAATCAATTTCTTGTCATTTCTGTTTCACAGACTTTCACCCCCCTAGTAGATAAACTTGGTTTGGGTTCTGTGGTTCCAGTTGAATACCTTTTGGATCGAGAGCTTCGTTTCCTGTCAGATGCTAATGGATTGCATCTGTTTCAGGTACTTAACACTTGCTGTAGTCCTAAACTTAATTTCCTCTTTGCTAATTTCTTTGTTGATTATAAATATGTTTCCCCTTTTCTTTTAGTATTGAAACAAGTATTTCCATTAATTCCCTGTGCCTTTTAAAGCTTCTCTGCTACCTTGAAAGTCCTTTCAGAGGCTGAGGCTTGTTTCCTCTTCAGCACACCCCACCCTACCGGGAAACCATTTAAGACTTAAGACCACAATTCTAAGGGTCTCCTCAGAAGGTGGCTTCCCAGAGGCGGCTGCTTGTATACTTGACCTCTACTTAGGTCAGTGGCAGAGAAGCTGGGAGGTGGGCTGATTCCTTTTTTTTTTTTTTTAATTTTTTTTATAGTTTATATATTTTTTGAGACAGAGCATGAGCGGGAGAGAGGCAGAGAGAGGGAGACACAGAATCTGAAACAGGCTGCAGGCTCTGAGCTGCCAGCACAGAACCCGACATGGGACTCGAACCCACAAACCGTGAGATCATGACCTGAGCTAAAGTTGGACGCTTAACCGACTAAGCCACCCAGGTGCCCCAAGTTTGGGCTGATTCCAAGCAGCATTAAATATTGAAGAGCTTAGGTGTATCTTTACTTAGAAAGAAAAGGGAGAAGTTAATAGTTGAAACAAACTAGCATCTGAGTTAGAGTTTCAGAATTTATGGATGGTAATATTTATTTATTTCTCACTTGTGAGGTTTACTGTCTGAAGGCTAAAAATTAGGAAACTTCCGAGAGTTTTGCTATCTTATTGAGGCAGCCAAGAACAGTATTTCCTTAACTGTGTTGTGTGAAATATTAATGATGACTTCTTTGTTGATATGTTTTCCTTCCTCTTGAGGCCTCACTCCCTCTCACCACCCTTGCTTTATTCATCTTTGCAATCTCAGTGTTTATATGAGTAGTCACTCAGTAAATGTTGAGTAAATATCAAAATATACCAAAAGATTTACATGGATGAAGATATTTTGTGGTCAAAAAATGTATGAGAAACCTGAACAAATTTTTTCTTAAAATGTCTTGTCAAAGCCTCTATCTGCTACTGTGTATATAGAAAGATAAAATATATAATATTTCCTAAACTTAATTGATCTGAGCATCATTATTTTTTGCAGAACATCAATGAGACTAGGATTCTATAGAACATTCTTTGGCAGGGTGCCTGGGTGGCTCAGTCAGTTGAGCATCTGACTCTTCTTTTTGGCTCAGGTCATGATTTCAGTTTTGTGAGTTCGAGCCCTGCATCTGGCTCTGTGCTGGCAGTGCAGGACCTGCTTAGGATTCTTTCTCTCCCTCTATCCCGCCCCTGCTCATGCTCTCTCTCTCTTTCCCTCAAAATAAATAAAATTTAAAAAAATTTTTTAAAAAAAGAACATTCTTTGGCATTCTTAGTATAGAGTTTATCAAGGGTATGATTTTCTCACCTGGTTAGATATTACTATTCATTTTAATATTTGGTTGTTTTCTTCTTTTATCTTTACCAGATGGGAACAGATAGCCAAAACCAGATTCTTTTGGAACATGCTGCACTGAGAGAAACAGTTAATGCTTTGATCAGTGACCAGAAGCTACAAGAGATATTCAGCCGAGGTAAGAACAAGCAGTCTTCTGTCCTTGAATTCTGAATCAGGTAAGTGGTCATTGTTGAAGTGATAGAATGGGTAAGACACCATGCAACTCTAACATTTGCACTTCTTTTTGTAGGTAGAGTTAAGAGTATTTCTAGTTAGCTAGATCTCTAGAGTAGATTGGAAAAATAGGATCTCACTCAGACCACTGTTGCCTCTTTAAATCATGTTTCATAATAATCTAGTTTTGTTGTGAGTTTTGTTCTGTTGTTTGTTTGTTTTTTTTATCCTTTTCCTGAATAGTTATTAAGGACAAATCTTGTACTAAACACAAGGAACTAGAACTAGAAAATCTCTGCCCATACTGAGCTTAGTGTCTATGAGGTTCTTAAGGACTAAAAAGACCAGTAACATTGGGGCACCTCGGTGGCTCCGTTGGTTAAGCGTCCAAATTCAGCTCAGGTCATGATTTCACAGTTCGTGGGTTCAAGCCCTGTGTCAGGCTCTGTGCTGACAGCTAGCTCAGAGCCTAGAGGCTGTCTTCGGATTCTGTGTCTCCTTCTCTGTTTGACCCTCCCCTGCTCATGCTGTCTCTATCTCTCTCTCTAAAATAAATAAAACATTAAAAATTAAAAAAAAAAAAAGACCACCAACGTAAATGACAACTTAGAGTAACTTAGAGTACAAGGTACATGTTCATAAAAGAAGGTATCCACAGACACACTCACATTAACATGTTATTTCTTTAAGAATGAAAATAATTCTTAGCTTTTTCCATTTTAGATACAGATTTTGCCCAAGAGTATACGTAAAGAATATTTATCCTTCCCTTCATGTTGCACATCTACTTCTCTTTCTTTCTGAGCCTCTTGAAAATCATGATTTTCAGTGAAATAGTGTCCTTGGTTCTCTTTTGTCAAACTGTATCTAAATGGGTAAAGTAGGAAAACTGGCTTATTTGGGAGAGTAGCAGGATAAAGTGTGTTTAATGATCAAGGAAAGATATGAAGGAGGAAAGAATGTAGGAAAAACTTGATTGAAGAAAACTAGGCAGAATGAGAGGAAGCTATGTATGTGAGTATGTATAGATTCATTAAGTTGTGAGAGAGTAATAATTTAAAATAAGTAGTGATTTAACTATATAGTCTCAAATGTATGAGATAATGCAGAGGAGAGAAACTGTTTTTAGAGGGCCAACTGCAATTGCAGGGTAATATTACCTGCTGATAAAGTAATATCCTTAAAACTCTGTGTTCCCAGAAAGACAGGTGCTATATTTGTTCAGACTATTATTAGTGCAGAGGCTGGAAACCTCATAAATTGAACTCTCCACTTATTGCTGTTATAAGTCAGCAGAGGGTAGGGGCGCCTGGGTGGCTCAGTCAGTTAAGTGTCCGACTTCGACTCAGGTCATGATCTCACAGTTCGTAGGTTTGAGCCCCGCATCGAGCTCTGTGCTAACAGCTGGCTCAGAGCCTGAAGCCTGCTTCGGATTCTGTGTCTCCCTCTCTCTCTGACCCTCCCCTGTTCACATTGTGTGTGTCTCTCTCTCAGAAATAAATATTTTTAAAAAATGTTTAAAAAAAATATATAAGTCAGCAGAGGGTAGATGGTTATCTAACATTCCCATGGTCACTTAACAAAATAGTATAGTCAACTTACTGACCTTTTTTTTTTTTAAATTTTTATTTATTTGGAGAAAGAGAAAGAGTGCGCCAGCCATATGGAGAGGCAGAGAGAGAGAATCTCAGGCAAATTCCGCACTATTAGCACAGAGCTATTCATGGGGCTTGATCCCATGAACTGTGAGATCATGACCTAGCTGAAATGAAAAGGTGGACACTCAACCAACTGGGCTACCCAGGTACCCCACTGACCTCCCATTTTTTATTATGTGTATGTCAGATGAGATGTCTAATAAATTTTCTTACTACCTGTAGTTTTTATTTGTAAGTTTTGTCTTCCTTCTATTCCTTCTAGAATTGGAAGATTGAGATAAGATGAAATCATATCTGGGAGATGCTACAGAATCTCCAAATAGAATTTACAAAGACCATGAGAAAATTTATTTATGTTTTGTTTTTAAGTTGCTTAATATGGTAAATCTAAAATTGTTCATTTATTCAACTCCATACAGGAGAACTGAAGGTGCTAAATACTTACACCATAGTTTTCCTTCTGCTTTTAGAAACAACCATGAATTATAGCTTAGCCAAATATTTTCAGTACTGACTTATCTCTCCTGTAGGTCCCTACAGTGTTCAAGGTCACAGGGTCAAAGTATACCAGCCAGAGGGGGAAGAAAGTTGGCTTTGTGGTGTTGTAAGCCATCAAGACTCCATCACCCGTCTTATGGAGGTTTCTGTAACTGAGGTGAGGTTTCGGGTTATTTCCTCTAAGATTCATCCATCCCCTTACAGAGGGTGGTGTAGAGAAAGGGAGCATTTAGCACTATGTAAGAAAACTTGGGTTCTGTCTCCAGCTCTTTCACTTAATGACTGTATGACCTTGAGAAAGGCTATTCAACTTTCTTAACCTCATTGTTCTCATTTGAAAATTAAGAGATAATTAGGTAATCCCCCAGCCCCACTTCAACACTGTTTTGGGAACTGAGATAATAGATTTGAACCTGCTTTGCACTCTGTAAAACAGTGTAAAAATGTGAAGTGGTATTATCATCATTTTATCATATCCATAAAGGTTGGTAGTTTAAAATCTGGTCAGTTAGCATTTGCTTCTGTAATACTTATGCCACTCCCCCTTGAGTGGTGAAAAAATGCGTTGTTTCTAATGAAGTAAATTAAAAAACAAAACATAAACAGTATCTAGAGATACCTGGAGAATTGTCTAAGAAAAACAATAGATGAATGGATTTTTTTTTTTTTTTTTGAGAGAGAGAGAGAGTATATGTGTGAGCCAGGGAGGGGGAGTGAGGAAGAAGGAGACACAGAATTTGAAGCAGGCTCCAGGCTCTGAGTTGTCAGCACAGAGCTCGATGTGGGTCTTGAACTGCAAGATCATGACCTGAGTTGAGGTTGGACGGGCTTGACCGACAGCCACCCAGGTGCCCCAGATGAGTGTTTTGAGGCAAACATAAATGTATTTATCTTTGAATTGGTTTCAGAGTTGCTCTTAGCAGCCACATGTAATGTAAGCATAAATGATTTTTACTTAATTACTTACTGAGTTTTAAAAAAAATTACTAATTTTCATTTTAGGGGTGCCTGGGTGGCTTGGTCAGTTAAGCGTCCAACTTGGCTCAGGTCATGATCTCCCGATTTGTGAGTTCGAGCCACACGTTGGGCTCTCTGTTGACAGCTCAGAGCCTGAAGCCTGCTTTGGATTCTTTGTCTCCCCCGCCNTCCAAAAATACACATATATAAAGTAGATATTGGAAGCTGCCCTCTCCAGGCAAATATCACTCCCCTCACTGGTAACTGCCATTAACAGTTTGGTATGTATTTTCTATATTCTTCCAAATATCTTCTCTGTGTGTGTATGTGTAATGTTTACATGCTATATATTTATGTGATATGTATATGAACCATACTTTATTAACAAATGGGATTATACAATACATATAGTTCTATAATTAACCTTTTTTACTTAACTGTAGATTATCAACATCTTTCTGTGTAAACATACATAGAAATTTGTCTCATCCTTATTAAAATAGATGTTCCACTGAATGGATATGTCATAACAAATTCAATCTAAAATTGGTGGACATTTAAATCATTGCCATTATTTTCAGTAATACAAATAATGCTTCAGTGAATATCCTTGAACAGATATGATTACATACTGCATCACATTATTTATTAGAGTAAGTTTTTAGGTATATAATATTTTAGATCATAGAATATGTGAATTAGGTCTGACACTGTCTTTTAAATTGTCTGCTCCCTAATGCTTTTATTCTTTATTAGTAGAGTGGTTCCTTTAATAACTTTTGGTACTGTAGGTTTTTACTTTTTGATATGTACAGAATAGGAAGATTTTAGAGATGTAGAATTTGAAATTCATGTCTCTAAAAGAGACACTTGGTCATTGAACTCAATTCTTTCATTCATTCATTAACCAAATATTTGAGTGCTTACTGTATTCTAGACCTTGTTTTGGATGTTGTTATTCTGGCAGTGACTGAGATCGTAGAGATCCCTGTTTTCATGGAGCTTTCATTCTCTTGGGGGAAAGAAACAGAGATAATTACATGGATTAGAAAAATACATAATTATGTCTTTGGACAAGGCTTAAACCTTTTTTCCACCCCTTTTTCATATTTTCTGCTATCCTTCTTCTACTCTAGAGTGGTGAGATCAAGTCCGTAGATCCCAGACTGATCCATGTGATGCTGATGGATAATTCAACTACTCAGAGCGAGGTACAGTAATCGAATGAATCTCTGAGCAGACTCATGAACTTTCTTTATCTTGTTATGCAGATTCCTCATGTGTGTGTTATCCATGGGTGCCCTTTGGGTTTCCACTCTGGCCATTATACATTTTTTACTCTCACCACAGTCTTTTCAACTTAAGGGAAATATAGTCTCAAGCAGGAGATGTAGTCTAAGAAAACTCTTTTAAGCATGGCTATTTTGCTTAGCATTTTTAAAATGCATAGCAAAACTATTTCTTTTTACATTCATTCAGGACAGATATCTTTAAAAGATACACTAGACAGTTAAAACTGTAATAACCTGTAGTAATATTTATAATCTATCCAGTAATAAGAAATGGAAAAGCTGCATCCACTTTTTCTTTCCATTAGGTGGTAGTGAGCTCCCAAGAAGTCTGAAATTTTGTATCCCAAGAAAACTCAAATCAAACAGGTGCCTAGGTCAGTGCTCAGCACACAGTGGATTACTCCATAATTACTGTGAACCAGGCTCTTGGTTCATTCAGAATTATCATAACCCAAATAAAGGTACATAAAAAATCAGTGCCTTAATCAATCAAGGAATCCTGTGTGAATTTTCTTCAGTAAGACATTGACTATGACAGCCATCTATCCATATATTTCTCAGTCTCTTAGCATCTCTGTAATATTGCTGTCTTGGCCAGTCCTGCTAAGTAAGTATAGAGTTCTTCTCATCTTTATCCAGTCATTCTTGACTTGATATAACAAGATCAAATTAGGAAAAGAAGAATCAGGGTTGAATTCAATAGCTCTTTACTATCTATTATATTGCCTCAAGTAGGATATGTCTTCTGACTATTTACATGACTGAAAACACCTTTTACTTTGATGGTGTGTTGGGCCCATTTTTATTCCCTCCCTTATTTCATTCATTCATTAAGTACTACTTAATATGCTAGTCACTATTCAGTTGGTCAGATATAGCTGGAGACTATTGGTCTCAGTATCTACTCACTTGTGAGCAGCTCACTGTCAAGTAGGACATACACATAAGTTCAGGGAAGTTGCTATGAGCCAAGATCAGCAACTTGGCTCGATGTGTTAGTGGTGAGATCTGTGGTTTCACCAGCAGATTACCAATAGTATGGGGGGAACAGGAGTAAATCTCGAGTTTGGTTAAGAGCTATAAAAGGAAATTAAGGGAGAAAAAATGGAAATGAAGGCAGCAGAAATGAGAGAGAATACAGAAGCTAGAACTGGCAAGAAGAAATATAAAACTTGCAGAAGTTACAGTTATAACTATAATAATGGTTACAACAAAAATACAGATCTGCCCACAGAATCTATATTCAAAGGCAGTAAGAGTAGTTTGATGAAGTTGGTAAATGTTAATGGCTAAATAACTACGTATCACTAGCTTATTGCCAGCCCAACACATGTTATTTGAGTAAAACTATCTGAAAGTTAACTGAATAAACCTAAACAACAACAACAAAACAATACCATTGCTTCATGGTGGGATACCATTCTAAGAATATTTTAGACGTAAATTCTTGCTGCACAAAGATTGCTTGAAAGAATGGTAACTGTGTTCTTAGCCCCTTTCCCCATGCCTTTGTCAGGGGAGGAGTTTATTCAGAGATAGGAATTGTGTCTCCTAATCTTCTATCTTTTAAGCTTGTTGGGCCTCTCAAATATGGCATAAGATTTCATGAAATAGGCTGAAATTATTGGAAGAGCTGTGGGATTTGGCTGTATCGTCTTTGGTAGCCTGCTTTTTTTGTTTTCCTTTGTTTAAAATTTTGAAATAAGTTCTGGAGATTGTTTGACTATTTATAGTGTCCACAAGAGCAATCCACATTTGTTTGTTGGGCTCACTTTTCCTCTGGTCACAGAGTCACCACTGTTAGTCTTTGATTGTTAAGTTGTCACCAGTTTTTTAGTGACTTCTGGATAAAGGAGATTTTATATTTCAACACTTGAAATGCCATTGTCAGGCAAACAAGGAAAAAATATGAAAGAAAGATTTTTTTTCATCAAGGGGCAAATGAGCTCCCAGCCTGGCAATAGCAGTCTTATTTTATAAAAGAAATACCACAAATTTTTAAAGCCCTCAAAACAGTCCGTTTGAGGAAGCATTGAATTTAAGGGGAGGGTTTGCTAAGTGAGTTATCTTTTAGTAACTCTTATCTTGAATATGTGTGTAAATTGAGTCACAGGAAGATTGGAGCTTTCTGACTAAAGGGATGTCTTAGAGCTGGCATTGGAATGTAGCAATCTGCCTGCTTTGATTGTCTGCTTCTAGAGATGGGAAAGAGCTAATGGTTTATGGTTTTCACAGGATGGAAGGTTCCTTGTAATAAATCTTTCTTGAATTTTGTTTTGTAGGGGGGTACGTTAAAAGCAGTAAAATCTTCCAAAGGAAAGAAGAAGAGAGAGAGCATAGAGGGGAAAGATGGCCGGAGGAGGAAAAGTGCTTCGGACTCTGGGTGTGACCCTGCATCAAAGAAATTAAAAGGAGACAGGGGTGAAGTAGACAGTAATGGGAGCGATGGAGGTGAGGCGAGCCGAGGGCCCTGGAAAGGAGGGAATGCCAGTGGAGAGCCAGGGCTGGATCAGAGAGCCAAGCAGCCACCGACTACATTTGTCCCCCAGATTAACCGCAACATTCGCTTTGCCACTTACACCAAAGAAAACGGCAGGACTCTGGTGGTACAGGATGAACCTGTAGGTGGGGACACACCTGTACCTTTCACTCCATATTCTGCAGCCACAGGTCAGACACCTTTGGCCCCAGAGGTGGGTGGAGCCGAAAACAAAGAGGCAGGAAAAACACTGGAACAAGTTGGCCAGGGCATGGTGGCTTCAGCAGCTGTGGTCACTACCGCCAGCTCCACCCCAACCACGGTGAGGATCTCAGACACTGGCCTTGCAACAGGGACTGGGCCGGAAAAACAGAAAGGCAGCCGGTTACAGGTCCCGGGAGAGGTGAGTTGTTTCAGGGGCAGATTTGTAAGATTTGGGTTCATTCTTTTACCCTACTTTATTGTTAACACACTAAAAAGCATCTAAAATGCCACAGGGAAGGAAGTATTTTTGCGATGTTCTAAATTGTGCTCTGAACAGTCCTTTACTGCTCATTGGGCAAATGTGTATATTTTAATAAGTTTATCAGGTCCTAAAAGTCACCCGAACAATTGCACTAATCAAAAACTGATTATAAAACCCAATTTAATGAGATGTTAAAATAGATCTGATGGGGAATCTTTTTAATTCAATTATCTATTTAGTTCGCATAGTGGTTGAGCCTCTGCCAGGCCTATGAGAGGCAAGGTTAATGAATTACAGTGTTGGTAACAGTGAAACTATAATTAAGGCTATGTGAGAGCAACTATTACCATCCCATTTTTAGTTCATCATTTTCTATGATATTCTCCTTTGAGGCTGGGCTTCTTTCCATGATTTGATATGTCTATAAAAGGGGTTTGTTTTGTTTTGTTTTCTGACTTAATCTTTTTAAGACTTACCTATAAAATTTGATGGAATTAATCACAGTAGTAGCTAATCTACTATGTTCTTTATCTGATTTGCATGTACTGTTGCTGAAATGGAACAGTATTTATTCTGTTAAATAAAAGTTAACATCAGGGCACCTGGATAGCTCACTCGGTTAAGTGTCCCACTATTAATCTGAACTCAGGTCTTGATCTCAGGGTTCTGAGTTCAGGCCCCACATTGGGCTCTGTACTGGGCATGAAGCCTACTTAAAGATAGATAGATAGATAGATAGACAGATAAGCTTTTAAAAAAATACAAGTTAAATTTGAAACCATATCAAGATCTTTTCTCAGTCTTTTAACTTTTATTTTATACAGCAAAGATGATTTATGATACTAATTTTTTTTTAACTGGCTGTTTCTTCAAGCTAGAATATGAAATACAAAAACAAAATACTATATGATTATTTAAATTATGTCAAGAAACTACTGTGTGCTAAGTACTGTATATTAAAGGCAAGGAATTAAAATCCGTATGTGAAGGAGCTCACATCTTAAGATGGAATTATTTTAGGCATAACAATGCCAGATAAAACATGGCATATACATTTCATCTGAGTTCTCCCCCTCCTAGCAAATGTGATTTGTGACTCCCTAGTGTGCAGGGATGGGGAGGGAGGTGAAATGTCCAGGCAGAAGAGAAGGGCTGTAAATGCAGATTTCATTCTGATAAATGGTTTGTCTTCTGTTAGTTGACCAGGATTCCCAAGAGAATTAGGTGAGGCTCTTAAGTGGATTTCCACTGTGTGTAAGTCATTATTTTGCTCAAACTAATTAAAATCCACTTCGTGTCAAAGACAGTGTAGATGTAAAGGGGAGTTACAAAGTAGAGGAGATCCTCTCCTGCTAGAAGAGATCCACTGAATGCTGTTATTCTCGGGGTCGCAAAGCTGACTAGAAGAAATGTGGATTCAAAGGGCATTTTCCAAATAGGTTGGAGGAGTTTCTGTGACTGTATCAGTGATTTTGGTAATGTGTCAGCCTAGGTATTCTCTTGGGATACGATTTAAAAGTACAAAAAAGGAAGTTTCATTATGGTATCAAATCTAAAATAGGGACATAGCCCCCAGGAAATTTCTTGCCCTAAAAATTAAGTTGAAATCAATTTGTCATCACTTTCTTGTAAGAAAAGGATTTAGAATTTAATCATGTGAAGAAAAATGAAAGACCATCCAAGTTATTTTTCATTCATGTGTATATTTATTTTTAAAGGGTAACTTTAGTAGTGAAACCTTAGCTACCCATGTTGGATCCTTGGAGTCATGCAGGTGTCAAGGCTCCTGGCCAAATTCTACTAATGAAACAACAGATAGTCCCTAGGGCTGTGTCTTTCTATTCTCTTCTTTTTAGTTGGAAGGGGGTTTAAGTCAGTAGTAGTTGATTAGTGGGAAGGAAAAAAAAAAAAAGGAATAAGAGGGTGCCTGGCTGGCTCAGTTGGTGGTAGAGCATGTGACTCTTGATCTCCGGTTCGTGAGTTTGACTAAGGTAGTTTACCTTAAAAATATATATATATGGATAATAAACTTTAAGTTTTTAACTCTAAAATGCCCTGAAACCGCCTCTGTGGCAAATGTCAACTAGAGGCAAGCTATAGGTGGCATACCTGGTTCTCATGCCTCTATGCCGCCCTCAAGGAAAGTCCTAATGTAGGCTCTTTGTTGCATATTTAATGACTAACTTAAGTAAATTAACACACAGACCCCTCGTTTTGAACAATAACCCTTTTATTTA
This sequence comes from Crocuta crocuta, assembly GCF_008692635.1. NCBI lineage: Eukaryota > Metazoa > Chordata > Mammalia > Carnivora > Hyaenidae > Crocuta > Crocuta crocuta. The sequence continues at coordinate 10,852,187 of NW_027530640.1, forward strand.
TATGGAATAAATTTTTTTCATGTGGAAAGTAATAACCATTAAGTTTACTATTTTAATCATTAAAATGTTAAAATACTGCGGTATTTAGTACATCCACAGTGTTACACAAACATCACCACTTTCTAGTTCCAGAAATTTTCATCACCCCAGAAGGAAACCCCATATACGTTAAGCACTCTTAGAATAATTTTTATTTGCCGTATTTTAGTATATGTGTTGCTTGAAGCCACTGTTTGCTGTGTAATAAAATGAATGTTTAGTGATATCCTACTACTACTACCTGAAGTTTGATTTTAAATGTTCAGACCCACATGGATGTAGATGGATGTTTCCCTGTTTGTATAATATATATGAAAGTGATCCTCCCCTTCGTATGCACACACCTTTTATTTACATGCATAAGTTAACATTTTCAAGGTGAAAAAAAGGAAAATATTTTTTCATTCTCTAATTTGTTAAGCTGAATGCTTTTGTTTGGTAGGTGTATCTGTATCTACACTTTTCCTGTTTAGAGGTTTGTTAGATCCTAATGATAACAAAAGGTTCAGTAATGAGTGTGTTTTCTATAATTTAACATCTTTTTTCTTAATGTTTTTTTTTTTTGAGAGAGAGAGAGAGAGAGAGAGCACGCGCGCATGTGCGCACATGGATGGGGGAGGGGCAGAGAGACAGGAGACACAGAATCTGAAGCAGGCTGCAGCCTCCGAGCTGTCAGCACAGAGTTTAACACGGGGCTTAAACTCACGGACCATGAGATCTTAACCTGAGGTGAAGTCAGATGCTTAACTGACTGAGTCACCCAGATACCCTGATAATTTAACAGCTTTAGGTCTCACTTTAATTGAAATAGATACTCAACCTTTACGTTGATTCGGACCCATAAATAAATGGCCAAATTCTAAAAGGGTCCATTTTGGGGAGTTTCAGAGTAAGAAAGAGAATATTTTTCCTTAATGTACAATGGGATTGTTATGGTGCAGAAGTCACTTTTGTAAGATGAGCGGTTAGTTTAAGTAAATCAAAACTCTGACAGTAGCTAAGGTCATTGAGAGAGATTAATATTACAGGGTCGCTAGGTACATTTCAAAGTAAAAGCTGATATCTGTCTGTTCAGGAATCCTTTTCTCCAATTCCTGGTAGAGTCTTCATTTCCAAATAGAAACTGAGAATCCTACGCAGCTTCCTAGTGCTGTGACAGCCAGTTGGCTAACAACCAGGGGAGTAGCAGGATGAGTGACATCCTTCTATCTCTAGTTCACCTTTTTAAAGAAGCCCTCTCTCTGGTCTGTGGCAGGTTTCATCCCTAATGCTGGTGAAATCTAGTTACAAGAGCAATTTTCATGGAATTGTAGGAGAGAAAAGTTGATTCGACCCACAAGAAATGTTGGCCTAGGTCCAGGAAAGAGGTGGTAAGGTTGTCAAGAGAAACTAGAATTACTAATTCAGGCTACCTTCTTTTCAGAATTCAAGAAATACTGTTCTGGCCTCTTCTGGATTTGGAGCATCTCTCCCAAGTTCATCACAGCCTTTGACTTTTGGAAGTGGAAGGAGCCAGTCCAATGGGGTTCTAGCCACAGAGAACAAACCTTTGGGTTTTTCTTTTGGCTGTAGCTCTGCACCAGAGTCTCAGAAAGACTCCGATCTCTCCAAAAATTTGTTTTTTCAATGCATGTCCCAAACTTTACCCACCAGTAACTACTTCACTACCGTTTCAGAAAGTTTGGCTGATGATTCCTCCAGTCGAGACTCATTCAAACAAAGCCTTGAGAGCCTGTGTAAAGGTAGATCCGCTCTTGGAGCAGACACTAAATCAGGCTCTAAGGCTGGCAGCTCTGTGGACCGGAAGATGCCTGCAGAGTCCATGCCCACCCTCACGCCAGCCTTCCCACGGAGCCTCCTAAATGCCCGCACCCCAGAGAGTCATGAAAATCTATTTTTACAGCCCCCTAAACTATCCCGAGAAGAGCCCTCTAATCCTTTCCTGGCATTTGTGGAGAAGGTTGAACATAGCCCTTTCAGCAGCTTTGTATCTCAGGCATCAGGTAGCTCTTCCTCTGCTACCACTGTCACCTCTAAGGCAGCACCCAGCTGGCCCGAGGCTCACTCTTCTACAGATTCAGCATCTTTAGCAAAGAAGAAAACCCTCTTCATCACAACTGACTCCTCCAAACTGGTGTCTGGTGTTCTGGGCTCAGCTCTTACCACCGGGGGTCCAAGCCTATCAGCCATGGGGAATGGCCGCTCCAGTTCACCCACCAGCAGCCTCACCCAACCCATTGAGATGCCTACTCTCTCCTCCAGCCCCACGGAGGAGAGGCCAACTGTGGGGCCTGGGCAACAGGACAATCCCCTCCTCAAAACCTTTAGTAACGTCTTTGGCAGGCACTCAGGCAGCTTTCTGTCCTCCCCAGCAGATTTTTCACAGGAGAACAAAGCTCCTTTTGAAGCTGTGAAAAGGTTCTCACTGGATGAGCGAAGCTTGGCTTGTAGACAGGACTCGGACTCCAGTACCAACAGTGACCTATCAGATTTGAGCGACTCTGAGGAGCAGCTGCAGGCCAAGACTGGCCTGAAGGGGATTCCAGAGCACCTGATGGGGAAACTGGGCCCCAATGGGGAGCGCAGTGCTGAGCTATTGCTGGGCAAAGGCAAAGGGAAGCAGGCCCCAAAGGGCCGGCCACGGACCGCGCCCCTGAAAGGTGATCTTACTGGGCTTATTCATGGGCTTGGCTCTAGCACTAGCCTCGGATGCCTGTTGTGCTCTTGAGTAGCAGAAGCCCTTTCTTTGATGGAAAGTTCCATAATCATATAGAATAACATGGCCAAAAGGGCCCATTAGAGGCCCCTCATCAGACCTGTTGGTTCAGGGCAGGATTGCATCTAACCCCAGTACTGTATGTATGTGAGAGGGATATCTACCTGTATAATGAGAACAGGGAAAGGGAAGATCCCTGTATGCCTTTCAGTCAAGAGTTCTTTCCTGGTGTTTTTCTTATCACTTTCTACTTCGCTTTGGCCCATCCTCTTTAATTTACATTAGAGGAGTTACTGAGTACTGGACTCTGTTCTCATATAGCAGCCTTTCATAGACTTAGGCAAAAAGAATCACCGCTCAGATTTGCTTTTCTCTGTTAGATATATAAGGTTTTAACACTTCTTCCAAAAGCCATTAACTCCTATGCTGTGAGCTTATAGCTCAGAACTGTGTAAGGGCAAGTGTCTATAACTGTTTTCATTAAGAATTGATACCATGGGGGCCCAACAGTCTATGATTAATAGAACAGTCATATCCTGAGAGGCTAGAGGCAATTGGCTACCTTCTACCTTCTTGGGTTTTCCTCACCCATACCAGAGTTGTTTCCTGTAATGGGGCAATGCCTACAAATTTCCCATGGTCCTTAGCTTCCTGTTGAAGCCTCTTGGCTCCCTCCCTTTCTGTCAAGGCTAGACATGATGAGCACAAGCCCAGCCATGGCAAGGAGCAGTGACCCGGGTCAGGACAAGAATTCATCCCCAAGAGGATCATGTTGTTGGATCTCATTAATACCATTCATGACCAACCGTTTCACCTTCCCTTGCTACAGTTGGCCAGTCAGTGCTGAAAGATGTGAGCAAAGTGAAGAAGCTGAAGCAGTCCGGAGAGCCCTTCTTGCAGGATGGGTCATGCATCAATGTAGCCCCTCACCTGCACAAGTGTCGGGAGTGCCGCCTGGAACGGTATCGGAAGTTTAAGGAACAGGAACAAGATGATTCCACTGTGGCCTGCCGCTTCTTTCACTTCCGGAGGTACTGTCTCCTTCCCAGTTTCCATTAGTGATACGCACCTCCCACTGTCTGAATCTGTAAGCATATGTCAGATCTTTTCCTTGTTTTCCTTAACCTGTTTGCTCTTAGAGCCTACTGAGGCTTTGTCCATAGTAGCCATTCACTTGTTTGGATTGTGAAGTGACTTGTGGCTTTGTCCTTAAGGAATTGAACAGCCTCAGCCTCTGGTCCCTGAACTACATTGAGTTATTCCTAATTTGGATTCCATGTGAAACCAGTGGTACAAGCAGAAGGATGCCATTTTGTATTATGGATGTGTCTGACCCTTTATAACTCTTTGGTGCCAGAGTTACTTGAGTCTCAGAGAGAAGGGGAAGTAAGATAAGGAGATACTATGAAGTGTCTTTGAAACAGACATAACTAATGAAAATCCTGGGAGTATCCCCTGCTTTTACCAAACAGTAGATAGTCACTTTTTTCTGCATGATAAACTTAGAAGAAGAATTTCTTCTAAATAATCTCCAAGAATTCTTAATTTTTAAAATACAGAAATCCAAATGGTTTATCCACATAGTGTAGCTTCACTTATTCTGCAAGTGTTTACTGAACATGTACTGTGTGCCAGTCGCTGTTGTGGACATTGAGGATTAAACAGTGTATAAAACCATAAAAATCCAGCCCTTAAAAAGTTTGCTGAGAAGGCAGACAATAAATAAGGAAAAGAGATTAAAGTTATGGCATGTTAGCTGATAATAAGAGACAAATAAAGATAGGAAAGAGGATTGAACTGTGGGGAGGTTAGAAAGGCTACAGTTTAGTGGGGCTTGTTTATTTGTGTTTTTTTGAGAGAGAGAGCGCATGCGAGGGAGAGGCAGAGAAAGGGGCAGACAGAGGATCCAAAGCAGGCTGTGGGCTGATAGCAGTGAGCCCAGTGCAGGGCTTGAACTCACGAACCATGAGATGACAACCTGAGCCAAAGTCAGATACTCAACCGACTGAAACACCCAGGCATTCCTTGAGAGGCTGTAGTTAAATAGGATGACTTGAGAAAGTGAGATTTGAGTAAGGACCTGAAGGAGGTGAGGGAGTGGACCACACATTTTTCCCGGAGACAAGTTTTCCAGGTAGAAGGCACAAGGACTGCTGTCCTGAGGCTGGAATATTCCTGGTGTGTTTATGTACCTAGGGTGGCTAAGTACAGAGTGAGGGTGGGTGAATTGAGGTCACAGAGTTAATGATGGGTCCATATTTTAAAGGACTACTCTGAGGGCCTTGGCTTTTGTGCTGAATAAGAAGACATTGGAGGTTTTTAGTTGATGAGTGACACTGAGGAATGATTTAAAGGGTCACTTTGACTACCTTCTTGAGGATAGATTATACTGAGGCAAAGGCAGAAACAACAGAGAAATTAGGAGGCTGTTGGAATTATCCAGGTGAGAATGACAGTGGCTTAGTGATGGAAGTGATGAGTCCAGTTGGATTAAGGATCTATTTTGAAGGTAGAACTCACATGATTTTCTGATGAATTAGACATGGAGTATGAAAGGAGAAATGGATTCTAAGCTTTTGACCTGAAAACTGGAAAAATGGAATTGCCATTTACTGATAAGGAGATTTCTTAGGGAAAAGCAGGTTTGGGGAAGAAAATGGGAACTTTTAACTTGGGCATGTGAAATTTGAGATGCCTATTAGGTTTCTAGATTGAGGGGCACCTGAGTGGTTCTGTCAGTTGAGTGTCTGATTCTTGATTTCAGTTCATGGGTTCGGGTCCCACATCGGGCTCCGTGCTGACAGTGCACAGCCTGCTTAGGATCCTCTCTCTCTCCGTCCTCTCCCCATCCTCTGCTCTCTGTCTCCAAAAAAATAAATGAATAAACTTAAAACAAAAAAAGATTTCTAGATGGAGAGGTTGAAAGGGAAGCTAAATATTCAACTCTAGATTTGAGGGGGAAAGTGCAGGCAGATTAAAAATTTGGATGTCACCAGGTATTTAAAGGTTTGAGTCTAATTGAGATCACTGAAGGACTTCCAAGTGTAGACAGAGAAGAAAAGCATTCCTAGGACCGAATCCTGGAGTTCTCCCACATTGACAGGTGGGAAAGATGAGGAGGAGCTAGTAAAGGCAGCTGAGAAAGAACAGTGAAGTATCCTGGAAGGCAAATGAAGAAAGTATTTCCAAGAAGAAATAATGAACTCTGGCAAACACTGGGGATTGGGCCAGGTCAAATGAGAACTAAAAGCTACTGTTGGATTTAACAAGAGGTAATGACCTTGTCAAAAACAGCTCTGGTATGTTGGTGAGGAAAAGCCTGATTGGGGTGGAATAGGAAAAAATACAAGGGAAGAGGAACTGATAACAATCAGTATAGACAACCTGGTCAAGAAACATGGCTCTTACAAGCAGATAAATGGAAGAGGGTGTGGATTGAGAGGATTTTTGAGATAGAAAATTTTTAAAGGATTTTCAAGATAGCAAGTTCAAATATAAGAAAGATTCAGTAGAGAGGAAGATAGATGATGTAGAAGAGAGATTATGTGGAGGGCTGCCTATGTGACAGGAGAGGATGTAGATAGAGCATAGGTGGAGAAATTGGTCTTGCGCTGGGATCCTGGTTCATTTCTAGCAGCTGCAGGTCAGATGAAACATGGGCCCAGTTGCTGGAAGGCATCGTAGTATAGTGATGGGAACTTGCAGGACATCTCTTCTGGCTCCTTGTATTTTCTCCATGGAATATGTAGCAAGATCTTATGAGAGAATTATATTGGAGTTTAGAAAAGAAAGAAGGTACAAAACAGGTATCTAGGAGAGGGGGTGCACCAGGAAACTATTGTAACTGGAAGGCAACATGAAGGGCTCACCTGACATAGGTAGACATGAATTTCAAATGTGACAGTGAGCTTGGCTCTTTTTCTCTGGTCATGTTCCATGGTGTAGGTGCACATGTGGATCAAGTGAATAGAGAAACTGAAAGGCATTTCTGGACACAGCTTTTTAAAGAACCCAGACATATTAAGTATTAATAATAAGCCTTTCTACTATTTCAGAGAATGGATACTGTGTTGGTCAAATAGGATGAAAATTAGTTTTTAAACAAAATTTGGAGGGGCACCTGGATGGCTCAGCCAGTTAAGCATCCGACTGTTGATCTTGGCTCAGGTCAGGATCTCACAGCTCATGAGATCAAGCCTTGCATCAGCACAGAGCCTCCTTGGGATTCTGTGTCTCCCTGTCTCTGCCCCTATCCCTTTCATGTTCTCTCTCTCTCAAATGAATAGACTTAATTTTTTTTCTTTTTTAAATCTGTCTACACCCAATGTGGGGATGGAACTCATAAACCCAAGATCAAGAGTCACATGCTTTTCTGACTGAGCCAGCCAGGTGCCACCTAGGGTGTAAATTCTTAATGCACTCTGATGCCTTTTAAGGCTTTTTAATTTTTTTGGATCCTAAGGTTTCAGGTGTGTTTTATTTTGTATGGCTGCTATTTACCATATATTTGATTGTCTGCCTTCCTGTCTCAGGTTGATCTTCACTCGAAAGGGAGTACTCCGTGTAGAGGGGTTTCTGAGTCCCCAGCAAAGTGACCCTGATGCCATGAATCTATGGATTCCCTCTTCCTCCCTTGCAGAAGGAATAGACCTAGAAACCTCAAAATACATCCTGGCCAACGTTGGGGACCAGTTCTGCCAGCTCGTGATGTCAGAGAAAGAGGCCATGATGATGGTAGAGCCACACCGTAAGACACCCTCTTCCATGTTTTCCAGGCACTCCTACTTGGGAGCTTTTCTTTTACGTCATGGGAGTAGAAGGAGTGACAAATGGCATTCTCTGTGGACAAATTAAGACTGATAAGACTTCTCTTTGTAGCAAACTAAGGAGCTGAGACTCTCACTGTATCCAGCAGACATTATTCCTTCCCTGATCTCTGTCTGGGTTTGGGTCACTCTGAATATTTTCAGTTTGCTTTGAACCTATTTGTATTAGTAAGTGATATTATATGGCTTGTGAGTAGATGGAGTGCTAGTGGGTACAATGTTTCACACCTAGAACCCGCAGTTATTCAGACATTTATGATGTTTCCAGGTCTGTGAGATACTGTACCCTATTTCTACACCAAGGAAAATTCTCTCAAGACATTAAACTCTACATTTCAAGTAAAGAATCCTTTTATTTCAGGCTCCCCTACATTGAAATTTTTACAATATCTTAGGTAACAACACGTGGCATAAATATCTATCGTTGACACTTGTTTAGAAATATTAACAATTCCATCTATTTTGTTTCTCTTATATTTATAGAAACGCTAACTTCTTGCATCTTTGAGTTTTATTGCTGGACAAAACAGTTTGAGGAGCACTCAGTGGATCTGTGGTCTTTTGCTGTTACTCAGGATGATCAATGCCAACAATATCCTCTTCCTCTTTCCACCAGAGAAAGTGGCATGGAAGCGAGCAGTGCGTGGTGTGCGGGAGATGTGTGATGTATGTGAAACAACTCTCTTCAACATCCACTGGGTTTGTCGCAAATGTGGATTTGGGGTCTGCCTTGACTGTTACAGGCTCAGAAAAAGCCGTCCGCGCAGTGGTGAGCAAATATTGTCCTGTTCAGTTCTAAAGGTAACCTGTCATTGGAGGTATGGGACTTGAAGCAAGAATGGGTTTGTGCCCTCACTTAGCTGCTTAGCTTCACTCATTTTTGTTGCATTGTGAGGCCTTATGGTTTCCAATATTCCAGCCTAACTGGGAACACTAAAACAATCTAAGAATGGTTCATCTTCATTTCACTTATTTTTTTTTTAGTAACGTCTTTATTGAGATATAATTCACATGCCATAAAGTTCACCCTTTTAAAGTATACAATTCAGGGTGCCGGGGTGGCTCAGTCGGTTAAGCGTCTGACTTTGGCTCAGGTCATGATCTCACAGTTCATGGGTTTGAGCCCCGCGTAGGGCTCTGTGCTGATAGCCTGTTCAGATTCTGTATCTCTCTCTCTCTCTGACCCTCCCCTGCTTACGCGCTCTCGCTCTCTCTCGCTGTCTCTCGCTCTCTCTCCCAGAAATAAATAAAACATAAAAAAAATATATTTTTTAAAGTATACAATTCAGAAGTTTCCAGTATATTCTCAAGGTTGTATAACCATTTCCACTATCAAATTTCACTTTTATCACTCCAAAAAGAAATGTTGTACCCTTTAGCAGTAACTCCTTACTTTTCACCCTCTCCTCAGCCCTTGTTAACCATTAATCTTCTTACTGTCTCATCTCTGTAGGTTTACCTGTTCTGTACATGTCATATAAATGAATCATATGATATTTGCTCTTCTGCGACTGACTTTTTTCACTTTAGCATACTGTTTTAAAGCTTCATCCGTGTGGTACCATGTATCATTAACTCATTCTTTTGTATTGCCAAATAATATTCCATTGTATGGATATATTACATTTTGCTTAACCATTCATTAGTCGATGAACATGTAGGTTGTGTCTGTTTTGAGCTGTTATGAAAAGTACCATTATGAATATTTGTTTACAAGTTTTGTGTGAACATAGGTTTTCATTTCTTTTGAGTGGAATTTATGTGTTAATTGGCAGTCCTATGTTTTTAATCCTTTCAGAAACTGCCAAATTGTATTCCATAGTAGCTACATCATTTTATAATCCCACCAGCAATGCACAAGGCTTGTAGTTTTTCCATATCTTTGCCAATGCTTATTATTATCTGCCTTTTAGGTTATAGCCATCAGAATGGCTATTAAGTAGCCCCTATTTCATTGTGTGATTTTGATTTGCATTTTCCTGATGACTAATGGTGTTGACCATCTTTTCATATGCTTATTGACTGTGTTTGTCTTTGGAGAAAGGCTATTCAAATCTTTTGCTTCCTTGTGTCCTTGCTTTATCTTACTTCTTGCCTCTTAACCTCATTCTTCCCTCTTCAGAGAGATTGTGCAACCACTGGAACATAGTGGTTTAGAGCGTATGCCCCTGGGACTTGAAACCTACTTCCACATCTTATTACACCACCTGTAGTATCTTGGGCTAGTTTCTTAAAATCCCTCAGAGCTTCAGTTTCCTTATCTATAAAACAAAGATAGTATGAGTACTTCTTTCACAGCATTGTTGTGAGGATTAAATGAGATAATGTACTTGAAGTGGTTAGCATAGGGCCTGACATCCACTAGGTACTAGGTGTTACGTAGCTAATTAGATCTTGCATTTCTCCCCATGAGAGATTAACTTCTAAAGAAATTGCCCTCCTGCCTTAAACAATAAGAAAACCAGTCTAAATATATGAAACCACGGATTTAGACATTGGACAGTAGGCAGCGTGAGTCTGTGATCTCTAAGAGAAGGGAAGAAACAAGGCAAATCCTACAGTTGTTCCCGTTTACTGACTGGATGCAGTTTCCAGGCTGTAGTAGAGGGAAGAGCAACTACAACAGTTTGGCAGTCTCACTGAACTGAGACAGAGATAAGAGTCTGAGAAGAGTGAGGCACAGTGCTGAAGACATTAGAGCTGCACAGAGAGAACACCAGAGGCCTGCAGAGAGATCACCTCAAGTTGTGGCTATGTAGTGATCTGCACACATATGAGGTGAAACTCCATAAGGCCCAAAAAGGAACTTCCAGAAAGCAGTTGACTGAATAATTTCCAGAACTTACCATTTGTATTGCCAGAAGCCAGACTGGAAAGACAGTGGATAAGAGTCCACAAGGGTCACGTTTTAGCAGTGGGATTAATGTAGTCCCCGAATAATGGCTGCTGTGGAGATGCCGTAACAGAGTGTAAAGCAAGGCTTGGAAGGATCAAACTGATCTGCAGGTTACTTAACTATGCACCAGCCTCAAATCAAACATTCTTTAAAGGATTACAACAAAATCCAGTACTCTGAAACATAAAGTCACAAAGCTCTGCATTCAATCAGGAATAATCAGGGTATGAGTAATAATAAGCCGAATGTCTGGCTCATTCAGTAGAACCAGAGTCTTGAGTTTGAGCCCCACATTGGGGATAGAGTTTACTTAAAAAACAAAACAAAAAACCAAGATGTTTGAGTCTCTTAGGTAAATGGTGCTGAGAAAACTAGACTGCTACATGCAAAGGAATGAAACCGGGCCACTCTTAGACCGTACACAAAAATAAACTCAAAATGGATTAAAGAATTCAATGTGAGGCCCAAAACCATAAAACACGTGTAAGAAAACACAGGCAGTAATCTCTTGGGCCTTGACCATAGCAACATTTTTCTGGGTATGTCTCCTCAGGCAAGGAAAACAAAAGAAAAATAAATGAAAGCTTTTGCACAGCGAAGGAAACCACCAACAAAACAAAAAGGCAACCTTCTGAATGGGAAAAGATATTTGATATTTGCAAATGATATATCCAGTAAAGCATTAATATCCAAACTAGAATACTATACAACTCAACACCAAAAAAAGACAAAAACAAAAACAAAACAAAATACTGCCCAATTAAAAAATGAGCAGAGGACCTGCATAGACATTTTTTTCAAAGAAGACCTACACATGGCTAACAGACACATGAAGACATGTTCCACATCACTCTCATCAGGTAAATGCACATCAAAACCACAATGAGATACCACCTCACACCTGTCAGAATAGCTAGTATCAAAAAGACAAGAAATAACAAGTATTGGGGAGGATGTGGAGAAAAAGGGACTCTTGTGCATTGTTGGTGGCAGTGTAAACCTGTGTAGCCACTGTGGAAACCAGTGTGGAGATCCCTCAAAAAATAAAATACAGAAATGCAATTCAGTAATTCCACTACTGGGTAATTACCCAAAGAAGATGGAAACACTAATTTGAAAAGATACATACACCCTTATGTTTACTGCAAGATATGGAAGCAGCCTAAGTGTGTATATACACGTATATACCTACATATACATGATGGAATATTACTCGGCCATAAAAAAAAAAAAAATGACATCTTGCCACTTGCAACAACATAGATAGACATACAGGCTATTACACTAAGTGAAATAAGTCACAGAAAGAGAGAGACCATATTTTTCACTTATATGTGGAATCTAAAAAAAAAACAAAACGGGGTGCCTGGCTGGCTCAGTCAGTAAAGCATGCAAGTCTTGATCTTGGGGATGTGAGTTCAGGCTCCACATTGGGCAGACACCACTTTAAAAAAAAAAAGATAGGGGCACCTGGGGTGACTCAGTCAGTTAAGCATCTAGCCTCAGCTCAGGTCATGATCTCATGGTTCGTGAGTTCGAGCCCCACATCGAGCTCTTTGTTGTCAATGCAGAGCTTGCTTTGGATCCTCTTTCTCCCTCTCTCTCTCTGCTCCTCCATTCCTCATGCTTTCTCTCTCAAAAATAAAGAAACTTTTTAAAAAAGAAAAAATTATTAAAAAAAAAACCAAGTAAAACAAACTCATAAATGCACAGAACAAACTAGTGATTGCCAGAAGGGAGGCAGTAGGGGTGGGGCGGGTGAAATATGTGTGAGGGATTAAGCGGTACAAACTTCTAATGATAAATAAGTCAAAAGTATGAAAAGTACAGCACAGAGAATATAGTCAATAATATTGTAATAACATTGTGTGGTGACAGATGGGAACTACTTGTATCATAGTGAGCATTGCATAATGTATAGAATTGTCAAATCACTATGTTGTACACCTGAAACTACTTTGGTATGTTAACTGTATATATCAAGTGTATTTGAGTAATACAATTTTTAAAATTTTTTTAATGTTTATTTTTGAAAGCAAGAGAGAGCATGAATGGGGGAGGGACAGAAAGAGAAGGAGACACAGAATCCGAAGCAGGCTCAAGGCTCTGAGCTGTCAACACAGAGCCCAGTGAGGGACTCGAACTCAAGGACAGAGAGATCATGACCTGAGCCAAAGTGAAATGCCCAACCAACTGAGCGACACTAATAAAATGTTTTAAAATGAAATTGAATATGCAGAAAAGCAGAATGAAATGACCAATAATCTGGGGGGAAAAAACATTCAATAGAAACAAATACAGAAATGACAGTGATGATAGAATTACTGTAAGAGGACCTTAAGGCAGCTATTATAAATCATATATGTGTAATTAAAGACATAAAGGGAGGAACACGTGGATAGCTCAGTCATTTGAGCATCTGACTCTTGATTTCAGCTGGTTGAACATCCAACACTTAATTTTGGCTCCGGTCATCATCTCATGGTTGTGAGATTGAGCCCCATGTTGGGCTTCACACTAGGCATGGAACCTGCTTGGGATTCTCTCTTTCTCCCCCTCCATCTGCCACTTCCCCACTCAAGCACATGTTCTCTATTTCTCTCTCTCTCTCTCTCTCAAAAAATAAAAATAAGTACATAAAGGGAAATATGAAACAGAAAATACATAAAAGACCCAAATAAATCATCTAGAGATAGAAGTCTCAAAAAAATTATACTAGGTGGGATTAATAGCAAATTAGATACTGCACAAGAAACTGAACTTAAAGATGTAACAATAGAAACTATCCAAAACCAAGCACAAAGAGAAGAAAAACTTAAATTTATAAATTAAAGAGTGCCTTCTCTAAGTATAGGAAATATCAGGCAGTCTGCCAGACCTTTAACTGGAGTTCCAGAAAGAGAAATGGTCAGAAGGAGATACAAAACATATCTGAACAAATCCAAAAATTTTCCAAATTTGATGAAAAAGCTATAAAACCACAAATCAATAATAAATCTTAAATAGAAGAAGCATGAAGAAAACCACATCATGGGCGCCTGGGTGGCTTAGTTGGTTAAACATCCAGCTTTAGCTCAGGTCATGATCCCATGGTTTGTGGGTTCAAGCCCCATGTCTGGGCTCTGTGTTGACAGCCTGGAGCCTGCTTCGGATTGTGTGTCTCCCTCTCTTTCTGTCCTCTGCTTGCACTCTGTCTGTCTCTCTCAAAAATAAATACTTTTTAAGATTAAAAAAAAGAAAAAAAACCAAAACCACACCAAAGCACATCATAACCCACTTTACTGAAAAGCAATGATAAAGAGAAAACCTGAAAATCACAGGAAGGAAGAAAGGCACCTTTATTATACAAACTAACAAAGATTAAAATGACAGACAACTTGTCAGAAACCCTCTTCATCTGAAGACAATGGAACGGCATCTTAAAGTGCTGAGAAACTTATTAACCTAAAATTCATACCTAGTGAAAGTATCTTCAAAAACAAGGATGAAATAGTCTTTCAGACAAAGAAAAGCTGATAGAATTTGTCACCAGCAGATTCACACTGCAAACAAAGGTAGTTTTTCGGGGGTAACAAAAGATACAGTAAGGGAATTTGGATTTACACAAAGGAATGAAGAACATCTATGTGGTAAATATGTGAATACATATAAAAGACTTTGTTGCTTTTAATCTTTTTAAAAGTTGTTTAAAGCAAAAGTAACAATGTAATTTGGGCTTATAATTAAAATTAAAAATTGTAATAGCTCAAGAGAAAGGAAGGGGAAATGGAAGAATAGTTTATAACAATCTCACACTGTGTGTGAAGAGTGGTATAGTATTTGAAGCTAGAAATACTACAAACCCAAAAGCAAACTAAAAAATAAAGAGGTGTATACAGCCAGTGAGCCAAGAGTGGAGATAAAATCAAAGCATAAAAAAGCAGTTAATTCAAAAGAAGGAGAAATATGAAACAGTATATACAGTATAGATATACAGTATATCTTATATCCAATTTTCTTGGAGTGGGTAATATAATTACCAAAAAAAAAAAGTCTGTAAAGGTCTGCAGGGTGGAGGGGTGATTAAAAAAAAGGTTGAAAAACACAGAACCTAGGTATAGATAGGAACATCTTACATAATGCAAAAGACTGAATGTTTCTCCCTAAGATTAGGAGCAAAGAAAGGTACCAGTTTTCACAACTTCTGTTCAGCACTGATCTGGAGTTAGTAGTCAGCATGAAGAAATAAAAAACAAATGCATAGAAACATGCCCTCCCAAAAAAAAGATATATACTGGAATGAAGTAAAACGTTGTTGTTTTTTAAGATTTATTGGTTTTTGAGAGAGTAAGTGAGGAAGGGGTTGGGGGCAGGGCGACAGAAGATCTGAAGCAGGTCTGCACTGATAGCAGCAAGCCTCGTTCAGGATTCAAACTCATGAGCCGTGTGATCATGATCTGAGCCAAAGTCAGCCATTTAACCAACTGAGCCACGCAGGTGCCCCAAGTAAAATGTTTTTTATTCTCAGGTGATATTATCATCTATATAGAAAACTGTATATACAAGTAGGGTTCCTGGTTGGCTTGGCTGGAAGAGTATGTGACTCTTGAGCTGGGGTCATGGTTTTGTGCCCTGCATTGGGTGTAGAGATTATTTAAAAACATAATAAACTTAGGGGTGCCTGGGTGGCTCAGTCAGTTAACTCTCCAAATCTTGGTTTCACCTCAGTTCATGGGATTGAGCCCTGTGTTAGGCTTTTTGCTGAGATCACGGAGCCTGCTTGGGATTCTCTCTCTCTCTGCCCCTCTCTGCTTGCCTTCTCTTCCCCCACCCCTGAAATAAACTTTAAAAAAAGAAAAAAGAAAACCCCAAGCCATCTACAAAAAAGCTACAAGAACTAATAAGTGAGTTTATACAAGATTGCTGGACAAACTCAACAAAAATCAATTCTATTTCTGTATACTATCAATGAGCAACTAGAAATTGAATTTTTAAATTAATATTTATTGTAGCTTCAAAAAACCATGAAGTGCTTAAGGATAAATTTAGTTAATATGGAAGAAACACATGCAGCGCCTAGGTGGCTCAGTTGATTGAGCTTCCATCTCTTGATTTTGGCCCAGGTCATGATCCCAGGGTTGTGGGATGGAGCCCCAGTGACAGACTCTGTGCTCAGTGTGGAGCCTACCTAAAATTCTTTCTATTCCCCACTCACATGCTGTCTCTCTCTGTCTCTCTCTCTCAAATAAAAAATAAATTTAAGGGTGCCTGGGTGGCTTAGTTGGTTGAGGGTCTGACTTCATTTTGGGTCATGATCTCACAGTTCATGAGTTCAAGCACCACATCAGTCTCTCTGCTGTCAGCACAGAGCCCACTTCAGATTCTCTCTCTCTCTCCCTCTCTCTCTCTCTCTCTCTCTCTCTCTCTCTCTCTCTGCCCCTCCTCTGCTTGTGTGCTCCCTGTTTCTCTCAAAAATAAACGTAAAAAAAATAGAATAACAAAAATAATTTTGAAAAAGAAGGCATTTGGAAGATTTATACTATTTTATTTTAAGACTTAACTATAAAGCTATAGGAATTTACAGCACTGTGGTAATACAACAGCAGAAATAGACACACATATATAGTCAACAGATAAGGTGATGAGGGTGCTAAGATAATTCACTCAGGAAAAGATAGTTCAACAAATGGTACTGGATTAATTGTGTATCCATACTAAATAAAATCAACTTTATTTTTACTCACACCATATACCAAAAGTAAATTGTAGGCCTAAATATAAAAAGCTAAAACTAAAAAGTCTCTAGGAAAAAAAAAAATCTTTGTGTCCTTGGGTTAGATAAATACTTCTTAGGATACAAAAACAAAAACAAAAACAAAAAAAAAAACAAAAATTATCAAATTTGAAATTTTTTGATCCTCACAAGACACCCTTGAGTAAATGAAAAGACAAGACACAGATTAGGAGAAAAGGTTTGCTGATCCCCTATTTGTTAAAGGAGTTGAATCCACCATAAAGAGCTCTTACAATGCAATAAGAAGACAACAACCTGATATTTTAGGTGAGCAAAAGATTTGAACAGATACTTTATCAAAGAAGATAGATCGGGGCGCCTGGATGGCTTAGTCTGTTAAGTGTCTGACTTCGGCTCAGGTCATGATCTCACAGTTCGTGGGTTCGAACCCCGCGTCGGGCTCTGTGCTGACAGCTAGCTCAGAGCCTGGAGCCTGCTTCGGATTCTGTGTCTCCCTCTCTCTCTGACCCTCCCCTGCTCATGCTGCCTCTCTCTCTCTCTCAGAAATAAATAAAACATTTTTAAAATTTTTTAATTAAAAAAGATAGATCAATGAAAAATAAACACATTTCAAAAATTACCACTAATTACGAAAAGGAAAAAAATAAAGCTATAATGAGAAACCCCTCTACCTACTTAGAAGGCTAGAATTTTAGAAACTGACAGTACCAGGTGTTTCTAAGAATGTGGAGGAACTAAACTTTTTACACTTGCTCATAGGAATGGAAATTGGTTCCGTCACTTAGGAAAATCTATAAATTTAAACATAAACTTTCCATATGACCCAGGATCCCACTTCTATGTATTTATGAGAGAAATGAAAACCTGTCCACACATGGGATGCCTGGGTGGCTCAGTAAGTTGAGAATCCAACTTCAGCTCAGGTCATGATCTCACAGCTTGTGAGTTTGAGCCCCGCATTAGGCTCTGTGCAGACAGCTCAGAGACTGGAACCTGCTTTGGATTCTGTGTCTCCCTCTCTTTTTGCCCCTCCCCCACTCTGGTGCTTTCACTCTCCTCTCTCAAAAATAAACAAATATTAAAAATTTTGAAAAAATGTGTCCACACAAAAGATTGTACTTGGATGTTAATAGTAGCTTTATTCATTATACCCCAAAATAGGAAACAGTCCAACTGTTCACCAGCTGGTAAATGGATAATAAAAATGTACATCCATACCACAGAACAGTACTCAGCTATGAAAGGAGATTAATTACTCATACATGAACAATATGGATGAATCTCCAAGCATGCTAAATGAAAGAAATCTAACACAAATTGCTATATACTGTATGCTTCCAGTTATATGAAATTCTAGAAAAAGCAAAAATGTTAGTATTAGAAAGTTGACCGCTGGTGGCCAGAGGTTGAGAAAAGGCTATTGACAGCAAGCAAAGGGCTCGAAGGAACTTTAGGAAAGAAGATAGAAATGTTCTATATCATGATTGTGGTAATGTTTATGCAGCTGTATACATTCATGAAAATTCATGGAAGTGCACACTAAATTGTTAAATTTTTTATATGTAGATACAATAAATAACAATAAATTAGTGAAGTAGATTTTTTTTTAAAGTTAGATGTTATCTTCTTTGGCCAAGGAAAATTGGCCTTTAGGATCTGAAACTCTGACTCCCTAAGAGGGATACATCTTGTGACCCTAGTAATATAAATGAAGTCATTTTATTTCTGTTTCAGAGACAGAGGAGATGGGTGATGAAGAGGTTTTCTCCTGGTTGAAGTGTGCAAAGGGGCAGTCCCATGAACCAGAGAATCTCATGCCCACACAGATCATCCCTGGCACAGGTAAGGGAGTTTTTGTTGTTGTTGTTGTTGTTGTTGTTGTTTTTTATGTTATTTCTTTTGAGAGGTGTTCAAGCAGGAAAGGGGCAGAGAGAGAGAGAGAATCCCAAGCAGATTCTGCACTGCCAATGCAGAGCTCGATTTGGGGCTTGATCCCATGAACTGTGAGATCCTGACCTGTGTGGAAATCAAGAGTTAGATGATTAAACGACTGAGCTACCCAGGCACCTAAAGGAGTTCTTTTTTAAATTGGGTGAAAGAGGGGCTCCTGGCTGGCTTAGTCAGAGGAGCATGTGGCTGTCAATCTTGGGGTCATGCGTTCAAGCCTCACATTGGGTATAGAGATTACTTGAATAAATAAACTTTAACAAAAATAAATAGGGGCACTTGGTTGGCTCAGTCAGTTAAGTGTTTGACTCTTGGTTTAAACTCAGGTCCTGATTTCCCGGGTTTGTGGGATCAGGCTACACGTCAGGATTTGCTCTGACAGCAGGAAGCTCGCTTGAGATTTTCTCTCCTTCTCTCTCTGCCCCTCCCCCACCTACACACTCTATCTCAGAATAAATAAATCTTTAAAAGATATTTTTAAGCAAAGAAATAAAAATAAATTTGGTGGAAAAAAAGTTTTTGATTTAGTTGAGGTTAACTTTATACATCATAAGATGTGGTAAAATGGTTTATCTCAGCCTGATTTTTGTTAAGCTTCCCCAGGTTTTTCTGAGAATTTGAAACTTTAGATATGTGTTTTATGCAGCCAGTACACACACTGTGCTTCACCTTTCAGGTTGGAGAAGTTGATTACTTTTCCAAACATTTTACATTCCTGTGGTTGGCAAGACCGGAATAAAAAAAAGTCCCACATGCTTCCAGAAAGACCTTTGCTTTGAGGCTTGTAAAAATCCAGCTGAAGCTAAGCAAACCTTTTGAATCCATGAAGGCAGCCTAACAGTAGCAATGGATGGTTATGTTTATGTCACATTCCCAGCTTGTTTCAGTGATTCCTCCAAAAAGTCTGTTTCCACCTTCCATACTTGTAATAATACTTACACATTGAAGATGGTCACTCTCCTGCCTTATTCTCCTTCAGTGTGACAGAGGGCACTCATTGGATCCTTTATACCCCAGTGCTTCCAACCAGAAGGGCTCCCTCAGGGATTTGGTAGGATGCTTGCTCCCTACTGATGTAAGCATTGGTTAAATGTCCACATTAAGTTTACATTGGTCTGTTTTTTTCCCCACTTTTTCTCTGGTTTTTTTTTTTTAGGCATAACTAAAAGTATTTAAATCTCAGCTGTACAATTTAAAGTGTTTACATGCTCTGACACTTAACCGACTGAGCCACCCAGGTGCCCCAATATTTTTTTAAGTTTGTTTATTTTGAGTCAAAGTGGGAGAGAGGCAAAGAGAGAGGGAGAGAAAGAATCCTAAGGAGGCTCCACACCAACAGCACCAGCGCCAGACTCAGGGTTCTGTCCCACAAACCATGAGATCACAACCTGAGCCAAAATTAAGAGTCAGACACTTAACCAATTGAGCCACTTAGGTGCCCCAATATATCTTTTAAAAATATTTGAAAGTAAAAGCTGCCACCTCATTGAAATATGGTAAGGATTGAGGAATATAATGTAACTGAGATCCTTAGCACAGTATCTAGCACAGAAAGTATTCTGAGGCTTCTGTTACTCTCTTTCTTCCAGCTCTTTACAATATTGGAGATATGGTACATGCTGCCCGGGGCAAGTGGGGAATAAAAGCAAACTGCCCTTGTATTAGTCGGCAGAACAAATCTGTGCTGAGACCTGCTGTCACCAATGGGATGTCACAGGTAAAGTGGTATGTGTGGGTATATATGAGAGAAACTTCTCTTCTTAGTCCCAGGAAATGCCCCATTTTCACCTGTGTTGTCCTAGGCTACTGTAGGATTCCTGAGGAATTAGGGGATGGAGAAACCTATCTAGAGAGAGAGCCCCCAAAAAATTACTCAAGGGATTTTAATTCCCTCCAGCTGGTATGAGTTTTTCTTCATTTATCTTTAAAACCAACTCAGGCTGGGTTGATAAGTAGCACAAAGAGATTCTTTGCATCTTGTCAAGATTTATACCTCAGGGTCCTTGTATTAAGTGAAGAGTATAGAAAAGGTTACTAGGAAGGCAGTCCAGTGTGTGTGTATGGTCCCTGTCCTTGTCATGTTAGGTACTGAGGACAGAAATATGAAGATTGGCCTGCTGAGCTGGGATCCTTCTACCCTGAAAACAATCCCAGGCCTCCAGAGAGGCAGTGGTTTGCTCATTGCTCTGTCAGAGGTGGAGGTCATTCCGGTGTGATGGTAACTTTTTTGAACAAGAGGCTGTTTTACACACACACACACACACACACACACACACACACACACACACACACACACACACACACCTAACTTGCTTACATTTGGAGCACTTTCCAGGAACACAACTAATACATGGTCAGTAGAAGATGCAGGAATTAAGGCTAAGGGATCTCAAGATACATTTTCAGCAGAGTTGACATATTAGAGCACATCATCTGGAAAATTCAGTAATAGGGGCTCCTGGGTGACTCAGTCGGTTAAGCATCCGACTTTGGCTCAGGTCATGATCTCACAATTCTTGAGTTCGAGCCCCGTGTCGGGCTCTGTGCTAACAGCTCAGAGGCTGGAGCCTGTTTCAGATTCTGTGTCTCCCTCTCTCTCTAACTTCCCTGCTCATGCTGTCTCTGTCTCAGAAATAAATAAAACATTAAAAAAATTTTTTTAAGAAAATTCAGTAATAGAATAATAAACATTTATGGAACATTTATGTATGCCAAACACTCTACTAAGCTCTTTGCATATACTATCTCATTTAATCCTCAGAACAGCTTTATGAGGTCACAGTCTAATCATCAGTTTACCATTGCAGAAACTGAGCCTCAGGCATGCTAAATAAATACATTTTAATAACATTTAAAATAAATTGTATTACTTTTTTTATGTTCATTGATCTTTTCACAGAACCAAGCAGTTTCTGTCATGTTGTAGGACTCCTTAAATATGTGTTAAATTAATCAGTGAATGAAATATCAGTTTATGGGACAGTTTATGGTTGTTTTCCCAGACTTTTTAGTGTCAGCAGCCCTTATTATGTGTTTTGTTTTTTTTTTTTCCCTATGCAAGAACAGCACTCTAACCATGTTGGCCTTCTGTGCTTTAGCTCCCTAGCATAAACCCTAGTGCCTCTTCTGGAAATGAAACCACCTTCTCAGGCGGAGGAGGAACTGCAGCAGTAACATCAGAGACTGACCATGTTCCCAAAGCTGACAGCACTGACATCAGATCTGATGAGTCTCTGAAAGCAGATAGTTCGGCTTCAAATAGCAATAGTGAGCTAAAAGCCATCAGGCCCCCTTGCCCTGACACAGCGCCCCCCTCATCTGCCCTGCACTGGTTGGCGGATTTAGCAACTCAAAAGGCTAAAGAAGAAACAAAAGGTGAGATGAACACAAGCCTCTGCCCTGCCTGTGGGTGGAACACTGAAGTTATTCCCAGCTTTTTTAAACTCACACATTACCATCCTCATTTATGAAACATGATGCTTGCTTTCTCTGGCTAGTCACTAAAATGAGGGAATCACTTTCAGTTTCTTTCTAGAAGTGGAGCTTTTTTTAAAAAGACATGCCTGGGGTGCCTGAGTAGCTCAGTAGGTAGAGCATCCAGCTCTTAATCTCAAGGTGATGAGTTCAAGCCCCACATTGAGCGTGGAGTCTGTTTTTTAAAAAATAAAACATAAAACCTCAAAAGAAAAGGGATATGCCTGGGTTCTACCCCTGACCTCGTTAGTCAGAATTGATAGATTTTTATTAAGCTTCCAGATGGTTCTGTTATACAACCAGTATTGATTTTCCATGGGCCCAGGAGTTGCCTGGAGAATTGTTAAAAATAGAGATTCCTGTGCCCCACCAGAACTATTAAATGACGTTTTCTTAGTGTACAAACAGGAATCTCCATATTTTGTAAACACTCTAGGTGATTCAGTACAAGTGTTCTGAAGACACATTTGCAGAAACACTATCTTAGAAAGTGAGAGACGAAATGTGGATGGGAACAAAAGGAAATTTGAAAAGGAAGAAAGAAATAGAAGAGCTTCTCTTTGGCCATGATCCTACTATAGTCCTAACCTCATCAGGGTTGGCCCAAACTGTATGTAGTTTGTGTGCCAGGGAAGGGGAAAGTCCTTCCTCACTTGGCTCATTTTTAGGAGTCAGTTGCTTGTTGGATATTACTTGTCATGCCTAATGCTATTCCCTGTTATGTCTTTACAGAAGCCGGGTCCCTGAGGTCAGTGCTCAGTAAAGAGTCTCATTCACCCTTTGGGCTGGACTCATTCAACTCCACTGCAAAGGTCTCTCCGTTGACTCCAAAGCTTTTTAACAGTCTGTTACTGGGTCCCACTGCCTCCAACAACAAAACAGAAGGCTCTAGCCTTCGAGACCTCCTTCACTCCGGTCCCGGAAAGCTTCCACAAACCCCCTTGGACACAGGCATACCCTTCCCCCCGGTCTTCTCTACGTCCTCAGCAGTAAGTGTCCTTTCTACAGCTTTGGCTTTTGCTGCTTTTCCAAGGAAGAGCCATCAGAGATCTGACAACTAGGTTACAGTATATATGGGTGCCTTATGTTCTCTTTGTTGTCTGTCTAGCTGACAAGATCTTTACAGTGCGTTTGGGAAATGTTTGAGATCCTTGTAAACAGTGAACCTTTTGTGCCATGTTAAGAAGTCAATAGAAATTGAGACATTGAAATTTTCAGTCAATAGGAATCACTATTTTCTTAACAAAAGCAGGCATTATTTTTTTTTAACCTAGACAGTACATTCATACTACTTTTTCTTGTATATGTAATAGATACCTCAAACATAACACATCTAAGACTGTATGCCAGATCTTCCACCCGTAAGCCTCCTTCTCCTTTAGTTTCCTCTCTTGGACATGAGCATCTGCATTCTTCCCGTTGCTTGGCCAAAAATCTTGGAGTCATTTGGGACTCCCCTCTGTCACATTTCCTATCCAATCTTCCAGAACATACTTTCAGTTTAATCTTTAAAATGTATTCAGGGGCACCTCAGTAGCTCACCAGTTGAGCGTCCGACCCTTGATTTTGGCTCAGGTCATGATCCCAGGGTTGTGGAATTAAGCACCGCATCAGGCTCTGCGCTAAGCATGGAACCTTCTTAAGACTTTGTCTCTCTCCTTTTGCCCCTCTCCCCTACTCACACACTCTGTCTCTCTAAAATAAATAAAAAATAAAAATATATTCAGAGTCCACCCATTTCTCATTAGCTCCACCACTTCCTCTCTGGTCTGAGCCAACATCTTCTCATTCCTGCATGTTTGCAGTAAATTCTTTACAGGTCTCCTTTATTTCTTCCCTTTTCCACTCTATAGTTTGTGTCAACACAGCAGCTAGAGTGGTTCTTTTTAAATATGAGTGATTTCATTGACATGAGTTTTGTCAGCTATGCTGAAAATCCTTCAAGGGTTTCCTATTTCTCTCATAATATAAACAGAATCCTTTCAGCGGACAATAACGCTCCAGCTTTATCTGTGCAGGAGTCTTCCCTGCACTTCTCTGACTTCACCCACCACTTTCCTTGTACACTCTGCTCTGGCCACACCCACCTTCTTACTATTCCTTGAATGTGACCAGGCAAGAATCCTTCTTCAGAGCCTTTGCACTTTCTCTTTTCTTCCATCTGGAACTCTCTTTGTCATGTAACTACAGGCTTGTCATCATTACTTTCATCTCCTCCCTTCTGAAATGTCACCTCCTCTAAGCCTTCTTCTTAAACCACGCTTTGTAAAGTCTGTCACAACTCCATCTTCCATTATCTGTTTTCTGTGTGCTTACTATTCTTTCCATAACATTCATTACCATGTTTGATTTATAGTAGGTCTTCCCTCTCCTTAAAGGATTTTTGACTGTTTTATTCACTGCTATATCATTAGTGCCACAGTGTTTGATACATAGTAGGTTCTTGGTAAGCATTTAATGAGTAAATTAATTCACAAGACAAAAATTTTAATGATGTAGTGAGGGGCACCTGGGTGGCTCATTCGGTTAAGCATCCGACTTTGGCTCAGGTCATGATCTCATGGTTTGTGGGTTCGAGCCCCGCATCGGGCTCTGCGCTGACAGCTCAGAGCCTAGAGCCTGCTTCGGATTCTGTGTCTCCCTCTCTCTCTGCCCCTCCCCTGTTCACGCTGCTTGTCTCTCTCTCTCTCTCTTTCTCTCTCTCTCTCTTTCTCTCTCTCTCTCTCTCTCAGAAATAAATAAAACATTAAAATAAATAAAAATGAATGCATGAATGATGTAGTGAAAAGTCTCCTTCCCATGATCATCTCCCAGCCACCTATTTTCTTTTCTGGAGACCAATCATCATATGCTTTCTTCCTCCTCTTTTTACTCAGATCTTCTACACCTTGCTTTTCTGTTTTTACTGTGTATTGTCTTAGAGATCATCTCAAGCAAGTACATAAACATGTTTCTCATTCTATTTTATGATTAATAGCTAAAATTCAATGAGCTGTGGATGGTTGAACCCTGTACGGTGTGGGTTATTTGTTTCTCTTTTGCATTAGTGACTTTAAAATTACTTTTGGCCCTCTTTTATTTGTACTTGCTCTAACCCTTAGTTCTTCTTTTTCTTTTTTGGTTTTCCCAGGAAGTTCTGTGATTATATGCACTTTGTAGAGATAATGATCAGTGGTACTTCAGGCTTAGGAATACTTCAGGCTTTTTACACAAACCCTCTCAGTTCTGTGACATAAGGTGTGTCACTTTGATTTCTAAGCCTGAGCTTTCCCATCACCTGGAACATGTGAGAGATTCACAATGAGGTGATAAGCAAGGGAAGAATTGAGCATTAGGAGACTACTTTCAGAATATTTAGTTCCTTTTGAATACTTGGTTTACCACTTCATTGGGATATACTCCCTGGTTAAAACAAAAACAAGAACAATAACCAAAAAAAAAAACAAAAACAAAAAACCCTGCCTTGGCACCTGGGTGGCTCCATTGGCTAAGCGTCGAACTTCCACCCAGGTCATGATCTCACATTTGTGAGTTCAAGCCCTGTGCTCACAGCTCAGATCCCGAAGCCTCCTTTGGATTCTCTTTCTCCCTCTCTATCTCTGCCCCTGCCTGACTTGCGTACTCTCTCTCTCTTTCTCTCTCAAAAATAAAAATAAACATTAAAAAAAACTGCCTTGATAAGTCACTTTATTACTTAATTGAATCATTGTATCCTTGGGCATGCTAACCAGAAAAAAAAAATTATAAACCTCAAAGTAAATGATCTTTTTCACTCAATTACAGCATTTCGTGATCCTTGTGGTCCACATGCAAACCCTTAATACAAGGCTGGATGCTAAAGAAATTTCTTAGGTCTCCAGTCTCTTTAGGCAGATGGGAATTTTGTATACTTTTCTTTCATAAATGTGAAGCACAATATGAAAGATGGAAATTTAAGATACTGACTTAACAAACCCTCATTCAGTTAAAGGTATCTCAGAAACTTTTGTGAAACTTATTCGGGTAAATCAGAACTCCTTCTTTTGAATACAATTGTGAGACAGTTTTTTGAATCCTCTTCTCATGGTGCCTCAATCAGACTTACTTGATGGAATTGTATCTGGCAGGGAGTGAAGAACAAGGCCAGCCTACCCAACTTCCTTGACCACATCATTGCCTCAGTGGTAGAAAATAAGAAAACCTCAGATGCTGCAAAGCGGGCTTGTAACGTGACTGATACCCAAAAGGAAGTAAAAGAGATGGTGATGGGGTTGAATGTGCTGGACCCCCATACATCTCACTCATGGCTCTGTGATGGCCGACTTCTGTGTCTTCATGACCCCAGCAACAAAAACAATTGGAAGATCTTCCGGGAATGTTGGAAGCAAGGCCAGGTGAGTAAGAATAAGTAGTTACCCGGGCCAGCTGGCTGCTTGCCCACTACAGCTGCCAGAATAGTTTCAATTCTGTCTGGGAGATTTTCTGTCAGGGAGAAAAGACGTAGTAGTTCATTGTAGACCTCCTTGCTACTTCAGTTTTATGTGGATTTTTTTAAAAATCACAAGATTCCTAAGAATATATTGTGGTTCCTTCTACTTCTAAGCTGTACAGCTCTGTGTTCTTAAAAGGGTAGTTGAAATTTCTGGGAAGTGGTGATCTGGCATTAGTGACACTTTCAGAGGAAAATTCTTAAGTGTGATAGGGGTAGGGTGAAGGTGGGTAGAAAGGTGGGTAGTACTTTTCTAGGTAAATGTTTCAAGGCTGCACAAGTTTGGATGATAGTGTGATAACACTTCCTAAATTTTATACTTCAGCAGATGATTGAAAAAGAGGTAGGTTATGGAATGGTCTGTATAGTTTTTCATTCTCAATGTGAGGAGGTATTCTCAAAGGTTCATTTGTCAGCTTTTTGTCCTCTCACCTCAAAATAGTGGAAGATACTAGACCAACAGAAGTGATTTCTGTAGCATGCCCCCCAGCATGAGAATCAAGAATAATAATGGAGCAGTGACATGTTGAAACCTATAGATTCTGAAACTGGGAAAGAACAGTAAATCATCATGAGAAGAGGTTGTCCTCAGGAAACTTCCCATCCTGTCCTTTAGCCCTGAGCTAAAAATATTTCCTAAATGGTTCTGATCGGGATATTTTTTGTTTCCACAGCCAGTGCTGGTTTCAGGGGTACATAAAAAGCTCAAGTCTGAACTCTGGAAGCCAGAAGCCTTTAGCCAGGAATTTGGAGACCAGGATGTGGACTTAGTAAACTGCAGGAACTGTGCTATAATTTCTGATGTGAAAGTTCGGGATTTCTGGGATGGCTTTGAGATCATATGCAGTAAGTAGCTTTGATGATGGCAGACTGGAAAGGAAGCCCAGCTCTGCCCATGGACGCAAATTATACCCTCTTGGCAGGGGGACATTGTGTCCTGGTACTAACCAGCTAGCTCTTGCGGTGATCACATGGCTCCCAGAGCAAATGTGGGCTTAAGCACCCGCTCCCCAGGTCGCGTGGAGCACTTTTACTTTTGAAGCTGGAATCCTTGTGAGATGGAACAATATAGCATGTATTAAATAAAGCAGTGGGTGAGGAAAATAAAGCTCACCTAGTCCATTAGGATGGGTTACAAGTCTGTAAATAAGTTAGTCTTCTAAAACTTCCAGTCTGAAAAACCAGGCAGCAGTTAAATGAGCAGACTGTGGGAGTGCTCTCTGTCTTTCAGAGCGATTAAGATCAGAAGATGGGCAGCCTATGGTGCTTAAACTTAAGGACTGGCCTCCTGGGGAAGACTTTCGGGACATGATGCCTACAAGGTTAGTGAACTACAGTGGGTCATCTTGAGACCCTCTGCCTTGCTGAAGCATCACAAAATAATCATAGAAAACTGGACTTTGCCTCTTTGCTTTTTCTTCCTCTTAACAAGCTAAGTCATCCTTCTTCATCTTCTGTAGGTTTGAAGATCTGATGGAGAACCTTCCTCTGCCAGAGTACACCAAACGAGATGGCAGGCTCAATCTGGCTTCTAGGCTACCCAGCTACTTTGTAAGGCCCGATCTGGGCCCCAAGATGTATAATGCTTACGGTACGAAGGAGAAGCCGTATT
This sequence comes from Crocuta crocuta, assembly GCF_008692635.1. Lineage (NCBI taxonomy): Eukaryota > Metazoa > Chordata > Mammalia > Carnivora > Hyaenidae > Crocuta > Crocuta crocuta. Next base: position 10,879,899 of record NW_027530640.1, read on the forward strand.
GCCCTTTTTGGACACTACTTTCCCCCATTTCACCTATAGAGGGAGATATTTAGTCAGGGTCCTGTATAGAGATAATAGAGGGCAAAGTGGCAGGGTACTAGAGAATTTAACAGTAGCCAGGATGGTTTTGGGTTTGTTTGTTTGTTTTTTAAGATTTTTTTTATTTTTAACTAATCTTTACACCCAACATGGGGCTTGAATTTACAACCCTGAGATTAAGAGTCACATGCTCTACTAACTGAGCCAGCCGCACACCTCAGGGTGGGTTTGAATGTGTTTGCTTTTCACATATTGATTTGCATCACGTCTATAATTTGTATATCTACAGTAATTAGAAAGTTTCCTCTCAAACATTCTGTGCAAGAAGACATGATTCTTAGTTTTTAAGAGCCTTGATAATATATAAAATAGCAGTGACGAAAACGGAGTTGCATGCCACCCTGCCAGCTCTTTGTGAAGTCACAGTAAGGCCATAAATCACTGTGAAAGCCAATCTTCAGTTGAATGTCAGTAATGCCGATATCTGTTTTGCTTTTAAAGGAGAGATTGTTGGGGCGCCTGGGTGGCTTAGTCGGTTAAGCGTCCGACTTTCACTTGGGTCATGATCTCGCGGTTCGTGGGTTCGAGCCCCGCGTCGGGCTCTGTGCTGACTGCCAGCTCAGAGCCTGGAGCCTGTTTCAGTCTGTGACTCCCTTTCTCTCTGACCCTCTGCTGCTCATGCTCTCTCTCTCTCCTAGAAATAAAAAAAAAAAAAAAAAAAAACATTAAAAAAAATCTTTAAAAAAATAAAGGAGAGATTGTTGGGGCACCTGGGTGGCTCAGTCATTTGAGCACCCAGTTTCCGCTCAGGTCCTCATCTCACGGTTCTTGAGTTCAAGCCCTGCCTAGAGTTCACTGCTTTCCGTGCAGAGCCCACTTCAACAATCCTGTCCCCCTCTCTCTTTTTTCTCTGCCCCCCTCTGCTCATTCTTTCTCAAAAATAAACATTAAAAAAAAAAAAAAAGGAGATTGTGTTGTAAGGAGTAGAATTGGTTCTGTGAATGGCCAAATCTATAGTGTCAGCCAAGCTAGAAATCAATCTTAAAACATGAGAAAAGAGATGAGGAGAGTGATTTCTTAATAAACAGATATACTTTACTCTCCCAGTGTTACCCATTTAAGAACATCTTCGAGTATGTTCTCACTTGTAGGATCCGTATGGATTTTTCACAATATTGCCCTTTCACCCTGCATATCCTCCTTTTCCCTCAGGCTTAATAACCGCAGAAGATAGAAGAGTTGGCACAACAAACCTTCATTTAGATGTGTCTGATGCAGTCAATGTGATGGTGTATGTTGGGATCCCCATCGGGGAGGGTGCTCATGATGAAGGTATGATTTCTATAACTCACAACTTAAGGAGGTGAGGCTCAGCCTCAGGAGTAGAATCAGGTGTCGTCTTCCTCAGGGCCAGTGGCTTTTCCGAAAGCTGTCCTAGGCCTGATGCATAGTAGGTGCCCAGTGGATGTTGCTAAGTGAAAGGAGGTTCCAGGAGAGAAGAATGGTACTTGTGTATCTCTGACCAGAGTCTTTCTCTTTCTGGGAATGCTCCCTTTCCACGGAGTGTAGAGCATCCAAAAGAGGAGTGAAGAAGGAAGGGCAGCTTGACTCACTTGGTCCATTAGCCAGATAGTTGTGGGGTAACAGATGATAAAGCCAGTTTATCTGCACAGAATTGAAGCATCGAAGTGACATTTTGCTGCATTTTTACTCCTTGCCATCTCAGTATAAAATTAATATGTGGGGCGCCTGGGTGGCTTAGTCGGTTAAGCGTCCGACTTTCGCTTAGGTCATGATCTCGTGGTTCGTGGGTTCGAGCCCCGTGTCAGGCTCTGTGCTGACAGCCAGCTCAGAGCCTGGAGCCTGTTTCAGAGTCTGACTCCCTCTCTCTCTGACCCTCCCCTGCTCACGCTGTCTCTCTCTCTCTCTCCTAGAAATAAATAAAATAAAATAAAATTAAATTAATATGTGTTAATTATGGACATTTTAGAAAACGTAGAAAATGTTAAAGAAAGAAATAAGTAACTCAAGATCGCACAGCTCAGGAATTATCGGTGTCATTATTTTGGTATATTTGCTGCCACACATTTGCTTTTAATGCTATACACCTGCACATCCTTCAGTTATGCTGTCCTTTAAGGGATTATAATAGACCAGCATTACAAGCCTACCCTCTTAACTTGCCAGAGAAACTTTATGTTTCATGGCCTTATATCCATAGAACCCTAGAGTTTAAAGAGGTCTTGAGAAAGTATATGGAGTCTGTCCACTTACAGCAGGAAATAACCTGCATTTTGAACATAAGATGTGGCTAAACAGTTTGAGCAAGAAACAGGTTTTAAAAGAAAACTCTCCCTCCAAAAAAAACGTGCCATCTCTATTAAGTGAGGAAGATTTAGGGTTGCTCTTACTGTGTCTAGAAAGCTTAAATAGGAGTTTTGATTCTCTGATTCTACCTTACACTGTTCCAGAGAGACAGAGAATAGTAGAGACTAAGCTTGTTTGAATTGAACATTTTGCTTTACTCAGAGGAAGTGAAATGCCTGGTTACATGGAAAAGTAATTTTGCTCTTTTCAGAGGTACTCAAGACAATTGATGAGGGAGATGCTGATGACGTGACAAAGCAGAGGATTCATGATGGAAAGGAGAAGCCTGGTGCTTTATGGCACATCTATGCAGCCAAGGATGCAGAAAAGATCCGGGAGTTGCTCCGAAAGGTATGCCCCCGAGTAGGCTCTCCACTCATGGATTAAGGGTCTAGGGGTGATGAGACAGCCTGTTTAGGGTTTCTTGTGTGGAGTTTCTTGGCTTTAAAGACCTATACTTTTTGTCCAAATGCCCTGAAGGTCTGAATCCACACCTGTATGATGTTGAATAGAATAAAGCAGAAGATTGGTCCCAATACAGACATTGGTGTAGGGAATTGGATTTATGCTGTTAATAATTTTTATGTATTGATTTTGCCATCTTTGGGTTTGGTTATGGCTTCAGGTTGGAGAAGAGCAAGGCCAAGAGAATCCCCCTGATCATGACCCAATCCATGACCAAAGTTGGTACCTGGACCAGACCCTCCGTAAGCGACTCTATGAGGAGTATGGTGTGCAAGGCTGGGCCATCGTTCAGTTCCTGGGGGATGCTGTCTTCATACCTGCTGGAGCCCCACACCAGGTGAGTTCCACTTGGTTCCATAGCCTTCCTTATTTCTGATTTTCCTAGTAATAGATATATAAATGGCTACACTGCGCTGACAGTTCTTAAACTGCAACTTATTTTTTGCTCTTTAATTTTCTTCAGTGTAATTCTAAATGCGCATTTGAAAATTTTTAAATAAGGGAAAAAGTGAAAGTCCCAACTCAGCTACCTGTGCCATGCCCCTTTTCCATTACCTTGCCCTGCGTTCTCCAGAAGTGGCTTGTGTATATTTTTCCAGATCCTTTTCTGTGCGAATACTAACATTTTCATTTATAAATTTATACTTTTTTCTGCTTTTGTTTTTATGAAAATGGAATATTATAAGCATTTCTCAAGTTTGGGGGGGTTTGTTTTATAAACTATATCATGGATGTTTCCCATATGTTGCTGAATCTCCAAGGGCTCTTTTCCCTCTGTACTTTTCCCCTCCCAGGTGCACAATCTATACAGTTGCATAAAAGTAGCCGAAGACTTTGTATCTCCAGAACATGTAAAGCACTGTTTCCGCCTGACACAGGAATTCAGGCATCTCTCTAATACTCATACAAACCATGAGGATAAACTGCAGGTAAATAACTCCTCCTTCACCCCCACTCTGTCTCCTCATCTCCTGCTTGGCTACATACACAGGATGATCATCTGCTTTCTGAGAGTACTTTATGAGAAGTATTACTAGAGAGATGATCCTCCTCCACAGAGTATTTAATGAGTCCTCTTCCGATTTACTTTTAGAGGACATATATCTTTTAACCTAATCATTTCTGCCGTCATCTTCTGTTTCTCTGCCCCTGAGAGATAAAGTATTTCAGTGTTAATAACTGACTGATGTCTCGCAGGTAGGTGGCGAAAGCACTGTGGCAGAGCGTTCCATGCATGTTTCCAAGAAGGGCATTTCCCCAGAGCTGCTTCTCACAGCATGTTTCTGTGCATACTCCATTCCTTAATGTCCTGCTACACACTTCAATCCATGTCCCTAAGAATTGTTGGGTGCTTTAGTAGCATTAAAAAAAAAGGAAGAAGAAGAAGGAAGCAAGATTCCCTAGGCAGAACTTCAGCAATCTGAATATACAGTCTCCCAGCCTCCTGCAGGTGGATTCAGGCACCTTCAACCCTGAGTCTCCTTTTTGCTGTTCCTTTTTAAAAATTAAGAACATGGGTGCCTGGGTGGCTCAGTCGGTTAAGCTTCCGACTTCAGCTCAGGTCATGATCTTTCAGTTCATGGGTTCATTGGGCTTTGTGCTGACAGCTCAGAGCCTGGAGCCTGCTTCAGATTCTATGTCTGCCTCTCTCTCTGCCCTTCCCCTTTTTGTGCTGTCTCTCTCTGTCTCTCAAAATAAATAAACATTAAAAAAAGTTTTTTGGGGGCGCCTGGGTGGCTTAGTCGGTTAAGTGTCCAACTTTCGCTTAGGTCATGATCTCGCAGTTNATTTTGCCTCAGGTCTTGATCTCTGGGTTCATGTTCTGAGCCCTGCCTCCAGCTCTGTGCTGACAGCCTAGAGCCTGCTTGGGATTCAGTCTCCCTCTCTCTCTGCCCCTCTTGGTCATGCTTCCTCTCTCCCTCTCTCAAAAATAAATAAACCTAAAAAAAATTTTTTTTAACATTTCAATCTTAAAGTTCTTATTACAAAGTACAATCACATTGATAGATAACATTGATACTATAGATGTAATGCAAATATGCAGATTTTCACGCATATTTTCAAACCTTACCTACATTAGGTCTCTATAATACGTCACCTCCAACCCTCCCAATCCTCTGTCACTGCTCTATTTTTTTCTGTAGTATTTTTCACTGTCTAACATATTATGTATTTTTTCTGTTTGTTTGTATCCCTACTAGAATGTAAACTACTTAAGCTCCATGAAGGCAGGGATTTTACTGCTCTCTTCACTGGTTTTCCCTAGCATGATATCTGATACATACTAGGTACTCAGTAAATATTTGTTGAATTAATACAAAAAATTTTTTTAAGTTTATTCATTTTTGAGAGACAGAGTGCAAGTAAGGGAGAGACAGAAAGAGAGGGAGACACATAATCTGAAGCAGGCTCCAGCCTCTGAACCCGAGGTGGGGCCCAAACCCGCAAACTGCGAGATCATGACCTGAGCCAAAGTCGGAGGCTTAACTGACTGAGCCATCTAGACATCCCAATACAAAAAAATTTAAATAAAGAATAGCAAAAGGGAGCTTATGTGCCCAGTACCCACCTTAAGAAATAAAGCATCCTTGGGGCGCCTGGGTGGCTTAGTCGGTTAAGCGTACGACTTTCGCTTGGGTCATGATCTCGCGGTTCGTGGGTTCGAGCCCCGCGTCGGGCTCTGTGCTGACTGCCAGCTCAGAGCCTGGAGCCTGTTTCAGTCTGTGACTCCCTCTCTCTCTGACCCTCCCCTGCTCACGCTGTCTCTCTCTCTCTCTCTCTCCTAGAAATAAATAAAAAACATTAAATAAAAATAAAATAAAATAAAAAAGAAATAAAGCATCCTATACATACATATTATACAATATACACATACAGAACAACTACATTATTGAAACTTCCATATACCCTTCCCCATTCTGTCTCTTTATTTCCCTCCCCGGAAATAATTGCTATCTTGGTTTAAAACTGTCTTTTGCCTATTCACTTTATTTTAGTAACTCTTAACTATTCCTTCCTGTTTCACGTATAATATGTGTTCCTCTTAGGCAAAATAGAAAATGCAAGAACAAAGGGAGAAAATATCCAATAATCCTACCTATCCACTGTTGTTTTAGGGCATTCCTATTAGCTATAGGACCTTGGGCAAGGTTCTTAACCACAGAACCTTGGTTTCCTTGGTTTCTCATCTGTAAAAATGAGGGTGATGATAATAGAATCGACCCCATAAGACTGTGGTAAGGATTAAATGAAAGTCAACATAAAAAGCTTAGCAATAATGCCCAGCACTTACTAAATACATAGATGATGGTCATTAGGTAGCCTTTCAAATGATTTCATCATTTTTTTTTGAATATAGAGCCTATATCCTCTGTGATTTGTAAATCATTTATAGGATTGATTTGGGAAATACGCAGTCCTCATTGAAAGACTTCCTTGCTCACTAGTAGGCTTTATAGGCTGTGTAAAATATATATCTTTATTTGAGAATATAATATGGGGCTGCCATGAACTGACTGTGCTGATTGCTCTCTCCAGGTGAAGAATATCATTTATCACGCAGTAAAAGATGCTGTCGGCACCCTCAAGGCTCATGAATCCAAACTGGCAAGATCTTAGGCATGGAGAAATTGCTAACTCCCCTGTGAAGCAGGTCTTTCACTCACAACACATACAGGGAACAGCAGGGTTCTCTGCTGGAGCAGAGGCCCTTCGCTGGGAGCCAGTGTGGTCAGTATTACAAACTCTCCAGCCACTCTTTTCTACGCTGCCTCAACACTGAAGGTTGACCCAGGAAAGTCGCACTGTTCACACACAGTTTCAGACTCCAAGCCAAGGGTGCCACATCCCCATCCTGTGGTCTTTTGGGACTCTGAATTGCCTGAACCTTGCTGGGCTTTCCTGCGCATTCTCGTGACTTGAGAGTCATGGAAACCGGGAATGTGGGCACACCTTTCTTTTCTTTGTTCTCTTGTGCCTAGTTAAGTGGGAATGTGTTTGGAGGTAGGGGGAATCACATAACTGGTACAAGTAGGGGCTAATTGCTTAAACACACCTGGTGGAAGCCTGACAGTGTCTCTGCACGTGACCTCTGACACAGCCCATCCCAGGAGACGGGGTGAAGCCATTCTCCACAATCTCTCCCATGAACACTGGAGTCTTGCAGGACCCAGGGAGAACCCACTGCTTTTCCCAGGAGGCTCCAGGATTAGGAAACGTGTGTATTTAGTGAAAAATAGGTTTGTAGTGAAATAGTTACTATTTCATGAAAGTAGATATTTTTAGAATTTTTGAAATACCACAGTTGTTTTCCTGGATTATGAGGAAAGGCACATTACATTTAGTCTTCCTTTCGATAAAAATCTTTGAAGAACTATGATTTTTAGAAATCAACTGCCCATTATAGCACAAAATCAGCCAAAGCAGAATTGAAAAGAATTGGCTTTTTAGGATTCTTTTAGTTTCTTCCCTTCCCATCTCAGTCCTGTCTTGAGGGAACAGCCATCTGAGAAAGAACTTTGTCACGTCTGAGCTGTGGTGTTTTAGAGATACACACACTGGTGACGCAGGAACCATTTTCACATATTACCAGCGTTCCCTTGGGACTCCTTACATTTCTGAATGCAAAGGAAAGTTTGATTTCCTACATGAGACTTTTTGGTTTTTTGGGTTTTTTGTCCAAAAATATTTTCAGCAAAACTTTCCAACTCTGTGGAGTTTTATTAAGAATTTATTTGAAAACGATGGAATTCATTGGCCCATAGATACGTTGGAAAATGTATCTATCTTCTTTCCAGCTGTACTGTAGTACCGTGCAGGCTTGTTTATACATTCACAATTACCTTTTTTTTTTTTTTTAAATAAAAGTCATTTACTGTAGAATACGTTTAATTTCACTTTCTGTATTTTAATTTTGTTGAAGGGCTGATTGGGATTTCCATGTTCTTATTAAAAATCTAACAAATCCGTTTGGAGTCGACTAAATTCTTCTGTGCCAATCATTCTAAAAAGCAAAGACAGGTTGAAGGTGGGGTTGGAGGTAGGGGATGGTTCATTTTCCTGACCTTCATTACATTGCTGCATCCAATTACCCTTTACTTCCTGAATTTGTGCCCATTTGAGAGAGGAAATGTGCCAGGTCATTGTGGTTTATGGGTTTGTGGGGTGAAGGGAAAAGGGTAGCAGAAGAGATGGGTTTTCCATAGTTGATACTGTGTGAATGGAATGGGAAAGGTGAGGGGGTCTTTAACCTTCCTGGAGCTGCGGGGGGCGAGCACAGTGGAAGATGGCCTGAACAAGGTTTTAGGCAATCAGTCATGGGATTCCTCAAAGCAGGAGGCCCAGCTGCCCACATATGAAACATGTGGCCCTAGGTCTACCTTGGAGTTGGTAGGAAAAGACCCAAATGGGATATTTTTTTTAAGCAGCAATTAAAGTGGCTTGAGGAATAAGGACAGATTACATTCCAATTAGAAAAGGCCTTTTGAAGAGGAAGTTGTAAAGAATAGCAAGAGGGGTCATCGGAGGCTGCTTCTCCAGACTCTGTTGGAAAACATCTTCCAAAGTGTTTGAGCCTGGAAATACAATTATCAGGGTGGAAATAGACCATTGTGTGGCTCAAGGATACTGAGCTTGAATAGGACCATAACTGAAATTCAGAGGTCTGAGTGGGTCCTTTCAGCCTGGTTGGGCACGGGTAGAGGCTGTGATCACCAGAAGACTTACACCTCCACTTAAAGAATACAGAAGCTTTGAAATGGGACAGGAAAGGAAAGCAATAGGGAGAAAGGGGGTTGCAGAGGTTGGAGCTTTGTTGCTTTGGTGAAAATCAGGAGGCGGGCTAGCCTACATTCTGGATATAAATGTCTTCAGAATTAGGGCATACACTGCTGCCAGCGTTTGCTGATGGGGGTGGAACTGGAGGCCCTGGATCCATCTCAACCCAGACGTCAGGTCTCCCTACCCTTTTGTTTAAAGAGGGTCTATCCCTGGGTATTCACCTTAAGCATGGGCTCTGTTTCCCTGCAAAGCTTAGCAAATGACAACATAAAAAAACAGGTCAGAGTGGGGAATGGGTCTTCCAACAAACGGATTGATTGGTGATGGCCAAGAAGGGGTGAGGTGGACAAGTGCAACTATAACTTTGACTTAAGTTCTTTGGTGGCTGTGTTTACAGGCCCTGTAATGAGGATGGACAGTTTGTTAGTCATCAATGGGAGAAGTAGCCTGATTAAAGCAGACTTCACGGGTTCATATCTTAGCAGCATGACTTCGAGGTTCTGTGAACTTCGCGAATTATTGAACTTCCTTAAGCTTCCCATTTCCTTATCTTCAAAATAAGTATAATTATAACCTCTGCCTTATGAAATGGTCATGAGGATTCAATGAAATACTGCATGTGAAGCTCTTAGGCTCAGAGACGCTGACACAGTAAGCACTCAATGAGTCCTAGCTAATACGCCTGGGAGAATGTTTAAGCCTTTCAGCCTGATGCGGGCAAGGCAGGAGGAGGACTAAGATATGGGAGCTACGTTGTCAGAATGGAACATGAAAGCCTATAAGGACCTCAAGCCACGGCTTGGAATCCAAGAAAGATGAACAAGCGATTAGACGAAGGCACGGTGCTGAGGGTCAAAGGCGCATGCCCGGTGATAGCAGGTGCAGGGGGGCGCGCCACTGCTGCTACTGCTGCCGCCGCCACCGCCACCGCCGTTGGGCCTCCCCTTTAAGAGCCGCCGCCGCCCACGGCCCGCCGCTGCGGCAGGGACCTCCCCTTTAACCGCGGCTGCTCGGCGCTCCGCGGCCCCCGCGGCGGCTGCTGCTGTGGCTGCTTCTGCTATTGCGGCTCCTGCTGCTGCCGCCGCTCGACCTCCGGCACCTGCATCCTCGGTTCGGGCCGGGTCCCCGCCCCGCGCCCCGCCCGGCCCCGCCATGGTGTCCTGGATCATCTCTCGCCTGGTGGTGTGAGTGCGGCGGTGGCGGGGCGCGGCCGGCAGGGAGGGGGATGGGGAATGGGAATGAGGGTGAGGGGTGTTGAAGCCCAGCATGGACCGCTCCGTGGCTTCATATAACAGAGTCACCTAAAGGCACATCGTTCCTATTTGGGGTCCCCAGAGACAAGACATGCAAGTATAGGACCCAGGACCGGAGGGGGGAGCATTAGAGGAGCATAGAAAGCCTGGCTTCCCACCCCTTTTATTTTTAATTTTCGGTGTTCCTTCCCCTTCCTTCATCCTAGGGCTGGGCAAGCATGGCTTGATTTATGAAGGGGAGGCAGCATGTCCCCTCCCCCACCTAGCACATCTGGGCTGAAGGAGCAACTCAGACCTGGTCCGTCATCTTCCTGCGTGGAGAAGGCTAATGGAAGAGTGGGGAACCAGGCAGGGCCTCGTCATTCCATTGCTTAGGGCCATAGTTAGCAGCCTTGGCCTCCTCCCTCTTCTATCAGGACAGTAGAGATGAGGGCACAAGCTCTGAAGGCCCCCCCAGGAAGGACATCTGGGTACTGGGAAACAGAGATGCTTGGAGGACAAAGTGTGGGAGGTAACCGGGAGAGGATATGTGTGCTCAGCCTGGATTTGTGAAAGCCACAGAGGGGAGGGCCTTAGGTGGCCTTCATTCCAGGCTGCCAGCCACATTGTGAACCTCTGTCCCTCCTCCCCCAGGCTCCAGGAGAGAAGCCTGCCCCCACACCCCACACTTTGTCCTTGAGGACTCTACCCACCCCCCCACCCCTCTTCTCCACAGGTCTGTTAGAAAGTATCTTGCCTGTATGAGGCTGGTCCCTGTGAGAACAGGCAATACCCACACATGGTCAGGGGGCTGGGCCCAGCAGGGGTTTTGCATGGAGCTCAGTCAACCCCTCCCCTGGCTCAGGACCTTGCCCCTCACTGTCCAGTCCACCGTGGGGGACTGACACCCCAGAATTCCCTCCCCCTGCCTTCTTCCCATTCAGTGCTGTTATGTGCTTGTGTTCTGGCTCCCTGTCACTGGAGTCTCCCTCCTTCCTCTCCCCCATCCCACCTCAGAGGGAACCCACGGGCCTCATATCTCCTTGTGGCCTTCAGAGGGCCTGCCTCTCTCTTGTCTGGATGAGCTTCCTGGGAGACATCAGTCTTCTCCCTCCCTCACCTATGTCCTTATATATGGTCTCTCTAATGGGATCACTACCAGGTTGTACTCCGTTAGGGCCTTGAGCCCAGGGCCCTCTCCCGAGCTTGGTCCCAAGGGCGCTTATATGAGGGAATAAACCTTTTTGCCCCTCTTAGGGCCTCCTGCCCCTGTGCCCTCTGTTCCCCGGGCCCCCAGGGCCACAGTGGTACCTCTGATTGCCACATAGAGTACCCTGTTAGACGATATCAGGTTCCCCTACAGACCTGGCCCTGCCCAGCCTGGCTCTGAACCAGAGGTAGAAGGTAAGGGCAGACGAGTGTGAATGAGCCCAGTATCTGGAGAAGGGAGCACCCTGTTGCAGTGACCAGGCCCCCACTCCCCACAATACGGATAACCAATGATCATTGCTGAAGACACACATTGGACCCTCTGGCGTCTGGGTCTTTCTTTACCTAAGGGGCTGGAGAAAAACTGAAAACTAGAGAGGGAAGAGACATCACCTTCACTGGCTGGCAACCTCCATGCTTGTCGCCTGAGGCTTAACTGCTTTGGCCATAACCACTGACCTGAGTTCACCAGTCCAGTTGATGTGGCACTCTGGAGTTCTGTCCTTCTCCCCTTACCTACCCAGGGACTGACTGATGCAGAGCTGGGAGGGAGAGGCCACTGCTCTTGGCCGAGGGGACCAGTAACCATGCCTGCCTCCCTAGGCTCATCTTTGGCACCTTGTACCCAGCCTATTCTTCCTACAAGGCCGTGAAGACAAAAAACGTGAAGGAATATGTGAGTTTATGACCTTTATCTCCCACCCACCCCACGTGGCAAAGATAGGGGAGGACAGTGGGTCACATTACAGACAGGAGTGACTTTATGCCAGTGCTTCAGCTCTAATGAGACCTTACTTCAAGGAAGTTCCTTTGTGTTCCCTTCCCCCAGCCCTGGTGTGATCCACAGGCAAAGTTGAGGTCCTGAGTGTCCCTTCCCCACAACACCTCCAGCATAGTTGGCAAGCAGAGATGGGGTCCTACGTGTTCCCTCGAGGCCTGGTCTAACGCAGCGCTCTGTACCTTCAGGTGAAATGGATGATGTACTGGATCGTCTTTGCCTTCTTCACCACGGCGGAGACACTCACGGATATTGTGCTTTCCTGGTGAGGTCCAGCATCCCCACCCTGCATCGCAGGGTCCAGAGTTTAGACTCTCTACCCCCACCAGCCCAACAGAAGATTGAGACCCAAGGTGGAGTCCTCCCACGGTTCCATGGGGTCCTGGGTGTCTGCCCTCCCCCACTGCAGGCCTGGCTTAATCAGTAGAATAAGAGACCCAACCCCCACATTTCTATCTGGTGATAGCCAAAGCACCACAATAGAATTTAGAAAACCTGCTTCTGCCAGACATCCTGTATGACTTTGGGCAGGTTACAGCTTCCTAGGTCACAGTTTCCCTATATGTTAACTAGGCATATGATTCGATCTTATAGACATTCAGTGCTGGTATTTCAAAGCACTATTAGACTATGTTATGAACACTTGAAGGACAGAGAATCTTAATCACTATATGTAGGTTCACAGCAGGAGCTCAAAAAATATTTACTGAATGAGCAGATGCCTCTTGGAAGAGAGGACTAACAAAGCACAGAACACTAAATCAAGAGAGTTTTATGGAGAGGTAGAGAATAAAGGATGATTGCATTGGATTGTAAGTGAACTTTGAGAAAAAGAGTTTTAGCTATTTAGCTAGCTATTTAGCTAGGGGTTAGATTAGGAAAGAGTAGTGGATTAATAATTGTGAGGACAGTGAGCATACATGCTTCTTTTTTTTTAAGTTTATTTATATTTATTTTTGAGAGAGAGAACGAGAACCAGCAGAGGGGAGGGGGGCTCAAACTCACACGCTCTGAGGTCATGACCTGAGCCAAAGTCAGATACTGAACTGACTGAGCCACCCAGGTGCCCCTGGCATAGATGCTTCTTGACACAAACAAAGGAGAGTGCGTTGTGAGGATGTAGGAGACGTGAAGGAGTCTGGCCTGAGGAGAAGGAGCCAGGGAATGGACAACAGTCCTTAAAAGCAAGAGGCAAGTCATGGCAGCAAAGGATGAGATCCAGAGCACAGCTGGAGAAGCTTCAGTCTTTCTCGTGGGAGGAAGGGCAGGAGGAGAAGGAGGTAAAGACCCAGGAGTGGACCTGGGAAGTTAGAGAGCTCGCCCTGGTATTAGCCCTGGGACAGACAAACAGGAGTGTTCTGTCAGAGTGGGAGGCCTGGGACTCCAAGAGAAAAGTGTGCGGAGAGCCACTACAAGGGGAATTCTGCTGGAGGCACTTCTCACCATCCCACTTGGGAGTCTCAACTGTACCTCTCATTTTCCTTGAGACTAGAAATGCCAAGGAGTACCTGTGTGGCTCAGCCGGTTGAGCATCTGACTCTTGATTTCGGCTCAGGTCATGATCTTAAGTTCCAGCCTCTCATCGGGCTCTGCGCTAATATCCTGGAGCCTGCTAGGGATTCTCCCTCTCTCCCTCTATCTCTGCCCCTCCCCTGCTCATTCTCTCTCTCTCTCTCTCTCTCTCTCTCCCCCCCCCCTTTTTCTCTGTTTCTCTCAAAATAAATAAACTTAAATTTTAAAAAAATTTAAAAAAGAAAAGAAAGAAAAGAAAAGAAATGCCCAGTCTCCTGAGCCACATGGGAACCCCAGTGCACTAAGAGGTGGGGGACCAGGCAAGGTCTTGCAGGGGATCAGCTCACCTCCTGACTCCCTATCCCACGCTCTGCCACTTGCCTCTGTTCTACCCACAGGTTCCCCTTCTACTTTGAGCTCAAGATCGCCTTTGTGATATGGCTGCTGTCCCCTTATACCAAGGGCTCCAGCGTACTCTACCGCAAGTTCGTGCACCCGACACTGTCCAACAAGGAGAAGGTTTGCCTCCGCTCAGCTGACTTTCTAGCCTGCCCCAGGCCATGGCAGCCCAGTGCCTGCAGCCATGTACATTCCTGGCTCTCCTTGTGGGCCCCCACAACCTGGAGTGATCTGGCAGGACCCTGACCTCCTGAAGCAGGCAGTGCCTTTGTCCATGTGTGAACAAGGGCAGGGCAGGGTCTGACCATCAGGGACCACCTCTCACTTCCTACTCCTTCCCCTCCCACCCCTCAGGAAATCGACGAGTACATCACACAGGCCCGAGACAAGAGCTATGAGACCATGATGAGGGTGGGCAAGAGGGGCCTGAACTTGGCTGCCAATGCCGCAGTCACCGCTGCTGCCAAGGTGAGATGGGGCAGACCAGGCTCCCCGGGCCCCACCTAGCTCATTTCATCACCCTGGCCGAGCCTCTTTGCATCTACCCTGTCCTTGGTGCTGTGATGGTTTGGGGCTTGTGCAACTCAGAGTTCTAGGCCTGGTTCTACCACCTTCCAGCCAAGTGACTTCCAGTCTCTGAGTCAGTTTCCTCAACTGTCCAAAGGGAAAGTATGGCCCCAGCCTGTCAGTGCTGCCATAGGACTGGGTGAGGACAGTGTGGGGAAAGCATTGAGCTCGGTGGCTGCCCGGTGCTCCATAGTGACCTCCATCTCCACCCCGCCCCTTCCTCCGGTTCTCCCGGTGCGTGGTGGTGACCCTAGGGCCAGGGGGTGCTATCAGAGAAGCTCCGAAGCTTCAGCATGCAGGACCTGACACTGATCCGGGATGAGGATGCACTGCCCCTGCAGGGGCCTGACAGCCGTCTCCGACCCAACCCTGGCAGCCTCCTGGATACCATTGAGGACTTAGGTACAGGCAGGAGCCAAGACTGGGCAGAGGGAGGGGGGACCACAAGGGCATGGAAGCCAGGTAGGAGAGCCACCAGACCCATGTTCTTTTTCCCCCAAACCAGGAGATGACCCTGCCCTGAGTTTAAGGTCTAGCACAAACCAGACAGATCCCCGGACAGAGACCTCTGAAGATGATATGGGAGACAAGGCCCCTAAGAGGGTCAAACCTGTCAAAAAAGTGCCCAAAGCTGAGGTAAGAGCCCAGGCCAGAGCAGGGGGAAATGTGGAGGGGATGTGACCCCAATCTGAACCCTCTGACTTCTTCCCTCCTTCCCACAGCCACTGGCTTCCAAGACACTGAAGACCCGGCCCAAGAAGAAGACTTCTGGTGGGGGTGATTTGGCTTGAGGTCCTTAACCCCCCCTCTGGAGGCTGCGCACTGTGCCAGTAACCCACATGCCTCCAGCCCCAGGGCCCCTCAGATGGCTGTTTCTGGTGCCTGCCCAGTGACCACTCCTCTGGAAGGGCTTGGAAAAGAGGGAGGAGGCCCTGCTATGGGGGTGAAGGGTAGAGGCTGGAGGAGTTACTGAAGACTGAGCCACCTCCAAGGAGGAGGGGGCTCCTTAGAGCCCAAACTGCTATGCTTCCCACTCCAGTCCTGCCCCCACCCACCCAGTGCCTTGCTGAAGACCATGGCCATCCCCTTTTCTTAGGTCCTAATATGCCCCCCAATGCTCTCTCTGGGCTGGGGGGACAGTCACAGCCCAGACTGACCAGAGATGAGCCTGAAGGCACCCGGGAGACAGGGAGGGAGAGGGGAAGGCTTCTGAGAACTTGTGGCACAGCCCACAACTGTGAATGGAGGACAGGGGCTTAGCGTGTGCTTAAATAACCAGGATGGCCAGGCCAGAGCTGCAGCTGGGGGCATTGGGTAGGGCTGTGTGCTACATGTCCCCACTAAAAAGAAGTGGGGTTCTATGGTGTGCGTGTGAGTGTGTGTGTGTGTATATCTTTCTAGACCTAGGGCTGGGGAGATTTTGGGTAAAGGACTTTCCTGCCAGCAGTGACCGCCCCCCAACCTAAGCCCCACAGCTAGCTGGCCCTTACCCGCTTTCAGCCCTTCCTCCTACTCCTAGAGCCTCAGAGGACCTCAGCCCAAGAGAGAATGAGGCTCAGAGGGCCTCTTACCTCCTCCTCTTCCTTTGATACCCTTTCGCCTCCTCCCATTCCTGCCCTGCTCTTGGGCTGGGCTGATCCACCCCCTCAGGGCCCATTGTAGAGGCCCCTGCTGAGCCAGCTCCTTTCCTCCTCACCTGGGGGCCCATCTTCCTTTTCCCCAGAGTCCACTTCCTGTGCCAAGCAAACTGGGCCCCGTGTGAGCAGACAGACCCTTATTAGCCCAGTTTTTGCCCCATACTGTACCCCAGCTTCTGCCGTGGCTTCAGGAGGAATGTGTGAAGAAGAAAAGAAATTTTGGAGCCAAAGTGCTTCCAATTCTGTGAAAAGAGTGCCCATTGGACCTTTGGCACTGGATGAGCCAATAAACCAAATTCTGGCACCTCATGTGTTTTGGCCTTTGTGCTTTGTTCTTACCCCTCCAGTCCAGAGGTGAGAAGGACCTCAAGAGAAAAGCAGGCCTCAGCTATAGGAATGATGGGGGAAGAGGTCAAACTGAGATCCAGGAGCACTGATCTCCAAGATCAGAGATAGGCTTGAGCTGATTCATCTGGGAAAATGGTTTGGGGGTTCAAGATACAGCCAGAAGAGTAGGGGGGACCATGACTTATGAAGGACTAGGGAACCTTACCTTCTAGGTTGTCTTGTCCCTTGGAATTCTGCCCACAGACCTCCTTTCCCAGTGGACCTCCTGGTACCTTATGGAAAGTGTCAGTATAAGCTCTGAGGACAGAGACCCCCCCATGAGGCTCCCAGGGAAGAGGGAATAGGATTTGGGGGCTGCTGGGCACAGAATTGGTTGGCCACACTGCCTAGAAAGGCTAAAGAATGTTGGAGGAGGGCTGAGAGCCAGAGACTCTGAAGGGAGGAGACAGGTAAGGCTGAGGAAAGAGGTAGAGATGGGGAACCAGCCTCATGGCGCATGTCTGAGTCTGGAGACAGAGAAGGATGACAGGACACCAAGGGCTGGAGACAAAGAGACAGTCCCTGTGGCCCCAGGAGGGAAGGTTTGAGCCCTGGGATGCTGGGCTAGGTTGGAGAAGACAAGGAAGGAGGCTGTGGGGCATGGAGTCTGAGTCCTTGGGAGATAGAGCCAAAGCCACCAGGGGC
The DNA here is from genome assembly GCF_008692635.1 of Crocuta crocuta. Classification (NCBI taxonomy): domain Eukaryota; kingdom Metazoa; phylum Chordata; class Mammalia; order Carnivora; family Hyaenidae; genus Crocuta; species Crocuta crocuta. The sequence continues at coordinate 10,896,914 of NW_027530640.1, forward strand.
CAAGGGGAACAACTGGCTGGGGATGAGCCCTGAAAGGCAGTGTCCAAGAGAAGGGAGAGGATGGCAGAAGAGCAGAGACAGCATGGGAAGAGAAAAAAAGGAAAAGGGTGGAGAGGGAGGGGGGAGAGAGCAAGGCAGGGAGGAGGATGGGAGAGGGGAGCAAGGAGCAAGAAGCAAGAAGAAACAGCAGTGCAGCCTTGTGGAGGAAAAATGAAGGAAGCAGAGCATCGAGTGTGGCAGAAGGTATGTGGGGACCTAGCCCCAGGCTCTGGACCCCACGTTTGGCAAAATGCCCCTACAGCAGAATTCCTTCCCCTTTCCCTGGCATCACAGAGGTATGTCCTCTCCGGCCTCACACTCAGACCAAAGTAGCCAAGAACCTCCTGAACTGAGGTCACAGTGGAGGTGGGGTGTAAAATGCCCTTTTCATCTTCTTTGGAATCCTCCAGTCAACAGCTCTCTGAAGGTCATTCCTTTCACCACTGGCCTCTGAGCAAACTGGCCCCTTCCTCTAGAAAGGAGAGGATGTGTTAGGGTAGAATTCAGGGGAGAGACTCCTTTGTTCTAGAAAGATCTCCAGAGAGTAAGATGCTGCAGTCTCATGCTAGCAGCTACCATATGGCCAGGAAACCAGGTTAGTCCCTCCCTAACCTAAATCCCACTTGCTGCATAACACACAAAGATGCACCAATGCACATGTGCACACACAAATACACGCTTGCACCTACAGTGACCACTTGCTAAGAAGGTCACTGCCAGATTTCCTGCTGCCAGGCTCTCCATGCACATCTGGGTTTCTCTGTGTCAACAGGAACATACTCAGATTTCCGAGCTCCTTGGTCCGTTGCCATGGAAACATTCAGTCAGTCTCCTAGAACTCGGCACAGGGCCTGGCCCCTGTGGTGCAGGGGAGGAGGGAAGAGACGGAGGATGACAAAAAGATGGAGGGATCGGCTCCTTGGAGGGGCGGGCAGGACACATTTGGGTCTAGGTGACATCTTGCTATCTCATTCTCTCTTGGGACCACCTGCCCTCTCCCCTCTTCGTCAGTAGACCTCTAAGCCAGGGGAGTGGGGAAGAGATGTCAGAACAGATGTGTGGAGGATACTGGATCAGTGCCCGGGTCCCCAGTGGGCATTGAGAGATACTAGCTTTTGAGTGGGAGCTGAGGTCTAGCCCTGTGTCCCACCGTCTTGGGGACACTGGGTAGTCCTCCAGACCTGAGGTCCCTGGAGAGAATGTCCTCAGGGCTGGAACTGCTTTAGCTGGCTCTCCCTCTCTTTCTTGTATGTGTCCCACACCCAAAGAACCTGCTTAAAATGGGATTTCCAGGCTGTGACGTCAGAGGAAAGCCAGCAGCTCCAGCCTGTGCCAGCTCTTTCTTAATCAGCAGAGCTGAGCCCAGTCTTGCTCACCCTGGAGGAAAGGGGGTTGGCAGAGGAGGGAGGGGCTCTGAGGGCTCTAGGCCATGGTCTCCATATGAGAGGCATCCATGATAATAGGGAGAGACTCTAATAGGGAGAGGCAGGCCACTGCTGGCTTTCCCACTGCCTTAAATTTCAGCCATTTTGTGACCATTTCCCTCCCAAATTCCTCTAGTTTTTCCCTCTCTGAGCTGAGATAGGCCTGGTAGAGGATGGCACTTCAAGCATTAGAGCCATTTGCGCTCTGCCTGAGAACTTGTCCAGTATCTAGGCTGGAGACAGGGATGGGTGGGAGGGATGCCTGCAAGGACGGGGGAAAAAAAGGCCACTAGGTGGCGCGCCTCACTCCCAGTGTGGGATTCCCCGCCCCTTCAGGGGAGAATCTTTTCCTGCTGTCAGTCAGCTTTAAGGTCTGGTGAGCGGGATGCTTCATGCTCCACTCCCTGGAGTTGCAGGTTCATGAAGAAAACATCCTTGCAGGTGCATGCAACAGCTATGGATTTTCAAGCAATCACTTCCTTAACCTCCTGAGCCACCCAGGTGCCTCAAGCAATCACTTCCTAAGCCCAGATTGTGGGTCCACTCCCTGTACACTCCCCAGGAGAATGTCAGTCCCAAAGGACAGGTACTCCCTTTGGGTGAGAATCAGGCACCATTCTGGAAGCAGGGAAGTTGCCAAGATGACCCTGGAAGGGCCCTGAAGCCCAATGGACCCAATATGAGTTTCTGAAATGACATCTAGAGAGGCTACTGGAGCTAATTTCAAGGTCAGGTGAGGAGAGGGACCCAAGAGGTGGCAAGGGGTAGGGACCTTGGGAGGGACAGGCTAGGCCCGCAGGGAGGGCAGCTCACCTGGCTGCAGGATTCCCTGGGTATGATTTCCCTGATGGCAGTAGTGGCAGTCCCAGGCCGGGTCCATGTTTTCCTGTTTCCTGCCCCTTCCCTTATTTTTATATCACACACTATGAAATTTAAAAAGGATAAAAAAGACCCTAATTTTCAAATTTGGAATCCCAGGGTATTTCTGCAAGAACCAAGGTTGGGCCTCCAAGGTTGGGCCTCCTACCTTTCCCTGACCTCTTTCCCAAACTGACCCCACCAGTCCTGCATCCCTAATGAATTACCCTCTGCTTTTGTCCCAGCCAGATGAGTGATCAATAAATAATGATGCCTGAAATATTGATGGTGAGTTTTACACTAGCATCCCTTAGCTGTGCCTGTCAGTGGGGAATTTGAGAGCTGACAGAGAAATGCATGGCTGCCTAAAGAGCTCTTTTCTATCTCCGCCAAGAGAGGGTCTTTCTTTGCCAAGACTTCAACCTGTTCCAGTCTCAGCCAGAATCATGACTTATTCCCAGCAAGTAAGACAAGGAAAGATCCCCCAAAGACTCAGCCAGCAACCTCCATCCAACCTGGTAAGAGTCAGGTAAGCTAAGCCAAGCAGAGACCCTTCCTGATACTCTCAAGACAGAGAGATCTCATTTCCTCTGTTCCATGTCCTTCTTGGAGCTGCCAGGTCTAGCTCTCTGAGCAGCAACTCAGAAGGAGATCTGCAGGTTCCCTGTCACCCAGGTTGATTGCTTAGAGCATGAACAGAAGGGACTCACATGCTCCCAGGCTTCTCTGGCTCAAGTCACTGTCATCTAGTTTTGTTGTCCCCAGAAGAAGGGAGGGGAGAGGAAGAAGCAGGTGGAAACCCTTAAGCCCTCTTGAGCCTGACTCACCCAATGCCAGAGCCCTCCTTGGCAGAAGCTAGGTACACTCAGACCTTTGCGTGCACAGTGCCTCCTGCCCAGGCACTCTTGTTCTGCTCCACTTGGTCAGCGACTGCATGCACTTCAAGTCTCAGTTTAGATGCTACGTCCCTGCCCCATCCCGTCCTGGTCCCTATGGCATCCCGCTCTTCCTCCCTGGCACCTCCCCGTTTGGTCATTGCCTGTTTCCCCACCAAGCTGAAAGCCAGGGCATAGGCAATGGGGTCTATCTGGTTCACCACTGTTTTCCCAGCCTCTAGTAGGGGTCCTGGCACACAATAAGCACTCAGCACATCTTTGCGGAATGTTCGAATGATGCCTCTTTAGCACTTTTTCCACTCCTGAAAAAAGCATCGGCCTTCAAACTTCAGCGTCTCTCTTGGCTGAGCTGTTTGCCTGTACCGGAGGATGGGTGTCTGCGCTAAACAGCAGCCCAGATCAGCCTCCTTTGCTCTCACTCCTCCTGCATGTGCTCATGCTCATTTGCTCTCCTTTCTCTCTCACACACACACAGATGGGAGTCAGCTTTCCAGCCACATTCAGTTCTCACTTTAATTCAAAAGCTAAATTGGGAAGAAGAGCAGCTTCACACTCCCAATTTAGCCTGGGAGAGAAAAAGGGAGACAGCCTGGATTTGCCAGGGAAAGGAGAAAGTTGGGTGTGGGGTGGGGAGTGGTGGCAAACATACCCATAGCCCAAGGGAAGACAATGAAACCCTCACTACCCAGCTCCTAAAAATAAACCATCCACAGCTATGACCCCAGAGTGACCCCTATTAAGCCTCTTTCCCATTCGAGTGCAGCCATTCCGGGCATTCCCCCAGTCTCGGGTGGGATTAAGGGAAGCAGAGGAGACTGTGGTTATTAAAACTGACAAGAGGGAGATGCTGCTGCTTTGGTCACTGGTAGTACGAAATCAGGAAGTCCTTCTTAAATCTAACTTTAATCCCTCTTGTGATAGCTGAAGTAGATGATGAATAAAACCAGAGTCTGCAGATAGTTGCCCACTAATATTCATAGTAGTATTCACAATAGTCAAAAGGTGGAAACAGAGGCGCCTGGCTGGCTCAGTCATTTAAGCATCCAGCTCTTGGTTTTAGCTCAGGTCATGATCTCACAGGTAGTGAGTTCGAGCCCTGTGTGGGGCTCCATGCTGGCAGTTTGGAGCCTGTTTGGGATTCTTTCTCTCTCTCCTTCTCTATCTGCTTCTCCTCTGTTCATGCAAAATAAATAACCAGTCGAAACGTCCATCAACAGATGAAGGATTAAACAGAATGTGGTATATACATACAAAGGAATATTATTCAGCCTTAGGAAGGAATGAAGTTATGACACATGCTACAACATGAATGAAGCTCAAAAACATTATGCTTGATATAAGACAATCAAAAAAGGACAAATATTATGATTCCACTTACATGTAGTACCTAGAAGAGACAAATTCATCGAGACAGAAACTATAATAGAGGTTACTAGAGGGTGGTGTGAGGGAGCAGGATGGGGAATTCTCATTTCATGGGTACAGAGTTTCTGTTTAGTAAGATGGAAAAGTTCTGGAGATGGATGGCGGAGCTGGTTGCACAACATTGTGAATGTACTTAATGTCACTGAGTTGTACACTTAAAAATTATTAAGCTGGTGGGATGCCTAGCTGGCTGGGTCCGCAAAGCCTTCACTGTTCAGTCACTGAGTCCTGAATTGAAGCCCCACGTTGGTCATAGAGTTTACTTTTTAAAAAAATGATCAGAACGGTAAATATTATGGTATGTATATTTTATAAATATCTTTATTTTATTTTATTTATTTTGAGAGAGAGAGAGAGCACACGCAGAGGAGGGGCAGAGAGAGAGGGAGAGAGAGAATCCCAAGCATGCTCTGAGCTGTCAGCACAGAGCCCAATGACACAGGGCTCGATCCCAGGAACCCTGAGATCATGACCTGGGCTGAAACTCAATTCGGACTTAAGAATCGGACACTTAACTGACTGAGCCACCCAAGCGCCCCTATGTCATGTATATTTTACCACAAGACATTTTTTTAAGAAGACAGAGTCCACTGTTGGCTTGAAGACTGTCACCTTGTCATGATGGCTCTCTCTGAGGCATGATCAGAGGGAAACCAAGCCCTAGAAGTTCCAAAGATCCTCCTCCCTTTACTCACAGGAACAGAGAGCTGCTTCTGCCTGGAGTACAGAGAAAAACCCTCTGGGGACATTCCCAAGGATGGGAGTTAGCGCTTCCTACCTCTTAACTCCTCTTATCAGTATGATAATCTGGAGGGAAGCTCTTCTTCCTGGTTCTGCATTCCAGCATCCTTTTCAGTCACTTCTTTTGACTTTACCCTAAACAGGGTTCCCATATGGGTGGCAGTAAAGGGAGAGTTAGAGAAGGAAAAAAGAGAAGACCTTACCCTCCACCCTCTCCCACTACCCTACGGCCACTGTACCAAGGAAAAGGGATGCATGCACCTTTGGGCTGAGCTGCCTGCCAGGAAATCCTTGCTCTCTGCCTCTGACTGGGCAGCCCCTAAAGGGAGTATGTGATAGCTGGTACTGATGCATCCAGACCTCACCCCCTCTCCTGGAGGACTACATAGTTTCCTGGCTGGTCTCCCCACCAGCACTCCCTACCCAGCTTCCTGCAAAATGGCCAGTTGGCTCTCCGACTGCCTGGGAAGCACTTCAGTGGGTAGGAGATGGATTAGGGGCTCCCACAATCACTATGCTTCCCCCACGATAGCACATTTCACACTATTGTAATTGCCTGTTTGTCTGTCTCCCCCACCATACTATGAACTGCAAAAGAGGGAGTCACCTTTTTACTTCTTTTTGTATCTTTAATGCTTAGAGGAGCAGATGATTGATGAGGAACTGTTGAAATGACCTGTTCACATGTCTGTTGGCCCTACTCAACTTAACTCAAGAATCCCTAAAGGGTGCAAGCTTTGTCCAGTTCATTCTGGGACCCCAGAGGATGTGTTGTTCTTGGTATGACTTTGGTTTCAGACAGAGGTTCTGGATTGGAATCCTGGCTCCCTCATTGCTCAGTTCTCTGACCTTAATCAAGTCACCTGCCCTCTCTAAGCCCCCCTCCTCATCAATGAAATGGGAGTGAGAATGGTACCTACTTCATGAGGTATTGTGAAGACAAATGCCTGTCAAATGTTTAGCACAGAGCCTGTCACATTGTAAAAATGTTTTGTGGGTGAGGTGGGGGTAGAGAATGCATCTAGAGATTAAGGAGAATCAAAAGAAACAAGCACGCACAGCTAATGGCTTCATCCTGGTATTTGGAGGGTGAGGCCAGTGCCCCAGTGGCACAACCCCAGGGGCTGCCTGTCCCCTCCTTCCCTTCCCCTCCCACCAGGTCTGCAGAGTCCAAGCTCACCCACCATGAAGCTGAGCAGCCCCAGCGCTGGGCTGGGCGGTAGTGAGGGGCCAGAAATAACCGCCGTTGCTATTCCTGCTTTTCTAGGCTGGATGGGAACGCTGCCTCTCTCATCTAAAGGCTGCTCCAGACTTCCTGCACATCACTGGGCTCTTATGTAACGCTCCCCTCCCTCTGCCTGCCCAACACGCTTCCAGAGATTTCTGCAGCCAGCTTTGCTGCACACTCAGTTGAGGGATGGGGGGAGCAGAGAACCCACCACAAGCCAGATTGTCCATAAGTCTAGGGTCCTGACAGCCCCAAGACTGGGAGAGGGGCCTCACAGCACAGGGCAGAGGGACTGATGTCCAAGGAAAGCAGCGTCTTTCTGCATCTGCAGGTTACTCTGAGGCAGAAAGGACCAGGAGAGCCCTATCTCAGTGTTTGTCCACTCCCTCTGCCCATAACAGACACTCTGTGCCAAATTATTATGCCTCAGTATCTCCATTTTAGGCCTAACTTGTGTCTGGCACACAACTCATTGCCAGACTCTGAGGACAGCAACCCAGACCCCAACTCTCTCAGGCAGATCCCCTAATCTTGGTCAAATCCTCCATGCTCTCTTCCCTGCAGCTACTAGATCCCACCCAGAACATGCCAGGGACCCTCTTCAGAGCCAGGGGTCTCCCTGTGCCTCAGGCCTCAGCATCACTCTACATGAGCCCTTCTTAGAACTTGCCCTGCTCTGGGCACCTGGGTGGCTCACCCGGGTAAACATCTCACCCTTGGTTTCGGCTCAGGCCTGATCTCACCGTTCGTGGGATTGAGCCCTGTGGTGGGCTCTGTGCTAACAGCATGGAGCCTGCTTGGGATTCTCTATCTCCCTCTCTTTCTGCTTCTCTCTCTCTTTCTCTCTCCCCCCCCCCCCCCCCACCAAAAAAATAAACATTAAAAGAACATTAAAAAAAAAAAAAAGAGAGAGAACTTGCCCTTCTCCACCTGTCTTAGGACTCAGGGTTCTCTTCTGGCACCCAGTTTCCCCATCTGTAATTGGAGCAGATACAATGGCTTCACTCGCCAACACCCTGAGGGAACTTTCTCTTTCTTCTTTCCTCGTCATTCTTCATGTCTTCATTTCTCTCCTTCTGTCAGTGCACTTTCTGTCCCCTCACTCCACCCCCTGCCAGATCTGGCCTCTCCAAGTTTCTCCTCACCCCTCACAACCCTTCACAGAGTGGTAGTAGAGCTGCCCCCAGACCTATTGAAGGCCAGGCCCTCCATATTTCCGGCAGAGCCCATCAGCCATCGGAAAGTGTGACAGGCACCCCAGACGGAACTGAAGAGAGTCACTTCCTGAGCCCCAGGCTGGCCACAGCAGTGGCAAACCACGATCTGAGCAGCACATGTGGGTGCTGACGTAGCAGGGGTGAGGAGGAGGAAGTGGCAATGGAAAAAGGGGCTTGTTTTCCTCTGACAGATGCAGGGTGCTCAGCAATGGGTAGAGTTCCTGAGACATGATGGTTCTCACTGGTTTTTGCTTGGAACCTCAGGTGCCCTGGGCAAGCTCAGTTCCGCTGTCACCTCTGCGCCCTACTCCTCTCCTGTTTGCAAGGAAAGTCAGAGTGTAGACTGCAGCCCAGACCTGCCCACCCTCCAAGAGCCTTTCATCTTTGCCAGGGCTTCTGGCACCAGTCACCCAAGATGCAAGGTGTGAGTCCCACACTCTCCGTAATGCTCCTGGAAGCCCTGTGGATCCCAGGTCAGGCTGCAGGAGTGACGCTGAGTCTTCTTTACCTTCACCTTGGCTTCCATGAGGCCCCAGGCTGGTTGTCCCATCAGGGTTGTTGGTCACAAGTTAGGTAGGTGCTCGAAAGTCCAAATGAGATTTGACTCCTTGGGAGGGGTTAGTTCTTTTCACTATCTTCTCCTCGCCTTCCAGCCCTCCCCCAGCCTCTACCCATCACAACAAACAGGGGTGTGCCATTGCCCAGAAGACAGACCAGAGGAGAATGGGGATAACCTAGATGCCTACAGTCGTATTGTTGAGAAGGCAGATTGAGAACATAACCCTATCCAGGGAGGAGGCTCTCAGGCCCTCCTTCTCACTGGTTTCCCAGTCACAGAGAGGGCTAAGGTCTGCACAGTATGTTGGGGCTTTGAGGCAGCTCCTCTCAGTGTTCTTCAGGGGCCTACATCATGAAGGCAGAGCAAGGTGGAAAAGACCACCTCCTCCTCTGTACAAGCTCTAGAGGTCAGAATAGGGAGATGAGGGTGGAGGGGTACAGTTGAGCCCTAAACATTCTCACTGCCCATACCTTAGCCTGAGGCCCTAATCACAGCCTTTCCCTCCTGAGGCCTTTGCACAGCTGTTCCTTTTGCCTGCAATACCCTCCCCACCACACTCCTTTATGCACAGTTGGTTTCCTCTTATCCTTTATGTCTCTGCATAAATGTCACCTCCTCTGAGATGCCTTCCCTCACCTCTCCAGTATGTTTTACTTACCATAATCTGAAATCATCCTTTTTATTTACATAGCTGTTTACTTGTGCCACTGAATAGCAGTTTCCTGGAGGGCAAAATTCCATCTGCTTTATTCATTGCAGAATCGCCAAGACTTAGAATTCCTTCTGATACAAATAAGGGCCAATAAACCCTTTTTTTAAAAAAAAATCAATGTTTTTTGTTTCTTTTTTTTAAATGAATGTTTTACTCAACCTTACTTCCTGCTATCTCCCAATCGAAACCCTCTGTACCCTAGCCCTTTTTTAAAAAACGTTTATTTATTTATTTATTTAAGCTTATTTATTTATTTTTAGAGAGAGACAGTGTGAATGGGGGAGGGACAGAGAGAGAGGGAGAGAAAGAGAATCCCAAGCAGGCACTACACTATCAGTTCAGAGCCCGATGTGGGGCTCGAACACACAAAACTGTGAGATTATGACCTGAACTGAAACCATGAATCAGACACTTAACTAATTGAGCCACCCAGGCACCCCTTAGTGTTTATTTATTTTTCTAAGAGAGATAGTGAGCCAGGGAGGGGCAGAGAGGGAGACAAAGGATCTGAAGCTGACAGCAGAGAGCACAATACAGGGCTCCAACTCACCAACCATCTGATTGTGACCTGAGCCAAAGTCAGACACTTAACACTTAACCAACTAAGCCACCCAGGTGACCCTTAGCCCATCTTTTTCCAGGCAGACCACACAAAGACTGTCCTGGCCACCCTACCCCCAACCCTGACCTGAAAGTGCTTCACTTCCTCACCGCAACATTTGGTCCTTGTCATGTTCTCTCTCCTCTAAAATCTCTTCATCATCTTCGCCCCTTTCCCTGGAATCTCTCCCTCCTCTTATCTTCTGTGTTATTCAGCACAACTGACATTTGGTGGCTAACAGGGCTGTTTCCTATTCTCAATTCTCTTGCAACATGGAATCCAGTCTTCCTTCTACCTAATGGTAAGCTCCTTAGAGACAGGGGCCTATGCCATAGGCCTTCCCAATCCTTGCCCACAGAAAGTCCTCAGAAAAGTTCTTTGTTGTGGATAATGGGTATATGAATCAGAAATTGCTGGATTGTGAGTAACAGAAACCGAAATTAGCCTATTTTATTAAATAAAAAAGGAATGCATTGGCCTGCATAACTAAAACCCCAGGGGCACCTGGGTGGCTCAGCCGGTTGTTGAGTGTCTGACTTAGGCTCAGGTCACGATCTCACTGTACGTGGGTTCGAGCCCCACGTCGGGCTCTGTGCTGACAGCTCAGAGCCTGGAGCCTGCTTCCGATTCTGTGTGTCCCTCTCTCTCTGTACCTCCACTGCTCATTATCTGTCTCTGTCTCTCAAAAATAAATACATGTTAAAAAATAAAAGAATAAAAAATAAAAACCCCAGGCTATATCCAAAGAATTGTTGTCTGTCGGTAGAACCTTCTATGTTTTCCTCTGCATTGGCTTCATTTTCAGGTAGGCTTTCCAGTCTTCATGGCAAGATGGCCTCCAGGCTTATATTCCATTGGCTTAGTGCCATCAAGGAGAGAACTGTCCTTTTTCAAGAGTTCCAGAAAAAAATCCCAGAAGTGATTCTCACTGGCCTGGTTTGGGTCATGTGCCCATCAGACTCAGTTGCTATGACTAGGAACATGGAATGGTACTAGACTGGAGCATCCTAGATGGATGGCCAGGTGTGGGTGACATACCCATTCCTAGGTCTAGAACTGGTTGTCTTCCTCCAGCCACATGAACTGGAGTTTCCTTTGGGAAACCACTGTCTGGGGAGCAATTATGAAAAGAGAGAGGAATTGATGTTGCATATGCAAAACAAAAGATATAGACCATAAGGATTTCCACTGCCCAGCTTCAGCGAGGACCTGAAGATAACTTAGGTCAACTTCCACGTGAGAATCATAGGGAAATTGGTTTGCTCTGCTCTGGCTGTGCTCTTGGGGTGTGAGCAGCTCCCCAGGGACAGAAGGAGGATCTAACTAAGATGAGGAATCTGCTCCGTTCAGTTCTGGCACTCACAAGCTCAGAAAAATTGTAACTCAGTAGGTCTAGGTATAACTTCTTTTTTTTTTCCTCTCAGAGTTCCACAGGTGATTCTGTCACACAAGCAAGGTTGGAAAATTCTGCTTAGGAAATGTTCTACTGCAGCAAGAAAGATTCGAATTAGCTCTTCAGGACAATGTCCCCTATGTTAGAATTGGAATGTTTCTCCCTTTCTGCACAGTTTTTCAGAAAAGGATCGCTGGAGTTTGCTTGGAAGCTGAAGATGGGTGGGTGAATTGTGGGTGACCCTGTGTCAAAAGCCCCTGAAAATAACAATAGCCACTGTTTATTGACTGGGGATTCCAAGGCAGGCACTGTTCTTTGGGACTTGAGAGATGTCAGTTCATGGAAGTTTCAGTTTTTCACAATTCTTCCATATGGGTATCATTAACATTAGCTCTATTTTACAGTTGAAGAAAGCGAGATACAAAAAGCCTGGCCAACATACCCCACCGGAGAGTGGGATTCAGACACAGGCCATCTGATACTGACTGGCAGGAGGCCTCAGAGAGGTACATCACTCGTGCCCCCAATAGACAACACGGGTAGGCGTTGGGAGTGGGCCTCTCACCACGCCCTAGCCATTTGGGTAGGGGAGCTCAAACTAAGAGCACACAGAAATAGGGTTCATTGCTAGATTCCTTAAATAGATTTTTATAAGAAAATATGTGTGTCTGTGCATGTGCGTGGGCGTGTGTGTTTGTGTGTGTGTAGAAGATAGAGAAGGATGACGCCCAAGAAAGTTATTGGTCCCCCTCCCCATTTAAACCCTTGACTCCAACCTGTTTGGGTTCACAGGGACACCCCCCTCCAGACCTATCCCCCTCCCCCGTCTCTCCCTGTGTCCTCAGCACCCTCCTTCCGCACACATATGTTGTGCTTTCTTTTTAAATTCAGAATAACAGCACCTTCCTTGGATTCAGAGCTAGAGCAGGAGCCTTCCCCTCTCGAAATCCCTATTTTCTTTGGGGTGAGCTTTTAAATGCGGGGGGTAGGTATGGGACCGAAAGGGCTTCCCCATTCGCGTCCTGCTCCAGAGACCTGCGGAAATCGTTCCCGCCTAACCNCGCCCGGAGTCTGGGCGCCTCGGCGGTGGCGGCTCCCCAGGGACTGCAGGGAGAGCCCAGGCTGCGGCGCCTGCTCAGTTCGCTCTCACTGCGTCTAAGGCTCCCCCGGCCTGGCTACGCGCCCAGCACAGGAGCTGGGAGGGGGAACCCAAAGCCGGCGGAAGAGCCCAATCGGCCCGGGGCCCGGGGAACTGAGCTGGAGAGGGGACCTCCAGGGGGCAGCACCAGGCCGCCAAGCAGGTCCTCTCGGTGCCAACTCAGGGGTCCCCAGACAGCCCATAGGGAAGCCCCCTTTTCAGATTGCTGCACTGCCTGCCCACCTCCATTTGTTCTAGATGATAGTGGGAAAGTCTTCCACCACCACAAGGACCACCAGCTTTTGGTTAAGAAGCAGGTGCCCCACCGCAACCCAAAAGGACCGAGGGAACCATCTGGTGATTATTTCCTAGCCTCAGTTTCCCCCATGACACCTGGAAAGGCTTCGTGCCATTGGTCAANCTCCTCCCCTTAGCTCCCGCCCCGCTCCCACGGTCCCAGAGGTGGGCGGGAGGGCCCTGGATGACGGTGGCAGAACCCCGGGCCGACTCGCCCTCGCCCCCGCCCCGGACCCGGGCTTCCCCAGCCCGGGCCCGCTGGAGAGTTGCCTGCGCTGCGGTGCGCCTAGCGCTACGCGCCCCGAGACCTCCGCCTGGGCGTCCCCAGCTTTTGCGCTCATTCGGGCTCCCGGCTTGGAACCCGGGGTGGGGGGGGTGGGGTGCAGCCAGGGAGCAGCGAGCAAGGACCCGGAAACGCCATATAAGGAGCAGGAAGGATCCCCCGCCGGAACAACCCTTATTTGGGCAGCACCTTATTTGGGACGGCCAGATATGGCCTGGCCGCTTCCGGCTCCGGGAGGAGGGAAGAAGGCGGAGGGAAGAGGCGGGGGCAATGCTGGGAACTCCGGAGCAGCCTGAGTCCGGGAGTCCCCTGCCGAGGCTTAAGTCCTAAGCTTTCTCGAATCCTAGGCGCCCAGGGTGCAGGAGTCTGCGCAGGGGCCGAGGTGCGGGATGGCGGTGCCCACAGCTGTGGGATAGGGGGCTTCACGTCACTCCGGGTCCCCCCGGCCGGTCTTGCCATATTAGGGCTTCCTGCTTCCCAAATATGGCCATGTACGTCACGACGGAGGCGGGCCCACGGCGTTCCAGACCCTTCAAATAGAAGCGGATCTGGGGAGTCGCGAGAGATCCCAGCGCGCAGAACTTGGGGAGCCGCCGCCACCGCCAGCTGCCGTCGCCGCCGCCTT
>NW_027530640.1:10910421-10931655 GCF_008692635.1 Crocuta crocuta
CCGGGCGGCGGCGAGGGCGAGCCTGGAGGCCCCACCTGCTCTCGCCACAGTGTGCCCCGCGTCCCGCATGTGACCCGGCCAGGCCCCCGAGAGTGTGTCCCCCGCAGCCACGGCTCCGGGCTGCGCCCACCCTCCCCAACACCAGCTCTCCAGCCCGTCCGTCCGGGATGGCCGCAGCCAAGGCCGAGATGCAGCTGATGTCCCCGCTGCAGATCTCCGACCCGTTCGGCTCCTTTCCTCACTCGCCCACCATGGACAACTACCCTAAGCTGGAGGAGATGATGCTGCTGAGCAACGGGGCTCCCCAGTTCCTCGGTGCCGCCGGGGCCTCGGAGGGCAGCGGCGGTAACAGCAGCAGCAGCAGCGGGGGCGGTGGAGGTGGAGGGGGCGGCAGCAGCGCCAGCAGCAGCAGCGCCTTCAACCCTCAGGGGGAGGCGGGCGAGCAGCCCTACGAGCACCTGACCGCAGGTAAGCGGTGGCCTACGCCGAAGATTAGCCCCTTCTCCATCCTGGCATCCAGTCCTTCTCCACCGCCTTGCAGCACCCCCTTCACCGCAGCAGTGCTCCTGGACCTCAGGATGCAAGTGGGGTTTCCCTTCCCTTCCTCGCATCCTCAGGGTCATGTGCTAGAGGGATAACTGGGGACATCCATCTCACCCTCACCCTCCTCGTCCCTAGCGGTGCGCAGAGGAGCAAGCTTCTGTTTTGGATGGAGAGCTCGGGCTGCGTGGGTGGGTGGAGGGGGGAGGGCATGTTTTGAAGAGCAGGGCTGCGCCCCCCTTTCTCCAAACATGTTTGCGTTGCCTGCCGCCTGTGCCCAAGGAAGGGCCATGACCCGTGCCCAGGGATATCCTGGCAGCCTGGGGTAGGGGGTGCGCATTAGCCGCGGCGGAGGGGGTGCTGGTGGGAATCCCTCCGTGGCGCAGCCGCCGCTGCGGAGCGCCGTGAGCTGCAATGGAGGGGGATTCTCCGTATTTGCGTCAGCTGTTGTTGAAATGGGCTCTGCCGCTGGAGCGGGTCCAGGAACATTGCAATCTGCTGCTATCAATTATTAACCATCTCAGGAGTCAATGGTAGCCAGCCCGACCTCTTGCCTGGCAGCCCAGGTCCTCGTCCTCCAGTGATTGCTCTCCAGTAACCAGGTCTCCTCCCTCTCTCTCTCTTGCCAGAGTCTTTTCCTGATATCTCTCTGAATAACGAGAAGGTTCTGGTGGAGACCAGTTACCCCAGCCAAACTACCCGGCTGCCCCCCATCACCTACACTGGCCGCTTCTCTCTGGAGCCTGCACCCAACAGTGGCAACACCTTGTGGCCTGAGCCCCTCTTCAGCCTGGTCAGCGGCCTCGTCAGCATGACCAACCCACCGGCCACCTCATCTTCAGCACCATCTCCAGCAGCCTCCTCCTCCTCCTCTGCCTCTCAGAGCCCACCCTTGAGCTGTGCAGTACAGTCCAATGACAGCAGCCCCATTTATTCAGCGGCACCCACGTTCCCCACACCTAACACTGACATCTTCCCTGAGCCACAAAGCCAGGCCTTTCCAGGCTCTGCAGGCGCAGCGCTCCAGTACCCGCCTCCTGCCTACCCTACTGCCAAGGGTAGCTTCCAGGTCCCCATGATCCCTGACTATCTGTTTCCACAACAGCAGGGGGACCTGGGCCTGGGCGCCCCAGACCAAAAGCCCTTCCAAGGCCTGGAAAGCCGTACCCAGCAGCCTTCTCTCACTCCACTGTCTACAATCAAGGCCTTTGCCACACAGTCGGGCTCCCAGGACTTGAAGGCCCTCAACACCACCTACCAGTCCCAGCTCATCAAACCCAGCCGCATGCGCAAGTACCCCAACCGGCCCAGCAAGACGCCCCCCCACGAACGCCCCTATGCCTGCCCCGTGGAGTCCTGTGACCGCCGCTTCTCCCGCTCAGATGAGCTCACCCGCCACATTCGCATCCATACCGGCCAGAAGCCCTTCCAGTGTCGCATCTGCATGCGCAACTTCAGCCGCAGTGACCATCTCACCACCCACATCCGCACCCACACAGGCGAGAAGCCCTTTGCCTGCGATATCTGTGGGAGAAAGTTTGCCAGGAGTGATGAACGCAAGAGGCATACCAAGATCCACTTGCGGCAGAAGGACAAAAAGGCAGACAAAGGTGTTGTGGCCTCTTCTTCTGCCACCTCCCTCTCTTCCTACCCGTCCCAGGTGGCTACCTCCTACACGTCCCCAGTTACTACCTCTTATCCGTCCCCAGCCACCACCTCATATCCATCACCTGTGCCCACCTCCTACTCCTCTCCCGGTTCTTCAACCTACCCATCCCCTGTGCACAGTGGCTTCCCCTCACCCTCAGTGGCCACCACCTACTCCTCTGTTCCCCCGGCTTTCCCAACCCAAGTCAGCAGCTTCCCTTCCTCAGCTGTCACCAACTCCTTCAGCGCCTCTACAGGGCTTTCGGACATGACAACAACCTTTTCTCCCAGGACAATTGAAATTTGCTAAAGGGAAAGGGGGGGAAAGGGGAAAAGGGAGGAAAAGAAACACAAGAGACTTAAAGGACAGCAGGAGGAGATGGCCACAGGAAGGGTTTCTCATAGGTGAGATGGAGGTTCTTAGAGCCAAAACCTCCCCCTCTACTCCACCCCAGGGTCGGCCTGGAAGGTCTGTTGGCCTGCAATCCTTTCTGCCCACTTGCCCTTCCTCCCCAATCCCTTACTCCCTTTGACTTCAGCTGCCTGAAACAGCCATGTCCAAGTTCTTCACCTCTTTCCAAAGAACTTGATTTGCATGGATTTTGGATATATCATTTCAGTATCATCTCCATCGTATGCCTGACCCCCTGGTCCCTTCAATGCTAGAAAATCAAGTTGGCAAAACGGGGTTTGGGCCCCTAAGAGCCCAGCCCTGTACCCTTGTACAGTGTCTGTGCCATGGATTTTGTTTTTCTTGGGGTACTCTTGATGTGAAGATAATTTGCATATTCTATTGTATTCTTTGGAGTTAGGGCCTCACTTTGGGGGGAAAAAAAAAAAGAAAAGCCAAGCAAACCAACGGTGATCCTTTATTTTGTGATGATGCTGTGACGATTAAGTTTGAAGCTTTTTTTGAAACAGCAGTCCTTGATATTAATCAGAGCATGTGTCAGAGTGATGTTCCGTTAACCTTTTTGTAAATATTGCCCGACTGTACTCTCACATGTGACAAAATATGGTTTGGTTTTTCTTCTTTTTTTTGGAAAGTGTTCTTTTTCTCGTCCTTTCGGTTTAAGAAGTTTCACGTCTTGGTGCCTTTTGTGTGCTGCGCCTTGCTGACAGCTTGACTCTTGCCGTGCCGTTGTGAGGGACGTGCTCACCTCTAGCCTTAAGGGGGGCAGGGAGTGATGATTCGGGGGAGGCTTTGGGAGCAAAATAAGGAAGAGGGCTGAGCTGAGCCTCGGTTCTCCAGAATGTAAGAAAACAAAATCTAAAACAAAATTTGAACTCTCAAAAGTCTATTTTTTTAACTGAAAATGTAAATTTATAAATATATTCAGGAGTTGGAATGTTGTAGTTACCTACTGAGTAGGCGGCGATTTTTTGTATGTTATGAACATGCAGTTCATTATTTTGTGGTTTTATTTTACTTTGTACTTGTGTTTGCTTAAACAAAGTGACTGTTTGGCTTATAAACACATTGAATGCGCTTTATTGCCCATGGGATATGTGGTGTATATCCTTCAGAAAAATTAAAAGGAAAATAAAATAGTTGCAGTTGGGTGCGTGTTTCCTGGGCTGGGAGAGGGAGTGGCCCTTTTGTAGCCATCTTTATTGTGGGCTTTGAAGGGCTTTTACAGAAACAAGGGAATTCCTTTTTTTAAAAAAGATCTTATTTAAAAAAATTTTTTAACGTTTATTTATTTTTGAGACAGAGAGACAGAGCACGAGCTGGGGAGGGGCAGAGAGAGAGGGAGACACAGAATCTGAAACAGGCTCCAGGCTCTGAGCTGTCAGCACAGAGCCTGACTCGGGGCTCGAACCCACGGACGGCGAGATCATGACCTGAGCCGAAGTCAGTCGCTTAACTGACTGAGGTGCCCCAAAACAGATCTTATTTTTAAATAATCTCTACACCCAACATGGGGCTCGAACTCACAACAATGAGATCGAGAGTCACATGCTCTGCAGACTGAGCCAGCCAGGCTCCCTGGAGACATGGAAATTCTAGTCGGAGTTGTGCCCTCTGTGTGATTCACTGGAGGAGTGAATTCTTTGAGAACTGTTGTAGGCCTTTTCTTGATACTGGACTGCTTCCTCAGTCTAGCAGACTGGAGCTTTAACTTCGTTAATTAAAGGTGAAGATGGCTACAGGTAGAAGTGGAACATGAGGGTGGCTGGGTGGCTCAGTTGGTTCAGTGTCTGACCACACTCTGGCTCAGGCCATGATCTTCTGGTTCATGGGTTCAAGCCCCACATTGGGCTCTGTGCTGACAGCTTGAAACCTGGAGCTTGGCAGATTCTGTGTCTCCCTCTCTGTCTCTGCCCATCCCCCACTCATGCTCTATCTCTTTCTGTCTGTCTCTCTCTCTTATAAATAAATAAACATTAAAATAAAAAGTGGAACATGAGTGCCCAGAGGCAGTGCTATTCTCCTGGCCCCAAATGTTTGGCTAACCCTGCCCCTATGTTCTTGGGAGTTCCTGCCATACATACTTGGAGGAGATAAAGGGTGGGCCTGAGGGCTTTGGGAAGGAGTAACAAGTCTGGAACTGACTCAGCCTCTCTTTCCCATCCTACATGTCCCCAGAAACCTGAGGGTGTCGAAGAAGTCCAGAAGAGACGAGGGCCAGTTCTTAAGCCAAGAATCCTTCCAGGAAGAAATCTAACTACTTGCCAGCTGGAGCTGCGATCCTTGGCAGCGTCCAGAACACAGAGCAGAGTGGGCAGGAGGCTGGCCTGGTATTTAAGGTTCCCATCCAGACCAAGTCTGTTCCCATTGTGTAGGAGGCCTGGGGTGCTAGGTTCCCTAGCCCCAGCTCCCTGATGGTGCACACTCATGGCGGGAGCAATTCTTATGGATGTATTAGCATCTTCTTCTCTGTGAGAGGCCTTGAGCTGGTCACAACAATGTAGACTGTTTGTTGAGAACACAGAATGTAGACCAAAGATTATAACATGGTGTTATGTTATATAATATGGACAAGTGTGGGGCCCTTTGAGAGCAAGGAGAAGGACACCCAACCCACCCAGGAGATTAGGAAAGGTGGAACAAGGGGCGCCTGGGTGGCTTAGTCGGTTAAGCGTCCGACTTTCGCTTAGGTCATGATCTCGTGGTTCGTGGGTTCGAGCCCCGCGTCGGGCTCTGTGCTGACTGCCAGCTCAGAGCCTGGAGCCTGTTTCAGTCTGTGACTCCCTCTCTCTCTGACCCTCCCCTGCTCACGCTGTCTCTCTCTCTGTCTCTCCTAGCAATAAAGAAAAATATTAAAAAAAATAAAAGGAAAGGTGGAACAAATGAGTTGGGAAGGCTTAGTAGGAGTCAACTCAACTGACTTTTTTTGTATGTGACCTAGGGAGGGTATTAGTGAGTTTTTGCCTGGGAGAATGAATGGATAGATTACTGAATGCAAGCACTACCTTCAGCCCTGATGTGAGTCTTCTTTTTTTTTTTTTCCTGATATGAGTCTTCTATGAACGGGTCAGACACTATCAACCATTGGTCATTTGGTTACAATAGATTTGATGTCCTGGAATTCCCACGCCTTGGATCCTGTCAACTTCTGATCCTCCTGGTCAAGAACAATGAAGTATCTTCTATACCCAGTGTGGTTATCAGGCCTTGAGTGAGGGTGAGGTCTAACCTGCCTCCATTCCTTCTCCCTCTGAGGATCTCCCAGGTTACCCACCCAGACTACTTCTGGAGCCAGGGAAATTCCAGCAGTCTCCTGGCATTAAACCTATTCTTTCTCTTCTGTTCTAGCCCTCAGCCACCAACACTGTTGAACTCTGCCCTTTCCCATGATACCACACTCCTCAGTCTGGAGCAGGAGCAACCAAGCCACCTTCTCCAGCTAAGGTCACATCTCTGTGAGCCTCCTGGAAAAATTGCTAGGTCCTGATGGGACAGTATTTGCATTGACACACCTTTTACCAGCCCCACCTACCCCTCCCCATCTCACTCTAGGCCCAGGAACACACACAAGTCTATGCCTGTAACACATTCTTAATCATTTCTCACCAGATTACCAAGGCGAGAGTGGGGGTGGGGGGACATGGCAAGAATAAAATAAGAAGGAGCAAAGAAACTCTCTTCCTTTAAAGCAGAAAATCTCCTATGTTACTACAACGCATTAGAATCAGATTCCAAAACCCCATTCCCAGAGCATCTGATTCTTGAGGTCTGGGATGGGGGCTTGGACTTGGACTTTTTTTTTTTTTTTTTTTTACATTTATTTATATTTGAGAGACAGAGTATGAGTGGAGGAGAGGATGAGAGAGAAGGAGACACAGAATCTGAAACAGGCTCCAGGCTCTGAGCAAATGTTCAGCACAGAGCCTGATGCAGGCCTCGAACCCACAAACCGTGAGATCATGACCTGAGCCAAAGTCGGACGCTTAACCAACAGAGCCAGCCAGGCGCCCCGTGGACTTGGTCTTGACAACAAACTTGTCAGGCAATTACGATGCAGATGGTTTGTAGAGAAGTTCTGTCAAGATTGCCAGCTAATTTTTATTAGTCCTGTCACCAGGGTTCCTTTGGATTCTGCCACTTGAAACTCAAGCTTCTCTGCATAGCTGAAATAGGGCAAGACACAAAAATTTGCCCCATTTTGTAGTCCTATAGTATTTAAAAAAAAAAAAAAAAGGAAAGTATTTATTTTAACTCCTACTCCTGTCAGGGAAATCTGAAACCAAGGGCACAGGGCAGTGCTGATGAAAGCTCTATTATCATAAAGGCTGAGATTTAGGAAGGGACCCAGATAGTGTTGAACAATTGATTGCTACCCAGGGACATTGTCTGTGGTTTCAAGGATGTGGATGACAGAGGGGAGTGGGGTGGAAGAAGCGAAGGGGCAGGGAAAACTCGGCCAGCTAGGATAGGTTTAGATTCTGAATTTAAGAAAAGAAACTGATTTTAAGGACCTTTGACCCTTCTTTCTAGTACCTGAGAGGTACTCTTTTCTCTGGAATTTTGGGAATGTTGAGACTCATCCATTTGGAAAGGTTCTAAGCACTCAGAAAGGCAGAGTTTAGCTTGGTTGTCAGGCTGTCTGTGGTGTCATCCTTCTACCTACCCCCTCTTGAAACCTCCAACTCTAGGAAGAAATAGAAGCAGGAATGGGTACTAGAGGGCCAAAGGTAGTTCCTGCAATATCCCTCTCTCTCCCCATCCCTGCTGTTTTCCCTCGTTCAGCCACACTTTGTGTAGTTTGAGACTGAAGGAGTGAGCAGAGTGAAATCCCGGTGGTCCTAAAGGAAATGAGGCCAAGTCTAAAAGAATCGGGCACCAAGCAAACAAGGTTTCAACATTTTACCTGTTAGCATCCAGGTTTTTGCCCCCCAAAACCAAATCTTGCCCTCCACTGCAGTGATTTTTCTTCTTATCGCCTTTTTCCCATTACCAGAACCTAGAAAAACCTTTTGAGGCAAAGCTTACTTGAGAAGTTCTCTTCAGGGGAGCCTGGGTGGCTCAGCTGGTTGAGCATCCGACTTCAGCTCAGGTCATGATCTCACAGTTTGTGAGTTTGAGCCCCGCATCAGGCTCTGTGCTGTCAGCTTGGAGCCTGGAGACTGCTTCGGATTCTGTGCCTCTCTCTCTGCCCCTTACCTGCACATCCTCTGTCTGTCTGTCTCTCTCAAAAATAATAAATAAACATTTAAAACAAAGTTCTCTTTAGTCAAGTTGGCAGCTTACCTTCTCTGTTGTAAGTAAATCTATTTCATTTCCCTTTTGAGGAGCTGTCTCCAACAAGCCCATTCTCCTCAGTGCTTAGATTATTTATTATTACAGCTTTTTAAGAGTACAATTGATATACAACAAGCTGTACAATTTGATGAAGCCTTGATATACGTGTTCACAGGTGAAACCATAACCATAATTAATATAATGAACATATCGGGGGTGCCTGGCTGCCTCAGTCGGAAGAGCATTCAACTCTTGACCTTGGGGTCATGGGTTCGAGCCCCATGTTGGGTATAGAGATTATTTAAATACATAAATATTTAAGAAAAAAACATAAATGAACACAGCTGTCACCTGCAAAACTTCCCTTGTGCCCTTTGGAAATTTTTCCTTCTTCCATCCCTGTCCCCAGGCAACCACTGATCTGCTTTTTTTGTTGTTGTATAGATCAGTTTGCATATTCTGGAGTTTCACAGAAATTTAATAATTTGGTATGTGCTCTTTTAGGTTCTTTAATGTTAGCATCATTATTTTGAGATTCATCCATGTTCTTGCTTACATAAATAGCTCACTCCTTTTTATTGCTGAGTGGTATTTCGCTCTATGGCTATAGGACAATTTGTTCACCCTTTCACCTTTGGATAGACATTGGGGTTGGTTCCCTTTGGGGCTATTATAAATAAAGCTGCTATGAACACCTCAGTACAAGTCTTTGTGTGGATGTGATCCCATTTACTCCACAGCCCCCTGTTCTGGCTCCTTCTTTCCACCATGTACCCATTTACTCACCTCCCTGTTACTAGAAGCAATAATCCTCCACCTTCCCCCACAGTCACATAGTGAAACTGCAGCCTCCTAAAAGAATTGCTTCATTTAATCTTTCTTCATGTAAACAGAGCCAGACCCTTCATCATTTTTATTGCCCTACTTCAAACTCCCTCCCATTCATTTATACCTTCTGGTAATGAGACATCTGGGGCTAAGCAACGTATCCTGTTGTTATTTATTCAGCTTGGCAAATGTACATGAGTCCTTGGTGATACTTCTCTAAGGTACCTGGTGGAGAGTGGGCTACATATTGATGAGGCACTTCTACCTCATAAGGAGGAAGGAGCCAAACTCAAATGGTGTGGGAAGCTGCCTGGGATACCAGTCCTGTGAAGTTATCTGTCCATGTCATCATATATCCTGTGGGCTCTTTCCTGGGTGGGTGTTCTGGAATACAGACCTCACTCACTCACCAATTGTCAAAAATGCTATCCTACCAAATTTCCACTTCTCAATTCTGAGGTAATGTAACTATAGCTTCTCTTTCTCTCTTCTTTGGACCCAAGGAGCCTAGAACTGAGGAACAGCCAGAGAGTGGAAAGGGCAGCTGAGACTCTGTGTTCTCAACTCTGATAAATTGACACTTGTTGCCTGCTGGGATAAGTGTTGGGGTTAGGGTGAGGAGAGGTGGCTTTACTTATTTTAGAAAATTATCCTTAACAGTTATCCTTTCCAGGGGCGCCTGGATGACTCAATTGGTTGAGTGTCTGACTTTGGCTCAGGTCACCATCTCCCAGTCTGTGGGCTCAAGACCTGTATTGAACTCTGCGCTGACAGCTCAGAACCTGGGACCTGCTTCAGATTTTGTGTCTCCCTCTCTCTCTGCCCCTCTCCCACTCATGCTCTGTCTCTCTCTCTCTCTCTCTCAAAAATAAACATTAAAAAAGAAGACATATATATACATACATATATACATATAATGGAAAATTATTCAGCCATCAAAAAGATGAAATCTTGCCATTTGCAACGGTGTGGATGGATGGAGCTAGCGTGTATTATGCTAAGCAAAATAAGTCAGATAAAGACAAATACCATATGATTTTCCTCATGTGAAATTTAAGGAACAAAACAAATGAGGGGCACCTGGGTGGCTCAGTTGTTACGTGTCTGACTCCAGCTGAGGTCATGATCTCACAGTTGGTGAGTTTGAGATCTGCTTTGGGTTCTGTGCTGACAGCTCAGAGCCTGGATCCTGCTTCGGATTCTGTGTCTCCCCCTCTCTCTGCCCCTCTCCACCTCACCTCTGTCTTTCTTTCAAGAATAAATAAACATTAAAAAAATTTTAAGTGCAAGTTATTGGGGTGCCTGGGTGATTCAGTTGATTAAGCATCCAACTCTTTTTTTCTTAATGTTTATTTATTTTTGAGAGAGAGAGAGAGCACACGCACAAGCAGGGGATGGGCAGAGGGAGAGGGAGACACAGATTCTGAAGCAGGCTCTAGGCTCTGAGCTGTCAGGACTGAGCCCTGTGTGAAGCTCGAACCCATGAACCAAGAGATCATGACCTGAGCCAAACACTTAACTGACTGAGCCACCCAGGCACCCATGCATCCAACTCTTGATTTCGTTTCAGTTCTCACCATGGTGAAATCAAGCCCCAAGTCAGGCTCTTCATTGACAGCACAGAGCCTGCTTGGGATTCTGTTTCCCTCTCTTTCTGTCCCTCCCCCACTTACACTCGTGATCCACTCTCTCAAAATAAGTAAATAAACTTTAAAAAAAGTAAAAGCTATAAAAAAAAAAAATCTTTTCTTTCTCTGTCTTTGAGTGCCCATTCTCCAAGTGGGCTTTGCAATGTTAATTCTATCCTACAGACCTGTCCTCCCTCCTTGAGGGTGTACGTCTTGGGCCCTCTCTCCTTCTACCTGCCCTGGCCTGTGCTCTGACAAGATCCTCCGCTCAGGGGACACAGCCCTCTAAGATTGTGGGGTTAATTTGCGAGCTGGAGACCTAAGAGCAGGCCTTAGGGTAGTGGGGTGGAGGCCCTCCTAAGACTCGCACTTAGGGACTCGTTTTGAAGGAAGGGACTTTAAAAATCTGAGGAAGCAAATTCATGGAAATTAGTCTATGCTGGAGTGTCTTGTCCCATCTCTGTGACCCAGGTAAATCAGCCTGCCCACCTGGGTTAGAATGCCTCCTCACTTCCCAAACAAACCTGGAAGCTGAGTTGCCACAGAACCAGCAGTGGGTGTGTTCCTCAGAGAAAATGATTTTAGCCTTCTCTGAAACTCTCCTTAGAACCAACTTCTCACCCTAGAACCTTTTCAGATCCAATAACCAGACTCCTGAGAACCAAACTGTACTTCATTTATTCAACAAATTAGTGGAACATCTACTAATGCTACCTGGGAGCATCTCCCAGGGGTCTGGGGGAAAGAGAAATATATCCATCCCAGCTTGCCAATCACCTTTGACTCTCTTTAGAACCAGCTTTGATTTCCCTCAAACTGGCTTCTCAGAGACCGTGAATAACTCCAGTTCCCTTATCAGAACCAATTTTCAGTCATCTCAACACCAATTGTTCATCTCAAACTGTCTTCTCAGAACCGACCGACTCTTCATTATTCTCAGGTCCACCTGACTTAATAAACTTTCCCAAATCAGTGATGAGGCCAGCAGTACCTTGGTGAGTGTTCCCAATCTTCTATGAATGATGTAAACACAACTTTATGATTGCCCCCAAGTCTCTATAAAATAGAAACTCTGGAGTGGTAAATGATTCCAGTCCTATTTCAGTAGCATCAGAATTTTGTTCCCTCAGATTTGTGATGACTCTCCAGAATTATCTCCTCAGAATCATCTTTCTTTCTCTTCAAAGCCAGATTTCATTTTTGGCCAATGAGACTGCCAAGGTCCTTAGAATTTTCTTCTCAGAAGCATGTTGGTTCTATCCAGAAACACTTTTTTCAACCTCCTCAGACCCAACTGTCAGGCTTCAAAAAACTGTTCTTTTTAAGTTATTCACCCATGGACCACTATCTTATGGGAAAATAATGTGTTTTTTCTTTTTCTTAAAATAAAACATATATTTTCTTCCTGATTACAAATATATGCTCATTGTGAGGAATACAGAAACTCTTACCTTTTTCACTTTGACACACGAAACTCACACCCTGGTGGAAGGAAGATAAACTGGTACAAGCTGTCCTGAGGGTAATTCAACAATGTACACCAACAGCCTTATAAAAGTTCATGGCCTTTGACCTAGCAATTCTTCTGGGACTGCTGTTAATTACAGTATTTTTGGCAATGAAGAAAAACTGGAAACAAAATAAATGTCCAATGGATAATGGCTGAAATAAATTGTTATCTGATGGACTACTAGGCTGTCATTGTAAATCATGTTCTAAAATAATTATTAATCTGAAAAACTGCCTACAATATAATACTAAGTGACAAAAAATGTATAAAACTTTATATGGCATGATTTTAGTTTTATAAAATATACACATGTACACACACATACATCAAATGTTAATGGTTGTTACTTCTTTGTAAGTTTATTTATTTTTGAGAAAGAGGTAGAGAAAGCAAGCACAAGAGAGTGAGGGGCATAGAGAGAGAGAGAGAGAGAGAGACAGAGAGAGAATCCTACGCAAATTCCCTGCTGTCAGAGAGGAGCCCAGAAACAAACTCTGAGATCATGACCTGAGTTGAAATCAAGAGTCGAATGCTTGGCCAAATGTGCCACCCAGGTATCCCAATTCTAATGGGTTTATGGAAACTTTGTATTTCATTTTTTATACTTTTCTTTATTTTTCAAATATGTAGGTATTTTTTTTAGGTTTATTTATTTGTTTTGAGGGAGAGAGAGAGAGAGCAAGTGAGCGAGCAGGGGAAGGACAGAGATAGAGAGAATCCCAAGCAGGCTTTGTGCTGTCAGTGCAGAGCCCAATGCAGGGCTAAATCTCATGAACTGTGAGATCATGACCTAAGCCGAAATTAAGAATCAGATGCTTAACTGACTGAGCCACCCAGGTGCTTCTGAGCAGAAGAAAATCATTCTAGGGGTCCCTGGCTGGCTCAGTCAATAGAGCTTGAGACTCCTGATCTCAGGGTCATGAGTTCAAGCCCCATGTTGTCATAGAGCTTATTTAAAAAACAAAACAAAACATTGTATGCTATAAACTTTCACAGTGTCTTTATATACATACACACACACACACACACACACACACACACATATCAACTGCAACTTAATAAAGCTGATAAAAATGTAAAAAAGAGGGGCACTTGGCTGGTTCAGTAGGTAGAGCTGTGCATCTCTTGATCTCTTAGTTATGAGTTCAAGCCCCATGTTGTGTGTAGAGATTACTTAAAAATAAAATCTTTGAGAAAAGGGAAAAAGGAAAATCATTCTATTTATGAAAGAAAATGAAAAAATACGACTAAGCAAATAATTTTTAGAATCTGGTGTGATGTACATACAGGTCTTCATGAAGGTCCTCTGATAGAGTATTCTCTCCCCTTGCAGTAATCTGCTTCTTCATTTGTAAGGTGTTAAAAAAGAGTTCTAAAGAAAAAAAGAGATTTTGTGGAGACTTTAGGGCTCTAGGGCCTTTGCTGTGTGGATACAAGTTGCCTGTTTCCCTATAGGGGAGTCATCTGTTGGGACTGGCAGAAGGCAAATACCAGAGAGCCGCTGCTGGCTTCCAAATTGGAGGGCTGTAGGTTTTATAAAAATCAGGAAGAGTTGTTATTTTATTAACTCTCTGAACTCTCTCAACTATGTCTTAGAGAGCCCTTAAAATCTTAACCCACCATTGAATTATCTCTACCCCTGTTTCCTTTTTTCTTTCTTTCTTTTTTTTTTTTTTGAGAGAGCAAGAGAGAGAGAGGGAGAAAATCTCAAGCAGGCCCCACCCTCAGCGTGGAGCCAGATGCAGGGCTCAGTTCCATAACTCTGGGATGATTATTTGAGCCAAAATCAAGGGTCAGAGGCTCAACCAACTGAGCCACCCAGGGGCCCCTTCCCATTTTCAATATACAGTTCATGCATACCATAGGCTCAGAGCCTTTCTCTTAAATTTCTTTCTTCTGCTTATTACTGAGTTGACATTAACCAGGTGATTTTGTTGGTTATTCTTGGATCAGACTGTTTGCTTTGTTGTGTCCCAACTTAGCAGGCACATAAAAGGAAGAGTACAGGTCTGGGTAATTTTGGGGGGCCACACTTAGCACTGCACTATCCAAAGTCTATGAGCTCCTTCAGGCCCCATCTGTTATCCAAAAAGCATTTATCCAATACCTACTTTATGTCAGACCCTGAACATGTAGATATAAACAAGATAGAGTCTGGGGCAGCACAGAATCGGGTGGGGGGGAGATTCGAACATAAATAAGTACCTTACAGTGTGATGTATTAGAGGCACATATGGAACAGGGAATGACTAATTCTGTCAAAGAGAAGAAGCCATGTGTTAAGGGAGTGAAAGAAAGATTGGG
This sequence comes from Crocuta crocuta, assembly GCF_008692635.1. Taxonomy (NCBI): domain Eukaryota; kingdom Metazoa; phylum Chordata; class Mammalia; order Carnivora; family Hyaenidae; genus Crocuta; species Crocuta crocuta. Next base: position 10,924,565 of record NW_027530640.1, read on the forward strand.
GGTTCACAGGAGGGTTTGCACATAAGGCAAGGGAGTCAGTGTGTTCAGAAACCAGTGAATTAATGGTGGTATGGCCAGGAAGCAAGGAGAGGAGGGTCAGGGAACAAGGCTGGAAAGGCAGGTCAGGGCCAGATTTGGAAACTTGTACTTTTCCTAGAGGCAAGAAGGACTGAGGTGTTGTTAAAGAGAAGATCAACAACTTGGTATGACTGTGTTTCTTGGTGTTTGAAAGGCTGTATTACTTCCTGCCTCCTTGGGAGGGTCCTGGTGTCTTTGCAATTTAGTTATTGCAAAATTAACAGTAATTATTACAATAATTTGAGCTGGTCACTTCAGATTCTATACATGTTCTTTAATTTCAGCTTTTAATAAAGTATGGGTCATCTCAAACTCAACTATTCAATCTCAGCTCATTTTCCTTCAAAGAAGATAGGATTTCTTAATATGCTCCAATTTAATGGATAATCCAAGTATCATATATACTTTATAAGATTTTATTTTTTAAAACAATCTCTACACCCAACGTGGGGCTGGAACTCATAACCCCTAAATCAAGAGTCGCATATTCTACCAACTGAGCCAGCCAGGTGGCCCATAAGTCTCATATTTTTTAAGTTTTAAACATTCACAAAAGTAAGATAGAAGAGTGTAATAAACATTTCTGTATCTATCAAGTAGTTCAACAAGTATCATTTCACAGACAGTCTAGTTTTGTCTCTACCACCTTCCTTTGCCAGTACTAACTGGATTGTTTTGAAGCAAATTCTGGAATTATGTAATTTCATGTGTAAATACTTTAGTATGTATATATAAGTTCACTTATTTATTTTTGAGAGAGAGAGCATACATGAGCAGAGGAGGGGCAAAGAGAGAGGGAGAGAGAGCATGTCAAGCAGGCTTCATGCTTTCAGTGTAGATACCAATGTGGGGCTTGATCTCACGAACCAGGAGATCATGACCTGGGCCAACATCAAGAGCTGGACACTTAACTGAGCCACCCAGGTGCCCCACTTAGCATAATGTTTTTAAGGTTCATCCACATTACAGTATTCATCAATACTTCATATCTTTTATTGGCTGAATAATATTCCATTACGTGGAAATACCACATTTTGTTTATCCATTCATCAGTTGATGGACACTTGGATTGTTTTCACTTTTGGCTATTACAAATAATACTAATGCTATGAACGTTATATGCAGATTTCTATGTGAACATGTTTTTAGTTCTCTTGGGTGGTCTCTTTTTGTGATGTTAAAATTAATTGGTGGCTTCAAGTATTATTGGTATTAAAAAGTTCCTTCAATCTTTCACCCAGTAGAATCCCTGATTATTGATGGTCCTTGTCTAAATCCATGCTCTCACAGAGGTTACAAAATGGTGATTTTATAATTTTGTCATTCCATTTGCATTTATTATCCAGAATCTGACAGTAAAGAATTTAGACTAAATCAAGTTGTTAAGAGTTCTTTGGCTGGCTTAGTCAGTAGAGCATATGACTTTTGATCTTGGGGTTATGAGTTTGAGCCTTGCACTGGGAGTAGAATTTTGTTAATTAAAAAAAAGAAATTCACAGTTGTTAAAAAAAAAGGTCAGGATAAATACTTGCCTATTTTCTTTCTTTTATCAAATAATGATATTTTATAATTTCCTGTATAGAACCCTAATAAATTCTGGGCCCCTACATGGTCAAGTCTCTAGGTGGAGTTACAAATAAAGAATTATAATCCTAGAGCCAGAGAATAAAAATGGTATTTCAATATCTACTTGAGGAATTACAGGGGATTAATTTAGTGCTCCTCAGTGATACTTAATAAAATTCCTCCTACTTTTCCTTTTCCAACCCATCTCTTTGCCTTCTCCTTCCCCTACCTTGTTCTTTTTTTTTTTTAAGTTTATTTATTCATTTTGAGAGAGAGTGAGAGAGAACAGGTGTGCTTGTGTGTGAGCAGAGGAGGAGCAGAGAAAGAGGGAGAGAGAGAATCCCAAGCAGTTTCCATGCTCAGAATCAAGCCTGACACAGGGCTCGATCCCACCACCTTGATTGATATCATGACCTGAGGCAACATCAGGAGTCAGATACTCAACTGACTGAGCCACCCAGATGCTCCCACTTGTACTTTATTATATAGATCATTTTAGCCTCTCTGCCCAAATTTTTCCTTCTAGCAACCTCTCAGGCTCTATGTCTCATTGTCTCTCTCCAAACAGTAATGCCCACCCTTCCTTCCCTCACATTTCTGATTCTTCATTTAAAAAGATCCAGAAATTGGTCTGGCCAAGATCAAATTCTATTTTAAAAATTTTTTTAAATATTTATTTTTGAGAGAAAGAGAGAGAGAGCGCGCATGAGTGAGAAAGTAGGGGAGGAGCAGAAAGAGGAGACACAGAATTGGAAGCAGCCTCCAGGCTCTGAGCTGTCAGCACAGAGCCTAACGTGGGGCTTGAACTCACGAGTTGTGAGATCATGACCTGAGCTAAAGTCGGACACTTAACTGTGCTACCCAGGTGCCCCTCAAACTCCATTTATTTAAAAAAAAATTTTTTTTAATGTTCATTATTTTTGAGAGAGAGAGAGACAGAGCATGAACGGGGGAGGGGCAGAGAGAGAGGGAGACACAGAAACATAAGCAGGCTCCAAGCTCTGAGCTGTCAGCACAGAGCCTGAAGTGGGGCTTAAACCCACAAACTGTGAGATCATGAACTGAGCTGAAGTTGGACACTTGACCGACTGAGCCACCCAGGTGCCCCAAGATGAAACTCTTTAAACTGGAAAGTGGGATTGGATTCTAAGCTGGAAAACATTTGGTGAATGGGCAAGAGGAGAGAAAAAAAAATGGAGGAACATTCATACTAATAAATCTTATTATCATCACATGTATTTTCTGCAGTGAACATGCATAAAAAAGACATAAATGGAATAAAAAATACATATATAAAACATTTTAAACGTAAAAGAGATGATAGGGAAAGAAATGAGTACTATACTTTCTCACTTTCCAGTTCCTCTTCTTCTCTACATAGACTGACTGTTGCATCCTTGATTTGCTATTCCAGGGAAAGTGAAGTGGAATCTTTCCTCTGACTCAGGATTCCAAGTGTTTCGTATCCTCACAGCCCTGCAGCATGGGTGGGAGCGGTGGAATTGGCTCCTGTAAGGAGGCAGAGGAGTCTCTGGGAGAGGCCCTTGGGAGCCCGCCTAGCTGGAGAGGCTGCCACTCTGTGGTCCCCCTGATTGATTGCTGGGTTCTCCAGCCTCTTCTCCAAAAAGCACCTCCCTTGGACATTAAGGAGACCTCCCAAGGGCCGTTCAGTTTACCTTTTTGCATCTCTTCCATAAATGTCAAGGCATGGGGAAGGTAGTGAAGCCCTGTCAAGGTTCCTTCTTACCTTGGAAATCTGGATTGGATATAACGAGAGCCCTATGACACAGGGGCCATGTTACCAAGGCTCATCTGTCTAGACCCTAGAAATACTCTGGTGGCAAGTCTGAACTAAACCAAATGAACATTCCTGGCCAGGTTTTTGCCTGTGTGGCGAGCACTACAGAAATGTAGGTGTGGGCAGATTTTTGTGGTCTCAGCCTGTGTGAGCAGGGGCCCTGGAAGATGTGGAGAAGACTCAGTGGCAGCAAGGCCAAGTAGTCAAGCCCACATGCTCTAGAGTCACACATCAAACTGTAATCCTTACTCTGCCACTTACAGTACTTAGTGATCACAGACAAGTTCTCTACTTCTCTGAGCCTCAGTTTTCACCTGTAGAAAATGGGCATAATGGTTCCATCTCATTGGTTTGTGGTGAGGATTATACGAGATAATATCTACAGAGTGCTTGATCCACTCCCATTATTGCTTTTGAGGAGCTCATAAATCTCAGTTTCCTTATCTCCAGAACAGGGATAGGATCTACCTGAGGGAAGGGATTCAGATAATAAATAAAGCATGGTTGGCACACTCTAAATAAATATTAACCACTATTAACACTATCAACACTTCCTATGATGGGGCACCTGGGTGGCTCAGTCAGTTAAGCGTCCAACTCTGGATTTCAGCTCATGTCATGATCTCACAGTTCATGGGTTCAAGCCCCATGTCAACTCTATGCTGACGGTGTTTGGGTTTCTCTGTCCTGCCCTCCTCTCTCTGCTCCTCCCCTACTCATGCTTTCTCTCAAAAATAAATAAAATAAACATTAATAAAAATACCTCCTATGTTTTGTGTGAGGTCATTACCTGATAGTGCCCTCCTCCTACTGCTTTCTTCTTCACCATGTTCCAGTTGCCAGTACTCTTCTCATTTTTTTGGACATAAGACTTGCAGAGAGAAAAATGATACCCATTAAGTAGCACATGAGGAGACCATGAGGAGATCCAGGAGTCTCTCTCCCTCCTGAGACCTGCTGCTTCTTCCCTCCCACCACAGTCAAATCCAGGCTTTCCTACTAATGTCTCTCCAGGGCAAAGCTCTTGCCCAAGGGTTCATTTTAGAGGCTTCTATTATCTCAAGAGGATCAGTATCAATCTTCTCCACTTACAAGATGAGTGACAGGTTGAAGCCAAGTGCTTCCCAGCCAGGGAAAGAAATGGAAGTTTCCTTTTTTTCTGTGTGTCTCTCTCCCCCTCCTTTTTGCGGGGGAGCTGAATGTGCTCACTCTGGAGGGACTGAGGGAAGCCGGGGCTGGCTCTAATGCAATTTTGCCTAGACGAAGCTGGCAGCTGGGAACCACTTTCCCTCAGCTTGCCCTCTACCGGGGAAACTCCATGACGGAGACAAGGCAGCTGGCAGGGGGAAGCCTCAAGTTTGAGGCGGCTGCTGCTGCTGCTGCTGCAATGCCACTCAGCCACACAGGACCCCATGGCCATGGAGACTGATGCCAATGCCCATTTTGTTCCTGTGGACCTAGAAGGGCAGTGGCTTAGGATCCTGGGGGAAGGATTTCTTTCTCAGTAGCAAGGTAGTGAATACCAAAGGAACACAAGATCTAGTAAAAAGTGTGAGACTGGGAATCTGAAGACCAGGGGTCAAGTCCTGATGCCACCACTCCATGGCCATGTGATTATTGGTCAGGTTGCATAAAATCTTTCTTTTCAGTTTTCCATTTGTAAAATGAGTGCCCTAATCCCTGTCTCATAGGGAATGTGGGAAGAATTAATTGAAATAATGTATGGGAAATTGCAACACAGGAAATGGTTGATAAATATTCATTTATTCCACAGAGGGCTGAGGAGAAAGGAAATCACTGGATTCTGGAGGCTTTCTGGTTTATCAGCTTATTCTACAGAATTAAGCACTGGGCCTTATGCCATTTGTTGAGTGTCTGACTTTAGTGAAGATGTGTGTTTACCATTCACTAAGAGATCTCAAGAGGCCCCTTAAATTTTCTGGGCCTCAGAACTGGTTTCTCTGGGGGCGCCTGGGTGGCTCAGTGGGTTAAGCGTCGGACTTCGGCTCAGGTCAGGATCTCACAGTTCGTGGGTTTGAGCCCCGCGTTGGGCTCTGTGCTGGCAGCCAGCTCAGAGCCTGGAGGCTGTTTCAGATTCTGTGTCTCCCTCTCTCTCTGACCCTCCCCTGCTCACGCTCTCTCTCTCTCTCTCTCAGAAATAAAGAAAACATTAAAAAAAAAAAAAAGAACTGGTTTCTCTGGGTGGCAGAGGATCAACATGTAGGACAGAAGGAACCTGTTCTTCAGAGATCCAATCAGCATCTGCCTTAAGCCTTTTGTTGCCCTCAGTGAACCAGACCACCTTTTGTGCCACCAACACCGTGTTCCCATTCTGGAGGAGGCCAGAATGACACAGCTACATGTCAGCCAATGATCTACAGTGCACGGAAGGAGCTATGTCCCTGCTGGAATTGAAAAACATCCTTGAGGGCTGCAACTTTTATAGGGAAGGTTACCATGCCAACAACAGCCTCCTTGCCCAACAAGGATGAAAGGAAACAAGGCCGTGGGTGACACACATCTATTGTGTGTGTCCACAAACTTGCCTGGAACCTCTTAGGGCTGCAGCTCAGCAGGATGGGGCTTCGACTGAGAGGCAGGAAGATTCAGGTTAGATTTAAGTGGGACTCCAGGACAGGCAAAACTGATCAGGGCAGGGCAGGGGCAAGGGAGGATTGGGAAATGTACTTCTGAGATTGATACCCATCTCTTGCTGAAATGTGTGGGTGTGGTACTGACAGCAGGCGTGGGAGGGGATGGTGTCCTAGATACCAGTTTCTGACTGTGATGGGAACTTCAACTTCCTATAAGTTCTTTTTGCCCTTGCCAGACTGTCTAGGTCACCTATGTTCTGGGAGTAGGTAGAGAAGAGCAGCAGCAGGGAAGACAGGTTATTTGGGTGGTGACTGAAGTGAGAAAGGGGAGCATTAGGGCCACACATACACTTCTAGCAAAGGTATCATATCTTGGCAATAAAGCCCCAGAGATGCCAAAGAAGACAGTAGAATGGCCAACTACTCAAGCCCTTCATATCTTTTCCCACCTCACATTTGGGAAAGTGCATAGGGAACTGAGGAATGGAGATCAGTTCAGCATCTACGCCACGTCAGGAACGGTGTTTACACACAGGCTCCATTTCATTTGATTATCATTACAGCCTTGCAAATCAGAAATTATTATCTCCATTTTACCTATGAGGAAATTAAGATTCAGGGAAGCTAAGTATCTTCCCAGCGTCAACCAGTTGGTAAGAGACGAAGCTGGTAATGGAACCCTCTCAATGTGAACCTCAGACTCGAAGGTAAAACTCTACACCTTAAAGTTGCCCTATTTTCTTCTGGAACGGTTTCTTTTGAAGCCGTCAGTTCCCATACAGCCCTTCATTCAGGCTCCCCAGGAGTTGGCGGGGGCGGGGCTTAAGGGACACTGGCCTCAGGTGACTGGGAACCCCCCCTTCCTTCAATTGTTGGGGTGACAGAACTGCTACTGAGGTCCTGGCTCGCTCGAGGAAGTGCTTAACTGGTATCCTCTCATTTTATCCCTACAACCCTCGGAAGAGGAATCTGAGACTCAGACGAAGGCGCCTGGCCCAAGGTCACAGAGCGAGGGCAGAGTGGAGCTGGGAACCCAGCTCGGCTCGGCCTGGCTA
>NW_027530640.1:10931673-10956394 GCF_008692635.1 Crocuta crocuta
CCGCCCGCCCCCGGCCCGCCGCCCCCCGCCCCTCGCCATGTATGGCGCTTCCTCCCCGGGCCCTACAAGGCACTTCCTCCCGGTTCTAGGCCCATACAAGGCGTTTCCTTCCCGGCGCGTCTGGCAGACGGCCCGCGGGCGGCTGTGGGCGGGAGCCAGCGGCCAGGGGATCCGCTGCCAAGAAGGGGGCGGCTGGCGGGGCTGGGGACGCGCGGNCAGAAGGTCTGAGCGTCCCGCCGGCTCCACCGGTTTCATTTTTTTTGCGCCCCCTTCCCCCGCCCTTCCCGTTTCTGAACACAGCACGCCTTGCTGGAGATCCCTCCGCGGCTGCCAGCCTGAAGGCCAAACTCCTGAACCACCGTGTGAGGGCCCACCGCTCCTCCCTCGGTATCCCCCTTGTGTGTCGCAAGTGGGTGTTTGATATTTGTCCTTGCCGCCCCCCTTGCTGTTTATTGGGCCTTCCTGCCTTTACTCAAGCTGTTGGCCCTGCCTGGATTGCCCTTTCCACACCATTGTGGTACAACTGCTACTCATCCTTTACTTGGTTGAGACACGCGGCCTTCCGAAAATCCTTCCCACCCCCAGCTCATTGGCAGGTTACACACTTAACACAGTATTATACACCTTTTTATTTTGCGACTGCTATTTGATCTTACTCCTCTTTGCATTCCTGGTGCCTAGCAGGGAGTTATATCTGGGAGAGGAGAAACAGGGGAAGGGACCTTGTTTTTAGGCCAGCTACACTGCCGTTTCACCTTGCACAGGGGTCCCTGACCTTAGGTTGGGCCCCTAAGACACTATGCTTCCTGTGGTCTGGAGGTTTGTGAGGCCCAGAACTCTACATGAATAGTTGGACTTTGTGGAGAAAATTGGAGGGATGATGTGGGGGCAGCCAGAGCTGGGGCAGGCATACAGCTGCAGTGGGGCTGAGGTCTGGAGCAGGGCACATTGGGTGCCCCCACCCCCCAGAATGGCCTTTGCCCAGCCTGACAACTCTGGTTTATCCACTGCAGGAACGAGCAAGTCCTCACAGGCCCTTCCAAGAGCACCTCCAGAGATTTAAACGTGGTCCAGGGTCCAGCCAAGTGGTTACCCTGATCTGCCTGCCTGGAGATGAGCACAGGTCAGAGGGAGGGACCAGAACACAGCACTGACCAAACCAGCAGCAGCAGCTAAAACGCCATTCTCCAGCTCTTCCAGAAGTACAGCACATCATCAGCTACAGGCTTTCTGCTGGACCAACCTGTGAGACCCTGACTCTTCTGCTTCAGGTGAGGCAGGGAAAGAAAAGCTCAGAGCTTGAGGCTGAGTCAGAATATGCCCTGGAAGGGGCTTCTGTCACCAGGCAGTCTCTGGACTTGATCACTCACAGGCTTCCAAGTTTTTGGTTGTGCACATGTGTGTATATGTGTGTGCGTGTGTGCGCATGCTCACGCACGTGCACACAGATATACACACAGACACAGAGACAGACACACATACCTGTGAGTGAAGCCAAAAGATAAGGTGCTCTGTTGGTCTCTCTTACTCCAGTTAGGTTGAGTGCCTGTGAATTGGATGCATGGAGAGGAGATGATCTCTCACGAGGACTGAGGGTTTAGAGGTTAGATTTTGGGAAAACAAACAAACAAACAAACAAACTGAATTTCAGGGCCTGGGTTGCATCCCCAGGGCCTAGGATTCCTCTGGCCTTGTTTTCCTATCTAAGGCTGCAGGCTCCTAACAGCCTCCTCTTCCCAATTACTGTTTGGGATTGTGGGTAATGTAGTCCAGAGCCCAGCTTCTGTGTGCTGCTTGTTCCTGCCCTCCCCTCCTTTCCTTCCCCCTTCCAGCCACCACCCTCTTCTGTTCCAGGCTGAGGGCAGCACAGGGTGAGAAGGCGGTGCTTGTTCCTGCTGGGGCTGGGAGATCCCCTGCTGGAAACCAGCTAGCTATTTATAGCTGAGCCTAGCAGAGGGGGAAGGCCTGAGAGAAGCCAGGGAGCTCCAGCAGCCTCCTCTCCAGCTACAGAATTTACAGGAACCCCAGGCCTCTGCTGGGCAGGTCTTGTGTTCTATTCTGAGTGACAAGGCTTTGAGCCTCAGAAAGCCCTATGAAGCATTAGGGGCACTGGGCTGCTCCCTGCTTTGAGAGAGTGAGATTACTACTTGGGCCTATCTAAGGTGGGGATACTTGGAACCTGGGAACTGATAAGCTGAGGTGTGACACCCAGTGTGATGGTCACCTGATACGTATATAAATATTTCTTCTCAATTGTTTTCTTGTGCTTGCTTTTTCAACCAAGTTACTATCTTTAAGGACAGGAACCAAACCTTCTCTTGTCAGTGACACCAATGCCATCTTCATGCTGTAACAAGTGATCTTGCTGAAAGGAAAACCAAACCCTCCCTACCAAGAATGAGTTGGGTGCGATTTTATTCCCACCACTACCCAATCTTTCTCCCAGTGCCCTGTGCCTTTCTCATCAGAGCACCAGATTTTTACTTGACTAGGTTCTTCACTTGATTGCACACTCCTTGTTGACCTGGATGCGTCTGTCTTGTTGACTACGATAGCCCCATTGTCTGGCATCATAAACAATTGATGAATGAATATGAAACTATGATAGTCGTTACTGTTTGTGGAGTACTTGATACATGCTTCACTGTCATATTTATTTATTTATTTTTGAGAAAGAGAGAGTGTGAGTGGGTGAGGGGTACAGAGAGAGACAGAGACAGAGACACTCTCAAGTGGGCCCTGTCACGACAGATGTGGGGCTCAATCCCACAAACCGTGAGATATGACCTAAGCCATAATCAAGAGTCTGAGGCTCAGCTGAGCCATCCAGGCACTCCTTCACTGTTAAGTGAAAACTGTTTAAGTATCTTTCACCAAGATCTTGATAAGTGGTAGAGCTGTGATAGGAACTGGTATCTGACTTCAGAGTATTGTTTAGCCATGGCAAGGGGTTGCCGTTATGCTGGCATCCAGTAGCTACCTCTGGCTCCCAAGCAGATAGATGGGTGAGGTGGCTAGATGAGGTGGGCAGACGTGGTTGGCCTGGCCAGGGCCAGCCCATGGCACAGCTAGTGCAGCCAGCCAGAAATGCGTCCAGAGAATCCTCAGAAGCTTAGTGAGAAAGACCTGCTCTCATCTGTGAGAGAGGAAGTCCTGAGACAGCAGCCATGGGGGCTGGAGATGGCAGAAAGGCTCTGAGGGCTGAGCAGTGGTGTTCGGGGGCTCCTTGGATGTTACCAGGGAACCTCTTGTTTCTTTAGTAGATTTTTTTTTTTTAATTTTTTTTTTTTTTTTATTTATTTCTAGGAGACAGAGAGAGAGACAGCGTGAGCAGGGGAGGGTCAGAGAGAGAGGGAGTCACAGACTGAAACAGGCTCCAGGCTCTGAGCTGGCAGTCAGCACAGAGCCTGACGCGGGGCTCGAACCCATGAACCGTGAGATCATGACCTAAGCGAAAGTCGGACGCTTAACCAACTAAGCCACCCAGGCGCCCCTCTTTAGTAGATTTTTTTTAGTCCTCTTCTTCCTTCAGTAATTTTCAACAGTATTTGACTTGTATGTGATAATCTCTCTTTTTTTAAAGAAATATTTTTATTTATTTTTGAGAGAAAGAGAGCACAAGTGGGGGAGGGGCAGAGAGAGAGAGACAGAGAGAGACAGACAGACAGAGACAGAAAGAGACAGAATCCAAAGCAGGCTTCAGGCTCTGAGCTGTTAGTATAGAACCTGACACGGGGCTGGAACTTGTGGACCGTGAGATCATGACCTAAGATGAAGTCAGATGTTTAACTGACTTAGCCACCCAGGTGCTCCTGATCATCTCTTAAAGCCCTCTCTTTCATGGCTTATATGTCTTGAACAATGTTCTATTTGTATATTAAGTGTTCCAGTACTCATCCCCATGCTCTCTTCTCAAATATGAAACAGATTTGAAGTTTGAGAAAGAAATCTGAGTTTTCATTTGCTTAAAACCCAGAATGGCTTTTCATATTCTTCAGAATAAAATTTCAAATTCTCAGCAAGGCCTTGAAGCTTAGCCTGTTCTGTGCTTGCTGCCCTCTCTTCTAGTTTCATATTCTTTTGCATGTCTCCTCTTTCTCTGAGCTTCTTCCACACAGTTCTTCACCTCCCTCCTCAACTGTACTCTCCACCTCCCAAGTGTTCTTACTTGTTGGGATATTCTTTCTCCTTTTTGCCTACTTAACTCCTTTGTGCTCAGTTCAAGCATCAGTGTTTTTAGAAAAGCTTTCTCTGAACTCTCTGGCCAGATCAAAGTCCTATGCAACAGACTGTCATATGTGACTCTTTCTCAGGTGTTAATTGTAATAAGGCTATCACATTCATTGGAGTGATCCACTAGCTTGGAAACCCAGTGGGTTGGCAATTGTGTGTCTTTTGTTCCTGACTGTAATGTAGGGTCTAGCACAATGCTTGATTGGGGTAGGCACTTATATTATGTAACAAAATGGAAATAAACCATTTATTTAACAAAATACCCTATGTTAAACTTGAATGAATTGAAAGAGAAATTAAGCAAGGTTAATTAAATTATGCTCGAGGTCATGCACTTAGTAAGTGGCAGAGTGGAACAGTAGCCATCTGGTTCCATTCCCTGTGTTCTTAACTTCCTGACCTATCATGTCCCTCGACTTGTTAAGTACTTTTTGAAATAAAGAGAAAGAGAAGAAGGAAATAAGGGTATCCAAGAGACGAGGGGATTCCCTGTCTCCACTCAGAGTTGAGATTAAGAGTTGGAAATTAAGAATGAAAGATTAAGGGGGTCCTGGATGGTTCAGTCAGGTAAGCGTCCGACTCTTGATTTCCGCTCAGGTGATGATCGTACTGTTTGTAAATTGGAGCCCCGAGTTGAGCTGTCAGTGAGGAGCCTCCTTGGAATTCTCTCTCTACCCCTCTCTCTGTTCCTTCTCTGCTTGCTCTCTCTCTCTCAAAATAAATAAATAAACTTAAAAAAATTTAAAAGAATGAAAGATTAAGATGGTAGTTCTCCTTGTGGTGAGCATTGCATAACTATAGAGTTTTGGAATAACTGTGTTGTAAATCTGAAGCTAATGTAACATTGTCTGTCAGCTGTATTTCAGTTAAAACAAAACACTGGAATAGAATAAACAGGTCTGGAGAAAAAAAAAGAATGAAAGATTACATTCTGCCAAAATAGATTATATGAATGGCCAATAAGCACATGAAAAGATTCTCAACATCATTAGTCTTCAGGAAAATGCAAATGAAAACCAGAATGACATCAGCAATGAACAATTCAAAAAGGAAATTAAGAAAACAGTTCTGTTTATAGTAGCATTCAAAAGAATACCTAGGCATAAACTTAGCCAAGGAAGTAAAAGATTTGTACACAGAAAACTACAGAGAACAGTTACTAAAGAACAGGAAACTAAAGACCTAAATAAATGGAAAGACATGCTATATTTGTAGATTGGAAGACTTAATATCTTTAAGATGGTAATATTACTCAAAGCAATCTACAGATTCAGTGTAATCTGTATCAAAATTCCAGTGGGTTTTTTGTTTTTGTTTTTGTTTTTTTTTTTGCTGAAATGCAAAAGTTGATCCTCAGAGTCATATAGAATTACAAGGAGTCCTCCCAGTGCCTCAGTATGTTCACCACCTGGAAGCTCTCTGAACCCCATAATTTAGGGGTTTTAAGGGAAGCATCATCATGTAGGCATTGTTGACTAAATCCTTGTCCATTGGCGCTTAACTTACTCTCCAGCCCCTTTCCCATCCTTAGAATTGAGACTGAAAGTTCCAACCCTGTAATCACGAGCCTTTCTGCCAACTAGGGTCCATCCTGAAGCCATCTAGAGGCCAGCAATTCATTCATTAGCATACAAAACATTCTTATCGCTATGCAAATTCCAAGGGTTTTAGGAGCTGTATACCTGGAAATGGAGACAGAAACCAAATAGATAGAATTAAAAACTATTTAAAAAATAGACTTTAAAAAATAATTAAAAACTTTTTTAAACTTTTTTTTTTTTTTTGAGAGACAGAGCATGAGTAGGGGAGGGGCAGAGAGAGAGGGAGACAGAGTCTGAAGCAGGCTGCAGGCTCTGAGCTCTCAGCACAGAGCATGATGTGGGGCTCAAACCCACAAACCATGAGATCGTGACCCGAGCCAAAGTCGGATGCGTAACCGACTGAGCCATCTGAGCACCCTGAAATATACATTTCTTATTATATCATCCTCCTAAATAATAAAAAGGAACAAATATATACAACAGCACGGATGTATCTAAAGAATTCATCTAAATGGAAGGACTAAGTCAAAGAAGCATGACCATATAAACGACTACATAGGGGTGCTTGGGTGGTTCAGTTGGCTGAGCATCCAGCTCTTGGTTTTGATTCCTGTCATGATCTCATGGTTCGTAAGATCGAGTCTCGGATGGGCTCTGGACTGAGAGCGAAGAACCTGCTTGGGATTCTCTCTCTGCCCCTTCCCCACACGTGCGTGTGCTCGCTCTCTCTCTCAAAATAAATAAACTAGAAAGTACAATTAAAAAAAAGAAAGACTGCATATTATACTAGTCCAGTAATAGAATTTCTAGGAAAGGGCAATTTGGAGACAGAAAGCTGATCAGTGATTGGCCAAGGCTGGGAGTGAGATCAGGATTGACTGCAAAAGGGCACAGAAGACTTTTTGGGGTGATGGAGACTGGATTATGTTGTTTGCACAACTGTACAGATTTATTCCAAAGAATCATTAAACTAAATTTATAGTGGATGAATTTTAATAGTTTATAAACTATACCTCAATAAATAGACCACAAAAAAAAGTGATAGGAAGATGAAAAACATTGGTGTCCTGAAATCTAAGTTGCATCCTGGTCTTTGGATTGATAATGGGACCAACCCATCTGCCTCCCCAAACTCACTTCTCATCTGTCCAAGCTGTCCTGCTGCTTCCAGGTGGGTCAGGCACTCCTAGATGATGTGGGAGGGACCCTTATATTCTAACACTCCTCCCTCTGTCATTCCTTGCTAACTGCCTCTGCTGCTGAAGGGCAGGGTTAGGGCCTAGCTAAGGAGACTGGGTTTCTGAGGCCCTTTGCTCAGCTCCCTAGAGAGAGGCAGAGCCCTTTTCGGTGCTACCTTTCTTCAAAATCAGATTTTGACACGGTTCAAGGGAGGGCCTCTAGTGCTGAGCACTGAAATGCACCTTCATCTAGAGGAACTTGACCTCCTCTTCCCTAGATGACATCCTGCCATATTACTTATAGAGTCCTCTTCTGCAGGCCTTTCAGTAGGGGTTGTATCATGAGGTGGTTGGTCCATTCCAACCCCTGGGGAGCCTAGGCTGAGAATGTACTTGGTTCTGGACAGCCATGTAACATGGGGCAGGTGTCCCCCACCTCACTCCATGATTTTTCCTCCTTAAACCAAGCTCCCATCTCCCACCTACCTTCCCAAGTAGCAGAATATCCCTGAATCTTTGCCTTTACCTTAGAAGATCCTTTTCATTCCTCAGAGAGCCTCTCTGAAGTTTCCATTCTCCTTTCCTAGTCTTCAGGGTTCCCTGGGAAGTGGATTTGCTCTCTGGGTTTCCTTGTGTGGAGATGGAGAAATGGGTAGAAGGGGCTGAGCCCAGGCAGGGTCTCAGCAGAATAGAAGAGCTGGAAATCTGAGAGGGAAACCTAGATGGGGCTAATTTGGAACCCTGGGGGCTGGAGAAGCAAGTTCATCTACACATTCAAGCCAACCCTGACTCACAGGGAAGTGACTTCAAAACAACTTTCATAACCCCATCTGAATGTTGGCCACATTTACCCTCCCAGCTGTCTTTGGCATCAAGCCACTCTCTGATCCTCCCTTTTCTCATCCTTAACAAGGGGGAGAATGGGTTTGTTTTTTTAAAAAAAATTTTTAAATGTTTTATTTATTTCTAGGAGAGAGAGAGCGCGAGCAGGGGAGGGTCAGAGAGAGAGGGAGACACAGAATCTGAAGCAGGCTCCAGGCTCTCAGCTGGCAGTCAGCACAGAGCCTGACGTGGGGCTCGAACCCATGAACTGTGAGATCATGACCTAAGCGAAAGTTGGACGCTTAACCGACTAAGCCACCCAGGCGCCCTGGAGGATGGGGTTTTGATGAAGAATAACAAGACCATCCATGTGTTAAGAGCAAAGAATTTGGAGCTGTAACATCACATGTTCATGTTGGCTTTGCTGATTTGCTGCACAAGCATGACAGGTCATTGTGTTGCTTTCTGGGCTTCAGCTTTCTTCTGTCTTTAATGAGGGTATTGGAATAGCAAGGTCCCCTTCAAGTAGTAAAATTATGGTTCCTTAAGAAGTGAAAGTATGGAGCAACAGAAGAGCTGTTTAAATGTGACTGTAGATAAGGACTGGACTGTCTAATGATACTGTTGTCCTGAGAAAGGGCTCTAGGCTCCCAAGTACAACTCTGCCTCCTTCCCATCATGCCCAGGGTTGCTCACTAAGCTAGGGGTCAGGCGATCCCCAAGAAGCCCTGTTCTTCACATTGCCTCATCTCATCCATCCGTGAGTACCAGACCAAGCCCCCCCCTTTTCTTTTTTTTAAGATTTTATTTTTTTATTCTGTAGAGAGTACACCCAACATGGGGCTCAAACTCACAACCTTGAGATCAAGAGTCACAAGCTCTACCAGGGCCCCTATCCCAGAGTGATTTTATCTCTGAGTCACGTGATAGTAGCTCCTCTTTTAGCCCTGCTTCTGCTCTCCTTTCCAGTCTGGGCCCAACTCTCAGGCAGTCCCCCAGCCGCACTGGCTGACTGGTTAAGGATTTCTCCTCAGCTGTAAATGCTGTAGCAGAACTTCTAAATGATGACTTCTGAGTCAAACTGAAATTCTCAGTGAAAACCAATGAATTAAGATTCAAACCAAAGTTGTTTTAAATATCTTGTGAACCAGTTCAAACCTAAACACTCATTATCATACTATAATGGATGTTCATGATAACTCTAAACTGTTAAAGATAGTTTAAATGATGCTGTTTTTCTTCTACATTTCTGAAATTTCAAAATTTTCCTTAATGAATTCATCATTTTTAAAAAATCCCTTGATATTTCAATATATATTTCCTAAGAAAAAGGGTATTCTCTTACATAACCACAGTAGAGTTATCAAATCCTGTAGATTTAACACTGACTCAATACTTTTATCTATAGTCCACATTCCAATTCTGTTTTCCTACAGATGACATATTAAGAGCAGAGGCAGACACCCTAGTCTGAGAAATTCCATTATGTGTATACTTTCTTCTCTGCAGGTGTTGGGTCAATTATAGGGATCTTGTACAGAATCCAAGGTAGCCTCTTTTATCCATCCTCAACTGTAGTTGTGCTGAGTTGACCAGTCAAAATGCTGTGTTGGGGGAAGGACAGAATTACTAGATGGGTGCCTTCCAGATGAGTCTAAGCTGTTGGTTGTCTCTGAAAGCACAAGAGTTGGTGAGTAGAGTCCACATAACTTTTTTTTTTAATTTTTAAAATGTTTTATTTATTTTTGAGAGAGACAGCGTGAGCAGGGGAGGGTCAGAGAGGGAGACACAGAATCTGAAACAGGCTTCAGGCTGTTAGCACAGAGCCTGACGCGGGGCTCAAACCCACGAACCGTGAGATCATGACCTGAGCTGAAGTTGGACGCTCAACCAACTGAGCCACCCAGGCGCCCCACCACATATCTTCCTAGCGGTACCAGCAACTGTTCTCTCCCTTCTTAGTCCCTTCTTAAGGGAGGAATGACCTGCAGTTACTTTGGCTTTGTAACCAATTAGACTTGAGTCCCAAATTTTACCACTTCTAGCTTATGAGCTTGGATGTGCAGATATAAAATATCCACCTCATTGCTTTTCTAAGGATTAAATAATGTGATGCATATGACACAGCACTGTTGTAACTATTCAACCAGTGTTGGGGACTGTAGTTATTTTACAGATTGGTAGCTCAAAGCCCTCATGGACTCTTGAGTTCTCCTTGATGTTCACTCATCCCTACATCCTTCAGTAGTTTGTCCTCTTGATATTTTAAGGGTAATCAAGCTGTTCCATCTTGTCAAAAATCTCCCCACCAGATGCAACAAATCTATCCCACAGCCAGTATCCTTAACTCTGGCACCACCTGGTGGTTGCTAGCGCAAACTTACCCTAGTTACTTGCAGAGGACCAAGGTTGGTAGTGCTGGGAGCATCAGAGCAGCTCCCATCTGAACCTTTGCAAAGTGTTAAGCACTGTACTATGCATTTCACACGCCTTAACTGCCTTCAATCCTTAACAATCCTTATGGAGTAGGCTTTATTACAGTGGTAGGGAAATTGCTGTCCAGAGAAGTTAACTTGACAAAGTGTCACTGACAAGCAGGATTTCTACCCTACTCAGAAGTCCTATTTGCTCACCATGATGCTGTCCTGATGGCTTTAGGGCTGTAAAGTCTCTTTACATTTACAGATTTCCTTACCCTGATGGGGAAACTGAGGGGTTAGGAAGGTACTTACCTGAAATCACAAGGCCAACTACTTGCAAAGCCAGAATGAGATGTTTGTCCTAAAAAGCGGACTCTTTGACCTGGGCTCTTCAGTGAGCCCCAGGATGACCCTCCCAAGCAATTTCAGACTATACCTGAAACCGCATCCATAGCCAGGATTTAGTTATCAGAGAACCCTGGAAATGAAATGTTTTCACTTCTAGTTCCTGTTGTCCAGCCATGTCCTCAGCAACTCTGGCATCCAGTGCTTCTATACTCGTTGGCTGGTCATTTCCTATGTCCCTGGAGGCACAGTCCCACCAGGATGGGATTTGGCAGGTGGAAGTCCCAGCAGGCACTCACTCAAATTGGCAAAAAGGGAGAAGCTGGCATGAGGCTTAAATTCCACTTTGGCACTCAGCCCTGAATCCAGTGTGCCTGTCTGGGAGCGTCACGGCATGAGAACCAGAGCCAGAGAACAAAAGATGGCAAGCGCTGCAGGCCCAGACAGGCAAACACAACAGCCCACACACCCAGCATCAGTGTGCTGCCTTCCAACTTTTGACTTCAGACAGCACCTAGAGATGCATTAGGAGGAAAAATTATATACCTCCACTATGCACAGGCATGTCTGCCCTTCCCAGAGGGTGACTGGTTTTGGTTTCATCAAGGCTATTCTCTAAATCTGCTGGAAAATGAGCAAAAGTATGCTAAAAAGTACCATTACTGGTCAATTTTGTTAAATACATTTTCTTAAATATGGAGAAGGCAAATCATATCTTACACCTTGGTTTTTTAAGTAGGCTTTCTAAACCACCAACTAGGAGCTCTAAGCACATAAATCGTTGGGAAAAACAAAATTATCTTCTCTTGACCCAACCTAGAAGGCTTGCTCCTGGATGAGGTGATTTGTTACTCTCCTATACAGCACCAGGGGTGCAAGATCAAGGAGGCTTAGTTTCTGCTCTTCCATCTGGACCATCCAAAGGTGATGAGATGTACAGAGAATCAACCGTGGGATGAGGCCTGGAGTAAAATTTGGCTTCACCACTACAGGGCTGTTATCTAACCCCTTTTGGCCTGTTCCATCACTTGTAAAATGGGCACACCGTCTACCTCCATGAAATGTTTAACTACACGGGATAACATACTAGAAACCACTTTTTAAAAAGGGGGAAGATTTCCCTTTGGTGGGCATGTACAGTCAGGGAAGCTACAAACTAGTTTCGCCCCAGCAACCTGAACTTCCTCTGATGTTAATCTTGACCTCAGGCATCCTTTGCATATACCCTTCCATAGGCAAATGTAACAAAGACAACTAATATCTGAGGCTGCAAAGTTAATAGCCATCACTCAACACACGCCTTGGAGACCTTACTTATACTGTCTCCATGGTGCAGAACCTGCCAAGGAACAGTCCTAAAGAATCTCAAGCACACAAAGTGTATTCTTAAATATGGTTTAATACTCTTCTCCATTTCTGTACATCACAACACCAAGATTTCGCTGCTTAGGATCTCTCTGTAGAGGCTATAGAGAATGCAAAGGCTACCGTTTTCACCCCCTCTTATTTACGTGTTTGTATGTGTAAGTGTAATACATATCAGTATATATTGATACACACATCAATATATATTGCAATATATATCACCAAAGAGAACACATTGATTAAAGAAATACAAAAATTTGGCATCATTTCCAAACTTAAATAGTAAAAATAAAAACTACAAAAGGAGCTGCATACCCTAAATGTATCATGTGAAACAACAAGCATATTCAAAAATGTAAATTTACATCCAATTTCTCTGGTCTTGTCATATCACATTAGACCCATTTACAATGGCAAAACCCTAAGGTACTGCTGTGAAGAGAGCATGTTTACTAGCTCTTGGGTGTTCTGCAAACAAACAGCAGAGCCCAAAGCAAAAGCCTGTTCCGGTGAAGCCTCCCACGTTGGTGAATACCAAAGAATGGACTCTTCTCACTGGGGGTTGAGACATCAGGTTATATACATTGAAAGACAGTCATTTGGACCTCAGAGTATACAGTGTGAGAACCAGAAGCTTTACATTTAAGACATACTCCCTTCATTCAAGTGAAACAGGATTATTGGAACGATAGGCAGGTCTGCAACCTGGGAACAAGGAGCTGGTTCAGACCAATAAAGCTACAAGTGACTGAGTCAAGTCAGTGAAGAACAGCAGTCAGGCACTAAAGTGTTAAAAGTACCCAATTTGAAAACCAAATGCACCCCACTACTCTTATCAGTGTGGGAACGATACCAATTGACTTTTAAAACCTTTGGTCCTTCAAAGTCCATTTGGTATACTTTTTTCCATTGCTACCACTGGGCACATCCTATACACTTTATTCACTGTCACCACCTCGGGCACGCCATGACCTTGCATGTCAGCTGGGGTCAAGTCCAACTTAGAACCCAGCTATGAAGCGTGAGCTTCAGGTTTTCAGGCCCACTTTTGGATCCAACAATAGTTAAGTCCTTGGTGCCAGAAGCTGTGTCCCATCCCTTCCCACCCCTGCCCTTCCCACCCCCCTCCCATAATTTCTCATATGAGAGGTGCTTGTAAGTCCCATATTTGAAACAGAGGCTCCAACCCCACCAGGAGGTCAGGGGTTTATAGTTACATGCACAGTCATACATGTCTTGTCAGTCGTTCCTGTGAAAAACCTTGCAGTTCATTAAAAGAAAAAAAAAAAAATCAAAACATTCACATAATCTCATGCCATCCAACACAAGGAAAACACGACCACCTCCCTTTTACCAAGGACAGACCCAAGCAAAATAAAATATTCTTTAAATTTCTTTGCTTCCACTTAAATTGCATGTTTTATTTCTCCCAATCCCAGCAATAGCACATAAGCCCCATCAGATCCATCCCAAACTGGTTTCTAGTAGGCTAAGATTATGGGAACCCTGGTCAATGCAACTGATGCTAAGGGCTCCCAAACCCTAGGCACAAATGCGCCTGCAAAACGGATTGAAGGGAACAGTGCATTGGCTCAAATACTTCCTGTGTCAGTTTGACTTTGCAATGCAATTTGCATCCTTGAAACTGACAGTCTCGAGGGGGAGGAGTAGTGTGAGGGAGTGAAGTTGAAATTGCCTCCTATTAGCTCACCCTTTCAACATTAAACAGAGACCAAGAGAAAATGGTTCCAACATTTCACCGCATGTATTTCTTCTTATGCAGTCTAAGCTGAGAATGCCATGTAAATGGGTCACTGCGAAATGCAGCAATTTTCTCCAATCAAAATAAGAAACAAACCAGTATGATCTCATTTCTATTAACTTTTGAAGGTTTACAGCAGTTAAAGTATTTTTGATTCTATGTATGAAGGTTAAAAAAATCATTTTTTTTTCATAAAATACAAGAGCAAACCAATTTCACCATCGAGTAAAAGTAAAAACTGGGATTCTTTTTTAAATTAGTCCAAAGTGGCATTTTAGGAACTTAGTTGTAGGCTGCTGCGCTGACACCATGACAAACCAAAGTGTAGGGTTGGGTCTGGTTTTGTTTCGGTTTTCTTTTCAATATCCAATGCTCATGGATTAAGTTCTGGAAATGTTCCAATTGTAAGGCAGGGATCTGTTTGGATTCCACCACGGGTATGCTCCTTGGGTTGGATGCTGGAGGGTGAGGCACGTTTTGCCGGACCCAGGTCGACTACCTAGTAGTCATCAAGGTCAAAAAATTCATCATCTCCTCCTTGGTATTCCATTCCCTGGAAATCTACTCGGTACCGCAAGATACCTAGGAAAGCAAATCAAAGAGTAAATCAACGGTGTTCCTGGAATGGGGAGGGTTCACTTCAATAAGAAAAGCCCTACTCCCTTGTCGAAGTACAGAAAGCCAAGAGATGATGATAAAACAAAAAACAGTCCCAACCAAGGAACCTGCAACCATGTCCTCCCCTCAACCTCCTGACTCGTTGGATAAGCACACCTCATCTCATAACTTGATTTTGGGATAGCCAGGAAAAGCTTTGACCTGAGACCCTGGCTGTAAGTTTAGTTTTCTTATTTGCCACTTACCTCCAATTCCACCAAATCCTTTTACAAACTGGGATCCTTCTTGTGACTTATCTGTGACGATTTCCAACGTAGCTCCAAACTTTTTATAGTTGTTAGCAAACCATTCCAGCAGGGGCATGCTCTCAATCAGCTCATGTTCTTGTCCTGTCTGCAAGGGTGACCATAAAATACAGAAAAAAATGGGATTAGGATATAATCAAGACTTAGCCACCCTAGCTCCCCCACCCACCATCGTTCTCCTTCTCCCTCTTTATTAAGTGGGTGTAGCATGCTTCTATGTGAATTCTGATTTCTAGGGACATAATTCTGAGAACAGAGAAGTTCTATTTCAAGTATCATTCCTCCTCGGGCTTTGGCTCAATGATGAAATGTCAACACACACTTAGCAGTTTTTCACCTTCTAGGTCCTGTTGTTGTTTCTGAAGTCAGGGTGTTGTAAAGTGTCTCCAGGCAGCACTCATTTAACAGCCGAGAAGAGACCAGCCAGATTTGCTTTTTAGAGCAAGCTTGTGAAAGCAAAGCCCTTCAACTCAGAATTTGAGGAACCATAAGCCATCTGTGCTGGCCAAAGAGGTGACCACCTCCCACTGCCCCCTACTGCCAAGAGTATGAAGTTTGGTATCTGAAAGCTGATACTCTAGCTGCCAGTGCTCTTAAACGGATTTCCTTTACTTGCATTTATCACCAAACTAGGAAAACAATCACATACCTCTTTGTCTGTAAAATGAGATTTATCCTTCTCTTGTTCTGGAGTGAGATAGAGAATTTTCTCCTCTACAGTATTGGGGGAAAAAAATGTGTTAACCTTTTTTCATACACTAGCAGATTTAAGTCCCATGAGGTAAGTCAGGTTAGACAAAAGGGCTTCTTCCGAACTTATTCTATCAACCTTCTTTTCATAAGCATATTAATCAGCATGCACTAAGTGTCTACCAGGTACACTGCTCCTACCATAAGTAAAACACCAAAGACATTCAAGATACAGTTTTTGTCCTCAGGCAATTTAACAGTCTTAAGCAGACATTTATCGGTTCAAGGAAAACAATTTATGCAGACTGAAGTCACCTCTCCCAAATTTCCACCCCGAGTTTCTAGAACATAGAGGTCAAAAGTAATGTTATTTAACTTTCTAATTCTCATACCTTCTGTGCCTTGGCAATGAAGAACATATCTCATTATATCCAGATTTTCATAGACTATTAGAATCTCTACAGCTCCCATTTCTAAAGCCTTTAGTGTATCTTCAACTCCGAAACAGTACTTGCCCGTGTCCTGACTGATTTCATCGAAGTATCGTCCTGTGATGAGGGATAGGTGAAGAAGCATATATATTAAAGTTTCCTTTGTAGAAACAGACTTTCTTGCTCAAAATCTGAGAGGGGGTGGCTGGGTGGCTCAGTCAGTTGAGTGTCCGATTCTAGGTTTCGGCTCAGGTCATAATCTCAGTTTGTGGGACCAAGCCCTGCGTTGGGCTCTATTCTGACAGCATGGAGCCTGTTTTGATTCTCTCCCTCTCTCTTTGCCCCTCCTAAGCTTGTGTGTGTGTGTGTGTGCGCGCGCGCGCGCGCGCACACACACTCTCTCTCTCCAAATAAAAGATAAAAAAAAAAAATTTCCGAGAGAGAGAAAATAACAACTAAAAATGAGTAAGAGCTAAAAGTCAGTGCAGACCCAAGTGGGGAACTCAGGGAACGTGAGATCAAGACCCAATCTGATGTTTATCTGACTCAACCACCCAGGCACCCCAATGGCCAGATTAATTTGGTCTATTCACCACTGCATTACAAAGGATACGTGAAGACTGAAGTTTGGTTCCTATTGCCAAAGGGTAAAAAGAGCAGAAATAGAAGCACATTTACTAGAACTCATGAATAAAGGAAGATTAATGATTCCACGGAGAAAGATTTTTAATACAAAGGTTCAATCTTCCTCTTACCTTTTCAGCATTTTGTTACATAAATAATCACTCACATACAAATATACATACAAAAACATGTCACAGAATAAATAAGTTGCATTTCACTGATACCTATTAATTTCTTCTCTTGAATGAATTTCACGTTGGAGAGGACTTCAGTAGATAACTCAATAGCTTGGTTGAATCCATTTTCACCACCATAGGATATATCAACTAATTTTAAAACTTTTGATTGCAACCTCTGACATCATACACAGACACACATTAAAAAAAAAAAAAAAAGACATCATTAGTACTTCAAAACCCCTTTCCCAAGACCCACTTCTTCTTAATGGCATGCAAGACACTAAAGTCTAAAGAGGTAGAAGATGGGGAACATACCCAATATGTTCAAGAGGTCTCAGTGAGAAACACTGTCAACGGTAACTTCCCCAGCCAATCATATCACACATTTGATTAGACCTGATAACTCATTAATCACCAACAAGACTAGGTTTCTTGTAAAGGAAACAGAGGACAATTGGTTCCTGCCATAAGCTGGCAGAGTACACCACCACTTCTGTGGTGAGACTTCTACCATATAATGCTACTCCCTCTCCAGAAGAGCACTTTGGGAATGTCTTATGCCTGAGTCCATGTCATAGACCAAAAGATCTTTCTGGACTAAGTGCTTTAGGCTAATCAATTCTGTCATATTACTGGGAGTTTCAAAGCTTTATTTACCTCCAGGAATAAAACAGAAGACGACCAGAAAAACCAGCTCCTACTTTCTTTGAAATCATACTGCCTTTTGAGGCCAAGTATGGCAATTCACTAAACCAGGAGCTGCCACCAGACCATAATGATTTTATCTAAAAATGGTTGGTTTTCAAGGAGAAAAAACCCCAGAATAGCAACTTAACTAACAGAGTATCTACTTCTCACTTACCTGATCAAACATATCAGATTGACTTAGTTCGGTTTTAAAGTCAGCTGATCCGGCTAAAACAAGACCAGCCACATTCACTTTGTCCCCAGAAATAAACAGCTGCACAGCAGTCTCAGCTACTTTCCGAACATAGTTATGCCGCTTTTCCATTCTTAAACGAGCAAAACGCAAGGCTGATTGACCTCCTCTACCTTTGACACAAAAAGTGGGGAAAAATGAGTAATTACTAAGAAGTGCAAAATAACTTGCTAAAAAACTAATCATGCCATTACCCAACAAAAAGACAAAGAGAAAAATTACTATTTCTTTTTAACTGTTTGGCACAAACTGATACACATTTTCAGAGCCAATATCAATTATCAAAACAAGAATCTTAAGCACCAATGAGTCATGTGTCATTTCATAATGCTTCTCATCTGTGAGCATCATTCTTCATCTGGATTTATCCCCCTTATACAGTTGACCCCTCCTTAAAAATAATACTGTATTTATTACAGTATCTCTGCCCCCAGTGTACAGCTTGAACTCACAACCCCAAGATCAAGAGCTGCAAGCTCTACCAAGTAAGCCAGCCAGGTGCCCCCACAGTTGACCCTTAAAAAATAAAGGTTTGAACTGTGAGGGTCTGCTTCTACATGGAGTTTCTCTGATAAACACAGAGAAACAGTTCTGTAAATGTATTTGCTCTTTCATGATTTTCTTATTAACATTTTTTCCTCTTTAATAATACAGTACAAAATATAATTAACATATAAAATGTGGGAAGACTTCCCAACAACAGGTTATTAGTAGGTAAGTTTTGGGGGAGTCAAAAGTTGTGTGTGTGTGTGTGTGTGTGTGTGTGTGTGAGGGTGCCTGCATGGCTCAGTTGGTTAAGCATCTGACTCACTCTTGATTTTGGCTCAGATCACGGTCTCATAGTTCATGAGACTGTTCCCTGCGACAGGCTCCGCATTCAGTATGGAGCCTGCTTGGGATTATTTCTCCTAAGTGGATTTTCAACTCTGCATAGGGGTTGGGGCCCATACGTGTTGTTCAGGGGTCAACTACACTATTTGCTATACACAAAATGGGCTTGTGTTCTCTTCCTGTGTTACCATGTTTCTTTGGGAGATCCACAGTGAATTTGTGTAGAACTTCTCTTGTGTTTCCTTGGAGTGTGCCAAAAAGCGCACCACTGCCATCTATTACAATGAAGCCAAACTTGCTGTCATCTGAAAGTAGTGCTGTAAGAGCCTGAAAAGCAAACAGAAGTACCACACAATAAATCCTAAAGCTTTGTTAGGGTCAAGACAAAATCCCAAAGGATATACATACAAGCCCTTTCACCCCATCCAGAATGGTAGTACTTACAGGAAAGCCATTTTATGGAATAATTCAGACTGTAGCTATAAATATGTAACCCATATGGTCAATTTTGAATTGATGCAGAGAAAAAAACCCCAACAATATTGATAGGAAGCCTTTCAACAAACCTGACCTGGACACATGAATAGAAAACCAAGAGAAATATAGGGTTCAGATTCAATCTAGTCCTTGATTTGATTCAGACTGATGGCAATCCCTGGAACATAATGTTCAAATTAAAAGTCCAAACTCTAAAACAGCACACCAAAAAAGCTAACCTCTAACAGCTGATTTTCTGCATTACCCCATCATTAACAGGCAGTATTCATTATAGTAAACAAGGATATCTTGTAAGTCAACTCTAGAGTAGGAGTCCATGAGGAGAAAACCCAGAAAGTCTAGAAAAAGATCTAGGTTTGAAATGTTTAATTTAACATGTATTTCTTGAACATCTTTAATGATATCAGGATCTAAAACTCAATTTTATTAAAAAAATTTTTTTTTAATTTTTATTTTTGAGAGACAGAATGTGAGTGGGGGAGGGACAGAGAGGGAGACACAGAATCTGAAGCAGGCTCCAGGCTCTGAAGTGGCGGCACAGAGCCTGACGTGGGGTTTAAATTCATGAATCTCTGAGATCATGACCTGAGCCAAAATTGGCCACTTAACCGATTGAGCCACCCTGGTGCCCCTGCAACTCAATTTTCTTTTAAAGGGATTATATCGATAATGATTTGGAGTTTTTCTGGGGGAAAATCCTTCTTCAAGTTTTGCTTATAATAACATGCCCACAGTTCTGCCTCTGCAAAGAGCAAATCTTTAAATAGTCCTGGAACCCATATAGATGGTCAAGAGTTTTCATGACAGAATCTGCACACCCCGTAGATGACTAGTTGCTAGGTGCCAGACTTCTTTGGAGTTAAGAAATACCCTTTCTTTTTTTTTTTTTAGGTTTTATTTATTTCTAGGAGAGAGAGAGAGAGAGAGAGACAGTGTGAGCAGGGGAGGGTCAGAGAGAGAGGGAGTCACAGAGTGAAACAGGCTCCAGGCTCCGAGCTGGCAGTCAGCACAGAGCCCGACGCGGGGCCCGAACCCATGAACCGCGAGATCATGACCTAAGCGAAAGTCGGACGCTTAACCGACTAAGCCACCCAGGCACCCCAATACCCTTTCCATCATAACTAAGGAAGAAAATAGTTCCCTTTAAGAACTGACCAGAAAGCAGATTAATCATTAGTTATCAATCTTTAATCATACCATAACTGATAATTAGCACTAAAACATGAATGTTGTGCCATTTTGTCACGATCTGTTAGGTGGCTTAATTTAATTGAATTATTAATTCAATAATTCTCATCAGGGAGTACTTATCCCTCATAAGAATGTATAATTATCCTGATTAAATAGGACATAAATTGTGCTGTACAGCATGTCACATTCATATCCAGTTACCAACCTATCAAGTGAAGCGAAAATAAACAAAGCTAGCAAGATTAAACAGTACCTGGAAGAGTTAGTTTAGAAATACCCACGAAGCTAGCTTAATAAAAGCTAGATAACACGAGTACCAGGTACTATTTAATAAGATCTAAAGTATTTCATGTAACTTGATACAGGTAAGTGGGACATGGTAACTAAGGGCCTTTCCAATGAAGCCTTCACCAGAAGGAGGCTGGCAAGATAGCCAAGAGAACAGTCTCAACCATCTATGCAACGAACCAAGCAAGATCCAACTGGAATTGGACTTCCTGTCAAGTTAGCAGAAATCATCCATTGTAAACTGTGTCGACAATTGTCAGTTCTAATTCCACTGTAGAGGTTTTTCCCTAGGTCGATGAAAAGCAAAAGACTGAACTAGGAGCCAGCTGTGAATTCCTGATTGTTCTACTGTTGACTGATTTAGGTCACTCTAATGAGGTTTCCTTTCCACCCTTAAATTTTATCTTATGGCAGTTATGTCACTCAAAAGTTTCATACAAAAAAAAAAGAAAAAGCTCTTACAGTCCTAAAGATTTTATAATTTGTGAACTGAAAACTAACGGTGCAAGAAATACAGGCAAGTATCATGGGTATATAGGGAGAGATGGAGAGATAGGTGATTATTTCTTCACCTCTTACCAATTCTCCAAACCCAGTTTAGCACTTTCTTCAAACATAATGATGGTCATTCAGTGTGTCACAAAGTAAAAATTTTTTTTTTAATGGCCAGCCTTGTGGTACAATGACTTAGAAAACAGTGTAGCAATTCCTCAAAAGATTAAGCAGTTACCATATTACCCAACAATTCCATTCCTAAGTATATACACTACCCTCCCATGAAAACATATGGTCACCCAAAAACTTGTACATGTATGTTCAGAGCACCATTATTCCTAATAGCCAAACAGTGGAAACAACACAAATGCCCATAAACTGATGAACAGATAAATCAAATGTAGAAGATATTATTTAGTAATAAAAAAGGATGATGTACTGATGCTAAGTGAAAGAAACGAGTCACAAAAATCCACCCACTGTATGAAATGCCCAGCATAGGCAAATCTAGAGAGACAGACAAGATCAGTGGTAGCCTAGAGCTGAGAGATCTTAGAGGGTATGAATGAGGGGAGGATTGGTAATGAATGCTACTGGATACTGGGTTTCTTTCTGGGATGATGAAAATACTGTATCTGAATTTCTTACCTCTGTATGGAATTTGTTGTCACATAAATACAATGATGTATTAATTGGTTTGAAAGGTTCAAAGTCAATGTTGACTTTCTTTTCCTTTCCTTCTTCTGTTACGATGGTACCACAGTAAACAACCAGGCCATTTGGAGGTACTGCAAAAAACACACAATTTCTCTACTTAAATCCACAGCTGATTTTCCTCAACAGAAAATGTTCCAGTAGTCTACTGTCCCTGCTCCTTTATTATTTTTAAAGACTTATTAAGTAATCTCTACAACCAACAGGAGCCTGAAATCAAGAGTCACATGCTGTAATGACAGAGCTAGCCAGGCATACCATGTCCCTGGTTCCTTTAAGTCATAATTTAAATAAAGCACAAATATCTGTAAATCTCTCCAGCAGAAATTTCTAATTTTAAAAATACTTGTGATGTTTTAAAAAGGAGAATTTAAACCTTTAAGTAACTACTACTTAACTTTAAAGAAAAATTAAAGAGGGACACCAAGGTTGCTCAGTTGGTTAACTGCCTGACTTTAGCTCAGGTCATGATCTCACGGTCTGTGGGTTTGAGCCCTGCATTGGGCTCTCGGCTGAACGCTTGCTCAAAGCCTGGAGCCTGTTTCGGATTCTGTGTCTCCTTCTCTCTCTGATCCTCCTTGCTCATGCTTTGTGTCACTCTATCTCTCAAAAATAAATGTAAAAGTTTTTAAAAATAATAATAAAGAAAAATTAAAGAAAAAAAAAAAGCGGGGGGGGGGGGGGCAGTCCCAAGGCCACAGGTACACTGCTGATGGCTATCTGAAAAAGATACAATAGTGACTAAAAGCATCATGGCAGGATCAAAGTGGAAAATATAACCAAAACACAGTAGAGGAGGAAAATGATCAAACTCTAGATTACCTTTGTTATAAAGTTTAAGTCTTTGTTGTACAGATGTAATGGCTCCCAGGACTGAAAGGCGGTTTACTCGTGACTTAATGTTAGATGCAGTTCCAAACTCATCTGCTAACATTTTTGCCACTCGTGAAATCTGGTCTTTGGGAGGAATGATCAATGATATCATGCTTGTGCCATTGCTGTGAAAGAAAGAGTAACATTACAACAAGTTCAAGTACCACATAAATAAAGAGTTTAAGTTCATGCTTATCACTATTAATGGGAGCTAATGAAATCGCCTTAAAATAGTAATACATCACTCGCAAAGTGATCAGTAAGAGAGGGACTGACTACTCCAGTGTAATCAAAGTATGCACAGAGTTAGGACAAGTGATCAGAATATGGTAGGTACTCAATTATTTGAATCAATTTTAGCTAGGTAAAAGAAAAAGTAATAAGGCACTTTAAGGGATTCTTGGGAAACAACTTTTCCTTCAAGGGCAAAGAGAGGAGCTTTCATAAGAGGGTGACAACAGGCTGGAATCTGACAGAGTCCGTGGTAGAGGCTTGGAAAGTGGTGGTTCTTCAGTGGGAGAAGCCACCACAGAATGATACAAATCTTTACAAAGTCTAGATGAAGTAACAACTGAATATCACAGTGTCTCCCCTTTTCTTTAGATTTTAGGCTCACCATGAAAATTTAAAATTACTAGTTTAGCACCCTTAGGAAACTGATAATGGGAAAGCAGAATCTTGTAATTCAAACAAATACTCCAATTAGGAAATCACACAGCTACTCTAGGTGTATCTCTAAATGTATCTTACATATTAATCACTTAAAAAAAAAGTTTATTTTGGGGGGGCGCAGGGAGAATCTCAAGCAGGCCTCTTGCTGTCATGTCAGCAAAGCCCAACGTGGGGCTCAATCTCATGAACTGTGAGATCATGACCTGTACCAAGATCAAGAGCTGCCTGACCAACTGAGCCACCCAGGCACCCCCATATTAATCATTTTTGAATCTAAGACACACACCCCCATATATTGAGAAACTGGCCAATTTGGAGTGCTCAAACTCCAGCTTCTAAAATTAAAAACCAGGACACCAAACTGAATTATGAAGGGCACTACTATCAAAGCCTTGCCACATGGAGGTCCCTTTCGAGCAGCCACTAACCTCTGTGTAACCTCAGTACCGATGTCAATAACATCCTTTTCAGCTACACATTCTCAAGACATTACCAAGATCTCATTTCAATATTTCTACTTCTACTTGAAACAAACACAAAACTACATTATCAAAACATGAACTCATCACTAATCAGGGTATGCCAATCACAACACAAAAATACTTCACACCCATTAAAATAGTTACCATCAAAAAACAAAATAGCAAGTGTTGGCAAAGACATGGAGATATTGGAAACCTATGCCTTGTTAGTGATGTTAAATCATACAGCCATTATGAATAACAGCATGGATAAAAGCAGGGCTGTGGTTCACATATTTAAACACAGAATTACCACATGATCTAGCATTGCCACTTCTGGGTATATACTTCAAAGAGTGAAACAGGGAACCAAACATACTTATGCACTAATGCTTAGAAGAAAAATGTTCACAACAGCCACAAGATGGCTAGAATTCCTATGTCCATCTATCCTGTGAAGTATTATTCAGCTTTAAAGGAAATTCTGACACAGGCTACAATTTGTATACGCCTTGAACAATTTATGCTAAGAGAAATAAGCCAGATATAAAAGGATATACACAGTGTATATTCCACTGGGAATCGAAGAGTAGTCAAATTCACAGAAACAAAAAGAACAATGGGTGCTGTGACTGGGGGGAAGGGGAAATAGGGTGTTTGATGTTTAGCATAGTTTCAGTTTTGTAAGATAAAGAGAGTTCTGGAGACTGATTGCCTAACAATGTGAATGTATTTTTAATACTACTTAACTGTATACATAAATTAGCCAACATAGTTAAATTTTATTGTGTGTGTTACGTTGCCACGGTACAAAAGCTGGNTGTACACTAAAATCATGGTGGGCAGGGAGGTGTTTCACTCTAGGTGGCTCCTTTATAATATTTTTAAAAAGCCTAATGGGATGAGGCACCCGGGTGGCTCAGCTGGTTGACTGCTTGGGCTGTGTTCATTTCGGCTCAGGTCATGGTCTTAAGTTTCACCCCCCAGTGGACTCTGCGCTGACAGCACAGAGCCTACTTGGGATTCTCTCTCTGCTCTTTGGCCATGCACTCAGCACTCTTAAAATAAATTAAAAAAAAAAAAAGAAAGAAAGAAAAAGAAAAAATCCATGGGAAAGATTTAGAACAGGATATTCCTTTTTCTGAGATTGGTGGGGAAGGGGGAAAGGCAGAGAGAATTAAAAAAAAAAAACCTTTTAATGTTTTATTTATTTCTGAGAGAGAGAGAGAGAGAGAGAGAGAGAGA
>NW_027530640.1:10956480-11107045 GCF_008692635.1 Crocuta crocuta
GAGAGAGAGAGAGAGAGAGAGAAAACACAAAATCCGAAGCAGACTCCAGGCTCCAAGCTAGCTGTCAGCACAGAGCCTGACACAGGGCTCGAATCCACAAACCATGAGATAAGGACCTGAGCTTAAGTCAGATGCTTAACTGACTGAGCCACCCAGGCACCCCAAGGCAAAGAGAATCTTAAGCTGGCCCCACCCCCAGTGCTAAGCCCGAAGTGGGCTCTCATGACTTTGAGATCAAGACCTGAGCTGAAATCAAGAGTTGGAAGCTTAACCAAGTAAGCCACCCATGTGCCCAGGAAATTCCTTTACATTAAAGTCACTTGGTCTCCTACCCTGACAGCTTACTAAAAACTCAGAGAAAGGTTTTCCTGAGAAATGATTTGTGTTTACTAAATTAACAATTGATAATTTTGTTAAAAAACCCAATTATCCGTTTTATAAGGAGAATGAGTAGCAATATGAAAAGAATCACATCTATAATATACATATATAGGAAATTACTAGCCCCAAATCTAACAGTTGGCTTTTTAAATAATAGCTACAGTATAAATTGAGCCCATTTATATCTGGGAGAGAGACATCGTGAACAGGGGAGGGTCATAGAGAGAGGGAGACACAGAATCTGAAACAGGAGCCAATTTATATTTTGAAGGCAAAAGCTGATCTGATATGTAATGAAGCATGTTGGGTTTGAGCTCCATGTCAGGTTCCGTGCTGACAGCTCAGAGCCTGGAGTCTGCTTTGGACTCTGTGTCTCCTCCCCCACCTCCCCTGCTCATACTCTCTCTCTCCAAAAAAAAGTAAATATTAAAAAAATTCTTCTTTGAAATGAAGCATGTTAAAAATGTGCTATCTTATAAATGGTTTCTACTTGATATGTAATGAGTCTTTAAGGTTACTTCCTGAGATTTGTACAGATCATGGCTTTAAAGTTTCTGACAAACTTAACGAGTAGTTATTAGTGCCATATGGATATAAGTATGGGCTCTCTTTAGATTAATTAGGAAGACTCAGAAATGCCTTAATGTTTTCCTCATTACTGAGCTTGCATTAATTTCACAGTAGCCCAATAGCCCAACACACCAACTTTAATAGCAGGATTTCCTATATCCAGTCTCCAGTGGAAGATGGCAAGAAAAATGGGTACATCATCAAGTCAAATGGGCTTAGTGAGGGGGACCAACAATAAAATTAGAGAAAACCTCTATCCATAGGTATTTGGAATGTAACGATGTCTGGAAAAATATCTTCATTCAGTAAAATTAATCCACAAATTTGTTTTTTCCCAGTATTAATGTTGGAAAGGGATCTCATTTACAAAAGACCTTGCCCTTTTAAAGTTTTCTCCTAACTGGTAAATCCCTCAGTTCTCTTGTCAGGTACGTTTTCTCTATAAGCAGACAAGCTGCCTATCTAGCCCTTCCAACTATCAAAATAACTACGTTCATATTATCAGCTTATTTTCTATCTCTGAAACTGGTACTGTTTCTGTTGGGGTTTCTATTTAAAACCCAGGTCAGTTCATAACCTCTGCGGTACTTTCCTCAATGAACTACAAGTTGATCAATATCAAATGACAGTATCTGGTATAGTGTGTGCTCTGCTGCCACCCCTTGGGTAGGGGAACAAGTATTCTAGCCAAACCAGAGAAGCAAGCAAATATATGAGGAGCAGAGAAGCAAGCAAATATATGAGGAGCAGCTTTACTTGGCATCACAAACACAATCAAAATTACCATAAAACAGACCTGCTGCAGGACAATCCCTTGATCATGCACACACAAACACATATTAAGTCAGGTGTATCACTCTCTAAAATGTTTTTCCTTTTAATTTTCACAACACAACTACATAAAAGAAATTTGTCTAAACCAGAAATAGGTGCCTAGAAATTAAAAATTCTACATACAATTCTACCTGTGGCCATGTTCCAGTTTCTGAACTGGATGGAAAAAGAATTCCCTAATGAAACAAACTATCTTCTANAAAAAAAAAAAAGCTCTTTACAGTCACTGAGTTAGTTGGATCCTATTTTTAAGCAACCAACTGTAACAAACTGCTTTTCTTTCAATAATTTATCTCGCTAGGTTTCTAAAAAGGAATTTCCCAAGAACCTTTCTGATAATTTATGGAGTTATGTCAAACACTATAGGCTAAGGAGGAGAAGAGGAGTTTGCTTTCGTAAGGGCTGGAAACATTAGACACATAAATTTAACTTCAAACATGGTCTCTGCTGTAGCTGCCACCTACCTGTCTCTACACAGGGGCTATCAATTTATGCACATGCACAATAGGAAAATGTACAAAATGGGGATAAAAGAAGATGTATGAGAAGTTTTAAGATGGGCTTTACTAGCTTGTGCTTATTTTCAGATTAACAATTCTCAAGAGAGCTTATTTCTCTACCCTATGGGTTCCTGGAATCTTTAGGGACCAAAGGAGTTATTTCTCACAAGGGCTCAGTTTTTAAAAGCTGACGTGCTCTGATTTACAGAGTAGTTTCCTAGGAGATGGAACTAGCAAAGAGGCAATCAGTAGGGAATGGAATGAGAAGGGGCTCCAAGGATAGCAGGGGTGAAGGCTCAGCTCAGGAAGTGAACAGGCACCAGACCCCAAAGGATAGAAAATTTAAGGCTAAAGAGGATGTCGGGACAAATTCACTGAGTGAACCCAAAATGCCTGAAGGAAATCCTTAAAGCGAGATAATCATGCAGAGGACAAAGCAATGACCTTAAGATAAGCAGCTATTTACTTTCCACTGCAGATAGGTTAAGAAGATAAGCATTCATTAAGCAACTCTGCTGTTATAGCACCAGAGTTGGACAACCAACATTACACTTATATTCATGTAACATTCTAGAGAGGAAAAAGTAGAAGACACTTAAGAATATTATCTTGCCATAGGCTTCCACTCAAGTAATTCAGAAATGTAACTTGCCAAAAAAAAAGAGAAAGAAAAAGAAAAAGATTTCTCCCAAGTTGCTAAATTTGAAACATTACCTGAAAGTTAGTTTTGGCCTCCTACTCGCTTTGAATTTTGATCGATGCTCAAAAAATTACCTTTCACCAGTTTCCCCTTTATGTCTCTCTATCCTACATGAGGGGGAACACCTTAAGTTTTTGAAATCATCTTTATTAAGTGGATGGCCTGTGCTTTAAAATCTAAAGATTACTTCATAATATCTGAATTTCAAAAAATTTTTTTTAATGTTTTATTTATTTCAGAGAGCGAGCGAGCAAGCATGAACAGGGGAGGGTCAGAGAGAGAAAGGGAGACACGGAATCTGAAACAGGCTCCAGGCT
The DNA here is from genome assembly GCF_008692635.1 of Crocuta crocuta. Taxonomy (NCBI): domain Eukaryota; kingdom Metazoa; phylum Chordata; class Mammalia; order Carnivora; family Hyaenidae; genus Crocuta; species Crocuta crocuta. The sequence continues at coordinate 10,959,783 of NW_027530640.1, forward strand.
TTGAGCTAGCTGTCAGCACAGAGCCCGAAGCAGGGCTGGAACCCAGGAACCATGAGATCATGACCTGAGCCGAAGTCGGATGCTTAACCAGCTGAACCACCCAGGCACCCCTTATCTGAATTTTTTTGGTTAGGTTTAACAGAAGCAGATTTAAGTTTTTCCAGGAAAGTTTCCAAACAAAATAACCGCTCATTTTACCCCCAAGGCAAGCCAATCAAGGTCGTTAGACCAGTTTGTGTAAACACAAAAATAAAATCAAGGAAACTGAATTTTTCTTTTCTTTTTCCTTTCCTTTCAGAAAGAACAGGGGAGGGGCAGAGAGAGAATCCCAAGTAGGCTCTGCACTATCAGTTTGGAGCTGGATGCAGAGTTCAAATCAAACTTGAGAACTGTGAAATCATGATCTGAGCCAAAATCATGAGTTGTATACTCAACTGACCTTGAGCTACCCAGGTTCCCCAAGGAAGCGGAATATTTGATTTTAAAGTAACCTGAACAAGAAGTTGCTGGCTACACATGCAAACTACAACCTTTTTAAATTTTAAGAGTTTTCACCTACTGGTCTGCTTTGTCACTGTATCTTCTTCAAAAATTAAAAGGCTCTCATTTAAGAGTTAGTGTATTATGAGGTACAGCAATGATTCACATGGAGGTTGCAAAAACTGGGCAAAGCAAGACAAACAATGCACAACAATGTGCCACACAGGGCTTCTGCTCTTAGATTCCTTAAAGGGCATTTTCCTTTATAAAAGAAGAGTGCATCAATGCTTTCAGAGACTAACTTCTGAGAAATAAAATATTTGGGACACAGAAGGAAGTAGTAGTTGTAAATAGACTAAATGCAGACAGTAAATAAAACTAGACAAAACTCAGGAAGGAAGGGAATTTAAATAAAGAGCTGACAGCTTTTCCTTCCTTCAGTCTCAAATAGATCATTGAAGGAAAAGTTTCTTTTCCTAAGATCGGAGGTTATCATAGTGCCACCAGTTATTCATCCAAGGCTTCATGAATCCTGAGCACTGTTAACACAAAAACATTTATAAGGTCACCTGAAGTACCAGAATTGAAATGTCTTTAAGGAAGAAAATGCAAAGTAATCACAACAAAGCTTGGACTATGGGATGTGGTTAACTTTAGGGCTCAGAATTCCAGGCTTTGGATTCAAGGTGCCTTCTGATGAGTGACTGGCAAAGAAAACCTAGGCACTCATTTGTAAAGATCTTATCAAGATGCATCATCAATAATGCTCAAGAACATTTTAGAACGGTAAGTGGAAAAAAAGAAAAAAACCCATGTTTCATAGTGACCTATTTGCATGAGAACCCTGAATCCTTGGAGAACTTTCTAAAGGAGCAAAACAAATACTCAGAAACAAAAGATTTCCCCTTCCTCCACAGTGATTCCATCACTCCTGAATAGGGACAATGAGGGTGGTGGTGATTGTGATTAAGAGGGAGTCTCAGTTTTTAGAATGAATGATTCAAATAGAATCAATATCAATTCCGATATGTAATTAGGGCTGAGAAGCACTGGGTTTGGCTTGCTTTTTTAAAGAGCTCAGAGAATACCAAACTAAGAGGGAAGATTCCATTACTGTTCCAAAGACTAAACAGAATTACCTGAAACTGGTTTATGCAACTGACATTAGGGTCGGTCAGAAGCCATTACTAGATGGGACAAAGTCTAAGATCTGAATATACTGAGACATTAAAGCAGCAGTTTCTAACAGAGAACAGAATAACTCACATGTCTCCAAATTTTCCCCAGCAGAAAGTTTACAAAGGATCATTTTAGTATTTTATCCTCAAAAGCACTACAATTACTTAGTCACCCAAAACAAAAATGTATGTATCTGATGTAGTATTACTTTTTCTACAATAACAGGCATTTATTTGGCTTTAAAAAGAAAAATTATAATAACTTCACAAAGTTAATCTAGTAGAATATTCCACCAGGGAGCAGCAGAAGCTGGAAATTTTCCCTAGTATTCTTACATCAAGGTAAAGCCTAGAGATATCAATCACAACCAGCATTAGGCACCAGTGTTCTACATGGGATCCTAGAAAGGAGATAGTTCACCTATGTTTCTTTAGCACCACTGTAAATACTTTTCTCATAAAACAAAAGCCAATGCTTTCTTGTTATTGTTCTAATACACAAAACAAAATTCTGGGAAAGGATTTAAAACCAAGTTATTTCCCTCACTAGCAATGCTCATTAAGAGTAAATATGTTTGGTACTCAAGTTCTTCCTTAGGTTGATTTGCAAATAGCATGTCTGTTTTCCTTTTATCTTTGCTCCTGGGTCTCAGGATAACTGCTCCCTCTTGTAAAATGCAGATCTCCCTGGACAAGAGTCTTCCTTTCAGAAGGGATGGGAGATGTTTCTATTTAGCAAAGAAATGCCAATTAAAGAGCAAGAGCCTGGTATAATAGGATCACAGGCTTTGAAGCCAGGAAAGTATGAACAGAAAATCCAGCACTGCCCCTTACTAGGGTGGGTTGTGATGTCAGGCAAGCTACTTATCACTCTGTTTCAGTTTTTTCATCCATGACACGTAATAGTAGTTTCCTCACAGAGCTACTGTGAGGAGCCAAAATGTATGGTATTCAACTCATCTTTATTTTTTTTAATTTCTTTTTTAAAATGTTTTATTTATTTCTGAGAAAGAGACAGACAGTGTGAGCAGGAAAGGGTCAGAGAAAGAGACAGAATCTGAAGCAGGCTCCAGGCCCTGAGGTAGCTGTCAGCACAGAGCCCGATGAGGGGCTTGAACCCACCAACTGTGAGATCGTGAGCTGACCCGAAGTCAGATGTTTAACTGACTGAGCCACCGAGGCGCCCGTCAACTCATCATTCGAAAACTAGTTTCTTGAAAAACACATCTCAGCCATGAACCTCTAACCCTGTCTTCCCTGAGGATTCTCCTTGCTTAGGTGGAGTTATTAAGGCCAGAAGATGCCAGAAAATAGGGGTAGCCAAGAAAGGAAGAATATTCTTTTCTGGTAAAATCTAAAAATATCCAGAGGTATTGAAGAATTAATGTTTGGGGATCAGCACTTTTCATTACTTGCAAACAAAACTTTATTTAGGTTGAAGGAAAACTGTTGGGACTGTCTTAAGCTCTGTCATGCCAACTTTACGAACAAGGCACACATGCACAAATGCTCTGCGCTATTTCAATACCCTGACAGCTCACCAACCATCAACCAACACAAAGCTCTTGGATCTAATTTTAGGCTAACTGGCTTTCAATCAAGAATGAATTTCAATTACAATTTCAAAGCTGCAGATGAGTTACAGCTCCACTCTATCACTGTATCGAAGATACTGTATCAGCCAAATACTACTACTGCCCAAGGTAACATTCTATGACAATATCTGTCTTGCCCACGAAATTTGCCTGAGTAGTTATACAACCTCTTTTGGTTTCTAATAATGTCTAACACCTCACTGTAGATCCTAATCATCTGCTTATAGCACACCACTCTTCAACATGTACTGTGTTATTCTGTACTTACTAACATGGATCTGGAAATGGTTCATATCATCAGTTTAGGATTGTTGAGTCAGACTATGTTCTCAGAGCATTACACATTTCTTTCAATATGTCCAGTGTCCAATTTACAGACATTTAAGTTTGTAAGCTAACTGGTTAATAGTAAAAATGCATTTGTAGGCTTCAATTTTTACTTATCTAGAACTCTAGCTGTGAGTTTGGAGAAATATCTAATTTAGAGGGCCAGAAACACAGCAGGGAAAAAAACTTTTGTTTTGACAAGGATCATTTTTTTTTTTAAATGTTTTATTTATTTCTAGGAGAGAGAGACAGAGACAGCGTGAGCAGGGGAGGGTCAGAGAGAGGGAGTCACAGACTGAAGCAGGCTCCAGGCTCTGAGCTGACAGTCAGCACAGAGCCCGACGCGGGGCCCGAACCCACGAACCATGAGATCAGGACCTAAGCGAAAGTCGGACGCTTAACCGACTAAGCCACCCAGGCGCCCCGGACAAGGATCATTCTTCTAAATGAGACCTTAGAGGATCAAATAAAAATGTGAAAACAAAAGCACAGGCCCAAAATCCCCAAGTTATCTGTATGACAAGAACCAGTTTTCAGGCATCTGAAGATGTCAAGTCTTCTGAACTGAATAGGAAGGGGAAAAGACAAAGCATGCACTGGGAGACTTCATGTTTGAAATTTGTCAATTTTCAATCACATACAAATTAAGGAGACTGAAAGAGAGGGCTGGATTAAAGCACTGAAAACATGATCAATGTATAATGTATAAGAATCAAATCTGTTTTCATCTTTGTTATCTCTAAGAGAATAATGAATTATGGGTAGTAAAAACTCCATTATGTTTTGGGGGAGGAAAAGCAAAAAATTATTTCTCTTAATTTTCATTCACTGATATTCAGAGAAAGAAGAGATATCTATTCAGAAAATGACAAAAATAAGAAACAAGGGAAGTTTCCATTCTTAATACACAGCAGGCAAAGGTTTAAAGTGTGTCTAGTGGCATTAGATATAGCTGTTATCAAAGGAAACTTCATGCTCTTTCAGCAAAGAGCCCACAAGAAACCTCCTAATTTCCAACCTGCTGAAAAGAGCCTTGAAGCCCTCTAATCCCTTCTCCCCCTCTTTAAGGTAACAGGTTGCTGAGGGGTGCCTGGGTGGCTGAGTGGATTGAGCGGCTGCCTCTGGCTCAGGTCATGCTCTCGTGCTTTGTGGGTTTGAGCTCCACGTCAGGCTCTGTGCAGATAGCTCAGAGCCTAGAGCCTGCTTTGGATTCTGTGTTGCCCTCTCTCTCTCCCTCCCCTGTTCGTGTACTCTGGCATCAAAAATAAATAAACATTAAACAAACAAAAAGATAAAAGGCTGCTGAAGAATTAAGAGACACCTATAGAATGTATCCTATAAAAAGGTTCTATCTGAAATCCATGGAGAATATGCCAGACTCTGAGGAAATTTCTGCTGTTCAAACTCTCAAGTTAGTTCCAGCAATGGATCTAGGGAAAAGAGGCAGATTTCTCTTTTGGACTCTTCCAAAAGGTTGTGAGACCATTCAGCCCTGCTCCAAAGCTTATTTAAGTTTTCTCACAACAGAACATCCAGCACAAGGGGCCACAATGAGCACACCCTCAAACTCTAAGCTTTTAAGAAAAACGGCTGTCTGCTAAAAGGGTCCAGTTGGTCTGTGTGTATGTGTGTGCTGGGGCGGGGGACACCTATAATCCACACTACATTTGGCTTTAAAGGTTACTCTAATTAGACATTTTTGCTTGGCTAGAAGTGTGTTTACAATAAGCCTTCCTTTTCTAGAAGGATAAGTACATCTGCTATTACAATGAGGAATCCGTCAAGAACTGAAATTCAAAGACAGTAATTGTTCATTAGGTTCACAGTGCAAAGAACATTATTTCTGAATACAACTGGCTATTAGAACTAGTTCTGAGTTGAGGCAGACAACCTATGACACTTAGGAGTGAATGAAGGCTCCCACCCCCTTAACTAATATCTTTGACTTGGCTTGGAATTGGGGGTTGTACCCAGAAGAGAAAACGAGAAAAAACCAAATCCTCTTTAAAAGTCTGAATGTTTTGGTATCGCTTTTGTTATAACCAGCCCTTTAAAGATAGGAAGAACTTAAAAAAAAAGTATCTAAAATTCCACGTATCATTTAGGTGAAGGTTCTACTAATCAACAGTTTTCATTTTGGGAAGGTATTCAGACACATTTAATATACCTTACTTGATTCAAATTCAGAGCCTGTCCAAATTATTTGTCTATAATGTTAAAAAAATCCTGTTCAACAATCTCACAAAATTACTTTTAATCCAACGTAAGGAATTCTGTAGAGATTTTTAAAAAATGGGGGGTTGTGCAGTATAAGAAATATGTGGTCTTTGTTCATGGCTTTTGACAAAGATTCTGAAACCCTTAGAATTTCTTGGGCAATAGGAGGGTTTTGTTACTCATAAGAGTCTCTAAGGAGCACACCAGACTTTATTAATACCTTTGGGTATGGTTTGGGGCATGGAAGGAGGGACAATCTGCAGATTAAGTTTTATAAACTCTTGAACAAGATTTAGTCAACTTCTGGGTTGGTTAACCCAGGATGTATGCCCCAGATCCACAGGGACAGAAGCTCCTATATTCAGATGCTTCTGGACCTAACCCTAAGTATTCTACATTTGTATCCTTTATAATAAATCAGTAAATGTGAGTAGAGTATTTCCCTAAGTTCTGTGAGCCATTCTAGCAAATCATTAAGCTCCCAATTTAAAGCCTATAGGTCATAAGCGGGGAAAGCCCAGACTTACCACAAATGGGAGCAGTCTTGTGGGAATGAACCTTATGGGATCAGATGATAAGTTTATGTAATACTAGAATTAAACTGTAGGACACTCAGCTGTTATCCTCTAAGACCTGGAGAAGTGCTTGACATGGGACTCCCTTCCCAATTTGGTTTCAGAACTACTTAGAGTAGAGCAGAAAAGAAGCTCTATTTTGGGAAGGAAAAGACAGTCATGTATATAGCCAAATTATTTCTATTTCCTTCAAAGTCAAAATATCTACAAGTTGTTTTTTTTTTTTAACTAAACAGGAAGATTAAAAAATGCACAAAGACCACCACAAAAGACCCAAATAAAGTTTACATACCATGCAGATATTCAAACATGGTTATTTGAGCCTTCATTACTTCTGAAATATACAAGTTCCCTCATCAAGATAAATGAAAAAAAATTCTAACACTTACAGATGCAACTTAGCCCAAATTAACCTTGTCTATCACATGTACCATTGTCCTTGGCTAGAACAGGCTCTGGCAATGATTTTATTACCTGAAAACTATAAAGCTTCCATCATTATTTCTGGGGCTACTTCTTTCTAGTTCAGAAAACAATAGGAGAACACCCCCCCGTATTTTCCCCCCGCCAAATTTCCCACCTACCTTTCTTGTATTTCACCTGCTTTAGTTCCTTACCCAGAATACCCACAAGCACAGTTGCATTCACATGGCTCTAGTTCCAGTTTTGGCTTACGTACACATTTGTCCTCATTAAGCCAATGGTGAGAATCATAAACCCGGAAGAACTTCTACTAACTTTAAGTGGGACTACGTATACCAAAAGAAGTGGCATGTTATTTCGTTCACACACAACAGAAACTAACATTCAACTATACTTATATAACACTAAATAGTTTCATACTAAGTATGTTTCAGCTAACTTAAATTATAGGAGTAATATTTCTTTCAATTCAGAAAATTACATACGATGTGGGCTATAAAAGACTCTGGCCAAGTTCCCGATTGTAGTCATTTTGGCTCTTTTAAATGCTCTTCCACAGATATGACCATATAAAAAGTCTGTTAGAGCTTAAATTACAATTTGAGTCAATCCAGCCTTATATTTTTTGAAAACATTTAATATACCCATTGCACTGTGTAATATACTGGTTCAAGTCCTGGGCTCTGCTATACTTTAGACACGAAGTTATTAAACCTGTAAGCCTCAGTTGCCCTGGGTATCAAATGGTGTCGATACTTTCTGCAAAGATTAACTGAAATAGTGTTCTAAGTACTCAAACCAATCTGATTTTCATGCACAGAATTCTGCCCTGCTTGGAGGAGGAAAAACTTGTTTTGAAAACAATTCTATTAATCCACCACTAAGTTTCACTCTCTAGTGCTCATAACCATGCTTGAACACCTTAGTTTTCTCCTTATACCCACAGATACCCCCCCAACACCAGTACACAAATTCATTCTGTCATTCAGTTTGCCTTTAAATGTCATTACACTTCTCCTTAAAATATTTTAGCATTAAGAAAATATTTCTCACTGTACATACACTAAAATAGTCTAAGCCAGACCACTGAAAAGAAATGTTGTCTCCAAGAGCCTCATTTTTGGGGGGCTTTAAACTTTACTGAAGTTTGCTAATCGAAGGGATAAAGCTTTTAAAAGCTTTAAAGAGGATGGGGCGGGAGCACCTGGGTGGCTCAGTTGGTTGAGCATCCGACTTCAGCTCAGGTCGTGATCTTGTGGTTCGAGGGTTCGAGCCCTGCATCGGGCCCTGGGCTGACAGCTCGGAGCCTGGAGCCTGCTTCACATTCTGTGTCTCCCTCTCTCTCTCTGCCCCTCCAATGCTAACACTGTCTCTTTCTCTCTCTCTCAGAAATAAATAAAAAAAAAAAAAATTAAAGAAAATAAAAGCTTTAAAGAGGAGCTAAAAGTTTCAAGTGGCTAGGTAACATGGCAAGGAACAAATTTAAAACTTAACTTCCTTCATCAAGCAGTAGAAAGGAATGCTGTTACTACATGCAATGTTATTTTCAATGTTACTACAATCACACAATAGACAAATTATAGTCATTAATTTATCTTGGAGTTCTTCAGAGAACATAATGTATGCAAATTCTAATGTGTGAAACTGCCTCCAAATTAAAGTAGTAAGAGAACAAATCCACAGGTCATATCCAACTTTAAACACTACATCAACAATGCATAAAAGCCTTACTCAATTAAAACCAACACAACAGAAGATCCTAGTGAAACGAAACAACCTGGCTAGCTAATTCCTAGTAATGCATCAGACATAATGGGTCATGACCTGTATTACCCCTCCTGTATAATATGCTCACATCTGGGGAATAATTATTCAATCTACCATATGGCACAGAACCATTTGGGTTCAAGTTCCTGTAAGATTATTAAATAGGCCTGAAAATTTTATTAAATTCAAAGAAACAAACTTAAATAAGAAATAAGCTGTCACCTTCAATTTGCATTAGGGAGTCAGCAAAAGCCCAAGTCACTGAACCAAACTTTCAGAAGCTTCATTTCAAGCAAACAGGTCACTAATTTAGTAAAAACAAAACACAGTGGCACAACCAATTATTAATCCTATGCTTCTGATGTAACTAAGTACACCTTATTTCATACAGCAACAATTAAAAGCTTGATTAATCCTATCACTGTAAGTCAACCAATCAAGGACAAACCTGGACTGGAAACCAGAATGTCCAATTCCTGTGCTGAAAACAAACTTTCAAAACGGCCTGGGGCAAGGCGCTCTGCTATTCTAAGAATGCTCAAACAGACAAATATGTAATGTTCCAAATGCTTTTTATGGGCCACTTCCTGTAACCAAAAAGTTCCTAAAACTAGGAAAAGAACAAAATAAAGTGAGAAAATGGGAATACCTGACACACGTTCCCCAAATAATTCTTTGTTCACTTAAAAAGAACATATACAGCCAGTTTCAATCTAACATTCCCACAAAATATACAAAAGGAGACTCAAAGCCCAACTAACTCAGTTCTGAATTTTAACAAGAACTAGTACATCAGGTACCTCTATCCCTGAAAGTTCCAGAGAGAGGCGGAAAACGACCCTGTTAACAGTTCACATCAACGTCCCCATAATCCGGATTTCTCCTGGATATATACACCCCGACAACCAAAACGTCCCCTCTAACCGACCCCGCATATGTTGGCATTTTCATTTTACAGGTGGGTACTTTAACAGCTAAAACCAGGAAGCTCCGGGGTTAATTAGAGGACTTGGGGGAAGTCATCTGGGTAGAATTGGAAGACCCAGCGATATCGGGGAAGTCAAAAAGAGGTTGTCCCTGACCACATCTTCTTCCTGTCCCATCCAAACTTCACCCACTCGGGTCTCAGAAAAACGGGAGGGGAGGCCATTTTAATAAGGCCTAGGTAAGAAACGTGAAGGAAGAAGAGGTAATCAGGGACGGCGTTCGGAAAGGAAGGCAGAGCCCTTTCTCCTAAAGTGCCCGAATAAAGTGGCAGCACCTGGAGTCGAAGAAGGAGGTGCTGGATTCAAGGGCCTGAAAGAGATTCAAAAGTAGCAATGGCCTCCCACGAGGGGGTTAAGTGGTTCGAGCACCGGGAGCGGGGTCCCTTACCCCGAAACATGGGAAAGACCCCTCTCAGGCCAACCGCGCAGACCCTCGCCCCTGGGTCGGGGGCTACTACCCAGAGATCCAGAAGGCGGGAGTTGACTAGTGCCTGGTTCTCCTCATCCGGCCATGCGGCGCGGGGGCGGCCATCCTGAGGGGTCCGGGAACCAAGAGGGCACGGGGGGGCCGGACGCGGCGCTCACCCGCGGGCCGCCTCCAAGCTCTTAATGAGCTTCTTGATCTTCCAGATCTCCACGTTCCTGTCGGCAGCACTGGGGTCGTCCGCCATCTTCTCGCCTCCTCCTCCCTAGAGCGGCCCGGCGGGGCCCGGAGACACCAAGACCACAGAGTTAGCGCCGCCGCTGGGGCAGAGCGGCCCCCTTCCTTGCCACCCCGAGAGGCCCTCTTCTTCCCGCCCCGCGCAGCCCGCCGCGGCGGTCTCTGGCTTTTCCCTCCCTCGGCTTACCTAAGGGCCCAGTCCTGGGCGGCAGCGGCTGCTCCTCCCCGGCGGCGGCTCCGCGGCGGCGGCTCTGACGTAGGACACCGGCTCCCTCTCTCCAGGCAGCTGCATGTGTTGCAATCCGCTCACATGGGGCCTGTGACATCACTTCCTCCGCCAGAGGCTGAGTGGAAGTCGGCAGGCGGAAGGGAGGGGGCCGGTGCGGAAGAAGGGAAGCTCTGCGCGCGCCGCGACTTTCCATTGGCCCTCCGTGCCGCGGCCTACAATGAGCGCGCTGATTGGTCACAGCTGGGGCCGCGCTGACTTGTGAGGTAGGCCCGGGGCGGAGAAGTGCCGCCTTCCTTCCGGTCCAGCTAGCCGAGTGGAGGAAACGGGGAAGCCGGTGACTCTCGCGAGGATTTACTCAGCTCCCGGTCAGCCTTGATTGGGGGTGTTTTTTAAAGGGCGAGATGCCGGGGTTGTTGTCTTTTTGGTCATTACTTCGTGATTGCAAAGGGCGTCTGAAGATTTGCGACGCGCGACTAGCCCCTCGGGCCGGGACGCGCGACTTAAATTGCCTCTGAGAAGTCTAAAAGTTACGCCTTAGGCTTCGTGGCTTCATAGCTGACGAAGTGCTTCGGCCGACGTGCGTCACTGCTGCGCGGGCTAGTGTTCAGGCTCCCAGTCTGGGTGTCCGGATTAGGCAACTTTCCCCGGGTGGACCGTGGACCCGCCACCCGCAAGGGCAAGAAGCAGATTCCAGCTCGTTTCAGGTGCTAGGATGTGTTCAGTTTGGACTTGGAACTTTGTCGGGGCGGGAGGAGAAAGCCGGAGTTGCGGAGGGTTGCAAACCTTGAAGTATCTGATTTTGGTCTGAGCTTTTGAGAACGAGGTGGGCTGAGTGTTGAAGCAAAATGGGCAACTATGTAAGTTAGAACTTGACTTTTTTTAATTTGTGGATTTTTAGTGGACTATGACTCTCTTCACCTCAGTTGGATTTATCCAAATATTTGGGCCCGAGCTGTGTGCTAGATTTAGTTTACCTGCAGATGCTGAAGTGAACCAGGTAGAATAGTGCCTCCCTTTGTGAAGCTTTTAATTTCGTTGGGTTTATAACCATTTGTGATTGTATACTTGTGTATAATAATTGCATAAATACGTAGGTACCTCGGAATGCTGTGAGAGTGTAATAAAAGAGTGTGGGGGAAAAAGCATAATTTAGGAATGAACCCCAAAGAATGAGTAGGAATTTGCCAGGAGGGAGCATAATATGTTCGAGTGACTGCAAAAAAACCGGTGTACTGGAGCAAGATCAGGAATGGGGAAAGTGGCTTGAGCAGGCAAAGGACAGATTTAGAGCTTTGAAAACCAGGTTTGGAAATTTGGCCTTTCTCTTGAAAATAATTGACAGCTTACTGGGTTTAGAGATGGGGAATGACAAGAAAGTACAGTTTAGTTTTTAAGAAGATGGTTCTGTTTGGATTGGAGAGAGTTGAAGTGGAAGCCTAGAGATTATTTTGGTTACTCCAGTTATTCATGTGAAAGCTAATTGTAGCTTAGACTGGGTGATCACAGTGCAGATAGAAGTGAATGATATATGGGGGTCAGAGTGGATAGGACTAGATGATGAATTAGATGTGGAGAAAGCAAGAAGGCTTCTGGAGTATGGAAATGGTTACATTTGCTGAAATGGGAAAGATGAGCAGGTTTTGGGGGATGATTGAAAATTTCCTCTTGGGCCTATTAAGTTGGAGATTGCTTATGAAACATGCAAGAGGTGATGTCACTCAGGCAGTTAGGTTTGTGACGGGTTTGAATCCTTTTTGCATGTTATCTCAACTTTGCCGCCGCCAAAGGGGCTTGCTCAGAATCACACAGCTAGTTTATGGCTTCCAGAGTCTGTGTTCAGTGTCCAGTGTAGTTTGTTATACGGCAATCCCATTAGCTCTTTTTCCATAGAAAAAGAAAACATTTCCTGCAAGGCAAGTCTCTCCCCCAGCAAATGAGTTCCCAGGGTGTAATCTCTTCTTTAGGTACCATTTTGTAATTGGCAGCCTTGTACTTTTTTGTGCCATTCACTGTGTTTAGTAATGGATCTTCTTAAATAGTCATAAACACTGCTACTGATGAGATATGTACCAGGTCTCTAGCCTTTCCTTACTTTACTCCCCTTGCCTCAATCTCTGCTTTCTTCACTTGGTTTCCTTGATGTAGCTGACTTCATTTTTATGTTTATAGTGTTGTTACAAGTTCATGTTTCATGGCTTTACAGGCTTTCTAGACCACCTCACAGGCTTGTTTTTCTGTGTAATTCATACTGAAGTAAAATGGTAACGTCTCAGAATTGCTGTTTTGTCAGCCTTTGAATTGTTCAAACTTGTAATTACTGAGATATGTAACTTGTTTCTTAGAATATTCTAGTCCCAGACAGTTTAACTGTAGCTCCAAATACTTATTTGCCTAGTTGCTGTAAATTCACTATCTCTGCATTTAGAATCGAAAATAAGTGTCTTGGAAGCAAATCCTAGCATTGATCTCTAGCAAAAGAGATTGGAGAATAGAATAGAATGTTAATATCTTCAGAAAAGAGGAGGCCTTTTTATTATTATTTTAAAGTTTATTTATTTATTTTGAGATAGAATGAGTGGGGAAGGGCACAGAGGGATTGGAGGCAGAGGATTCAAAGCAGGCTCTGTGCTGACAGCAGAGAGCTGATGTGAGGCTTAAACCATGAGATCATGACCTGAGCCAAAGTCAGAAGCTTAACTGATTGAGCCACCCAGGCACCCTGAGAGGACCTTTTTAAATGCAACCATGACCCATCAGTTGCCAGGAAGAACATCCTGTGATAGAAGATACAGATTTTTTTTTCAAAATATAATCTTTCTAGGCACATGTTGTCCTTTTCTGAAAGATGAAGGATTTGTACTTGATGACCTCACACTACTTCTCCATATCTAATGTTACATAATAAAGTTAAGTATTGGGGTATAAAATGACATTCCTACTTAATGGGTGGAGGTGGGGAAGGGAAGGAGAGAGATGGATTGTTTTGATGTTGAAAACACCAGTAGCAACTTAAGAACATAGTGGTGTTAGGTATGGAATAAGATAGTTGGTTGCTAACATGGAGGCCAGTTTTTTTTTTTTTTTTTAAGTTTGTTTATTGTTTTATTTTGAGAGAGAGTGTGTGAGTAGGGGAGGGGCAGAAGAGGGAAAGAGAATCTCAAGCAGGCTCAGTGCTGTCAGTGTGGAGCCTGACTTGGGACTTGATCTTTCCTGAGATCTTGCCCCGAGCAGAAACCAAGAGTCTGAAGCTTAACTGACTGATCCATCCATGTGCCCCATTGAGGCCAGTTTTAAGAGTAGCCAAGGTGAAGAAAGCAGGGAAGGAATGGCTCTGGAAAGATATTAAAGGCTGTATCCTTAGACTCTTCTGGAAGTCAGTAGGGTTGTTAAACGAAAGCCCTCTGGAGCTAGGTAGCTTTAGAGTTGAACCCTGACTTTCCTCCTTACCTCGGGCAAGTCATTTAAATCTTGCAAAATCTGATTTTCATCTATAAAATGGAGATAGTGCCTATTTTGTAGGACTGTTGTTGGTTTAAATAATTTGTGCAAAGTGCCTAGTACCATTTACAGTGCCCATGTTAACAGTGAATGTTCATTTTCTTTTTAGTTGCTTCCTAATTTGTTCTGTCCTCCATTGTTTTTGGTGTCCATTTTTTGACATGATACACTACTTCTAGCAGAAAATGAAGTTGAGAGCCTAAAGGTAGAGCACGTCTGAATTACAATTCTTTTTTTTTTTTNCAGGCGCCCCTGAATTACAATTCTTAAGGACTTTTTTTTTTCCTCCTGGTGGAAAGAGGGGTGGAAACAGTAAAATGATCTGTGGAATCTTTCCCGTTTCAGTGACTGTTGGTTAATAATTGTTAGAAATTTGGAATTTTGCCTAGTTGGGAGTTTAAAATATTGGATATTTATGTGGGGAGGGTTGTGGGTGTTAAGGGAAAATTGTGTTGGTTTAGGGCCTAGAAATTGGGCCTTGGGCTGGTCAACATCTGACAGTCATTGGATAATGCCTGCCTTTCCATGCAATGTGGCCATAAGATCACAAGTGTATTGTTCCTTTGTGGCAAGTATTTTATGTGATGTGTTTTTATTTTACTTTATTAAAAATTTTTTTAGTTTAAAGTTTATTTTAAACGAAGAGAGAGAGAAAGACAGTGTGAGCAGGGGAGGGGCAGAAAGACAAGGAGACGCACAATCCAAAGCAAGCTCCAGGTTCTGAGCTGTCAGCTCGGAGCCCAATACGGGGCTCGAACTCATGAACCTTGAGATCGTGACATGGCGTCAGCGGAAGTCGGACGCCTAACTGATTAGGCCACCCAGGTGCCCCTGAGCTGTTATTATTTTAAATGGAAACTATTCAGGTAGGTTTGTTTGTTTGTTTTATTTTATTTATTTACTTAGAGGGAGAGAGAATCCCAAGCAGAGGCTGTGCTGTCAGTGCAGAGCCTCATGCGGGGGTCAGTCTCATGAACTGTGAGATCAAGAGTTGTGAACACAAAAACCGACTGAGCCACCCAGGTGCCCAAGATTTTCTTTGCTTTTTTTTTTAAAGGAAAAAAACCCTTATTTCTATGCCTAAAACATTAAAAATAGTTAAAAGTAATTTCTGGATTAGGGTATCTTTGAAGTGCTTACAACTGCATGAAGTAGGTGAAGATCAGTAAAGGAATGTCTAGTTTGTCCCCAAGTTCCTGGATGTACATAAGGATAATGAATTTGAGGAATGCAATTCCACACATTCCATTCTTTAATAAATGAAATCTTATAGTAAGTAAAAACCAATGAAGACCTGAGCTGTAGTGGTGTAATAAGAAATTCTTAAGATTTGTGTAAAGTGATAAAAGATGAAGTTGCTTAACTGTGGAATACACTGTGTAAAGTGACTTGAAATGGTCAAGTGTAAAAAGTATCATTTACTCCCCTATGGACATGGGGTGTAATATAACTTCCAAGTGGGGGTGGGGGACTACAACTAAGGAATGACAGCAGTTTCTTCTAAAAATGACCAAACATCTGTATATGAATTTGTAGTCTTGGTAAATTAAGCAGGAATTGACCATTATATTCTTTACCTTATAATGATTTTCAGTCTTAAGGAAAAAATACACATACAGGGTGCCTGGGTGGCTCTGTTAAGTGTCTGACTTTTGTTCAGGTCATGAACTTGCAGTTCATTAGTTTGAGCCCTGCATCAGGCTCTCTGCTGTCAGTATGGAGCCGACTTCGGATCCTGTGCCTTCTTTCTCCCCTTCCCCTGCTTCTGTGTTTTTTCTCTCTCTCTCTCAAAAATAAACATTAGAAAAAAAAATGCACAGAGAACTCTTTCTCATTCCTTCTATTCCAGAATTTTTATTTTTTGGAATCTCTTTTTCCAAAGAACATTCACTAGCTGAAGTAGGTCTTTACATAACATGAAAGAAGAATTAGGAAGGTGAGATTGAGCAATGCCCTTGGATCTTTTGGGGAGAAGGTAAGTGCTTAATGTTTCCAGTGGTACCTTTTTTTTTTTTTTTTTTGACTCAACAGACACTTGTAAAATAGTGAGACAGATGACAATATTTTAGTTCAATTCCATAAATATTTATTGGATACCAGTTTTCTAACAACAGGCTATGTGCTGAACAAGTTTAGATATAGTGCAGTCCTTACATTTAGTCTTTTTCAGGGGTAAAGTATAACAGTATAAAAAGAGAAGTTGCTGTTCACAGGACAGGCAGAAATGAACAAGATTCGAATGGAATATCTTTTTTTTTTTTTGGAACACTTTTTTATATGAGTAAGAAAGGAAATTAACAAAGACTACTGGGGTCTTTTTTTTTTCCTTTCCTTGTATAAGTACTTGTAACATCCCAATAGACTTTTCTTTATTGAGGTATACTTGACATATAACCTTTTCAGATGTACAACATAATGATTCAATATTTATATATATTTGTGAAATAATCACCACAGTAAGTTTAGTTAAACCACAGTGAGTAGTTATTATTTTTTTCTTGTGATGAGAACTTTAACATTTTACTCTTGGCAACTTTCACATATG
This sequence comes from Crocuta crocuta, assembly GCF_008692635.1. NCBI lineage: Eukaryota > Metazoa > Chordata > Mammalia > Carnivora > Hyaenidae > Crocuta > Crocuta crocuta. The sequence continues at coordinate 10,976,264 of NW_027530640.1, forward strand.
CAATATAGTATTAATTATAGTCATCATGCTGTACATTTCATCTCCAAGACTTAATTTTATAATTTGAAGCTTTTAACTTTTGACCTCCGTCACTTATGTCAGCCACCCCCACCCTTTTCATCCCCCCACATTTCTCGCCTCTGCCTCTAGCAACCAGCAATTTGTTGTCTGTATGTATAAGCTTGGGATTTTTTTTAAAGATTCCATATGTGAGATATACAGTATTTGCCTTTCTTTTACTTACTTGACTTAGCGTAATGCCCTTGAGAACTATCCATGTTATCACAAATGGCAAGGTATCATTCTTTTTTTATGGCTATATTCTATTGTATATATATATATGTTTGTTTTTGCATACTCATGTATCACTTATGTTTATTCATCCATCATTTGACACTTAGGTTGTTTCCAGATCTTAGCTATTGTTAATCCTGCAGTGAATGTGGGGATACATGTATGCTTTTGAATTGTTTTCATTGTTTTTGGATACCCACCCAGAAATGAAATTGCTAGATTGTACGGTAGTTTTGTTTCTAATTTTTTGAGGAACCTCCATACAGTTTTCCATAGTAGCTGCACCAATGTAAATTCTTACCAACAGGCTATAAAGGTTCCCATTTCTCCATATCCTTGTAAACACTTGTTATTTCTTGTCCTTTTGATAATAGCCATCTAACAGGTCTGAGATAATATCCCATTGTTTTTGACTTGCATTTCCTTGATAATTAGTGATGCTGAGCACCTTTTCATGTACCTGTTGGCCATCTGTTATTGGAAAACTGTTCAGATTCTCTGCCCATTGTTTGGACTTTTTTTTTTTTTACTATTTAGCTGTAGGAGTTTTTAATATATTTTGAATATTAACCCCTTCTCATGTAGGTTGCCTTTTCATTTTATTGCCTTTGCTATGCATAAACTTTTTGGTTTGATGTAATCTCACTTGTGGTTTTGTTTGTTTGGTTTGCTTTTGTGGACTTTGTTTTTGGTGTCAAAGCGAAAACTCACCAAGACCAATATCAGGGAGCTTACAACATGTATTTTCTAGGGGTTTTATGGTTTCTAGTCTTACGTGCAAGTTTGTGATCCTTTTGTGTTTATTTTTGTGTAAGGTTTAAGATAGTACAGTTTGTCTTTTGCATGTGGCTGTCCAGTTTTCCCAACACTATTTATTGAAGAGACTGTTCTTGACTATGAGGGTCTTGTCAAAAGAACTGAAGAACCAATAGGAAGAGTTTACAGAGGCCAAAAATAGAACAATTTGAGTATCATTAAGAACAACTACAATGAATTGAAACAAAGAAGTTAAAAAAAAAAATCTATGCACTCACATGGGGCGCCAGGATAGCTCAGTTGGTTAAGCATCCAACTCCGTTTTGGGTCAGGTCAAGATCTTACAGTTTCAGGAGTTTGAGACCCGCATTGGGCTCTGTGCTGAGAGTGCAGAAGCTGCTTGGGATTTTCTCTCTTTCCCTGTCTTCCCCCTTGCCCCCCATGAACACTCCGTCTCTCTCAAAATAAATAAAAAAATTTGAGCTTACAGTGGTCCCTTAGAAACCTTATTGGTCTCACCTTTGATTAGTATTATAAAACCAACTCATTAGAAAAGCAGTACATACATAGGGGCGCCTGGGTGGCTTAGTCGGTTAAGCGTCCGACTTTCGCTTAGGTCATGATCTCGCGGTTTGTGGGTTTGAGCCCCGCGTCGGGCTCTGTGCTGACTGCCAGCTCAGAGCCTGGAGCCTGTTTCAGATTCTGTGTCTCCCTCTCTCTCTGACCGTCCCCCCTCACGCTCTCTCTCTCTCCTAGAAATAAAACAAACAAAAAAAAAGCAGTACATAAAGAATCCTTTTCTGTATGAACTATACCTCAGGATAACTAGTTACGAGAAGTTTCTCACTACAGAGGTATTCCAACTAAATAGTGAAGAAAAGACAGTATTAAGTTTCAGTGAAATCAGAGATGTAGGAAATGATCATTGGCTGCTAACATCACAGAAGAGTCTGCTTGAATTATGTACCCTTGGATGTATATACCACTGTTCACGTCAAGAAACTGAACTTGGCATCTGGGTGGCTCAGTCATTTAAGCATCTGATTCTTGATTTCAGCTCGTCACAATCTCATGGTTTGTAAGTTCCAGTCCCATGTCAGGTTTTGCTACATTAACCGCGCAGAGCCTGTCTGGGATTTCTCTGCCCATCCGCTTGTGTGTGCGTGAGTGCTCACTCTCTCAACATGAACATTTTTTAATGTCTTTTTTTAAAAAAATTTATTTTAGAATGAGAGAGCCAGGCAGAGGCAGAGAGGAGAACAGAGGATCCAAAGTGGGCTCCACGCTGACAGCAGCAAGACCATGATCTGAGTTGGATGCTCAATTTACTGAGCCATCCAGATGCCAAGTAAATTTTTAAGTAAAATCTTAAAAAAAGTTGTGAAACATGGGAAAACTTGGGTATCTGTTTGCTATTAAGGAGATAACTCATTTTTAAAAAATGTTTGAGAGAGCACGTGCAGGCGAAGGGCATACTTGGATGCTTAATTGACTGAGCCACCCACGCACCCCAGGAGTTGGTTTTTTATATGATGATATTGTTAAATATTGTAGCATAATCCATTTAAAAACATTGAAATATTAGAGTAAAATTATAAGTGAAAACCATCCATTGGTAAGGCTTCACGGAGATGGTAAAGAAAGGATGCTTAAATACAAAGGCAGGGGTGACTGGGTGGCTCAGTCGGCTAAGTAGCTGACTTCTGCTCAGGTCATGATCTCGCGGTTCGTGGGTTTGAGCCCCACATTGGGCTTTGTGCTGACAGCTAGCTTAGCCTGGAGCCTGCTTTGGATTCTCTGTCTCCCTCGCTCTCTGATCCTCCCCTGCTCATGCTGTCTCTGCCTCTCTCTCTCAGAAATAAAAAACACAAAGAAAAAGAAATACAAAGGCATAACTGATGAGCTGGCAAATGGCAAGGGAGACTGGGACCAGGAGGATAGGATTTGAATTTAAGCTCGACCAGCAAGGTAAAGGCCATTCCCATTTAGGAAAGCTAGGTTTCAAAATCTTTTTAGTCACAGATTCCTTCAGGAAATCAGTAAATGGACGATTTGTTCAGAAAAATTAATATTCAGTCCTGCATTTTGTTTCATGGACCTCCTGAAGTCACTCATGTGGACTCCCCATTCCCCTCACTGTTGCTCCAAATCTCCACCCTCTGGATCAGATGCTTTAAGAACCTAAGAACCTATGATTTAGATGGAACCTTAAAATTTTTACTTTGGGTAGACTCCACAGCCAGTGTGGGGCTTGAATTCAAGACCCTAAGATTGGGAGTCCCATGTTTTACCACTGAGCCAGCCAGGTGTCCTTGGGTGGAGCATCTTACTTGCTTGTTTCCTGATAGGAAGTTCATAATTAGTAAAGGTTGGTTCAGCTGCAGTGTTCTTAGGGTCAAGATAGCAGTTTCCTGATGTTGCAGCAGAAATGGGTTTGATGGTGCTTTGTATTAGGTTTAACCATTTCAAATTGCTGATATTCAACTGCTTTTGACCAACTGGAATGGCTTTCGGTGGTTCTTTTTGGGATTGCTAAATTACCTCTATGCTGTACACAGATTAAGTAACATAGGTCACCCTATAGTTCTTTCTATCTAAAGTTTGCAATCATTTCATCATCTTGATACTAGAAGACAGGAAAATATAGCCCTTATATGGAGTCACTGTCGTATGTAAAGTGCCTTTGCCTGAATCCATTTATTTCCAAGGGCTGGGTTGTCTCTGGACTTTTAACCTTTTCATGTACCATCTATAAGAATTTGCTTTTATCTTTACTGTTCCTTCTTGCTATACAATCTCTTATGTTACACCCAAAATTAAGTCACATCTATAGATTACTTATTAAAAGTATTTTCATAATTAAGTGTTGAGCAGAAGTTCTTATTCTCCCTGGTAATTGATGTATTAATAGACAGACCTAATACATGTGTGGTATTTCTACCAGTAGTATGTACAGGACTCTCAACTCACAGAAATCAGGTGAATCCAAGCAAAGGGTTATTCTGTAAATGAAATGGCCAATAACTCTTTAAAAAAGGTCAGTGTTCCTAGAAAGGTAAGGCAAAGGAACTATTCTTAGCTAAAAGAAAATATTACACCTAATAAATGCCGCATGTGATTTTTGATTGCTGACTACTCTACAAAATTACCAAAGTGGCAAAGATGTGATTTTAAGCTGGGAAGAATCCAACTAGTAAATTAAGTGGTAGAAGTGGAGAAGGTGGTTCTGGATGTACTTTAGGGTTATTAAACATGGTTGACTTTTTAAGTTTAGCCAACTGTAAGAAGCACATTTAGGCTAACTGGTAAGGCCCCTTAGTAAGGGAAACCAGAAGTGTCTTTTGGAACCCATCAAACAGTTGTCACCATAAAAGGGAGACTTATCTGCAAAATGAACTTTTTGTCTTTAAAGGTTATTTGCATCCTATCAGTTTTACTGATACACAAGGTGTAGCTGAAGCAGTAGCTTTTCAAGCAGCTTCTTTATGTGATGCTAAGGGTAAATCTTTAATAAAAAGCCACTAGTTCTTAAGGGGTGCTTTAGAAGTCCTTCAGCAGCTTAGTATCACAATGGGCAAGGGCTGAGAAAGGTGCTAAGTATCTTTCAATATGCCACAAAACAATCCTTCACAAAGAATTAATGTAATCCCACAAGGTTCCCAAGTATTCATGTAGCTGAAAACTTGAACCTAGAATTTATTTTTCTAATGAATCCCCAGAAGTGTTTACATGGGTATTAGGAGCACTTAATTTCCCAGTAATGTAGTGATTGTATAAACAATCTCTTTTACATTAGAACAGCATATGGACTTAAGTATTCATGAATTTCATTTCTAGATAATCACAAAATAAAAGGTATAACTAATCTGATGAGATCTAAGTCCATGTTCTTGATTGACATTATTCCTTTGGGCATGGTATGGGGGCAGTAATCCATGAAAGGAGGAGGGAGTCCATTGGAAGACTACTGGATGGGAAATAAATCTGAACACTTATTAGTTCCTGATGTTACCAAACCACTGAAACCCTAGGGCTCACTACTGGATATGCCTCTTGCAACCTGAAAATAGTAACCCTAGTTTCCATGCTAGAGAAAAAGATTATTGAGTGGATTTCGTTCAGGGAATTAGGAAGTAACAATTCATGTCCTATTCCTGAAGCTAAATCTCAGCCTCACTCCTCACATACAAAAGATCAAGATTCTTTTTTTTTAAACCAAGACTGGATCAAAAAAAGTAATCAACAAGGATACAGGTGCCAGACACAGGCCAGAAGGTAGCTAGAAAAGTATGCCTTAGTAAAGTTATAGAGCCCTATTACTATCTTTTTAAAAGCTGTACCTAACAGCTATTTTCCTGTTATCTAGCTTCTCCTGCCCTAACTCCCAACATGGCCCAGCTGGTTTGCCTTGCAGGGCCTCACTTGAAGAATCCCATGTACACACAGGCTGGTTTAGCAGTTTGTTGACTGGAAGGAACTCATCCCCAAATGGTCTGAGGGGGCATTCCAGATTTATGGCTAAGTACCTTCTTTATTGAGATGGTTTCACCTCTTGAAAATATGGCTACTAAAGCACAAAACAACACTGTTTTTATAATGATCAGTAAATCATCTTCCCCTCCCTTTACATGCAGCTGAAAAATAACTAGGAGCAGAGTACTGTGAACTTTGTATGGTTGGAATTCTCATTAAATGATCATTAACGAACGGTTGCTGAATTTACATATTAAGGAAATTATATATAGAATACTGCAAAAACACAGTAAAAGACAATTGAAATTTGCCCATTTCTGCTCAGGAAGTTTCTTCACTCCCAAGCGTCATATTTTGACTCCAAAGTTTATTGGTATTACTGTTTCTCCTCCTTTTGATCTTCCTTTTGTTCCCCAGTGCCAGAACTTCCAGAGCCTTCTCGCTCAGATGCCATCTGTTAAGAAAATATTTGAGAGTCAATTAAAAGTGGACAGTTTTCTCTTTGATAAACTTAAAATATCCTGCCTGTTCCACTCACCCTCCCTCCTGTACACTATTGGTCGTTTCTGTGAGTCCCTCTTTTTGACTGCCATCACCCTCCCCCCAAAGCAGAGTCAAGAAAGCTGGAAGAGTATTTCCAACTCCAATACTCCCAGTTCTATAAATGGCCACATAGAGTGCCCCCACCAGTAACAGTAATCAACAGCAGTTCTATTAAGATTAAGCTAGGTGCAAATTCATTGAGCAAAACGTCCTTGTACCTTTTTGTATGCCATTTCAAAGAGCTTCAGTGATGCTTGCTGAAGGGAAGATGCTGCTTGCCTTATGTTTTCTCCTGTTTCACTGTCTTTCCGAGCCAGAAGTTCCCTCATTTTGGAAATCTCTTCTTTTAGCTTGTTGCACTTAAAAACAGAACCAAACTCTATGAGTTTCTTATCCCATGTTATGTAGAATAATATTCAGAAACATTAAAAAACAAATTTCTATCATTGACAGAACTCTTTAGAAGTAGATCTCGGGGCGCCTGGGTGGCTTAGTCGGTTAAGCATCCGACTTTCGCTTGGGTCATGATCTCGCGGTTCGTGGGTTCGAGCCCCGTGTCGCGCTCTGTGCTGACTGCCAGCTCAGAGCCTGGAGCCTGTTTCAGTCTGTGACTCCCTCTCTCTCTGACCCTCCCCTGCTCACGCTGTCTCTATCTCCTAGAAATAAATAAAAACATTAAAAAAAAAAATATCAATTTAATTTATAAAATCCCCCCAAATGAAAAATCTGTGTGGAAAATGGAAATAAAAAGCCCAAGAAACAAAAAATACCACTAGATCTCTATCAGGATCCACATAGAAAAACAAACTTCATTGACAATGATGACACTAACTTCTCAAACTATTTTATGAAAGGACTCACTTCATCAGCAGGCAACTGGTCCTTGAATTCTTCCATTTTTGTTTCTGTGTCATGAATGATTCCTTCAGCCATATTAACTGCTTCAACTCGTTCCTAAGAAAAATTAGAAATTTAGTATGAAGACTTCCCAAGCAACCAGTTGGCTGAATGTCCACACTAAGTTAGATAACATGCAAAGCGATACGTAATTATAGGATAAAAACAGAAACTACTGTGGTCTGAAGTAGTCTAGGATGTCTGTAAGTGATTTTAGTTGGGTTGTGTAACATGAGATTTTTGATGTGGAAATTAGATTAAGAAAAGCACTCCACATAAAAGTTAGGAAAAGAAAGGGAGAAGGAACAGATTCAAAGACTAGAAAAATCAGTGATACAGGTCAAAACTCCCACTTTCAACTCCCAGTTGCAGAGGCAGAAAATAATTACCTTCTTTCGTCGGTCTTCCTCAGCATACTTCTCTGCATTTTTAACCATATTTTCAATATCATCTTTGCTTAACCCACCAGAAGACTGGATCACAACTACAGTGAAAAAAAGGCATCTTGTTATTTCCCAGGTAAAATGATTGGCCTCTTTCTCTACTGTATTAAGAAAAAGAATACTCCTGGGGCACCTGGTGATTCAATTGGTTAAGCATCCATCTCTTGATTTCTGCTCAGATCATGATATAACATTCATGACTTCAAGCCCCAGGTTGGGCTCTGTGCAGTGTGGAGCCTGTGCTCGTTCTCTTAAATCTAAACTCCACCAAAATTTAAAAAAAAAAATCCCATTCAGAGTAGTCGATCTGAAATCCACAAAGACCATTTGTTCTGCCTGCCTACCAAAACGTCCGCAATCCAGAAGCCCAGTGTTTGCCCATTTGTGGTAATAAACACAGCTGTTAATGTGATCTGATGACCAAGAAGAAAAGGGGCAAAGAGGACTCGTCCTCTCCTGAGGCTGGAAAACACATGCACAAACTAGAAGGTCTAGTTTTCAAACAAAGGAACTTCAAGGTCCCCTGCCTCTTACGCGTCTGATAAATAAGAGCACTTACTCTGCTGCTCACGTCCTGTGCCCTTATCTTTCGCTGAAACATGTACAATCCCGTTGGCATCAATGTCAAATGTAACTTCAATCTGAGGGACTCCACGAGGGGCTGGGGGAATTCCAATCTAAAATAAAATAGATAAATACGCTACTTTAAGCTCCTCTTATAAGAGGTCTGGTGCTCTATTTCCTAACCTATATATATAGTCATCTGGGTAAAGGAACTTGTTCCTGGGAGCAACAAACAATACTTAAACACAAATTTATAAATAAGGATAGTAGTTTCATTGCTACCTGAAGCAAACAGGGCTTATGCCAGTTAAGGCTGGCTACAGCAAGTAACCATAATGACTGTGTATACCTAAGGAACACACTGAATGAGAGGAAAACTCTGATTTTTCACTTCACCAAGAACCAATAAACAATGCTGACTAGGAGCCAATATCAAATGTCTTCAATTAACAATTGGGAATTTTTCCTAACTAACATTGTATTTCCCTGACTCTTATATTCCTAAGGCATCAGGAACAAGTGAGACCTTCAGGAAAAACTCAAGCCATTTGTATCCAGCTGCAAATTTCATCTGTACACTAAGGTAACACAGACAAGGTTCCTGTGTTTTAGTTTCAGCAATGTTATTAAGAATTATAATTTAGTCTAACTTTATAAAAAAAAAAAAAGCAGCACAGTAGTCAGGATACTTGATACTTACCAAAGTGAACTGTCCAAGAAGTTTGTTGTCTCCAGCCATCTCTCTCTCACCCTGACACACTTTAATCTCCACTTGAGTCTGACCATCAGCAGCCGTAGAAAACACCTAGGAGAGGGAAAAAAAACCTCTTGGTTGGGCTACCTACTCCCCTTATAAAAGTGCAAGCCACAGAAAGAAATTCACATCTCAACTCTTAAGAATCCATGTTCAGAACAAAGGCTTTTGTTTTTGCAGGGGAATAGGATTAGTACAGCCCAAGGGTATACAACAGCTATTGTTTCAGCTAAGCAAATGCACTATGCAAAGATGCAACTTTTGCAAAGGCGGCCTCAAAAGGAACTAAAATAATGAGATACTGAAACATGCTTATCTGAGGAAACTGGTATGGAGACATGATCTGTGTCTTATACTCAGTCACAGGATGCCACCACATAGTTTTCTTCAGAATGATGTAATGACATCACTGAACAAATAGCAACAGCCATTAGTTATAGCAGCTTTTCAGAAAAACAACAAAATTGGGAAAGCCAGGAAATAATTCTGAATCCAAGTCTGAGCAAGCCATTGTCCAAATATTCCTGGCTTGATATCTCAGGATCTCCATCAGTCACTCGTAAGACAAGCACCCTCCCCTAATCTTGGCAGGGCATTCTTTTTTACGGTCTTTGAGAACAGAAGACAACAAGGAATTCAGACCCAAATGATGAGGCTCCTTTTGGAGAGTTACTTTAATCCTGTAAAGGAGACCACTAAATTTCCCTAAAATCATTACTGCCAGCTGACAAGTAAAGAGAACATTTTCAGGAACAAACAACAAAAAAAGGTAACAAAAAGCAAGATTCTTAGCACCCACATTCACCTAGTATGGACTGAAAAACAAAAAGCAAAGTTGTCTAGAAAAAGCTCACAAAAGTGGGTGTAATCACATCCCTCACAGAACCTATATCCCTGTGACAAGGGAGGAATAGGTGACTCTTACCTGGCTTTTCTTGGTTGGAATAGTAGTGTTTCTGTTGATAAGTTTGGTAAAAACCCCTCCCAGAGTCTCAATACCCAGAGACAGGGGAGTGACATCCAGGAGGAGCACATCTGTGACATCGCCAGCTAACACACCTCCCTGAATAGCAGCTCCAATGGCCACAGCTTCATCAGGATTGACTGCTTTGCTTGGGGCTCGGCCAAAGAGATCTTGTACAGTCTGCTGAACCTAAGCCATTAAGAAAAAAGAACCTGTCACCCACTACCAAGGGGAACTACCCAAAGAAGCGAAGAGAGTACATATGTCCCAAAACCACAAATCTCAGGATAAGCTGCTTCAAATCCAAGAATGTTCATTTGTTACTATTTCGTATTTGAGTTAAGGACCTAGGTGTGTCAAATAGGGGTAACACTCAAATCATTTGCTTTTCACTGTCCTTTTTAAAAATTTTAACTTATTTTTAGAGAGACAGCTTAAGCAGGGTTGAGGAACAGAGAAAATGTCAAGCAGGCTCCATGCTCTGTGTGGAGTCTGATGCAAGGCTCAATCCCACGACCCTGGGATCATAACCCGAACTGAAATTAAGAGTCAGACGCATAAATGACTGAGCCACCCAGGCGCCCCATTCACAGTTGTTTTAAATTTGAGAAGTATCTGGGTAAGCTTTATTATCGGGTTTCCTATACAACATATTAAATTAGAAACCCAGGGTGCAAGACATCAAGACTTAGATATAGTTCAATTCCCCTTCTAAACATCAACTAAAAAACACCTTAAAAGCAGCAGTGGTAATTCAATAATTCAACATTGGTGCTCATGCGAGACGTGTTCTCTCCAGCTTATTTTACTGATGTTAGGAGAAAGTGCTACTTAAATAGCATCTGGGGTAATTTGTTAACATAAAGATATTTTCCTGGTCCATAGCCTTTTTTTCTCCATTGTTTATTCTATGCATGTGTTCCTAAGCCCATGAATTCCAAAGGAAATTTTACTATTCCATTCAAGCTATACAGCAAGAACTGCACCTTCAACAGGTTCTGTGCTCAGTCATTAGTTGTCTACACACTCATCTTATCAGAATGATGTGTTGATTAATCAAATGCATCACTGCACAAATCTCTGCTGAAGCTATGCAGTTAGAAACCCCAAACACTACGCTGCAAAGACACGTATCCAGAATTGATTCTAGAGACTAGACAGTACCAAGGTTTTATGTTCTCTCTGATCTCAAACTCTGAGAAATGTTTTGTTTATAAAAATATTCCAAGAATGAAGTTTGGGATCCTCCATGCTACCACCCAAAGATATTTTGCCCTTCCCATCCTTTTTCTGAAACCCTTTATAAAAGAGGCCACAAAAGACCTCTAAGTGAGGGCACAAATTTCCTTCAAAGATCCTTTCAGGTCACTGTGGCAGAAAGGCCATGTACTAATGTTCCTACACAAATCACCTGTCCAGAGGAAACATTACGTGCTTGCCCTCTCTGCTATTCATGTGACAGATTCCATGGGTCCATACCTTGGGCATCCTAGTCATGCCACCAACAAGAATCACTTCTCCTATGTCACTCTTGCTGACTTCTGCATCCTGCATGGCTTTTTGGCATGGGGCGATTGTCCTCCTGATTAGATCAGTAACAATCCCTTCAAACTGAGCCCGTGTCAGCTTCATATTCAAATGTTTGGGTCCAGAAGCATCCATTGTAAGATATGGCAAATTGATGTCGGTCTGCAAAGAAAATAGGGAGAGCAATAGTAGAGGTTTGGTTATTCCTACAACTAAATAAGACCATATCCTTATGAGGAAGACTTTCAAAGCTACAGGGAGAGTACACCCACTTTAACAGCCACCAGTAACAATGACTCTTCAAGATTCAACCTATTATCACAGTGGGGTGCCTGGATAGGGCAGTGGATTAAGCATCCAACTTTAGCTCATGTCATGATCTCAGAGTTCATGAGTTTTAGCCTTGCTCCAGGGTCCGTGCTGGAGATTTTCTCTCTCTGCCCCTGCTCATTTGCGCACCCCACTCACAAAATTAAGAAGATTCAACCCATGATTTTCCCAGAGGAAAAACTTTAGAATCTGTTATCAACAATGAAGAATGGAATAGTGGGGCTCCTGGATGGCTCGGTTGATTAAGGTGACTGAGTGGCTCAGCCAGTTGTATCCAAATGTTGATTTCGGCTCAGGTCATGATCTCACAGTTCTTGAGTTTGAGCCTTTTATCAGGTTCTGCTCTGACAGGAGCCTACTTGGGATTCTCTCCCCTTCTTTCTCTGCCCCTCCCCTGCTCTCACTCTCAAAATAAAGAAAAAAATTTTTTTAACCAAAAACCAAAACATCCAGGTTCAAGAAGAAAAAAAAAAATCCTAAGTTTTTCCCACACTGCATCACCCAGTGTTGGGTGAGCAAATCAACAACTCAAGGAGTCACAAGCTCCACGTTCCTGCTACCACTTGAGGACCCAGAAACAAATCTGCCTTCTATCTTGTTGCATCTCTGACTGAGAACTAACATGCTTTATACAGTTCTATTAGTGCTTAAGGCAAAGTGAAACTTCACTACTCAGAACTGGAACAACACTGGAGCAAGAACTGACACTCTAATGCTATCAGAGGGAAATGTGCCTCAAGTGTATATACCCCAACCTTCGGCCAGGTTTCATAGCTCACTTTCTGGATTGCAGATCCAAATAATTAAATCAATTAGAAACTCACACAAAGATGTGTCTTAAGTGAGGACATTAGCAGTTCTGAGAGAATCCTTTTATTTCTAGGCTAGTGATTTTAATTTTGCACACTACTAATTCTANCCCCAATTCTATATTTTAAAACCAGTATCTTGGGGTGCCTGGGTGGCTAAGTTGGTTAAGCAACTGATTTCACCTCAGGTCATCATCTCACAGTTTGGTAGTTCGAGCCCCACAAAGGGCTCTGTGCTGACAGCTTGGAGCCTGGAGCCTGCTTTGGATTCTGTGTCTCCCTCTCTCTGTTCCTCCCCTGCTCATGTTGTATGTCTCTGTCTCTCAAAAATGAATCAACATTAAAAAAAAATTTAAATCAGCATCTTTAGGGGCACCTGGGCGGCTCAGTAGGTTGAACGTCCAACTTCCACTTAGTCTTATCTCATGACTCATGGGTTTGAGCCCTGCATCTCACAATTTTAAGATTGATCCCAAGTCAAGCTCTGCACTGAGTATGGAGCCTGCATGGGATTCTCTCTAACCCTCCTGTGCTCATGTACTCTCTAAAAATAAACTTCAAAAACAAAAGAAATATACACTGCTCCTTTGTTCACAGACAGGCTTTTACCGCCAACCAGAAAACTATAAAAGATTAGATAGAAATTACACCAATTAGAATACGCCATTCAAATAAACTAAGGCTGAAAACATCAAGACTGTTGGGACTCATCCATATCCCACCTGCACAGATGAAGAGAGTTCACACTTAGCCTTCTCAGCAGCTTCTCGAACCCTCTGAAGTGCCATGTTGTCTTTGGTCAAATCAACCCCTGTCTACAAAATGAAAACATGTAATACTAATGTTAAAGAGGTAATGAATACTATTTAAATTACAGTGATAAAGTGTAACTTAAAGCCGTATCTTTATGAACAAACATGAATCACTCACTACCCTTAGGAAATCTGTAGGAAAAAGAAATCTTATTCTTCACAGACCATCTGTGCCTGGAGTCAGAGGGCTGATCCAATCTTAGTTCTTCCAGCCACTGTGTTCTGGCTGAAAACAGGAGTGCCCATAATTCCTTTTTCAATATCATACGGTGTACCATAGCCACTTTAATGAGGATATGTTGTGGATTCCTAAGCTGAAGCTACAACAACCAGAATAGTTCAGACCACCCGTGAAACTGAAATTCACTTCTTTCAGTGCTCTTTTCCATGTTCTATTAAGGGCAAAAAATCATAAGCAAAGAAAACAATCATCCAAATAAATTCTCAACATCCCAACGTCTACATATGAACTATACTGGTAACCAACCTCTCTCTTGAACTCCTTCACAATGTGTCGTAACAAGGCCTGGTCAAAGTCCTCACCACCCAAGAATGTGTCTCCATTGGTAGACTTCACCTCAAACACTCCTTTCTGAATTTCCAGGATAGAAATATCAAAAGTTCCACCACCTAAATCATATACAGCAATTCTATAAAGAAAAAAAGGCAGCCTTAAGGAGTCAACATCTATTACTAGGGTATAAATTTTCACAACCCAAATACATAAACCTGGTCATTTCCCATGTGGTAAATTATAAAATTGGTAACTGCCTAAATGATGTGTACATGAGCATGAGGTTCTAATAGCTATTTGAGAAATATACAGGTGAAATATATTTTTAAAAGCAAAACTGGGGTGCCTGAGTGGCTCAGTTGGTTAAGTGTCTCTGGCTCAGGTCATATCTCAGGGTCTGTAAGTTCAAGCCCCATGTTGGGCTCTGTGCTGACAACTCAGAGCCTGTTTCGGACTCTGCGTCTCCCTCTTTCTCTGTTCCTTCCCTGCTCATGCTGTCTCTCTCTCTCAAAAATAAACATTAATTCAAAAAAAAAAAAAAAAGCAAAGCTGACAATACCCAATCACTTTTTCTTTGAAGCAGGCTCCATGTCCAGTATGGGGCTTAAACTCCCAACCCCAAGATCAAAAGTTCCGTGTTCTACCAACCCATCTAGCCTGACCTCTCCAAAACTATGCTTTTGATTAAATATTTGCCAGGATGCCTGGGTGGCTCAGTCAGTGGAGCGTCCAACTTCAATTGAGGTCATGATCTCACCGTTCCTAAGTTTGAGCCCTGCGTCGGGCTCTGACAGCTCAGAGCCTGGCGCCTGCTTCCAATTCTGTGTCTTCCTCTCTCTCTGCCCCTTCCCTGCTCGCGCTCTCTCTCAAAAATAAGTAAACATTAAAAAAATTTTTTGAATACTTGCCAACATGCATACCAAAGGGGGAAAAAAATGACCAAAGCCCAATACTTTCATGGAACCATGAACATAGTCCCACAAATCTAGGTGGAGTTTACTGTGTAAACTTACATTTTATCTTCTGATTTGTCTAGACCATAGGCCAGAGCAGCAGCTGTAGGTTCATTAATTACCCGAAGCACATTTAGTCCAGATATTTGGCCAGCATCTTTAGTGGCCTAAAGAAAAAAGAAAAAAGGATTTTCCACCCTGTGTCCTAAATACCACTAATACAAGCTTGATGTTTTCAGAATTCCAAATGAACTCACCTGTCTCTGGGAGTCATTGAAATAAGCTGGAACTGTGATCACAGCATTTTTTGCTGTATGTCCCAAGTAATTTTCTAGAAATGAATCAAAGAATGAAATACATTCATGACATTCTGTCTAATGAAATAGGTAAAAGAATTACTAATGTAGCCTAACAATCTGGGTCATCCTCTTGGAGCCACAGGCAGCACTCATCATTTTTTTCAAATGTGACCTAACACACAGAGAGACCCTGCAGGAAAACACTCCAATTAAAACAGTGGTTGAAAACCCAAGCTCTCACCTTTAACATTACCGTAAAAGCTCCCTAGGTATAATGGCCTATTCTTAGACTTAAAATAGCCACGAGTATCACCAAATACAAAGTTTTACCTAACAGAACCAAAAAGTTAATATGTAGTCTTTCAGCTTTCAATATAAAACACCACTCCTCTATATTGCAAAAGATAAACAAGCCTGTTAGGAAAACCTTAAAGACAAATTCACTATGTAAGGAAAATGTGGGAAAATGTGGAGAGAAACAACGTTCAGCCAATCCTAGGTTTTCTGGATAACATTCACCCCAGACCCACCCAAGGGACTTATATACCCAAGGGAGTATGTAAGTTAGGAACCATCCAAGTCTTCAAACTTGAGAGATAGGAACCAAACCTTCTTACCTGCAGTCTCTTTCATTTTCATCAACACAAAAGCTCCAATCTGACTTGGAGAATAGAGTTTTCCATGAGCTTCGACCCATGCATCTCCATTGGAGGCACGGACAATCTTAAAGGGCACATTTTTACTGAAAAACACAAAAATTTTATCTTATAAAAATGTGCCAGCGCAACATACTGTGACAAGGCTATCCTATACCATCAATGTCCATCTTTCATCCCAAGAGATCCATGGCCAACAAATGAGGACTTCAGAAATCCATCTAATGCTGTTTCAGATTCTGTATCTCCTCTCTGTGACCCTCCCCTGCTCACGCTGTCTCCCTCAGAAAAAAATAAAACATTAAAAAAAAAAATCAATTTAGCAAAAACATTTAGAAAGCAATCATTAATGTCTAAAAACATCCTGGTTACACCTGAAGATTCTACCAAACAGAAGTTTTGTGCCCCTTCTTTGGAAATTAATATTAGAGTTACCAATGACCCAGCAAGTCCATTTACTAGGAATCTAAGACAAAAAAATGACAACAGATCCTCACAAAAGCCTGTATGTCAATTTATGGCAGTATTCTTTAAGTTTATTTATTCTTTTCAGTGATCTCCACACCCAAGGTGGAGCTTGAATCCACAATCCCAAGATCAAGAGTTGCATGCTCTTTTGAGTCAGCTGGGTACTCTTTTTATGTTTTATTTATCTCTGAGAGAGACAGAGAGCGCACGAGCAAACGAGAGGGTCAGAGAGAGAAGGAGATATGGAATCTGAAACCGCCTCCAGGCTCTGAGCTGGCTGTCAGCAAAGAGCCTGGCGTGGGGCTTGAACCCAGGAACGGTAAGATCATGACCTGAGCTGAAGTAGAATGCTTGACAGACTAAGCCACCCAAGCGCCCCCCTGTGGTAGTATTCTTAACAGCCTCCAAATGCCCATTTACTGACAAATAAACAAAATGCTGTATATAATTGACCCTTAACAGAGGTTCTAACTGCACCAGTCCACTTACATGTGTATATTTTTTAATCTATACAGTACTGTAAACATGTTTCCTCTTCCTTATGATTTTATCTAATAAACTTTATTGTAATACGGCATATACTATATACAACACCTGAGTGTTACTTAACTCTTTATGTCATCAGTAAGGCTGTGGTTGACAGTAGCCTTTTAATAGTTAAGTTTCTGGAGAATGATAAGTTTTACATAGATGTTCAACTGCATGAAAGGTTGGCACCACAATTGTTCAAGGTTAACTCTATGTCCATACAAGTTGATGGGCATGAAAAGGAATGAAGTACTGACGTGTGTCTTAAGACACAAAAAATTCTGTAAACATAGCTGATTGGCACATGATGGGGCCCATACCATCATCTGCCTTATGAATTTAACACCAATTTATGTGGTCCAAAAATGACTAGCCAAATCTTCATGTCAGATTAATATATAGCAATGATCTAATATGTGAAGGCAGAAGCTAATGTTTTTGAAAGAGGTATCCTTTTGGTAGGGCAGAACTTGCCTCTAGGGACAACATGTAAAATTACTAAGGTAAGATGCTTTAAGGATCTTGTTGAAACCATTCCTCTGTGTGGCCTCTGGAAGTAATTATGATTTTCCTATTACTCACATATCTTTCTGTACTTCAGGGTCCTCATATCGCCGTCCAATGAGACGCTTGGTGGCATAGAATGTGTTGTTTGGGTTGGTGACAGCCTGTCGCTTGGCTGGCATGCCAACAAGTCGCTCACCATCTGCTGTAAAGGCCACAACTGAAGGTGTGGTTCTGGCACCTTCAGCATTCTCTAGCACCTAAAACTCCCAAAGTAAGACAGAGAATGAGGTTCCAGTCACCACCACTGTCTTTTTTATCAATCATTTTAAGACACAAAAAAGCTGCCAACCACAAAACAAATGCTCAAGTACAGCAGTAATAAGCATGCTTTTCTGCTCTGTGAATGCTGATAAAGTAAGTACTTACTACTGGAGACAGATGTAGATATTTAAAGTATTTTTAGTCCTCCATTTTGAAATAAATTGTAACTAAAAACAAAGGAAAGATCATCTTTCCTTCCATATGGGGAATTAAATCTACTTTAAAATTTTTTTGTGCTGGTTATAAATATCATGCATAGGTAAGAAATTGCCAAGAAACCATTCAGGAATCCCAGCTAAATCTTGAGAAGAATCCAGTGGGAATAAACGTTTTAACAAACTAAGGTCCTTCAGGGGAACAACCTCTACCACACCAAGAGCTTCTAAGATGCAGCCTATGTGGTATGTGGAGCTTCACTTGCTTCTAGACTCTTCCTGCACCTCCAACCATGATTCAACTGACTTACAGAAATGTAGGACTCTGATTATAGAAATAATAGCACAAGTCATCCCAATTGGTGCTAACAGTAACTTAATGTTAGGACACACTTAAATCCTGGCAAGTCAAATCCATTCATTTTACAGCACACTACAGTTAAGCACAAAGGTTCACCTCAAAACAATCTTAAGAACTTAAACGCAGCTTTTAAAATATCCCTTATCTGAGCCAAAGGGCACAGAAAGCCAGAGAGGCTACTAACTAATATAAGATCCAGAACTTCCAATAGTGCTCACCTTTGCTTGTTTACCTTCCATAACTGCCACACAGGAGTTGGTAGTGCCCAAATCAATACCAACAACTGCTCCCTTGATTGCTTCTGATCTGCAACACATTTAAAATAATGCTATGGTTATTTTACCATTAATAGTGGTCTCCAGAATGGTAGCAGAAATACTAAGAGTACTTGATATTGTGGGAATAGTGACTCATTACATAATCTATAAATTAGATACATCACCTTTTTCTCAGTTAAAAGTTAACCACAAATTTAGAGACCACCATTGTAGGGTTTAACATTTATTACCTCTTAAAGGAAAGGAAGTTACACTTACGCATAGTCCCGCCTTGAAACAATTCTAAAAGCCTCATGACTAAGGCCATTCCAGCCATCCTAAAAGGAAAAGGAAAAAAAAAAAAATCAACATGAAAACCAGAGCTTGTTCCCATTATTCTTCTGAAGAACACAAAGTTTGAGATTTTCATTCTGGTTAACAGTATACCGAAAAACAAAACCTAATATGAGATACTGTGGTACTTAAACACCCAACAAATTTAATCAAATACGAATTTTCTTAACATGGGAGGATAAAAAACATGAAAACTGTCTTGAATTACATTTTTTTACAAGACTGAATTACAAGATTTTCTCAACCTCGGCCCTAGTGATTTCTGAGCCAAATCTTTGTTGTGGGGCACTGTTCTTTGTACCGTAGGACTTTTTTAGCAGCATCCTATGCCTCTCCTGCTAGAAGCCAAGAGGCTCCCCAAGTTTAACAAATTATCTCCAGATACTACCAAATATACCATGAGGAGGCAAAACTGTTCCTGGTTGAGAATCACCTCTACAAAACACCACTCAGATATTTCTTAATTTCATTGTCAGCAGCAAAAGTTTACAAGTACCCAAGCCCAACCTAGGTATACATTGCAGCTGCGGATTTAAATCATTCAGAAACATTTCTGGAATTTGCCAAACAAATGCCTTAGGGGGAATAGGACTGGCAATCTCGAGAGTCAGTTTTGAGAAAAAATTTCAGAAATTGCCCCCAACCAGGATCTAATCTAACCTCAGTATACTTCCAAGCCTTCTTTATAACCCCACGTTGAGTGCAGACACCGTTCCCGCTCTCCAAAAATACGTTTGGATAATGAGCAACCACTCCATAACTATTTCCTGATCTGTTTTTTTCCGAAATAATAAAAAATACAACCTCATACCATGGACTCTTAGAGAACTACATACAAGTATTCCTAAACAAGAAAATCTGCGCTTGACTTCTGATTCACTGAGATGCTTTTAAAAGGATGAACCTCCTTTTCAAGGATAACGGGGTCCATACGCACAACGTATTTACAAGAGAATAATCGTCCTTCGATTTGTACATGTAAATAATGGCTAAAATAGCGGTTCCCACTCAACTAAAATTTGCGTTCCTCACCGCCAAGGATAAACCCGTGCAATCAGCCAGGCAACAGGCAGTCAGGAACACTATCCGCTACTTCCTAGAATAAAACTACACTCTTGCAGGGGTGTGACTCAGCAGAGCTCGAAACGTGGAAGCAGAACCGAGTTAGACCTTAAACCCGTAACAGTGATTACTGAAGACCACTTATCTTCTCTCCTGATCTTTGCTGGAGTACTGTTCCCGAAGGGCTAGGCCTGTCGTAGCAGGTCAAGGCCGTGAGCTCCCCGGAGAAGGCCTAGCAGTTCCTCACCTTGTGGCGGGCGGCTGTGGGGCCCCGGGAGGCTGCGGCGCCGACAAGACGAGCTGCTGCGGCCCGGCTGGCACTTATCATGGCGGCTAGAGGGTGGAAGTACGAAGCAGCAAACTCGCTCGGACGACCGGAGCTGCGCGACGCGGTAGTGCTAGCGCTTCTGGAAACCTCCAACCACGTGGGGTGGGGGGCGGAGGTTAGTTGCTCAGGCCTGGAGGACCACTCTTCCGCTGAAGCGCCGCCCGCGCTGCCTGACCAGAGACTACGTGACCGCTGCTCCCGGAGTTAGGGCATATGGCTAATACGCATCGCAGCATGATGCTTGAAAAAATCGTGACCTTTCGTTCTGGCTTCAGGAGGTCTGGACTCCGTGAGTGGCGAGAGGACTAAGAGAGGTTTAGAGGCAGCACTTTGGGCAGCCCCGGTCCTCGGAAGCAGGAAAGACTCAAGGTCACACGGATAAGTTGCGAACCGATTACAGTGTCCTTGCGTCAGTTGCGTGAGAGGAGGGGCCTGCTGCGCCTGCGCAGCCAGCATCCTGCTGCGCGCCTACGGCGCATGTGCGCAGGGAGTAGTGGAAACCGGGGGAGTACAGCATTCATTGGATGCTTCAGCGCATGTGAGTCTGAACCGGATTGTAGCTGGGGCGAGCCAGCGCGAGACGGCGCGCCTGCACCGTTCACCAGTGTGGTCGTTTTCCGCGCTCTAGTTTTTCGAGTAACGGCGCCATCTTATTCTGGGCTTTTGTTCACTGAAAATCTCTGGATCAGAACAGATTTGTTGGTCGGCTCCTTCTGTTGTTCATTTTTCGGTTACCTATTGCCGGCCATTTGAATTACACTTGGGTCTGCAGATCTCAAATTCATGCCATTTACCACGGGGATCTCTGGTTTCGAGCTACTAAAGCAGCCTTTCGTTCATATTTTATCGTGCAGACCCTCAAAAGAAAAAATACTTCAGCTTAGGTTCTTTAGCCCTCGCTCTCCCGCCCCCGCCCCCTCCCCCTCCTCCCCTGCTGTACTAGGCCTCACTGAAGCTCCTTAGTCACGTCTCAAACCTTCTGGTTTCCAGGAACAGAGACTGGGCTCTGTAACGAGATGTCAGGGGCCACTGCACAGTGACCAGTATCAGTTTTGCAAAGAGGAGTCTCTGATGAAACAAATAGGTACAGGAGTGCCTACCATGTATCAGACACTGTTTTAAGCGGTGGGAATATAGAGAAAGCAAAACGTGAATTCGGTGATGAGTTGACAGTGTCCTTGGTTTGGAAGATGAAGCAACTTGTCTTTTAAGTCCTATTTCGAAGGAGATGCTCTTCTCTTAAGGGGTCACGGATTTGTGAGGAATTGTGAAGGAAATGTCAGGAGAAGTTTGGGAGAGAAGATTACATTGTGAAGAGGATGGAAGTGGGAGTAAGAAATAGAAAAGGCAAACATAACGTTGATTATAACAGATGAAACATTGCAATAAAAAGTCACACTCTTAACCTAGATCTTAACTATTTTTTAAATTCTTACTAGTCTGCTTAATACCCTTTCATTTATTATTATTACTTTTTTAAAGTTCCCTGAGAGGCAGTTTTTTTTGAGACCATCATAGTTATAGGCTAATGGCGCCCGTTTATAGAGGTTTATTTTCTAAAACAATATACTGATGGAAAAGAATGTAGATGATGTGGAAAATGCTGGGGTTTGGAGCCGATGGCAACAGCAAAGAGAGGTATTGAGATATTTTCGGTGCAAAAAGGTGGTTTTATCAAAGCACAGGACAGCTGCACTGGCGTTGTGAAAAGAGTGACTGATGATACACTTGGGAGTTGGGAGAAGTAAAGACCAGGGAAGTTTCTTAAAGTCTTTTCATTATGTGAAAGACACACAGGATCCTAAAGGCCTAGCTATCCTCAAGCTAAGATTGCTTTTCTCTCTAGCAAAGCATTAACATTAAGACAGTTGGGAATTCCTGGAGGAATGTCATATTCTGCCTGTCTCATATATTTGTGAGCTACCAGTTAGAAGGAAATTTAATTTTATCTACATTTCTTTCTGCTTTTGTTCCCCGCATTAGTAGAGGGGAACAGGAATGGTATTAAACATTGAAACAAAATAGCAGATGATAATTTTACATCCTTGTGTTGTGTATGACAGGGAGGGAAGAGTTCAAGTGCAATAATTGGAGTAACTATGTTCTCTTCTTTCTCAACTGGTTCTCTTAAGAGTTTTTTTTTTCTTCTTGCATATGTCTAAAATCACAAAGTATTAATCAAAAGAATCCTGGAACCAAATAGTGTTAGCTATAGAGTGTCTGAGACTGATTCTGTGGATGATAGAGTTTTCTGGTATTTTTCCCCAAGAACCTGGCAAATATTCTCCATGACCACAAGGGGGATGTGGTAAGCTCCAGATACTCAAAGCTAGAGCAAGAAAATGGGGCTGTGTTGTATTTGCCAGTGTGAAGGACAGGTTTCTGGGCTGCTTTGTAAATTAACATGGCCTACAGCCTGAAGGCTTGAAGAAATGAGCCTGAGTCTAAAAAGAAATAGGGTGCAAATGAATAAGAATGGACAGTTAGATCCACAGTCAGGTGATATAATTCTTCACCGTACCTCACAGTACTGTATTTCATTTCTCTGCTGTCATCTCAGTGTCACACTGGAAAGTGAAAGGAGCCAGTACATAAGTTGCATGTGGGTAAATGTTTACCAGACAGAACAGGCATCTGTCCAATACCTGTGCATACTATATTTTAAATCATATTCTAATTGGTATGATTGGGTTTTTTTTTTTTTAGCATATTTGAAGACTCGAAACTAGTTTCAGTTATTAAGTATTTACTCCCAGAAATTAATAGGAATTGTTTTTTTAAAACCATTTTTAATTTTTATGTTTATTGATTTTTGAGAGAGAGAGAGTGTGTGAGCTGGGGAGGGGCAGAGAGAGAGATACACACACACACAGAATCCAAAGCAGGCTCCAGGCTCCGAGCTGTCAGCACAGAGCCCGACGCGGGGCTCGAACCCATGAACCATGAGGTCATGACCTGAGCCGAAGTCGGACACTCAATTGATTGAGCCACCCAGGCACCCCTAATAGGAATTGTTATTAGATAGTAATCGCTAATACTTGTTAACTGTTTACTTAAATGCCACATATCATCCTAAATGCTTTATGTACATTGTCTAATGAACACTTACCACAGTGGTTTCAAGTAGAATACTATCGATATTCCCATTTTGCGTGTGGTAACTGGGGGTTTAGAATGGTTTATGTGTTAAATGGCTCACATAACAATTGATTGGTAAAGCCAGAATGTGAAACCAGAATGTCTGACTCCAGAACCTATGCTATTATCCACTAGGCCCTGCCGCCAAAATGGGCCTCATCTTTTACCTCCACATACATACAGAAGTTCAATCTTATAATTGTCGTCTAATCCAGTATTAACAACACTTACTTTAGTCAGTGGAATAAAAGAGTTTGAAATATTTTAAAAACGTTTATGTAATTTAGGTTCCAGAACTAACTATAAAGTTCAATCTATAATAGAATTAATAGAATCAAGTTTATAGTTTAAAAGCGAATGTCTTTAAACTGGTGACTCAGCTGATGTTTCATTCACTTTTCCCAAAGATGAATATCCTGCTGTGGTACCTTCCATCTTCATGAAATAAAAATGTGGCAGGGGTGCCTGGGTGGCTCAGTTGGTTAAGCGTCCNAAAATTTTTTTTTAAATGTGCATAGTTTTGTCACTTTTGTTCTCCTTGTCAGTCTTGTCAGTATTGAATTTTTTTTCACTTTTGTTGTCCTTGGAATTTTTCATGTACCTGCAGCAGGTTTCGTGAGCCAGTTTGCACTTCTCCATGTTGGCATTAGCTACACTATATTGGAGCATATTACACAGTGTCACTTCATTCAAGCTTGATTCAACAGAACTTGCTCCAGTGAAGCGTGGGAAGTATTATGTCAGGTGATGTCTCTGTCCCCAGAGGTGGTGACAATTACTAGATTTCATTTTATATCGATTGCCTGGATAACCCACCAACCTGCCCTCCTTTCAAAAAGAGAAAAGAGAGGGATGCCTGGGTGACTCAGTTGATTAAGCATCCGACTTCAGCTCAGGTCATGATCTCGTGGTCTTTGAGTTCAAGCCCTGCATCAAGCTCTGTGCTAACAGCTCAGAGCCTGGAGCCTGCTTTGGATTCTGTGTCTCCCTCTCTCTCTATGCCCCTCCCCTACTCACACTCTGTCTCTCTTGCTCTCAAAAATAAATAAAACATAAAAAATTTTAAGAAAAAAGAGAAATAGAGGATAACCCTGAAAAAAAGTAAGCCAGCAGTAAATCGAAGTAAGATGTTACTCTGATTAGACAGGACATTTACATTTCATTGATACTGCAGTCTCATTGCACAGGGTAAAAATCAGTCAATGTCCCTCTGGATTTTCATTCAAGTTTGGAAAACAATTGGCTCTTGGATAGGTCTAGAACCAATGTTTAGAAGCCCGTATTTGAGGAGGGAAGAGGGCCACCAAAAGCAGAGATTTGCTTTTCACGAAAATCCATTTAATAATTTTTTTTTTTAAGTTTATTTATTTTTGAGAGAGAGCATGAGCAAGGAAGGGGCAGAGAGAGGGAGACACAGAATCTGAAGCAAGCCCCAGGCTCTGAGCTGTCAGCACAGAGCCCGACATGGGGCTCAAACTCACTTATTGTGAGATCATGACCTGAGCTGAAGTTAAATGCTCAACCAACTGAGCCACCCAGGCACCCCAATAGTTAATTTTTAAAAGTAAAGGAGTCTTTTCTGAATTTTCTAGTTAAAGGACCAAAATTTTAATTTATTCTTCTTTAACATGGTATAGTGAAAAGAACCTTGAGCTAGAAGTTGAATCTGAACTTGGGTTGTAGAAACACTGAAAGGAACTTAAGATACCGCTTAGAGTCTAAACTTTGATTTAATAGATGAGGAACAGAAAGAACAAATGCATTGCCCAAGGTCACACAGTGTTAGCTGCTGCTCCATATCCTCCCTTTTTACTTGGTATGCTTTCAAAATCTTACAGACAACTCTGGCTTACATATTCTTTCTCTTGTTCCATCCTCATTCTTGAAGGTACTTAAGTAGGGAAATTATGCCCGCTATCTTTTCAGTTTGCCTGGATTACAGGCTCTCTATGTGAGGGGCTATTGTTTTCTAAGTTTCCTTACTTCTGCTACCTAGCCATCAGGAGAGGATGTGCCCAGGTTTTCTTAGGTAATGAAGATTTAATTGAAGGCTAGTTGGAGAAATACAGGCATTGTTTCAGTACTCATAAAACTAGAGTTCTGGAAGAACAAGGAAAGTGACTACTCTTCCTTAGTCAGGCCTTCCTTACAGGAGGACCTGGCCTATAGTAACCAGTTATTGGCCTTCCCTCAGAAATGGGCTTTTGGGGGTGCCTGGGTGGCTAAGTCAGTTGAGCATCTGACTTTTGATGTTGGCTTAGGTTATCATCTCAAGTTGTAAGATCGAGTTCCATTTGGGGCTCTGCTCTGATAGCCTGGAGCCTGCTTGGGCTTCTCTGTCTCTCTCTGCCCCTCCTGGCTCATGCTCACACACATGCAGTCTTTATCTCCAAAATAAATAAACATTGAACAAAACCCTACTATTCTCTTAAAAAAAAAAAAAAAAGAAATGGTCTTCTGATGTTCCCATCTGCACTGATTCCTGCCCTTTATGTGGCTCAGCTTCTTTATGCCTGCTTTTCTAATTCTCCTATTGTGTTAGTTCCCAAATGTCAGCAGGAAGCTCTAAGCATCCCATGCCTAGACATTCCAGTCCTGTAGGTCTGAGGTGGGTCAAGGAATCTGTGTGTTTAAATTCCATGGGGAATTCTGATGGGGGTGGGGTGGGTTTAAAGGCCACATCTTACTTAGAAATACGTCTAAGCACCATGGTGTCCTCTGGTCTCCAAACTTTTTTGTTATACATTCTTATTAGGAAAGTATTTGAGCATACTACTATGTTATGTGTATATTTATGTCTTTATAAACTATATACATACGTACGTAGTACTATTATTAAACGTATTTCAAATGTGAAATTAAAGTAGAAAAGAAAAAAATAAATGTAAATATATTTGAATGTTTTCTTCCTATACCCCAATGTATTCTTGGAGCTGCTTGCACCTCCAAGGTAGCATCCTGGCTACCTTTCCATGTGGCTTGAACTGGTCATCATAGGGAGTACTGTTATTGTGCCAAGATACGGGAAAGGGCCAAATTGTCTTAAGGGTTACTGGGTCAGTTTGTAGACCTTTGGTTTAGGTGTCAATTCATTGTTTTATTTAACTAGCAATTGGAGGTGGGGTGGGGTGGTGACTACGTATGTGACATGATGTGAAACAAGCTCGTTTACCTGGGAGGAGCCCTGTGACCTGTTCCCTAGGGGAAAGCTATCATCTGTGAGCATGATAGCTACTGGGGGATTCATGAACACCTGTCTTCCACCATAGAATAATGAACTGCTATGAGCTTGGCAAACTACAAAGGCGACTCTACAGAGTCTCTGGTTGAGGCCACTGTGTATGTGTGTTCTCCCCAGCTTTGTGTGGCTTCCCAGAAGGAAGTTTGGTCTTCCCTGGGCTGTTGTGTTTGTGTTTGTGCACGTGTGTATGGTGTTTGCCTACTTCTCACTCATTCCATTTATAACATGACTCCCTGGCTTGAGCTTGGGAAGTGGCTCTCAGGATTACAGGCAGTCAACAGAATGCCAGAACCCACAGCCCTGGAGAACAGCACCTGTGTTTGAGCAGTCAAATCTATATGTTGCTTAATGAGAACTAGTAAATGAGTTTCTGACCTCAAGTGAAGTTCTTCCCTGTATATCTTCTCTGCTCTTGGATATACTCCCAGTGGCTAAAGAGGCTTTACCATTATTGATGCGTTTGTGGTTCTTTGATACTGTTCTCTTACCCTAGAACACCATTTAAAACTTTTTCAACATTTATTTATTTATTTTGAGAGAGAGAAAGAGAGTGTGAGCAAGGAAGGGGCAGAGAGAGGAGAGAGAATTCCAAGCAGGCTCCGTACCATCAGCACAGATCCTGGTGCAGGACTTGATTCGACAAACATCAAAATCATGACCTGGGCCAAAATCAAGAGTCAGATGCTCAACTGACTGAGCTACCTAGGTGTTTCACTTTTTGTTTATTTTTCCCAAAGTTTATTTATTTACTCTTGGGGAGGGGGGGCACAGAGACAGAGAGAAAGAAAGCGAATCCCAAGCAACCTCTGTGCTGTTAACACAGAGCCTAATGTGGGGCTTAGTTTCACGAACTGTGAGATCATGACCTGATTCGAAGGAAATCAGGAGTCAGATACTTAACCAGCTGAGCCACCCAGGTGATCCAGAGCACCATTTTGTGCAAAGAGCACCATTTAAATGAGTTGGGGTAACTGCATTGCAATGAGCAGACATAAGGTGTTATTAAGAACTGGACACATTTCAGTGTATCCGGACACAGTGAAATACCAGACATACTTCAAAAATCAAGTGACTTAATAGTTATTAAAGTTGGAAATGGATTCCTCACATTCCTTTGTCCAAGTAATTTTCTTACCCTTCCTTGGAGACTTTTTACATTTTTTGGCTTTCTTCCATTGCCTCAGGGATTTGAGTTGCTGGTGTTCTGTACTCTTGAAGGCCAGGAAGGGTAGAACACTGTTTAGAGAGCTCTGCAGAGGAGAGAGGGAGGGGGTACCTCTTGCATTCAGGGCAGTTAACAACCACGTATATATCTGTATTTCCTGACTGATAGTCATATTTGAAAATACTTTATTAAGAATTTCATTGTTTTTCACTTCACTCTATACTGCTGAAAATCTCTAGGCTGGAAACACCATCTTTTCCATCGCTTTGCCTTTCCTGTCATCATGTGTGTTTACCATTTTCATATTCTGCTTTTTGTGCTTATCTTGTCTAAAGCTATCTGTTTGTCAACCTGGTCCCATATACTTGTCATTTTTAATGGCTGTCTATATAATCTTGCTCTTTCTTGAGATTCATGACTTTATTCTATAGCATTCTCTGTGCTTCCACTTTTTAGCAGGATATGGGGAAAGATTTGCTACAGTTCTAAAACATCTCTGAAAACAAGCTGCATTTCAGAACCAATGCCAACATTTGCTCTTCCTCATATTGAAGGTACATGCAGGAAGGCACTGGGCACACCAACGTGTTGAATTCTCTTGAAGTCCATGTCTGTGGTTCTGGCTGGGCTACTTGATGAGAAATCTCAGCAAGAGATCTCAGACACCAAACTGGGGAAAATTAAGCTGACAAACTGCTTGATATTTCCAAAGAGTCATTAGCTTCTGTCTATTACTGCAGTGCTCAAAATGTAGACATAGTTCACTGCTGTGATTAAAGTGACTTTCACTGTTAGCCTCTTTGTTCCTGTAAGATATAGTGGTGAGCTGTGGCCAGTTCATCATGTGGGAGTGTAATGGTTAGCTAAAGCTATTTTTCTCCAAAGGGCTGGTTATATTTTTTTTTTCAGTTTTTCTTCAAAACTTCAGCTTTAGCAGGAAAGAGCCATAAATTCTATGACATAGCTGCCTCCTTATCTGTCTTGGGAGTTATAGACTGCACACATAAGACAATTCATGTACCTCTGCATAATGAGGTAAGTTTTATAAATCATAAATCTTCACTTAACATGCAGGTGGTGTTGGATGCCAGGTTTAGAAAAACTGATGTAGTTGCCAAGTTCATGAAAGTCATAAATCATTCATGCTAAGGTGGCCCAGAATCATGCTGTCCTCTGAGGGAGACCAATTTCAAGGTGGTTGTTAAACACAAAAATGTGAGTCTCAATGATTGTTTTTCAGAATCAAATGCACTTTTTATTTGAAGGGTAAAACCAGATTACCTTTCTTTTTTAGTTGAAGTCAGTTTGCTAAGATTCTTCCTTCACTCTCAAAGAATGTGTCAATAATTATATCTTTCCTTCTCTAATTCCTGAATTCTGTCAGAAATACTTTGCAAAATATATAACCTGTACATTTGCAGTTCAGATCTTTAATGTGCTGAAAATGAGCTTCATATGTTTCAATAAATCTTCAGGCACATTATTAGGAAAAAACTCTCTGAAGTTTTGGGGGGTGTTTTCTTCTTCTGCTATATTTCACATGAAGTTACCATTGATAGTAGGCAAGCATAGCCCTCTTTGACA
This sequence comes from Crocuta crocuta, assembly GCF_008692635.1. NCBI lineage: Eukaryota > Metazoa > Chordata > Mammalia > Carnivora > Hyaenidae > Crocuta > Crocuta crocuta. The sequence goes on from NW_027530640.1 coordinate 11,005,321, forward strand.
CTGTCTTTGTTGTCAGGGCCAAAGGTGGGGAAGGGGTAGGACCTAAAGAGAAGTGGCCTAAAGAGACCCCCTAAGGCAGAAAGCTTGAAGCTGTGCAGGATGATAGGCCCCTCTAAGTTCCCAGGCTTTATCTAGACTCCTGGAATATGGATATTAAGCTAAAGTGTTTTCTGTAAAAGTTGCTCCTATGGTAGATGAAGAAGGCTATGAGGTTGGATATTATTGAAGAAGGAAAACATGCTAGTAATTTTGGCGACATGTCTTCAGACAAATGAAGTTTGGTCTTAGGCTATTAGGTTCTCTAAGGGTAGTTAAGCGTCCATATCCCTTTGTGTAGTAACAGGGCCATACACCAGATGACATGCGACTTCTCTTTGGTGTATCTCAGAAGTCCTTTTGCGGTGAATATGTTAATAGCTGCTCCTCTTGCGTTCATCATGTGGGTAGCCTGCCCTTGGTTAAAGATTGTAGGGTACAGTTCTAAGCAGAACTTCTTTTTCACTGAGTGCAGTTGAATTTTGTTCTTTGTTGTGACAATCCTACATAGCTCTGTGAGTCCCAACTCACAGGCTTTGAATATAGGTCCTAACCTACTAGTGAATTTGCATAGTCACTTACGTGATCTTTGTAGCTTCAATAGTCTTGTAAAAATACCGGGGGGGAGAGGGGGGTTCATTCTTCCAAGTTCTTCTACATCCCCTCTCACCTGTCCTCAGTGCAAGCTCCCAATTACTTTATGCCTGCATGTCTTGTGTGTACTACCCAGAGTGCTCTTCTTTTCCTTACTAAAATGTTGAGCTCCTACTCATCCTGTAAAACCCACTTAAATCTCACCTTCTCCGTAAAGCCTTCTCTGGCTTCCTGAAGCAGAGCTTGTCACTTGATCCTGCTAGAGCATTTATCCAGCTCTGCTATGTCACGAACAAGGGGCAGCATGTCCCTCCTTCCACTAGATTGTGAGCATCTCAAGGATGAGAACAGAGTGATGTTAATCTAGGTATTGCTGGTCCCTTCCATATCTGATACAAAGTGGAAACTCAGTGACTAAATCTCATATATTTTTTATTACCCAGTACTAACATACAGCCCTGGGAGAGTACAAAGCTTTTTTAAGTTACATTTCATCATAATTTATGGATGCTAAGACTAACTCATAAAGCATTTACTTGAGTCCCCTATAGGAATGCCTAAGGTAGAAAATGACAGAAGCAAGGAGAAACTTGCTGCATTCTCAATGTGTCCTGGGATTTTTTGTAGATTCTGGGCAGATCAAGTCCTATTCTTTATTCCTGCATAATATCTCTAGGACTTTTATGTCTTTTGTCTTTTCTTTGTAATCATTCTAATCTAGGTGTCATCCCTTCACACTTGAACTGTAACGTTTATAGCAGGTATGACTCTCAGTTTATAAATTCCTGTGTGCGGGAAGTATCACATTTATTTATAATCTTAAATAAAGATACACTCCAGTTATATGCTCCTATCCCATCTGACTGGTGGGAAATTTAGCCTCACCTATTTCTCATCTTCGGGTTTGAATTGTGTTTCCAGGATCTTATATTTTGCCATCAGGTTTGAGAGGGCTCTGAGTTGTTGGTTACTGCTGACACACCCACTGTCCCATCTTTTGGACAGTCCCTTCAGGTCCAAGGACTGAGTGTCTGCTCTTCGTCCTTGACTCACAGGATTCTTGTGAGGCTATAAATACTACTGTCGAGGGTCCTGTCTCCCAGTTGTTTCATGTGGCCCATCTTTTCAAGGGTCGTGTTCCCTCCTCAGGTGCTTCCAGGGTACAAGTCTTAGGGTCCCCCTGTTTCAGGTCCTACAGACTCATCTTCATCTGCAACCCAGGAGACTCTCTTTCTAGTCTGCTTGGTGCACTTCCCTGCATCATGCTGCTCTGAGGACAGTTTCTTCAAGCTCTTGCTTCTATCTTACTTGTTTATGATAATCTTAATGATCTTATAAATCCCAAACTCGTATCACTAAAACCAAAACTTTTAAATCTTTTTTTCTTTAAATTTAAATGGGAGGTAAAGGGAAATGTCTGTAATCCAATTCTTTTAGCAGGAAAAGAAAAACTAAAAGTTATCAAATCCTGCCATATGCTGATCTGAAACTGGCTTCCTTGCCTTTTTATCCCCCCTCTTCTCCATTCAAATTCTTTTGCACATTCCAATCACAAGAGTTATTCTAAAACTTCTGTCCAAAAACTCTAGTGGTGTCTCACTATCTCCAGAATAAAATCAAAGCTCCAAGCGCTTTATTCTACCATTAGGGCTTCTCCTGATTTTCTTCACCTTTCAAATCTGACTTCCCATTACTCCTCTCTTAGAAACCCCTGGTCTAACCCTGTCCCTCTATGCCCATGCCTCCCATCCCTCCTTCAACACACACATGCTTTCCTACCTCCTCACCACACCTGACTTTGAGGTCAGATCCGGATCAAGTGCCAGCTTCTTCAGAGAGCTTGGGGATTATCTAGTGATCTAGTTCCACAGTGATTCTACAGCGATCTAGTTTTCCCTAAAGCCTCATTTTTTTCCTGTGTATCCATTTGGTACTTGAGGTTATGGTTCATCTTCTGGTGCATGTTTCTACCTTCCTCATCTAGATTTATGGGCCCCTTAAGTACAGAGACCTCTATTTTCCTTATATCCTGAGCCACCATGAGGCTTTTCATAGCATGGAGTACTTACTAAATGCTGATTAGTGACAATGATGGCAAGGACGTGGGACCCTTACTGAGCACACCAAGCCCTGCCATATAGTGAGAAGCAGGAAAAGGAAGGGAAGTGGGGGAGGGGGGCAGGCTTCACTACCACCATAGAAACATGAATGTTTTATTGCTTTGTACCACAGAGGAGTAGCCTCCATGTCCTGCTTCTAGCACAAGAATCATTCACCCTAACAGTGAAGAACAAATTGTAGTATTAGAGTGAACAGGCCAGAGCTCCTCTGGGTGATGGGCACATTGGCTTTGCTCTCCTTTGGCTTCACCACAGGCTGCCTTGCCTGGCCCTCCACAGTAGGTTTCTCTGTTGTGAGTGCTAACTAGCCAAACTCTCTTGAACAAACCAACCTCCCTGACTCCTGCTCAGAGTAATTCTCTGCCCACCAAGCTGTGGTTCATAAACATGAATGGCTGCCATCCGCTTCACCTTGGCTGATGCTGTCAGGGTGTCTTTACGCGAATAGGCAGGCCGATGAACCTGGCAGCTCCAGCTCCTACTTTGGGGACAGAGAAATGAAGCCAAGAACCCTTCTGCCTTGGCCCTTGGGGTTCCATGGGTATTTCACTTGCTCCCTGACACCAGTCTCCTGTGACCCCATGCTAGGCTCTTTCTGGCCTCCATTCATGTTGATCTAGGGGTAGGGAATGGGCAGATAGGATTCCAGCAGCATCTGGGTGGTTGGACTAGATAACCTTTAAAGTTCCTTCCAATCCTTTATCTTATAATTTTCACCTGCTTTGTTCTGAATCAACATTGAAAATCCCCAGCTTCCTGCTGATCTCTTCAGTCTCCTTACTTGGCCCCTTTCCCACTGCTTCTTAGAAAGACTCAGTCTAGCCACACAGGCCTTCTTTCAGTTCCTTGAATGTGTTGCTTCTGCCTTCCCATTTGCCCTTTTTTCTCCTAGGTCCCTCTTCTCCCCACCAGCCATCTGTCTAACCCTACCCAGCTTTCAGGGTCCATTTGAAACATCACTGGTGTAGGCAAGCTTCTCAAACCCACACTAGATTAGGTTCTTAATGCTCAGGCCCGGTCCCATGTATTATCTTACATAGCGCCTCATGCCCTTATGTTCATTCATTAACCTACTTTTCAGTAAATAGTTGTTTAGTGTTTGTTTTCTCTGGCATTTTGAAAGCTCCATGTCTGTGCAGGGAATGTGTCTTTTCTGTTCCAAATTGTATTACCAGAATCTAGCTCAATGTCTGACATCTAGTAGCTGTTCAGTAAACATTTGTTGACTGGCTGATTCTGCTTCCCATCTCAATCATGCGTTTCCCCTGCTGTTCATTCATGTATTCATTTTCTGTTATTTATACATATTTGTACATTTATGCATGTGTGTTTAATGTTAGCTGTCTTAAGTTGTATTTCCCTGGAGGGCAGAGAATTCATGTATACAATTTTCTTTGTATGTGTATGTATGTATATGTATCTCATCCCCTATGACTCCAGGGGAAAATTGAGAAGATAAATGTTATCATGGAAGAGACTGTGAAAATGTCACGATGTCTTCTGACCTCCTCTGTTATCCCTGAGGATGGGCAGGATGTGGTACAGAACTCTGACAACACAGATAATTCTAGGACACTGATAAAAGTAGTTTTCCTCAGGTGTGCCTGGCTAGCTCAGTCAGTACAGCGTGTGACTCTTGATCTCAGAATCATGAGTTCAAGCCCCACTTTGGATGTAGAGCTTACTTAAGAAGAAGGAGAAAGAGAAGAAGGGGAAGAGGAAGAAGCAGAGGAGGAGGAGGAAGCAGCAGCAGCAGCAGCTTTCCTCAAAACTGTGGCACATACTGTGGAGTGACAGTATGATTGAGAAATTAAGAAGAAATGGATAATTAGGTAGAACTTGAGTCTATAGGCCTCATTTTCCACAAAGACATTAAGAGTGCTGTTAAGCCAAGAAGAACTATTAGTTCTGACAATAACTCCTCTTGTTATGACCTCTTTGGTGTTTTTATTATTATTATTATTTTTGAGAGAAAGAGAGCACGGTACAAGTGGGAGAGGGGCAGAGAGAGAGGGAGAAAGAATCCCAAGCAGGCTCCATGCTGCCAATGTGAAGCTCAGTCTCAGGAACCATGAGATCATGATCTGATCCTAAATCAAGAGTCAGACACTTAACTGACTGAGCCTCCGAGGTACCCCTATTATTTTTACAGTAAAGGCTGTGGAACAATTATAACTGGAACAATAAAAAGTAGGACTCATAAGGTGTGATCATAAAAGACAGTTTCTGGGGCACCTGGGTGGCTCAGTTGGTTAAGCGTCCTACTTCGGCTCAGGTCAGATCTCATGGTTCATGGGTTCGAGCCCCACATCAGGCTCTGTGCTGACAGCTCAGAGCCTGGAGCCTGTTTCAGATTCTGTGTCTTCCTCTCTCTCTGCCCCTCCCTCACTCNTAAGCGAAAGTCGGACGCTTAACCGACTAAGCCACCCAGGCGCCCCTCCCACTGTTACTTTAAATCTGCTCTGTAGTGATGTTCCTAATTCTGCTCCTGGACAAATGCTTTTCTTACAAGTAATCACGAAGCCTTAGAGTGACTTTATGCAGTAAAACATTATCTCAGTTATGTACTTAATTTGTTTAGCCTAGGTATTGTTATTGTATCCAAATTTCTTCAAGATTAAGCTATTTGTCCTCCCCAATTTGGGGCTTGATGAAAGTGAAGAGAGGAAGTATGATCCTTGTTTCTTTCCTGAAATTTCTGACCCATCCAGAGCTACAGCGAGAAAGTAAGAGGTGGCAAGAAATATTGTACTTATTTTATGTTGTTGAAGCTGGCTTTTTTTAAAAGTGAGGAGGGGCCAAAGTTTAAATCTGGCTTTTTCCTGGGGTACTCTTGTGGCTTCCTCAGAGGTCTGAAGTCCCCTCCACATATATGCACATATACACTTGACCTGGACAAGTACATTCTCCTCTCTCAGTTGCTTTCTTCCTCTATAGCCCCTAATAATTCAACATTTCATTTCCAGTTTCTCCATGAGAAACAGGTTCTTTGCTCACACAAGCCCTGAGACTATGGGCAGATCCCAACATGGCAAAGCAGCCGCCAGCCCATATAGTGGTCCCTGTATTTCTTAGGCTGGCATCGGAAATTAGTCCATTTTGCCCCTCTAATTGCCAAAGATACATATCAAGCTCTCTGAGGGGTCCCCTTGAGTCCCTTCTCATTAAGCTTGTGGTGAAATTCATGTTCCCTCTTTCTTTGGAGAGGAGTACCCACAGCACACCAAAATCTCTCACCAAATAAATCATTTTCTAAAACTTTGTTTTGAGGTCCCTGGGTAGCTCAGTTGGTTAAATGTCTGACTCTTGATTTTGGTCAGGTCATGATCTCATGATTTGTGAGATCAAGCCTCATGTTGGGCCCTGTGCTGACAGCAAGGAGCCTGCTTAGGATTCTCTCTTTACCTCTCCCTCTCTAACCCCTCTCTGACTCACACACTTACTCTCTCGAGATTGTACTTTCTCCAAATAAATATGTAAACATTTTTAAAAAATCCACCTTCTCTTAATACCCAACAACTTGTTTTTACCCTTGAATCGGGTGAAGGTTTTAGAGTTTCATAACTGTTTTTCAACTGTTTTCTATGAAAATCTATAGAATCTTCCAGAATCTTTCCTGGCACTTCACTTTGCTATGACATGGACACTACATAGTAGAGTCTCTGTTGAAACTTCCAAATACATAATACTATCTAGAGATTTCAAGAACCAAGTGCATAATTTCTTTCTTTCTTCCTCTTTCTTTCTTTCGTTCTTTCGTTCTTCCGTTCTTTCTTTTCTTTCTTCCTTCTTTTCTTCCTTTCTTTCTCTCTTTCTCTCTCTCCCCTTCCCTTCCCTTCCCTCCCCTTCCCTTCCCTTCCCTTCCCTACTCCCTTCCGTACTCAGTGTGGAGCCCAATGGAAGGCTTGAACTCACAACCCTGAGATGAAGACCTGAACTGAGATCAAAAGTTGGATGCTCAACAGACTGGGCCACCCAGGTGCTCCAAGAACCAAGTAATTAATTTCTGAATCATGGTAGATAATATTGTTTTCTCTTTCTCTTTTCTATTAAGGAAACTTAATTGTCCTTGTCTTTAAGATGGACACTCATAAGTGCACCTGGGTGGCTCAGTCAGTTGGCATCCAACTCTTCATTTTGGCTCAGGTTATGATCCCAGTGTTGTGGGATCAAGACCTGCATTGGGCTCTGTGCTGAGCATGGAGCCTGGTTGGGATTGTCCCCCCACCCCTTACCCCTGCCCCTTTCCCTGACTCATGCTCACTCTCTTAAAATAAATAAACAAAACTTTAAAAAATAATAAAATAAAATGGACCCCCATCTTTTCCTTGCCTCACAGTAAGGACAAATAAACTAGAAACTGTGAGGATAAAAGATGACTCTGGATGGATCACAGGCCCTGGGCATAGTTAAATAATCTGTAGAAGCAGCATTTTTCATACACAAGGCAAGTAGAGATGAAGCGCTTGATGGACAGAAGAAAAGAAATGCCCAGTTTCATCAGTATTTTTGTAAACTCCATCCTAACCCCTCCCACCCCGCCTTGGTTTGGAGCTGTCTTCTTGTTAGATGCAGGTCCCTGTTACAGCCCCAAAGCACTGCTTGCTCAGAGCAGAGCCAGCTCCTATTAGATCAGTATTCTTTGGCTCTGTGTTTTCCAGCTGTATTTGTTGTCTGTGTCTGTGGGTTTAAGTTTGGAAGGGTAGATGTCATCACTTTTGACAAGATGGCTGAATATCTGTATTCTAGCATGATGAAAAGACATCTTGGTCTCCTGGTTCAGAGCCAGAGCCTGTTCAAAGGCTGCATCCCAGAGCTGCTGGCAAGCCAGCAGATGGAGTCACAGACCTGTTCTGCATGCCTCTGTGCTCACCTGGGCTGGTATGCCCAGTGATGCTGGACCCAGCTTTGTGGCCAGAGGGGACAGCGAAATGAATAAATGATTGCACCCTATTGCCCTAATTATTTGTCTTCAGAGGAATTTAGTAAAATATAATCCTGGGAAAGTTGTTTCCATGTGCCTCTCTGGAATTACTGCAGAAGCAATTGTAAGGAGTGCTTGTATGCCTGAGACAACTGTAGGGCATAAGAGAAGGGAAGATGTAGAAATGTCAGAATCAAGTCCTGGGCACTGGAGGAATATGGCTCAGTCCTCTCATCTTGGAAAACCTTGGGGATGATAAAGGAATACAACCAGTAGTTCTTGGAAGGAAAGGGAAGCCTTCAAAGGAGAGTTTAAACAACAAGACTGAATTACTGTCTGCCTGACTCACTCTTCTCTGAGTGAATTGCCAGCATCTGAGTCCCTCTTATTAAAATCTGTAGATTGATAAAGAAACTTACTTTGGGGCCAGTAGTAGAATTTAAGCTTCCCTGAGATTACTTCTTCTATTTTCTAAGAACCCACCACACAACTGTGTGTGTGACAGCTCTTAAGAAATAACGGAGGCATGAATGGCACTCTCATTGAGAACTCTTTTCTGCCCTTTTAGGACCCCATCTGTGAAACGAAGAGTTCTCCCCACCTCCTCCCAAATGAATGGAAAGGGACTCCAAAATGGAGGATGGACCGTGGATGGATTCCTACTCTCAAGGGCAGGGCCTGTGACACTTCCTGCTGAATTCCTCTATCTAAATAACCCAAATCCAGAAGTAGGGGTAGATTGGGGAACTAACCAGGATAGCCTCCATAACCCAAGGCCTAATCACTGCAAACTACCCAGAGGGAAGGGGGCATCCTACATGGTCTGTTGCTCAATCCTTAGGCGAGGGGAGTCAGAGGTGCTTGGGTTCTGAGCTGCAGAGCAGGTGGCAGTCTGTTCTTCATTAGGAATCCAGATGTGTCTGGCAAGTTTCTTGGCCACAGGCCTCCTTGGAGCCTAGAGCTCTTTGAAGAGAAGAAAAGGTTCTAAGAACAAGGAAGCTGCTGCTCTTGATGAGAAAGTCCAAAAGGAAGAAAATGAGACTAAGAAGGGCTGAAGAGAACTGTCTGTGACTGAAGAGAATGTTAATGGCTCTGCTCCAGAGCTTCAAAGCCTAAGCTGGATAGGATGGCACACAGATGCCTCTGCTGTCACCTACAGAATACTTACTGAGGACTGAGGCTTGCAAACAGTCACAGACTGACTTTCCCAGGGCAGGAAGCAACCCCTGCTGAGAAAAGAAGCTGTTGGGAGATCCTAGGCTTGGCTCAGCCCATCAATATTTAACTTTTTTCTTCTGCGTCAGTCCATAGATGGTGTTCTGGAAGAACTTAGGTAGAAGGGAGATGGCTCTCCTGGAACAAATCTGGCTAACAGTTGTCTCTTTTCCCTATTTACAAAATGATAGCTGCTATGGACTGGATTGTATCCCTCTTAAATGCAGATGGTTAAAGCCCTAACCCCCAATGTGATGGTATTTGGAGAAGGTCCTTTAGGAGGTATTTAGGTTTAGATAAGGTTATGTGGATGGGGCTCTCATGATGGAATTAGTGCCCTTCTAAGAGGAGACATCAGAGGGCTTGCTGTGTAACTCACCTCCTCAGGCCCCCTGTGAGCGCACAGCAAGAAGGTGGACATCTGCAAACCAGGAAGAAAGCCCTTGTAAGAACTCAGCCACACGGTACCCTGACCTCAGATTTCCAGCCTTCAGAACTGTGATAAAATAAATTGAAGGCACACACTCTGTGGTAATCTGTTATGTTAGCCAGAGCTGACTAATACAGTCACCCTGGTGGATGCTATTGGTACCCCTCCCTGAATGCCCTTTACCACATCACTGTATCCATGTCTCTAGCTGCTGTATTGGGCTCTAGTAGCTCACAGATGCCCCCTTCTCTAGAAAATTGCTCTTGGTTGATGGGAGACCCCATCTGTACCTCCCTATCACTTTTAGCCCTTTGACGTCAAGGAATGATCAATTCTTTGGTGCTATTTATGTTCTTGAGCTTCCCTGTGGGATCAAGAGGAAGCCACACAAAGCTGCAACCCCATTCTTCTTTCCTGCCATCTCCTGCTTTTTTTCATTCTCATTCTCCTGAGGGCACACCTCAATAAATCAAATGACCTGAATCCTCTCTTGAGCTCTGCTTCTAGGGAACCAAACTTAAAACAGCACATCTCCCAAGTGGTAGAGTATTGAGTAACCCAAATACTCACTTTGTGAGTATAGTGATGATGATTAATACCCAATAATTATGAACATTGAGAACAATACCCCCATTGCTCTGTCCAAAAGGTATAGATGAGTAGAAGTCCGCTAAGAGATGAGAATGTATTCTAGCAATAGATGGCTTCTTCAGCAGTCATCTGGCAGGCAGCAGTGCTTTCCTTGCCAGCAAGGACTTAAGTAGCCTTGTTAGCTCAGAACCACAGGCTGAGGTTCCACGGATTTAGCCAATTATGGAAACATCTTGACTGTAGGAACCCCTGAGCCATGACTAGACAGCATAGTCATTGCATAGGTCTATGCTCTCTTTGGGAGCTGGCCAGGCTCCCCACTCCCTGGGGCAGGGTTCAGAGTCATCTGAAGGGAGGAGCTCAGCACCTGCCCAGGAACTGCCTGCTGTGGTGGGGGCTTCAGGTGCTTAGGGCCTGGTATTTTTCACTCAGTCTGTTGGCTTCTTCTTGTTGCTTGGGAGATTCTTTTTCACTCTTTTTTGTAATTCTCTTTGGTTTCCCTCTTTCTTTCTTTTGTGCTCCCTGCTTTCTTCTCTAAGTCCAGGCTTCATCATCAGAGTCTGCAAGATTTGAGACTGGCTCCATCTTATGAGGATAAGGGTGAATTCTTACATTCTTCCAAGGAAGCCTCTACAAAACAGTTACTTAACTGCTTCTGGTTACCTGTTAGAACTTAACTTTCTTCACATTAACAGAGAGGATAAGAAGGGATGGAGTTGGCAAAGGAGCAGAGAACTCTCTCTGACATGTCACTGGGTCCTGGAGTGCCAATGACATATCTTGGCTCATCTATATTGATAGTGGCTGAAGGAAAATGTGAAAGCACAGTAAATGCTTCTCTCCAGATATTCCCACTGACTTAAGGACATGCCTCAAATACTGAGTTGACTCACTATTTTAAGAATGAGAGTGGTTCCTCCTCATGCCAGTCAGAGTGGCTAAAATGAGCAAATCAGAGAACTCTAGATGCTGGCGAGGATGTGGAGAAACGGGCACCCTCCTACACTGTTGGTGGGAATGTAAACTGGTACAGCCCCTCTGGAAAACAGTGTGGAGGTTCCTCAGGAAACTAACAATAGAACTCCCCTATGACCCAGCAATAGCACTGCTAGGAATTTACCCAAGGGATACAGAAATGCTGATGCATAGGAGCACATGTACCCCAATGTTCATAGCAGCACTCTCCACAATAGCTAAAACATGGAAAGAGCCTAAGTGTCCATCAACAGATGAATGGATCAAGAAGATGTGGTTTATCTATACCATGGAATACTACATGGCAATGAGAAACAATGAAATCTGGCCATGTGTAGCAACATGGATGGACCTTGAGGGTGTTATGCTGAGCGAAATAAGTCAGGCAGAGAAGGACAAATATCATATGTTTGCACGTATAGGAGGATTAGGAGGAACTTGACGGAGGAACAAGGGGGAGAAGAAGGGCGGAAATGGTGGGGGAAAGGGAGAGAGGCAAACCATGAGAGACTCTTGAATGCTGACAAAAACTGAGGACTGATGTGTGGGGGGGAGGGGGGATGGGCATGGAGGAGGACACTTGTGGGGATGAGCACTGAGTGTTATGTGGAAACTAATTTGACAATAAACTATTTGTAAAAAAATAAATAAAATAAAATTATTAAGGTAATGAAACAAACAAACAAAAAGAATGAGAGTGGTTCCTGATTCTTGTTCTCAAGAGATCTGGGATCTTGTGTTTAGATCTGGAGGTGAAAGGGGGAATTTTGGACAACTCTCACCCATTTCCATAACTTTTCTCCTAATATATTTCATGGGAGGGAATAAAACTGAGGTAGTTTAAGGACGCGAGAGCAGATGAGTGAAAGACAGCTATCTGCCTTTTCCCCAAACATCTCCAGTCAAGAGTAGACTTCCTTCAGGAAAACTAAATCCATGAGTTCAAATGATGCATCAAGGTGTAGACTACTTCCATCTCTTAGCTTTGCTTACTCCTGCATTGCTTTACTTATAGGCAGGCTTTCTACACATGGGAGCCACATGGTTACCAGCAGCCCCAAACCAGTGCTGTCCTTAGAACTCACCCATCTTTTTCGTTTTTTTTTTTAATGTTTTTATTTATTTCTGAGAGAGAGAGAGAGAGAGAGAGACAGCGTGAGCAGGGGAGGGTCAGAGAGAGAGGGAGATACAGAATCCAAAGCAGTCTCCAGGTTCTGAGCTAGCTGTCAGCACAGAGCCCGATGCGGGGCTCGAACTCACGAACCATGAGGTCATGACCTGAGCCAAAGTTGGATGCCTAACTGACTGAGCCACCCAGGTGCCCCTAGAACTCACCCTTCTAAAGGGAGAAAGCATGTATCATTTCCCATAGCTCCTGCAAAAACACAGAGAAGACTATGATTAGTGTGATCTGAGTCTTACATCCTTCTCTGAACTAGTTGCTGCAAAGTAATTTAATAGGCCAGGCGTGGGTTGTGTCCTTACCCCTGGAGTTGTAGGGAGGATCTTGTCCCTCCAGAATAATGTGGTCTTAGAATAACTAGGGAATAGCTGATTCCCTAAGAAAGTGATCCTTGGGAACCTGTGTCCATTAGAGTGTACATTGTCCATTCTCCTCTTTAACTGTAGAGTGTATCTAGCTCATTCAAATGAAATTTCCTACAAAACACAAATTATGGATTCAGCAGTCAGTTGTGAATGGCACTTTTTAGACTCCGGTGTGAAGAAAGGCAAGCTCAGATTGAAGAAAGGCTCTAATCAATCCAGCTGGTCTGAGGAGCCTCTGACCAGAGTATCCAGGGAATCAGCTGGGAGTGTCAGAAAACCACAAAGAAGAAGGTAGTCTTGCCATGAATCCAAGGGCTATGCCAGAAGGAGCAGTCTAACACATAATGGCACTGAGTTATATTTGTGGAATGGTTCCTCTGAGAATTATAGGTTAAAGAAAAAGCTGGGAGAAGCAGAAAGAACCAAGAGCTGAAGCACCCTCCTGTGTTAAGCAAGAGTTCCACCCGTGACCAAGTTGTGTTCCCATAATTTGCCAGATTATACACAACTAATATTCTAGAATTTTCTCATACTGTAATTAGAATTGTTTTGTTGTCTTTATTCTAAACAGCTGGTAAAATGTATGACTTTCAAGTAACTCAAGATGGAGGACAAGGAAGCTACTGGTAGCAACGACTGGTGGGTGCTGGTCTCAGGCCCAGAGTCTTTAGACACAGACAGCGTTTTCTTGAGAGTGGCTTTTAGACTTTTTGACATTGTAGTAAATTGTCACAATTACAGACAAACGTCAAAGAAAGATGCCACAATTGGTGCTTTTTAAGCAACATTTTCTTGGATATGAGTGGACTTTGGGAAATGTATGCAGACTTGCCCGGCCCTCCATCCTCCCTCCCACATCTCCATGCATTACTTTTGTGGCTGGTAGACAGGCAGGCATAAGTGTATATTCCAGGGAAGCATGTGGGCTCTCAGACCAGGAGTTGGCATTCAGTGACCTGGCCGAGGCACAATGTGGAAATTAAAAGATAAAAACCTGAGATATGTGATGGGGACTGTAGTTTGGAATAAATGGGTTCAGGCCCTCTGCCCAGTCAGCCTAACATTTCTGGCAGCTGCTGCATTTAATAGACTCCATTAACATCTCCTTGTAGGGAGGGAGTGAGAGAGAGAGAGAGAGTTGAATAAGTACTGTGTTGGGAGAAATGTAAAAAGCTTGGAGCTTTCCTCCAAGTCCCTTGGGGGAACTTGTGTGGTTCCCTTAGTCCATGGGCCATCACAGGCTTTGACAGCCAAGATGGAACTGAAAAGCATAGTCATATGGGTAAGGTGGAGTCAGGGCTCAAACCTCTTGCCTTCTCATCCCCACAGCATAAGCGGATGAGAAGGAATCTATCCTTCTCCCGCACTGTAATGAAGAAATTGTAGGTCCTGGAATTCAGAGAATAAAAACATGCAGGATTTGGGGGGTGACCTCTGAGAGATTCTGTGACAAAGCTGGTAGATGAGGTTTGGTGAGGGGAGAGACAAAGTGAGTCCCAGGATCAGAAGCTGGTTCCTGGGTGAGAAGAAACTGGTTCCCACTGTAGGAGGAGAGAAGGGACATATCTAAAGAGGAAAACAGAGGAGGCGGACAGCCAGCCATCTTCTGCCTGAGGGCATTTGGGTTGACCCTGCCTGGAGACTAGAGAAGCATTTGGTGCCTCTTACTGTGGCTAATGAATGAGACTCAAAACCTATCAGATAATCCTGCCTGGGACTTCCTGAGTCCCTGGTACACAGAACATAGAGGGTAGTAACAAGAAACCACATTTTCACGGAAGGATTTTCAGTCTTAGTATCTTCCCACTTTTAGCTGCTGTCAGACCACATCAGAGCATAATATATTGAACCCAACCATATCACAGCTGCTGGCGATTTCCCTAGAGGAGAATGTGCTACAAGAGGAAACAGAGCAACTCTGATCCAGACCCTGCTTCTAGCGTTCCTGAATGCCCTCATCAGCCCACCTCCTCTCAAAAGTCATTTCTGGAGCCAGAGCGAGGTATTTGGGGGTGCTGCCTACCCACAAATCCACAAAAATGAGTGTGACCTGCCCAGAGACAAGTTCTCGGTCAGTTCAAGGCCGTGCTACTTGAATATAGGAGCGTGACCCTAAGGCCTTGGGTGGAGGCCACATTGGAGGGTATAGTGAACAGGCCCCTAACTTAGAGGTCAAAAGTGCTAGGGTCAAGTCCTGATTCTGCTCCATGTAGCTGTGTGACCTGGAGCTATTATTTGAGTTCTTTATATTATATATATATTTTTACGTTTACTTATTTTTGAGAGAGAGAGAAACAGAGCGCAAGTTGGGGAGGGGCAGAGAGAGAGGGAGACATGGAATCTGAAGGTTCAACGTGGGGCTTGAACTCATCGACTATGAGGTCATGGCCTGAGCCATAGCTGGACACTTAACTGCTGAGCCACCCAGGGGTGCCATTATTTGAGTTCTTTAAACTTTAGTTTTTCACTTCTAAAATGGGAATAATAACACCTTCCTCAGAGAGCTATTATCAAAATCAGGTGATGTGCATAAAAGCACTTTGTAGGGGCACCTGCATAGCTCAGTTGGTTAAGCCTCCTGAATCTTAATTTTGGCTCAGGGCATGATCCCAGGGTTTTAGGATCAAGCCCTGTGTGTTGGAATCCACACTGAGGGTGGAGCCTGCTTGGGATTTTCAACCTCTCACTGTCTCCTTCCCTCTACCCCTCTTTGCTCACACGCCCACTCTCAAAAAAAAAAACCTTTTGTAAAAAGCTAAATTGGTGGAAAGAATTATTTCCCTATTCCTTCATTCTGCCTTCCAAATCCAAAGGCCTCTCCTTGGAATGTGTGAAAGCTGTTGGGTTCAGAGTAAACAGTGGAAAGGTATGTGTGTGGGGAGGGCAAGGGGACATGAAGGGAGGGTAAAAGACGCAGTGAAGTGGTGTCTCCTGTAGTGCTGGGGATGTGACATGAGCTTCCTACCCTACAGTAAGCATCTGGAAACACCTCGAGTTCATACCTGTGGCATAATAAGAAATAGATACTTGATCATTGTCCCTGTTCTGATGAAGAGCTCCTAAAACACTCGTAATTTCCTGACTGATGGAGGTTATAGCAGCATTTTTTGTTTCTGACACAGAGCTCCTAAATCCCTGTGAATTTCCAGGGTGACAGGAGCCTCTTTTGTTCTAATGAGGCAACTCTTGGTGGGACTTTAGATAGCTTCAGGATGGGGCTGGCCACCAGAATGACTAAGCCTCAATTAGAGGCCTAAACTTTCATCCCTACTCCACACAACCTCTGAAGAGGGAGGAGGGGCTGGAGATTGAGTAAATACTGTATCATGCCTTTGTAATGAAACCTCCAGTAAAACTCCTAAATGACAAGGTTCAGAGAGCTTCCAATGAATGCATCCATGTGTCAGGAGGATGATGGACTCCAAATCCGTGGGGACTGAAGCTCCTATGCTCAGGACCCTATGGACCTCACCTGTGTACCTCTTCATCTGGTTATTCATTGTATACTTTATAATGTCCTTTGTTAATAAACCAGTAAAGGCAAGTAAAGTGCTTTCCTTAGTTTTGTGAGCTGTTCTAGCAAAGTATTGCATCTGGAGCGGGGGTTGTAGAAACCCCCAAATTATAACTGGTTGGTCAGTAGTAGAGGTGGCCAGAGATATGTGATTGGGGACATTCTTATGAGACTGAGCCCTTAACCTGTGAGATCTGAGGCTAACTCCTGGTAGTATCAGAATTGAGTTGGGGCATCTGGGTGGCTCAGTCGGTTAAGGTCTGACTCTGGCTCAGGTCATGATCTCATGGTTCGTGGGTTTGAGCCCTGCGTCTGGCTCTGTCCTGACAGCTAGCTCAGGGTCTGGAGCCTGCTTCAGATTCTTTGTCTCCCTCTCTCTCTGACCCTCCCCTGCTCATGCTGTCTCTCTCTCTCTCTCTCAGAAATAAATAAAACATTTAAAAAAAGAAAAAAAGAATTGAGTTAAGTTTAGGACAGCCGGCTGGTGTCCAGAGAGTTGGAGGATTGGTTGTTGCTGAAAGGAAGAGCACTGCTCATTTGATGTTGGAATGTTCCATAGGTAGAAACAGATCTTAGTAGTAGTACTCCAGCCAGGAAGCCACTGGCTTGAAATACCTGAGGGTCTGGTGCTTCTCTGGTAAAGAAGGGCAAACAGGGACACCAGAAGAGGGGACTCTTGGCATGCAGAGGGAGAGGCAAATTGTGGACCCCTTTGCTTGCTATGACTCTTCAGGCCCAGCCATATATCCTGCTTCTTCTATGATCTTTGCACCAGGACTTACTAGGATGCCTCACTTCAGACCTATGGCTGAAGGGCTTGGGTTGTCAACACAGGGTACTTGGCTGCATAAGATAAAAAAAGCACCTCACATTTACTGAGGGATTACTATGCACCAAACACTGTGCTACATGCTCTTCAGGGCTTATCTCACTAATATAATCCTCCAAACACCCCCACTGAAGTTGGTTCTATTTTCCCTATTGTGTAGATAAGGAAACTGAAGCACAGAGAGGCTGCATAACTAAGTATGTGGTAGAGCTAGTATTTGAATCCAGGCAGACCGGCTTCAGAGCCACAGCTAGTAAGCAGCTTCTGTACGGCTTCTGAGGTAGGGCGATAGGTGAAGTTACTCCTCTAAGCCAGGGCTGTGGGCATGCAGGCAGTGTGCTCTACATATATAGTCCAGAAGCATCCTGTGGGAGGCAAGCCAACCAATTTGAATACAGACTCTTCCAGCTGTTTTGTGATGCTCCTTTAGGGGCTGCAAATGTGTGTGGCATGAAAAGGGCTCTATTGCCATGTAAGTCAATAAGGATGAGGTACAGGGAGGGGGCATATGTCCCCCTTGAGATATTACAGGAGAGAAACAGCTTTGTCCTTTGTTGAATCTGGAGTCTCCCAAAATTACTCGAGCAGAGAACTCCATTGTTTTCTTTGCAGGATGCCTACTAATACACAATGGACCACTGTTCCAGGACTGCTGGTTTGGAAAATGCTCTCCTGGACTTCCCCTCCACCCCACTATCACTAAGTGCCCTTCAAGTAACAGCAGCATTTAGGATGGCAGCTGAGATTTCTGCAGAGAGCAAAGTGCTCAGTGGCCAGTCTGCTCAGATGGCAACCACGCTATGCTAATTAAGCAAGGTCAGGCAGTTGCTGATATTGTAGGCAGCATGAAGAAACCATCCAACAAGGCTGGTTGTTTATTTCTCGCTTTCATTTCCTCTTGTCACTGCTCTTGTCTAGACCCTTTACATATCAAGTCTGGACTGTCAAAACAGCCGCCTGACCAGTCTCCCTGCCAGCTGGCTCTCCCCTGAGGCCTGTCCTACACACCTGGCCAGATGTGTCTTCTTAAAACGATGTTTCAAGCTTGCCATTCTCCTGTCCCAAATGTTTAATTCAGCTTTCAAAACTGTCCTGCATGGTCCTGGCCTACCTTCCTTGCTCCCTCCTCATGTCCTACATTTTAGATGAAGCTGAGTCATTCTGAAGCCCCTCTGTGCTCAATATATGCTGCAGCCAGTGCTTGAAAAGCACCCGCCCACCTCCCCTGTTTCCTTCTGTCAGAATCCTGTGTTCTCATTCATTCATTTTTCCATTCATGAGGAATTTGTTTTCTGCCTCCTGTATGCCAGGCGCTCTGCTAGAATAAGACATAACCCTTGATCTTAAGGACTAATAAAAATAGATAAATACATGCATGGTGATGTGTGCTATGGTAGAGTGATGCTCAGGCTTTCATCGGGGTAGGAGGCACCTATCCCCTGCCTGGGGCCCAAGAGGCAAGTCAAGGTAGGCTTTCTGGAGAAAGAGTGAAACGGTGAAAAGGTGTTAGTCATTTGAGAGCATGTGGTGTATGGCAGGAACTGGCCAAGAATGTGTCGGTTACCCTTGCTGGTCCCTGCTGCAGGGCAAACCAGACATGTTTGGTTTGAGATTCTTCCTTTTCTCAGGGAGATTCTCAGGCTGATCCTGTTTAGCTGGGGTAGACAGGTGAAGGATAAGCACTTGTACTCATCATGGGAATGGGATCTCAGACTGGGAGGAGGAAAGGAGGACAATGAGTGATATATTCTCTGTATCCTATAGGTTAGCAACCCTCTCGGGCTCCCAATTTTCCTCTGAGAAATAAACTACCAATGGAGCAGTTGGGTTGCCAGGGGCAACCCCAGAAGGCAGCCTCATTCAAAAGGCAGTCACTGAAGCCCCTTGACCCAGGACCTCATAGCCTGACTCTGATAGACAAGGACAGGTAACTCATCTCAACCAATCCCCTGTGGGAGGGGGTAGGATTTGGCCAGTGTGCTCAGGTGGGTTGGAGGAAGGCTGTGGAAGATAGCTCTTCCAGCCACTCAGCACAATCCTGAGACAACACTCACAAAACAGTAGATGGCATGTTAATCCACACATATACTTAATATGAGTAACGTAACCTGTTTCTCTGAGACATGGTCTAATTTACTTCAGGCCTCAGGCTTAGTAATTTACCATTGACAACCTGCAGATGTGATGCATGTGTGTGTAGGTCTGCAGTGCTAATGAGATTGTAGAAGTGGTGAATTTCTCTTGCTCAGTGTTCCTACTCTGTGAGGTTGCCCACCAATAAGTCTTTCCTTTTTATGAGCTAGGACATGTGATCTGGGAATATGGGGCCAATCTAGAGGAGAAAGCAGAGAGATTGTAGGCTCCTTTGAAGAGAGACAGAGTGAGAGCTCCTGGTGCAACTGACATGTAATTCAGTTTAGCAAGGTGCCCTGCTTCTTTCTCTGGTTCCTGCTGTTCTTCCTGCTTGAATTTCCTGCTGCTCTCCTCCCCACAATTGAGTTTCTGTTCTGGGACTTGGGCAATGTATTTAATCATCCAGAGCCTCAGCTTCTTCACCTGTAAAATGGAAACAGTAATTGGGGTGCCTGGGTGGCTTAGTTGGTTAAGCGTCCGACTTTCGCTTAGGTCATGATCTCACGGTTCGTGGGTTCGAGCCCTGTGTCGGGCTCTGTGCTGACTGCCAGCTCAGAGCCTGGAGCCTGTTTCAATCTGTGACTCCCTCTCTCTCTGACCCTCCCCTGCTCACGCTGTCTCTCTCTCTGTCTCCTAGAAATAAACATTTAAAAAAAAAAATGGAAACAGTAATACCTGCCCTACCCACAGTGTTATTGTTAATATTAGATGAAGTGACATATTAGCAAGTGTTTTATAAACTGCAAGCAGCAATAATAGGAAAAGAGGAAGAAGAAGCCCCAACTGCTTCCAGTTATTGAGCATTACTGTACCATGTGCTGTCCCCTTATTCATGTGATCTCCTTTTAATCAAGATGTCATTGCTCAATGGGGCCCTTGTGTGACTCAGTCACTTAAGTATCCAGCTCTTGATTTCAGCTCAAGTCTCGATCTCATGGTTCATGAGATGGAGCCCCACGTCATGCTCTGCACTGACAATGTGGAGCCTGCTTGGGATTCTCTTTCTCCCTCTCACTCTCTCTCTGTCCTTCCTCTCCTTGTGCACACTCTCTATCTCTCTCAAAATAAACATTAAAGATATCATTATTTTTATTCTTATAGACTCTTTCCCTTAAGACTCAACTCTCAATTCACCTTCACATGAGAGCTTCTTTGACAGCTCTTGCTCATGTTGATTTCTAGTTTCTCTGAATTAGTAAGCACCCTGTAGATTAAAGTACCATTATTTCTCAAATTCAGGTTTTCTTTCCCCAGCTGGATTATAAACTCCTTCAGTTTACAGACTAGGTGCACTACTTCGATTGCTTTTTCTAAAATATCAAACACATGGTAGGTGCTCCAGAAAACCTGAGATTGAAACTTTGTGGTCATGTAACTATTGCATAAGTTGAAAATTCCCTGCTTTGTGCAAAGCAGAGCTTTGGCTGGAGAGTTATTACTCTCTGTCTTCACCAGCAGGAAAAGACCCATCTGCTCAATTCAGATTGATAATCACCATCTTTACGAAGCCTTACCAAGCCCCTAGATTGAGAATTCTGATTGCAGGACCTGCTTCTACACACACTAATCATGTTAGCCCCTGGCCCCTTCCATACCCTTGTCCTGCTCCATACCTTTCTCCATGCTACTACAGATGTAGACAGCAGATACAGATGAATTCTATTATTAAAAAATAGAGTGGTTCCCTTTTAAGGCACAAGAGGATGCAAAGAAGACTAGAGTTAGATGTCAGGAGTGACTTGCCTCTCACCGCAGTGTGGAAACTCATGAGTAGGGTTATAAGGATGCTAAAGAGTCACCTGGGTTGCACAGTCAGTTAAGTGTCCAACTTTGGCCCAGGTCGTGATCTCATGGTTTGTGGATTTGAGCCCCACATTGGGCTCTGTGTTGACAGCTCAGAACTTGGAGTCTGCTTTGGATTCTGTCTCTCTCTCTGTCTTTCTTGCCCCTCCCCCCCCTCATTCTGTCTCTCTCCCTCTCTTAAAAATAAACAAACATTAAAAACATTTTTCTTTTAAAAAGGAGAATCTTTCTACTGACTAATTTCTCTCCAACTTAGATCCCTGCCCTCTGGCCCAGTGTGCCCCAAACACATTAGCCTCCTCTCTCATCTTCGGACCTGCCAAGTCCATTCTAGCTTTAGGGCTTTTGTATTAGCTATTCCAAAACTCTGGGAGCTGCTGCTCTGAGATCTTTGTCTGGCTGCCACGTTCATATCATTTGAGTCTTAAACTAAATTCTAAGTCTTCCCTGATCTCCCAATTTAAAATAACTTCCTTGGGGTGAAAATATAGACTATACACATGTATTTGCTTTTTATGTGATAAATTTTTCTGGAAGGATGCATAAGAAATTAACATTTGTTGTTTATAGGGAGGGAAACTGGAGAGCTAGGAAACAGAGCTGGTAGAGAGGCTTCTCTGCATATCCTCTTCTATTTTTTCGTTTAAATTTAGACTCATTGAATATATTATCTATTCAAAAATTAATTTAAAATACAAAGAAAAAGAGAGAAAATAAAGTAGGCCCCTGCTGAGCATTCTTTATTTACTTTATGAATTTTATTTACAAACTGGAAGCAGGCCATAGTTTGCTGATCCAATCCCTGCTCTATAATATCTTTTTATTTGATATTCATCCTGGCACTGATTATTGGTTTACTCCTTTCTTATCTGCCTTCTCCCCCTAGAATGCAAGCACCATGAAAGCATGGTGCTTTTCTGTCTTTTACCAGCATATCCCTGTGCACTTAGAACAGTTTCTGGCTCATAATAGTTGCTCAATAAATACTTGTTGAATAACTGGAATGAATTGTGTTTGTCTGCACCCTTCTTTGGAAGGAGATAAAATGAGATATACTTTTGGTGGCAGCCCCTCCAGGAGGAATAATCTCTAGTTTGGTCATCCTCCACAAAGCCCAATCCATGGTTCTTATCTCAAGGATTGCTGCTCTTGGCTGCTTCCTGAAAACAGATGCAAAACTGAATACCTGTCCTCCTAGGACCTGTTCCAGAAAGTAATGAAAGCAATGGATTCACCACTTGTCAATTTAGGAAAAAGAAACATACACACACACACAAACACACACACACACACACACACACACACACACACACACTCCTACCTGGAGAAGCTGCTGCTTGGCAGGTTGAGTTTTGCAAATAGTCCCCCCTGAGGAAATGAGGGAACCGGATTCTGACTGCCAGAATGACATGGGTAACAGCCAGGACCTGGGGAGGAGGAGGAGCTGGCGAAAAGGAAAGGAGGGAGTTTGGCACATTGCAGCTTAGGCGGCACATTGCCCTGAACAAACAGCCTGCATCACCATGTGCTGATTAATTTTTAAAATGTTTCTGAATCAACACATTCTTTACATGTCCGGGGCTTGGCTTTTTACAGCCGTGCCGCACACCAGCCAAGAAAATGTGGGGTCCTGAAGGAGAAACAGCTCTAGATGAACTACCCATGACACTGGGTACTACTGCCTACCTTGGGCAGGGCCCTGATCCAGAGGAGCTGGGCCCATCCTATAATGTTTGGAGGTCAAGGTCACCAGATCCAAGCTGTACTACTTTTTTCATCCTTAGAAGAATGTCAGTCGGTAGGTTCTTCCTCTTCTACCTACTCCAACACTATCTTCACCACCTGATGTGGGTTCATACTCCCTGAGAGGGCTCCCCAGTGGAGTGGTCTGGAGAAGCAGTAGAAAGGGTGAAGGTTTTGGAGTTAGCCACGCATGGGGGTGATTTGCAGATGCTCTGGGTATGTTTGAGGTTCAGCTCTTAGAGGGCTTCTAGGATTTGTCTATAGCTTAGTCCCCCCTCCCCTATTCCTGGAGGGGGAGCTGTAACTCAGCCCTCAGGCTACCTAGCTGCATTCCCCTTCCCCCAACCCACCAGCCTCTCATTCTGTCACAACAAGGAGGTTTGGCAGAAAGGGAGGGAGCGTGGGTGCTGCAGAGAGAAAAACACCCCAAAGTTTCAGTAAAATGGCAAGAGAGATGCCAGCACACAGGGAGAAGGAGCCTTCTGTTTCTCACAGCCTGCACTGCTGGGCTGGGGTACATATACCATGATTTCCTTTCCTTCCTTCCTCCTGCTTTCTCTTCCTTCCCTGCATGATATTCAGGAAAGGGAGACCTGGAGAGAGGTGGAGAAAAGGAATAAAGATGCTTTTTCCAGAGATCAATATCTTCTTCTATAACTACCAGAATAGGCAGTTCTGGACTCCCCTTGCTTTGGGTCAAGTTCGTGTGTTAGTGTATATGTGTATATGTGTGGGAGAGAGTATATCAGTCTTCAAGTGTGTGTGAATGTGTGAGTATATATGAGTGTGTGTGTGTTTAAGGAACAGTAAAGATAAAGGGCAGATAAAACAGAAACAAGCAAACACAGGATGGTTAGGTATCTGCCTAGGATAACCCACAAGTGAATAATTTAAAATTGACAGCTTTTGTGCAGTAGTTTGGCCATTACCCCAAATTTTGCAAGATTAAAATAAAGATATACAAAAGGAAAAAACCTCAAGATTGACATTTTTCCTTGTACTTTTAAAATTAGGGCATTTCAGTGAGCAATGGTTCCTTTTTGATAGGGTAAAATCCTCATTTAGTCAAGAGTTTAGGAATGTTTTTTTGTGATCATTTCACCTAAATAAGAGCTGGAGTTCATCTTAGTGCTATTTGCTTACAAAATGGTTGAGTTTGTAAACAAGATCCCAAGAGGAATGTTTATTCCTTGCTCAAGAAAACAAGTTACTTTTCAACTCTCTGAAGTATCGATTTGCAATGCAACAATATGGTACTTATAAATCACTCTTTTCTAGCAATTCATTAAAGCAACTTTTGAAGGCAATATCTAAAGAAAAAAGTGAGGCTGTATTTGAGAGCCTATAATGTGTTTGAACAGTTTATCTGATACCTTCATGTTTATTCATAGATGATCATAATAATTTCTAACATTTATTGGGTGGCCATCATGTACCAGGCACTGCATTAGATGCTTTACGTACATACGTATTCTTATTTGGTCCTTACAACCAGGGAGGTATTACTCTTACAGCTACAGCATAGAGAAGTTAAATAGCTTAACCAAGTTCATGCAGGTAATAAGTGTCAGGGCAGAACTTAAATACAGGTTTTAACTCCAAAGTGGGATGCCTTACCCCACATGTTGAATTGCATCTCTTTATATTTACTGCCCAAGGAGGTCAAGGCGTGCTGGCAAGAGGAATGATTACACAGGTACCTACAGAAGGTTTGTCCTCTTAGAATTCTTGGCTTCTGATATAGACACAGTCTATAGGGTCAGTGCTTTGACATTTGGGGTTAGCCCAGCTCAGAAATGATAATTCCTGTTGTTGGAATGGGGGAGGATAAACCCAAGTGGGTTATGGCCCATGAATGCCCTTGGGATTTTTCAGTCTGCCCTGAGACAGCAGGTTTGTAGGGCTGGTAGATATATAGCCTGAGCCATTGACATGAGGAAATCAGTAAATGCAAAGCATGTCATAAAGGGTGTATTTAGCATTGTGATCGCTAATGCTAAGAATGTAGGACTTTGAGAAAGGGCAACAACCAAGAATTCCTTCTGGAAGGGGTGAGGGATAAGAGGCAAAGGTAAAAAAGGAAGGTGATGGGAAGGGGAGAAAGAGGACATGAAGCCATGTGTGATGGGGAGGAAGCGTGCAACCTGATGAATAATGGAGAATAGTTTTATTACTCTGATTGTTTGGAATAAGAACTGGCCTATGAAGGTGGGGAGGGACCAGCCTGGGAATAAATTAAATGAGAAAGGAAATTGAAGCCATCATTTCTGGCTTGCTGATGAGCAGATGTCAGCATGCTGGTAGTCTCTTGCTGTATTCAGTGCTTTTCCAGAGATAGATGGCAGAGCTCAAAGAGGTTACAGTGGGGCCTGTACTGAAAACTCAGAGGCTCTAGGATATTTTAGTTTTGTGAAAAAAGGACTGTAAGTTAGGGACTAGTCATCAAGACTCTGAAAGATTTTTTTGTTTTTAACATGTCTTATTTCACTATTAGCTCTGGATTTCACTACAGAGCTGAAAGAGCAAGTAAGAATTTATTAAAAAGGAGATCTCTGCCAACATGACACAAGGGGTAGATAGGTGTGGAGAACTACAAGGAAAAGAGTTGGAAACATCACCATGCCACTGAGAAGCCTAGCAGAGCAGAGAGTATCTGGAACAGTCCTAACTTGCCTTAGAAGAAGCCAGGCCAGAGAACAGGGGAGAGACAGTTAAACCAACAGCTACCTGAAGGGGACAGAGAGGCTGGGTCAAGGGCATAGCCTGGGAAAGTAGCCCCTTGTGCTGAAATTAATGAGAGGAGGTCTAGTGAAGACTCACTCCCTGCAAGGGGATATAAGGTGGAGACCAGGCATATTCATGAACAATTCTTCATTTGAATCTCCTCTGCATCCAGCCAAAGGGAATTACTTATTTTCAGTTGGGAGAAGTGGGGGAATATCATAACTTGATGGGTTAACCATGGTTTGTGGCCTCCCTTGTGGTGCATGGGCCCAGCACAGAAAGCAGTTTTGATCCTATGTAGACCCTACTGACTCCAAATCTACCACAGCCTGAAATTCTGCCTCTAACAGACACATTTGAGAGCCTAGGATGGAAAGAGAAATTAGTGCTAATGAAGGCCAGAACCTCGGTCCCAGGATTATGCCCAACCAGACGCTTGGATTCTGTTGAAAGATTTGTCCTTTAACCATGCTAGAATCAATAAGTATTTATTAACCACTTTGTGGGGGGGAGCTATATGAGGAGTGGATTAAAAAGTATGAAACTGCCCCTCCTTTCAAGGAAATTAGCATGTGGACAATGGGATTGCCCCCTTCTCCTCAGCCCTTCGCCTCTTCACTGTTGTCACTTGTGTGATCCTACCTACATGTTCTCCCTCCTCTTTTTCTTGTCCTTTTTGTTTTCTGGCCCTTTCATCCCTGCCTTTGGTCATTTTCCTCTCTGAATATCTTTCTTCTCAAAAGACCCACTTGGTCTTTCCTTATCCCTGTGTATTTTATCTCCTGGTCTTCTCAACTTCCTTTCTGCCCTGGCATGCTGATAAGCAGGCTGCTCTGTTGGCTTCAGCCCACTCCAGGGTTCCATGGAAAGTTAAAACTCAGTCATCCTGCACAAGCACAGGTTATCTCTGATTTCCCTGAGTTTAGAAGTTGTATGAATGCACTAATCTGTTAGAGGCAGGTAGAACCTGGGTCAGAGGAATCTTAGCTGTGCCCGAGTTATATATGAAACATATGAGTCAAGAAGTACATCCTGACCCCATTCTGTAGGTACAATGGCTAAAAGACATGGAACAGGTTATTGTGAAATTGGTGGGACTGTGAATCATTAAAATTAGAATCATAATTAGGAAAAAGCAAGAAAGACCATATAGGAAAGGATAGTTTTGTGGGTGAGTTGTATTTGAGAGTAATCAGCATACCCAGATTTTATTCACTCTTCAGCTACACCTTCAATTTCCACAAAACCTAAATTTGAAGCCCTCAACCCAGACTCTTTTCCTTTATGGAGCATCAAGTCCCCTTGATGGGGTTTTGGGGTAATAGGGGATATGAGGCAATGGCCAAGAAACGATTCTTGAAGACATCTTTGGGGCAAAAAAGGTGATTTTATTAAAGCCCAGGGCCAGGACCTGTGGGCAGAAAGAGCTGCCCTTGGGTTGTGAAGAGTGACTGTAGACCTTCAGATTAGGAGAAGGTTAAGGACGGCATAAATCTCTAAGGAATTTTGGAAGCAAGGTTTCCTGGACCTTGAGGGGCTAGCTATTGTTAGGAAAATGTCATTTATTACTGGTTAATAAAACCTCAGTCGGGGGACTCTTCAGATGTATGTCAGGGGCCATATGCTTGGAGTATAATTGTCAACATATACTAGAGGGTTAAAGATAAAGGAGGCTTGCAAAAGAATTTTTACGTGTTTAAGGAAATTCACAGGATCCTGGGAGGTCAGGATGCTGTAAAACCAAGATTCCCTTTTGCCCCTAGCAAAGTGTCATAATGGAGGCAGTTGAGCTCCTAAAGGAAGGTCACTCTGCCGCTTTCAAGGATTTGTCAATGGGCTGTAGGCAGTAAGGAAATTTAATTTTTCATTTGCCTTTGTTGCCCACATCACCATGGCAAGCACTTAAACCTCCTTACATCTTGATAAGGGTGATATTAGGGCGCCAGGAAACAGTCTATAGGTTTCTGGAGATTAGGCAATGGATAAGGTTGCCTTTTTCTTGCAGTTTACTAAATTATCTGTAAACTGAAGGAGATTCCTATCCTGCATGACTGTGATCTCTATCAGTCAGGCTTTTGCTTTCTTTTCTTTCCTCTGTTTTTGGGCAGCCAGGAGTGTCAGGAATATCATATATATCCCACCTGGGCAGAGGGGTGCTGTTAGCCTGTACTTTGCCCTCTTCTTACCTTGTGCTCCCTTAATCACACTGCTGGTTGCTCTTGGCATTAGTAACTTCAAGGGAGAGTTGAATGGGTTTGTGTAAGTGGCTTTGTGGGGCTTTGCGTAGCCATAGCCATGCCTCAGGTACTAAAGGTAATGAAGGATGCATTGGGGTTTGGGTCAGAGAGTGGGAATGTCTCCGATAGATGACTTTTCATACTCTATGGGAGAAGGAACCTAAATTTACTCTCCTATCCACAGTTGCCTCTAACTCTGGACTGCCTAGCAAAAAAGAGAGGTTAGCTGGTTAGTTCATTGTTTTTTCCCCATTCATTCATTTTTTTTCACAAACAGTGCCAGACACTGGAGGTGTGAGAATGGAAACTCATGGTCCCTGACCTCCAAGAGGCAGTCTTGTGGAGGAGACAGGCATAGAAATAATCATAATGCCGGTTACTACTTGCTGTTGTACAAGTAACATCGGATCTGGGAGGAGGGAACAGCTATCATGAAAGAGGGAGGGAAAGAAGCACTTAAACTGCATATTTTTAAAGGATAAACTGGGATTTGGCCAATCTGAACGGAGGGAGAAAACAGATTCCAGGCAGAGGGAATAGGAATTACAAAGGCACAAAGGAGCACAGTGAAGGGGGAGGGGGAGAATGGTGAGTTTAGTATGAGTAGAGATAAGGCATGTCCCATGGGAGTGTCTGAAAAAAGGACTAGAATGAGAAGTTGGAGACCAATTATGAACTGACTGGTGTATTCTGCTAAGGTTGGACTTTATCACATAGCAGTTCAGAGCTACTGAAGACTTAAACAAGGGAGTAGGATAATCAGCTGTTCACTCTATATAGAGGTCACAGAGCAAAGTTAGGGCAGAGACCATTTGTTCCAGGGTCCCACGTACAATAGGTCTTAACATCTCTCTCCTGTCGTGGTGTACCAACTGGGGAATTCTTTCCTTCCTCCATTCCTCTCTTCTTTTTTTCCACAGAAATGTGGTGAGCATTTATCAGAAGCAGGGCTCTGAGTTAGGTCCTGGGAAAACACAAATGAAGAAAAACCACTCCCTGCTCAGAGGAGCTCACAGTCTGGCTTAGTTTTTCCCAAACTCCATACTAGAGTATTCCCTAGTCCATTTCACTACCATGGTGAATTGAGAAAAAAATGAGGGCAATGTAGTGAGTCTTTATTTTTTTTATATATATATATTTTTATTTATTTCTAGGAGAGAGAGAGAGAGAGAGACAGCATGAGCAGGGGNGGAGGTTATATTCCTATGTGCATATTTCCTTGAAAAGATGATAATAGATGGTAGGGTTTTGTTTTATTTTGTTTTATGTTTACTTGGCAAAATGAGAAGTCAGCAATATTTTGTCATATCTCAAAAGTTGTATATGTGGGGCGCCTGGGTGGCTCAGTCGGTTAAGCGTCCGACTTTCGCTTAGGTCATGATCTCGCGCTTCGTGGGTTCGAGCCCCGCGTCGGGCTGTGTGCTGTCAGCTCAGAGCCTGGAGCCTATTTCAGTCTGTGATTCCCTCTCTCTCTGACCCTCCCCTGCTCACGCTGTCTCTCTCTCTCTCCTAGAAATAAATAAAACATTAAAAAAAAATGTTGTATATGTGAGGGAAAGTTACTGGTTAAAGGTTAATTTCCTCATTACAATGGTGGGACCAAGAGAAGGCCTTTTTCATTCAAAGGAATACACCTGTGAAGGGAACACAGCTTACCAGATATGACTGAGACAAAAGCAGGCTCTCCTGCGTTTCCCACTTACTCTAAAGTCAGGAATGGGGGGAGGGGAGAGTCCCTGACTGCGAGAGAGTAAGGATTCAGGAATTTCCTCTCTTGAGAGCGTTGCTCTTCCTGCCAGCATAGAGGGTATATCTGATGTTCCAGGAGCCTATGGGCCCAGAAGCTCTGAGTTCATCTCATCTGGTTGGGAAAAGGACAGTGATTCTATAGACAGATCCTGCAAGTATAACAGGATAAGCTGGTGAAATAGAAATGGGATGCCACAGAGTAAGGGGCCTCTGGCTCTGTCTTTTACGGTATAATGGAGTGGTCAAGCTTTTATCACAATTAGCTAGGCATTCAACGTTTTCATGGCCCAGACATAAATAACTCCTACATCAATCCCTGCAATCATATCACCTAGCCAGTCACACTGGCTGGCAATGAAGCATTAGCACCTAAGCTCAACCCACCACACTGTAGCAAAGCCACATCATCCTGTTTATAAAACTTAAGGCTTGTCGGTTTAAACTAATTTAGTTATCAGCAGAAAAAGTCTCATTTTGTGGTGGCAGGTGGTTTAGTGAATAGGATCCAATGCTTGCTTGACATCCAGAGATTGGGGAGCCACTACTTTCATGGGAGACTCAGATATGTGAGCAGTTATTTCAGTGCAGTGTGATAAATGCAGGTCCAAAGGCACAAAGAACCATGGTGTAGGAGGAGAGTGATGAGTTTCGTAGGAGTAGTAGGAAGATGCATCTGGTGGGAGAGTCTGAAAAGGACATTAGAGAGCTTGGTTAAGAGGAGCCAGGCCAGGAGTAGCTTCTCAGGAAGCATAGCTGAGGAGAGAGATGCTGATCCAGGGACTAGAGAGGTTAGGGGAGGCTTTCTCAAGAAGCTGGCTCTTGGGATAGGTCTCTTGCATAGCCGTCTGCTTTAAGGCCCTCTTCTCTCCCCCTTTCCCTCTGCCCCACATTTCCTGTGTGTGCCAGGCCCAGAACATCCTCGCAGTCTGCTGCTCTAATTACTTCATTCCATTTTAATTCTGCTGAGTTAGGAGCCTGTGAACTCAAGAGGAAATTCACGCAAAATACCCAACAAATTGAATGTGCTGGCATTTCAGAAACACATCTGACCCTATCTGCCCTTTCATGTTCCCTTCCTTTGAGCACCTGCCTCTGCCAGCCTCAGATTGAAAAATCAAGGGTAAGATGTGCTGGTGGGAAGAGGTGGTAGCACTTATAGGGTAAGATACTGCATTTGACTGACCACCTGAGCCACTACTTTTTCGGGGAAGAGAGAGGGATGGGGTGGGGGGTTTCTGATTGGGGACTTTTCCTGGTCCTTTTTGAAAACTAGTAGGACCCATCTCTGTAGGTCCAAAACATTGTGCCTATGTTTGAATTGTAGTGTTTCCTCTTCCCTAGAGATATTTACAAATCAGGAGATACACCTTATTCCAAGCTGTTTGTTCATGGAGTTGTATACAATGGCCTCTTAAAATGAGGTATTGCAGTTCATAAGTCAGCAGTTTTCAAATTTTTTGGTCTTAAGATTCCTTTACACCCTTAAAAATTACTGAGGGTCTCCCAGAGCTTTTGTTGATATAGGTTATATCTACTGACATTTGCTGTATTAAAAGTTAAAACCCTGGGTGAGGTNACTCTTGATTTTAGCTCAGATTATGATCTCATGGTTCATGGGACTGAGCCCTACATCTGGCTCCACACTGACAGCACAAAGCCTGTTTGGGATTCTCTCTCTCCCTCTTTCTCTGCCCCTCCCTTGCTCACATGTGCATTCTCTCTCTCTCTGTCTCTCTCCCCAAAACAAAATTAATGGGGTGCCTGGGTGGCTCAGTTGGTTGAATGTCCGACTTCAGCTCAGGTCATGAGCTCACCGTTTGTGAGTTCAAGCCCCATATCCAGCTCGCTGCTGTCTATAGAGCCTGCAGCTCTATAGGTGGATCCTTTGTACCACCGCCCCCCCAAAACTTGCATTCTCCCAAAAATAAGTAAATATTAAAAAATAAATAATAAATTTTTAGAAAGTTAAAAAATTAAAACCCAGAAATTGAAAGAATATTAATCCTTTAAAAATAACAATAACCCATTATATATTAAAATAAATAGCACATTTTGTTGAAAAGAGAACTATATGTTTTAAAACCAAAAACATCAGTGGTAAGACTGGCATGTTTTACACTTTTGCAAATCTTTTTAGCATCTGGCTTAATAGAAGATGCGTGGATTCTTATTTGGGCTTTTACATCCTTTAAGTTTCAATCTGTTGTTTTGGTTCAAGTGTATGAAGAGTTGAAAACAAGAGTATTTTAGCTTTCACATAATGGTGGATCTTTTTCTTTGATACTACACCAAAACTCAACACGTGGTAATTTCTTAAGGGGTAATTGCGATGTGGAATCAAACCATACTAAATAATTCCTACTCTATTACAGTAAAATCCATTGGCTTGTGCTTTGAGTAGATTTTTTAACATTGCACATTGGTCATTTGGAAAATATAAATCCTTTGAGTTACACAGATCTTCTAAATGTTAATACATTTCATTATATAATATTTTAAAAATCATGTTCATTCTGCCATCATCAATCTCATCAGAGAAACCTTTAAGCATTGGGAAGCTGTCAAGTTCCTTGTGGCAGATACAAGTGTTCCAAAATGTAATTTTTGCTTGAAAGCTTACATTTTATCATTGGCAACAAATACTGTTGGTTGTTTTCCTTGAAGTGACAGGCTTACTTTGTTCATTTTGGGGAAACTGTCTGCCAAACACTCCTATCTGAATAATCTTAGTTTGTCTTTCAATCATTCTTCAAGTAAAAATGATGTTCCATGAGAAAAGAGGCTAGTTGAGCTTGAAACTCAAGTAGTATGGAGACAACCATACTTGGGATACAGCAGATGTGGTTTATGTGTACTTGGTATTTCTGCAGACAGAATATTAGAAAGATGTACTCAAGGGTTGAGATCTAAGGAGCACCTGGTTGGGTCAGTGGTTTAACATCCAACTCTTGATTTTGGCTCAGTTCATGATTTCACAGTTATAGGGGTTGAGCCCCACATTGGGCTCTGCACTCACTGACAGCTGAGCCTGCTTGAGATTCTCCCTGCCCCCCACACCTTTCCCTGCTCAGGTGTGCTTACACACGTGCTCGCTCTCTCTCAAAATAAATAAATAAACTTAAAAAAAAAAAAGAGTTGAGATTTAGGCATGCCTGGCTGACTCAGTCTGTAGAGCATGTGACTCTTGATCTCAGGGTTGTGAGGTCAAGCCCTACACTGGGCATGGAGGCTACTAAGGAAAAAAAGAGTTGAGATTTAGTAAAAATTAATAATATTTACTGTTTCATCAAGGACATTCCTAAGTAATAGTGAATTTAATTTTTTTTTTAACTGCATGTACATGGCAGTGAAGAATACAAGGAATGTTAGTACTGTGTCATGCTTTGATTTCTGCTAAGGTATAAACTATTTTACCCCCTATTGTTTGTGTACTATCAGTACAAATGTCAACACAGTGAAAAAGGTAAATAATGTCTTAATGGTTTTATGAAGATAGCTTTGACCTTGTGGACCCTTAGGGTCTTGAGAACCTCCCAAGGGTCCATGGATTATACTTTGATAACCACAGCCCTAAATGACATGTCTGAGTTCTTTAGAGTTTGACCCTGGGTCCTCTTTACTTTTCATTCTTTACTCTCTTTGGGTGAATTCCTCTAGTGCCTTTGAACTGTGCAAATGACCTACACATTTGGTTTTCTAGCCCTGACTTCTCCTTGGAACACCAGACCCGTATATCCAGCTGCCAGTTTAACACGGGTATTGGACATCACAAAAATTCCCCATGGGCAACCTAAGAACTTGTGTTCTTCCATGTTGTCTTCCATCCATTTATACAAGCTAGAATCCTTGTCCTGACCACGTTCACTCTATACCCATATCCAGTCTGTCATCAAGTTCTGCTAATTTTACCTGCTAAATATCTTTTTAGTCCATAACTTCTCTCTATTGCCATAATTACCACCACTACCAAAGTCAAAGACATCATTATCTCTTGCTGGAATTACCACAACAGTCCCCCTTTATTGTAGTGAGTGATCTTTTTAAAACACAAATCTAATCATGCAAAACTCTGCTTAAACCTTCAGTGACCTTCCATTAAAAGATCAAAGTAGTTGATATGGCTAACTCCCCAAACTAGGTCAGGTTCTTTAGTATATGCCCTGCTAGAAAAGATTCCTTTCCTTCATAATGCTCATCATAGTTTGGCTTGTAATTATATATTCATGCAGGATTATTTGATTAGTGTCTCTCCTTGATGAGATTGTAAGTTCCATGAGAGCAGACATTCTGTAAATATTTGCTGAGCGCAAGATGGAATGAGGCCTAGGATAATTCCTCTGAACATAGATTAACCACTGAAAAATTAAGTCTTTTGCTCCAGGTCCCTGAGTTGGGGGAAGACCCATTTTTATTTTTATTGTCTCCTAGCATTTCAGAGAAAAATACTGTCTTGTCCAAGGTTTTCCATCAAAATGTTCTCCTAATCACAGGGGCACATTCATCTTCCTTTTGACATAGGAGCCCTTTTTGTTCTCCATCACTCATGCTGCCCATGTTTCTTAGAGAGGCTTAGCTAGCAATACTGGCCCTATAGGAATAGAAAAGAGGATTCCTCATCTCTTCCCCCACTAGACGATTGGCTAGGAGGCCCACTTCAGCAAGAGAAAATAAAATATATCAAGTGGAGGTGCCAAGAGGAAAATAAAAAGAGAATGAGTCATGATGTTTGTCCTCAGGGAGAATTCAATCTGCTGCAGGAGACAAGACCCCTTCTTGGAGTTTTTTTCAGCTGAGGTCAATATAGCACTGGAAGTGGCCTTTCCTGCAAGAAGAAAGGGAAACAAACATTTATTAAGCCCATGCCAGGCACTTGGATTTTTGTTCTCTCATTTAATCTTTACAACAGTAATATGAGGTAGGAATTATTGTCCATTTGTATAGATGAGGAAACAACTAATACCCAAAGAGGCTAAGTAACTTACACACTTATTATAGTATATTAGACCTGTTTACTTACCCATTCCACAGCCCTTTTTAAGAGACTCTGTACTGGCCAAAACTTGGCAGCAAGCCATATTATATACTACCTGACCTCTTCCCCCCATCCTCTCTGCCTAAACCTCCATTTACCCACCTCTACCCTCATCTGCCCTAGGTGATTGGACCAGAAAGAGGTTTTGACCCAAGGTCAGTCAGTTTATGGGCTGGCCAGTTGCCTCTAATTTATGGCCTGATGTAAAAAAAATCTAGGCCAATCAGATTCAGAGTCTAAAGCATAGAGTAACCCAGGAGCATCCAGAACCTGGAAGAGAAGCTGACCTACCCAGTGTAGCTGAATCACATTAAGGATAGGTGGGGCCTGACAAGGAAAAGCCAGGACTTCTAGCCAATGAGGAGTCTATTTTAAAAAATTATTTTAATGTTTTATTTATTTCTGAGAAAGAGAGAGAGAGAGAGCATGAGCAGGGGAGGGTCAGAGAGAGAGGGAAACACAGAATCCAAAACAGGCTACAGGCTCTGAGCTGGCAGTCAGCACAGAGCCCAATGGGGGGCTCAAACTGTGAGATCATGACATGAGCCGAAGTCGGATGCTTAACCAACTGAGCCGCCCAGGCAGTCTTGAATCTAGGACTTGAATCTTGATTTTAGGAGA
Organism: Crocuta crocuta; assembly: GCF_008692635.1. Taxonomy (NCBI): domain Eukaryota; kingdom Metazoa; phylum Chordata; class Mammalia; order Carnivora; family Hyaenidae; genus Crocuta; species Crocuta crocuta. Next base: position 11,040,139 of record NW_027530640.1, read on the forward strand.
CTTCAAATCTTGATTCTAGGAGTCTTGATTCTAGATTCCTTCCCAGCTTCAGCGTCTGCCCCTGGAGTGTTTGTAGAGGCCCCATGTGGTTCCTCATGCACGCTTCAAGTCTTGATTCTAGGAGCCTTGAATCTAGATTCCTTCCCAGCTTCAGCGTCTGCCCCTGGAGTGTTTGTAGAGGCCCCATGTGGTTCCCCATGCACGCTGACATGAACCTTATGTGCTTGAGTTAACTTGAGGGCTATAAGAGTTAGACTCAAATAGTTATAGAGTAACAGAGTCAGAATCCCATCGAAGCCCTATCTGACTGCACAGCTTGAGCTCCTTTCATTATTCCACACTGCGGAAGGGGAGTCCCTAAAGAGTGTCAGGGGCCTGACACCCTGGAAAGGAACAAAGTCAACTTTGGAGAGAGCTACCAATTTAAAGAAGGCTGTGTCAGAGAACCTCTCCTGCTGGGTGCTGTGAGGTCATCAAAAGACTAATGAATGGTGCCTGGCCTTGCTTTGAGAACCCTTCTGAGAAGTACAAACCACACTGGCTAGAGGCTCTTGCGCTGCCAGCCATAGTTTGGCGTGCAACATCATGTGTGAAGTCAGTAGTCATCAGTGACATCACTCAGATGCCATTCCCATCCTGGGCAGCTCAGGGTGGGGAGCACAGAAAGCACAGGCTTTGGGACTGAGCAGACTAGGCTCCAAGTCCTCTTCCTGCCTGTCTGTGCTTGGGAAAAGCAGCACTACTTTTCCTCAGTGTCCTCACGGGTAAAAATGGAGATAATTCCTATTCCACAATGAGGATTACCAGAGATAAATGTGCAAGACCCTACATCTAGGGGAGGTAGTGGTTACTGGGTACAGAATTTCAGTTGGAGAAGATGAAAAGTTCTGGAGAGGGATGGTGGTGATGGTTGCACAGTGTGAATGCACTTACTGCCATAGAACTGCATGCTTATAAATGGTAAATTTTATGTTATGTATTTTTTACATTAAAGCATAAAGACTTTACGTTGATCTCCCATGTAACAGGACCTTATAAATGCTAGTTTCTGTGTTCATTCTCTATAGCAGGACCCAAGGTCCAACTAATCCCAGTGCCCTTAACCCAAGGCAACTCATTAGCTCTCTACCAAGACCCTGAGGCATCCCCCCTGCCCCCCACCCGCCCCCAGCTCCCTGCCCTAGAGAGCTGGTGGCCCTGAAGTAAATTCTCCAGACCTGGGAGATAGGACTCTTACAAGCTGAGCACTTCCCAGGGCAAGAGGCCGGGTCTTGAGGCTGCTGAGGAAGAGCGGAGCTGGATCTGAGACTTGAGCAGGCCCCACCTGGGGATGCCAGACCATGGGGCAGTGTCCAGAGCTCTGACTGCTGAGGCTTTCTCCTAGATAGAGGAGCAGCAGGGAGTCTCCTCGCCAGGAAAGAGTGGATCTCCACTGGAAATTCCAGAAATCTTCTGGGAGACCTTCTTTCTCCTAGCCATCAGTTTTCTCATCACACCACCAGTGATGCTCATTGTGTGCTCTGTGGAGCTGCCCCCACCCCTTGCTCGCAGCAGCCTCTACCTCTGCCTCCCACAAAGTTGGTGCCTGTGTTAATATGATGATGCTGTGATAATGGCCAGGAGATTACTTCAGCTAACTTATTAGGCCCTCTGGAATGGCTTCCAGGGCACTGTCTTAACTCTCTCCGATGAGCAGGCAGCCAGGGCCCAGGCCTGGAGCACAGGCACTGGCTGGGAAATTGTATCTGGGAAAGCACTGAGGGGGAAAATTGGGAGTATCAGAATTTCCCAGGTTGCTATTCCACAGGGACCAAACTTCCTCTGCAGCAGCACTAATTATGATCCAGGAGAGTCAGGCCTGGCTGCCTAGCCTGCCCGGGCGGTCCTTAAGAGCAGCCTTGGGAGCCAGCAGGGCAAAGGCTGAGCTGAGGGAGGCCTGGGCTCCAGGACCTGGGGACTCTGGGAGATGAGAGACAGCAGGGTCTTTCAGACAGACATGTGGGGAGGGAGAGCTGGGTAAGGTTCAGTTGCCGGGGGTCCTCATGTCCTTCAGAATGTTTGCAACTGTGATAGGAAGGGTGGAAGTTAGGTTACTGGAATGATTTCTACCTGCCAGGAATTCAGAGTTGTCTCCACTTCCGTCCTTCCTCTCTCTTTTGTCCTCAGTGCTCCTCTGAAAACTTTCTTGTCAATGTGACCCATGACTTCCCTGTTGCCAATTTCAGCAGTCATGGTTATCTCTTAGTCGTTCTGTCAGCCACATTGACATGAATGGTTGCTCATTCCTTCCTAAAACACCCTCTTCATTTGGCTTCCAAGACAGCTCACTCTCCATAGTCTCCTGTGCTGGCTCCATAGCATCTTCTACATCTCCAGGATGGCCTGGTACTGTCATAACCCCTCCACCCCACTCTTGCTTATCTACTCTCACTCCCTAAGTAATTACATCTGTCTCAGGGCATTAAGGTGAGCTGTGTGTTGATGAATCCAAAATGAATATCTTCAGCCCCTAAATTTCTCCTGAACTTTAGACTCACGTCCAGCTGCTACTTGACATCTCCATGTAAATGTCACTTATGGGCCTCTCAAACTCACTGGTCCCCCATTCTCCTGCCTTGTGATAAATGCAGCTCTATTCTTTTCTACCAGGCCCCAAACTTCAAAGTCTTCTTTTCCTGGTTCTTCTTTTCCTTTAATGCCCCCTTATCCAGTTCCTCAGAAAATGGTGTAAGTTCTGCCCTTTAAATTACTCCACAATCCCATCACAAGTCTTTTTTTTTTTTTTAATGTTTTATTTATTTCTGGGAGAGAGAGAGAACGACAGCTAGAGCAGAGGAGGGTCAGAGAGAGAGGGAGATACAGAATCTGAAACAGGCTCCAGGCTCTGAGCTCGCTATCAGCACAGTGTCCGATGCAGGACTCGAACCCATGAACCGTGAGATCATGACCTGAGCCGAAGCCGGACGCTTAACCGACTGAGCCACCCAAGCTCCCCATCCCATCAGTAATTTCTAGTTACGCCACTCTTCCCCTCATCAGAGCCACTATCGTTACTTGCCTAGTCAATTGCTACTGCTTCTGAATTGGTTTCAGTATAGATTAGGCTGCTGTTTCAGGGTCTCCAAAGCATAGGGTTTTATACAAGATAGAAGATTGCTTCTTTTTCCAGTGTGAACCTGTGCATAAGTAGCCAGGTTGATACAGTCCTTCCACACTGTCAGGGATCAATGCTTCTCAGGGCTTGAGGCTCTGGCATCTTCATCATGAGACTTCCATCTTGTGGCTCAAGATAGCCAGTCCACCTGGCACTGTCATGCCCATGAGATTTCTGTCTGTGGAGAGAGGAGAGAGAAGAAATGGAGGGCAGGCCTTTTCCTTTAAGAAAATGACCCAAAAGTTGCACCTATCCCTCTGCTTATGTCTCATCAACCAACATTTTGTCAGAGGACCACACTTAGCTGCATGAGAGATTGGGAAATGTAGTCCTCTTTGTGAGCAGCCTTGTGCCCAGCTAAAATGTGGAAAGAGAAGGCAGAGAAGGACAAATATCATATGTTTGCACGTATAGGAGGATTAGGAGGAACTTGACGGAGGAACAAGGGGGAGAAGAAGGGGGGAAATGGTGGGGGAAAGGGAGAGAGGCAAACCATGAGAGACTCTTGAATGCTGATAAAAACTGAGGACTGATGGATGTGGGGGGGAGGAGGGATGGGCATGGAGGAGGGCACTTGTGGGGATGAGCACTGAGTGTTATGTGGAAAGTAATTTGACAATAAACTATTTGTAAAAAAATAAAAATAAAATAAAATGTGGAAAGAGAATGAATTTTGGGGCAAAAAAAATTTTTTTTAATGTTTTATTTATATCTAGGAGAGAGAGAGAGACAGCGTGAGCAGGGGAGGGTCAGAGAGAGAGGGAGTCACAGACTGAAACAGGCTCCAGGCTCTGAGCTGGCAGTCAGCACAGAGCCCGATGCGGGGCTCGAACCCACAAACCGTGAGATCATGACCTAAGCGAAAGTCGGACGCTTAACTGACTAAGCCACCCAGGCGCCCCATTGGGGCAAAAATTTATAGGCTCTGCCATAGCTTCCTAAGTAGTTTTCCTGCTTTTGCTCTTCCCCCTGTAGGTTGCTCTCAAGACAGCAACCAAAATAGTCCTGTACCATGAGAATAGTTCAGTTCTTTGCACAGAACTTTTTAATGACTTTTTTCTCACTCATAATGAAATCTAAAATCCTTACTATGGTCTGCAAGGTCCTATGCAATTTGAGCACCAAGTTCTTTATTTTTTTATTTTTTAATGATTATTTATTTTTGAGAGGAAGAGAGAGCTAGAGAGACACAGAGGGCAAGGAGGGGAGGGGCAGAGAGAAAGGGAGATACAGAATACAAAGCACACTCCAGGCTCTGAGCTGTCAGCACAGATCCCAACGTGGGGTTCGAAACCATGAACCGCAAAATCATGACCTGAGCCAAAGTCAGATGCTTAACCGACTGAGTCACCCAGGCACCCCTATACACCTCAGGGCTTTTGCAGTTGCTGTTCCCTCTGCCTGGAGCACTCTTCCCCCAGATAACTGCCATTATAACTGCTTCGCTCACTTCTGGTATCTGCTCAAATGCCACCTCTCATAGCAGCTTTTCTTGACCCCAATTCTCATTGTCCATAGACCTTCACACTACTTTGTTTTTACTAAGGCAATTGATACCCTGAAATATTACATGTTAACTTACTTTATATTTGTTTCTCTCCATTAGAACACAAAATCTAGGGTCCACATATAGCAGGTGTGTTATACATGCTTGTTGAATGAATGAATGGATGAAGACAGCAGTGCCTGGGCACAAAGGTGGCAGGACAGGGCTTCTTTCCTAAACATTTCAGAGAGGATCCATTTCTTGATCTCTATTGTATTTCCAGTTTGGAAGCAGAGACTCATTAGTGTCTTGCTTCTGGGTACTTCCTTCAGTTCAATTTATTCAATATTCATTAGGCATCTATTGTGTTAAGGTATCTAGTATGGTAGATATTAAAGGAGAATAAGCTAGGGGCACCTGGGTGGCTCAGTCAGTTAAGCGTCCAACTTCAGCCCAGGTCATAATCTCACGGTTCGTGGGTTCGAGCCCCGTGTTGGGTTCTGTGCTGACAGCCAACTCAGAGCCTGGAGCCTGTTTCAGATTCTGTGTCTCCCTCTCTCTCTGACCCTCCCCTGCTCACGGTGTCTCTCTCTCTCTCTCTCTCTCAGAAATAAATCTCTCTCAGAAATAAAAAACATTAAAAAAAAAATAAAGGAGAATAAGCTATAGACCAGACCTGGCCCTCAGGAAACTTATAGACTGGTTAGGAGCCTAAATTTTGTCCTTTTTTTTCTTTGCAAGGTATAAGAGTACCTGTTCAGGTATGATATAAAATGTCATGGAAAAAATGGCTTCTCCCTGTCTTTATGGCAGCCCCATGAACTGATGTGACCTGGGTGGAGAAAGAGGAGAGGGTATGAAGAAAGGCTACCCCATTATAGGTTGTAGTTTATGGTGGGCTTCTTCCTCTTACTCCCTGTGGAGTAGGGCCTCATTACTTGTGTGCTATTTGAACCAGTTCTCATTCATTGGATGAGGGAAGAGACATGAGATGAATGGGCTGGCCAGAGGGCTAGGGAGATGGAGGGGAGGGATGGGAGCCTCAAGGAGGCCCAGCTGGAGGAAAAGGTAGCTCAGAGAAGTTGAGTAGGAAATATATTACATGAAATGATCGTTCCATTATCCTTTCCTGCCCTTGGCAAAATGTAAAGGGTCAGGGTTAGTTATTTTCCCCAGACTCCTCTGTGCAGGGCCACTTAGACATTGCTGTGACATTTACAGCCCAAGAATATCAGAGGAGGGAGGCCTGGCTTTGGATTTCCACACTGGGAAATTAAAAAAAATTTTTTTTTCCTTTGAATGAGGCTGCTTGTTGCATCCTCTCCTAATTTTTCTTTCTCTTAATATTCCCCTTCCATCTGAGCTAGAGCCAAGAGCAGTGGTTCTCAAACTTAAACACACATTGAAACCACTTGGAGGGCTTGTAAAACAATGTTGTTTTAACACAGTCTTGTCACATCCAGAGTTTACTCGTTCAGTAGATCTGGGATAGAGCCTGAAAATTTACATTTATAGCAAGTTCTCAGGTGATGTTGATGTTGCTGGTCCCAACCACATTGGGAGAACCACTGGATTAGAGCAACTAATTTGGGTCTAAAGGTGTCTCATCCTTGTTAGTCTATTCCAGTCATTTCCCCTCCATTCTCCAACCACAGAGAGATTGGCCTTGAGTTATCACATGATTAACTCAAGGAGTTCCTGACCAATAGGGTTGTGGCCAAGTCAGACCCAGGAATCTCCATTCCTATAAATCTTTGATAATCTCTCCCATTGTCATGTGTCCAGGTAAATGAAGATCTGTTACCCTCCTGCCATACACTCACCCTCCTCAGACAAGGAATCCTGAGACCTGAGAACAGCAGAAACTGTTACAGGTGGAGGCTGGGAGAACAAGAGATGCAGAATAAGCAGAGGGAACTCCCTCCCCTCCCACACTTCTGTTTCTTTGAGATCAAAATATTTGTTTCTTCCTGGGCTGTGGCTCATGCCAATGTCTGGGAAACCATTTATGCTTAATGTCTCCAACCCATTAGCTACCCCGCATGGGGTTCTGCTAATCAGGCTCCTTAATGGCAGCACTCTGAAGAGTGAGGTTGTGAGTGTCTGCACTGACTTCCCAGCCTCAGCTGGAGAGGAAGTGTCTAGACAAAGATCATGACCAAGATAACCTCTCAGAGGTGTCCTGAGAATGATTAATGCCAGTGTAGGAAATCCATGTAATAGTAACCCGACCTCCCACATCCATTTTGGTAAACATGCCATAGTATGCCCTCTCACAACCTTGACTGAAATAGCAAGACCCCTCAGTCCTACTCCAGCCTTCTCTCTCTTCACATCTGAGGATAATGGGCTCCTTTGGAAACATATTCCTGCATTCCCTCGTTCAGCATTTATTAAGTATCCCTGTGAATGAAAGTCTTTTGCATTACTTGCTTCCCCCTTCAAAATCCAAAAGCCCTTATTTTGTTGGGTGATGAGGGCCATTGGCCTAGAATCTAGGTGATCCCTGAGGATTGCTGAACTCTAAAACTCTATGGTTCTATATTGCTGCTGCTTCTGTAGCCACTCTTGAAGAGTTTGGGTTCTGTGGCTTTGATCTACAGAGGGAGTATTTGGAGTACCTTCATGTAAGGGTGACAAGATCCCAGACAGGAGGCCATGACTTGAATCCATTCTCAAAGTATTTTTCTCCTGCTCCTCTTTGAGGTCTCATGATGTTTTTTGTCCTACTAGATAACTCAAACTACTGGCAGCTCCATAAAATGATAGGAGGCAAAGATATTCTCCCTCCCATCAACATACACCCCTTCAATGAAACACTTGAGAGAGGAGGTGAGTCTCTGTTGTTTATGTTTTATTTATTTTTGAGAGAGTGCAAGTGGGGGAGGGAGGGGGGCGCAGAGGATCTAAAGTGGGCTTTAGACGCTTAACAGACTCAGCCACCCAGGCACCCCTGAACACTTTTAATGGGAACCCCAACACTGAGCCCCAACAGCCATCAGAATCACAGGGCTAGATGATGCTGACTTTTCTCCTTCCAGGGAGGGAGAGCTCTTACAGGCACCTGTATTTCAGGCCACCAATAAACTAGCTGGTTAGCCTAGAGCCTGGGGGTGTCCTCTTTTTTGCTTTTTCCATCCTGGCTCCTCAGCCTCAGGTCTGAGCCATGGGGAACCCTCTCCAATCTGCTGGAACAGAACATCACAAGCTGCTCCTGTTGTGGTCTGGGCCACCAACTCTCCAGTCTGCTGCTGCTGGAAGAAGACTATGATGTTAGAATCAGTCCACAGCATCTGTCTATATGCCAGTCCCTTCATCAGGGGAGGTGTGCCCATTTGGAAAGAATCATATCTGAAGCAGGCAGTTTGGAGAGCAATGGGGAGAATGGATGAAGGGATAAGTGCTCAAGTCACCAATTGGGCAGAGCCATGTTTCTGCCAGATCACTTGTACGCACACATTTCTTGCAGCCTAGCCTTCCCACGTGGCCTGTCCAGGCCAGTCTGCCCAGCTCTAATCCCCTCTCCTGCTCCTGAGACCTGAAGAAATGCCAGCATTTCCCTTTTCTGTCCCTCTGCCTTTGGGGCCCCACCTGGCCTATTCCCAAGATAGGAACTGCCCAGCTGGAGGCTGGCTTGCAGGCAGGCAATATAAGCAGGGCAGGGGCTAGAATCATAGGTCTGAGCTGATGATCCTGTGTTCTGGAGCCAAGGGTAGGTAGGCACACTTAGCAACTGAAATGTCATCTGCTTCCTGGCTCCCTTTTCTACCAGGACATAATCTGCCTGCAGCAGTCTGTAGACTTGGAAAACTTGTGCTTAACTCAGATCTGTCCCTTTTTTAGCTGCTAGCTTTGGCAAATTGACCCCTCTTGAGTCTCTACATCCTCTTCTGTAAAATAAGGGCATTAAGTAGGGTAATCTGAGAATGAGTGATAAACTGGGAACTGCAGCACAGATCTTAGTTATCCTTCTCTTGCCCTGTCCCTTTGGATCCCCCAGGATATTGGTCACACAGGAGATGCCCTCTTGTCTGCCTGAGGGATCAGGATGCTCCCAGGAGGCAGCCCCATCCTGCCCAGAAGCAGCCAGAGCCCTGAAACTTCCAAGAAGGGTTACTGTGAGCCTATATCTGTTTTGTTTTTCTTAAGGACCCAAGGTAGAGAATGGGTGGGAAGTACTTAGGTCAGGGAAGGCACTGTTGGACGGTGTGGGGGTTGGGGGGAGGTGAGCAGCTTAGGTCTCATTTCCATTGCTTTGCCCCTGAGGCCCCAGAGTGTGCTAGGTTTTTCTCCTGCCTGGCTCTGGCTGGGTTTGAAGGAAGAATCCCCACTGAAGATTGATGCCACAGACTTGCCTTCCCCTCCCCCAGCCTCATCCTTGGTGATTTAAAGAAATTATTTGGACATAAGAGTTAATGGAAGTAGGTTGCTAGTGTGTGGGCGAATTCATCACTGTCTCCCTGCATTCCAAGAGCAGATCTGTCTTTCAGGGCGAGATATCCTAGAGTGACTTTCCATGGTCTGGGGAATAAAGACTACCTTGGGAAGGCAGGGTTGTAGCTGGCTGGGTAGGGATTTGGGACTTCAGGGGTGACCGCAAAGTGCAAAGTGTCCATCAGGATTGACTGGGAGGGCTTTCTTTCCCTTTTGTTCTTTAATTGTGAGGGGAAGGGAGGCAGAAAGTATTGGTGTTTTCAGGAATGCTGCTACCCCAGTCCCTCCAGCCCCCAGCTGTCTCCTGCCCTGGGAAGTAGACAGACCCCTGCAGCCCATTGCTCAGGGTGAGGAGGGCTGTTTTTGCAGCTGTTGTTGGCAGTGATAAAAGAGGTGGAACAGAGGGAAGGTAGAGGGGGAATGTTTGATGGGGTAGTGCTCTGGAAGGAAGAGAACTACCTCGCCTCCTTTTCATTCCTATTCCCCCCTCCCCACCACTGGAGGGGAACTGGAGCAGCTCAGTACTTCCTGGAGGTGGCATTCAGGCAGGGAGCTCTTTTGAAAGCACAAAGACTTAGTGCTGTAAGGCTTGGAGCCTGGGAGATGGGGATGAGAAGAGGGGAAGATGATTATGCAGGTGGGGGCAAGAGAGGACTGCTACCCCCTCTGATCCCACAGACACCCAGGCCTTCCTCACAATCTCAGGGTGAGTGAGTGAGTGAGTGTGTGTGTGTGCATGTGTGAGAATGTGCATGCACACTTGGAAGAAGCCCCTCTCTTCTGTCCGCCACTATTTAGGATGAAGCAAGATCGGTTTAAATCAGATTAAAGAAAGAACTGGGAGCAGAGTGTAGTGTGTAGAGATGGGCTGTAGACTCTCATAGGGTCATAGAATGTTGGAATTCCAGAGACCTCAAGAATCTTTGAGTCTCTCCTGAGCTTACAGACATGGAAGCCAGAGGTCCTTTGGGAAACAGCTACTGTTATCTATATAATCAGTGGTAAATTTGGATGGGTCACACTGGCACCTGGGCGAGTTGCTGGGGAGAACTCTCCTGTGTTCCCCAAGGCTGGAGGAGACCCCACCCCCCCATGCACTGAGTGAGATGGCACAGCTTCTCTCTTGAGGCTCAGCAGAGGCAACTGATTTTGGTCCAGAATATGACTTTTCTCTTGAAGCCAGAAACATCTGCAAACTGGACACCTTCATCAGAGATCTGTGCCTGTGCCCGGAGGCTAGGGTGCAGGGTCCCATTGCGTCTTTCCCCCAGGTCAACAGTTCTCTACACATTCCCCTCCTCAGAGATCCCTAGGGAATTCCAGCTCTGATGCAGGTTCTGGCATCGTAAAGGGGAGGCAACATAAAGCATGGCCCCTTCTGCTGGGCCATCTATAGTCTGCTTTAACATTCCTTCATTCCTTCAGCCCTCAACTGGCTTCAGCCAAGTCAGACAGCAGGGGGCGCTGCTGGGTTATCCCAAGGAGAGGATTGTGGGCTGCTGTCTTTAGCCTGGACTCTGAAAACACTGGAAATTTTGTCTGTCCACTTGTCAATCTGAGGGTGAGCAGGGCAGGCCCTTTGGGAACTGAAAGCAATCTTTTTCTGTCAGGGAGAGAGAGAGAGAGACTTGAGAAAGAGGCCTTTCTAGCTTGTCCCTGAGACTCCTTGGGCTGGAAGGAAACTGCCTCTATGAGGTCAGCTTGTAGGGCAGATCTCCATCTAGGAACCATGGGCAAGCCCAGGTGGTCCCAGTTTGGAAACAGTGTAACTCCTGACCTCTTGACAGTCCCCAGCAGCCAACTCTGGTTTGGCTATCTTTGGGGGGCTGAATTTTCTTTTGAATGACTTACAGATTAATCTGTGTTGCTGTTGCCCATGCCCTGCCTACTAGGTTCTTCATCAAGGGGAAAAAACCAAAAACAAAGCAAACAACCTTTTTCTCTTCCAGCTCTGTCCTCTGTGACTGTTCTTGGACATATCTAGGAGTCAGATGTGGGGTGAGACAGGGAGTGCTGACCAGGGGTATTCCTGACCTGGAGGTGACATAGCAGGGGCTTTCTGGGCAGGGAAACCTTAGAAGGGGGCAGCTTCCCAAGGTCCAGATCCTGCTTCTTTTCCATGTATCCCTACCCAGTCATCCCAAAGCCACTGGTCCTCAGGAGTTCATTCTTTCCAGTAACAGAGCCTGTGTGGGCATTGATTCATGGGCACAGGGTGGGTGACACCTGTATCAGGTTACACAGATCCAGAAGAAAAGCCTGGCCTTTGGCTTTTAGCACCTTCAAGTTTTCTGTGTTCAAACAATGAGGGGAGAGGGCAGGGCATGGTGGCTGGTATGGAAGACAGGATCTCTGAGCTGGAAACAAAGGCTTGCCAGCAGAGCTGAGGACACAGGCCCAAGTCTGTGAATTTATTCTGGGGGAAAGCATGACTGAGTCATCCTCAGACCTGGTTTCTAATATCAGAACCCAGAATCACTGGTTCTCCCTAGAGTCTGGCTCTGTAGGAGCCCCACCTCATCCCACAAGGCCTTGGGGGTACTGTGAACATTAAAGCAGTAGATGTCTTCCAGGACACAGAGGAAGGGGACAAGAGGAAGGGAAAGACAGTGTTGGGGGCCCTGGCTGGGTCCAGCATGAGAAGTGCTTCACTTTCCTTAATGTCTTCGGGGTCCTGATAGCCCCAGCCCCCCTCCCTCCCCACCCGCAGCCCTGGAGTCACTCACTCTCAAGCTCTCCAGGGCAGTAGAGGTTAGGGATGGGATCTTCTTTGATTGAAATCTGCAGAGAAGCAAATTCTATAGTTTGCATGTAGCCTTTTCCCTCTGTCTCCCAACTCTGTTAACCAGGACACTCTCTGAGATTTCACCTGAAGTTCTTCCATTTGCAGTCTTAGCCCCCCCTTTAGCTTATGGCACACCTTGGAGACTCCTGGGACACCCACTTGTGCAGTTTACACTACTGAACAAGTGAGGCACAGATGTGTGGAGCAAGCCAACAGGAAGAAGGCTACGTCACAAATTAGTCTTATTCATAGGTCTCAAAGGTCAGAAGTGTGACTGGCCCCTGGAGGCCGTTGGTGTTGATCAGAGAGGAAGATGCTGAGGGTTTGGTATCAGTATGCAGTTGCTCAGCCATATACAAGAACTCCTCATGGAAATGAAACCTCAGCTGGATCAATGGACAAAAGACAGAAGCCCCATCCACATGGTCCTCTCATCCATTCCCTGGTGTCCTCTCCCCTAGCCTGGCGTCTGACCCTCTGCAGGGTCATTCTGAATGACCCTTTACCCCTTTTCTGTAGGATGCTAGGCATTAGCTGGACATCAGCCTGCTCAGAGAAGCTCAGGCTCCTGAGATGGAAACGAGGGAGTGCAGAAGTCAAAGTCATTCCTAGTCCAGAAACGAGTTGAGCATTCACTGGCATGGCCATTAGGAATGACCACTCCAACCCCTGTGATTCCAGAAGCCTCATTTTCAAGGCCCCTGCTGCTTAGGTAACTAGGAGTTTGGGCCAGCTCAGTAATGGCTCCTTGATATATAATCTGCGGTCTTGGGGGAAGAAGAGGGATATAGGAATCAAAATAAAACCTCCTATTCATTGAGCACTTTCTATAGGTGAAATGTTAGTCTAAACATTTCACATGCTTTGCCTTGTGTAATCTTCAAACAACTCACTGAATTGTGATCCATCTTTTACAGATGAGTAAACTAGGCACCCACTTAATGATAATAAAAATTAAAATATGGGGCACCTGGGTGGCTTAGTCAGTTAAGGGTCTGACTTCGGCTCAGGTCATGATCTCACAGTTCGTGAATTTGAGGTCTGCATCAGGCTCTGTGCTGCAGCTCAGAGCCTGGAGCCTGCTTCAGATTCTGTGTCTCCCTCTCCCTCTTTTCCTCCTCCTTTCACACTCTGTCTCTCTGTCTCTCTCCCTCAAAAATAAATAAACATTAAAAAATTAAAATTAAAACATAAAAATTAAAATAGTAATATTAATGAGAAAAATTTAACAGCTTTAATTTTTTTTACACTGATCCAGTGCCAGGCCCTGTGCAAGTATATCGTACGTATGATATCAAGTCCTGACAGTTCATCATATTTTCCCCATTTTCAGCTAAGAAAACAGACTGAGAGAGAAGTAACTTGCCCAAGGTCACAGGATTTCAGAAAGTGACTGAGCCACATGAGCCAAACTCACTTCTGTGTGATTCCAAAGCAGCCTGAAGTCACAATCTCTTAGCAACCTCCCAAGGGGACCATCATGGCACGCACAGGTGGTTATGGAAGAGCATCCCATTGGCCTTTAAAAGCAGAGGTACCCTGGCTCATGAGCTGGGCCAGGAGCCACAAAATCTGCCATTGTGGGAAGCTGTGGGAGAGACGCCACCCCTTCCCACCAGACAGTGAGAGAAGCTTTAATGCTGTCTTCTCACCCACCTGGTAATGGGCCGTGTAAACTCACAAACCGCAGGAAAACAATTCCTTGAACAGGGATGCAGGGGATGTTTATTCTGGTCTAAAGCCTCTGCCTCCCTGCTCACCCTGAGTAGTGGGGCTGTTGTCAGTCTCTGCTTTCTCTCCATTGTCACTGAATCCTGCTGGGCTGCTGTTGCCTTGGTAACTTGCTGGGAAGCTCTTGAGGCTTTCTGAAATCAGAGAGGGCTGTGGAGGGAGGAACTAGGCTCTGCTGGGCTGCACATCACAAAAGGGAAGAAACCATCCCCGCGCTTACTGCCCCTGACAGCCACACAGACAGTCCTTCCTTGGGTTTTACCTCAGCCTCTTCTGTTGCCTCCACAGGAGCTTTGTAGCCTGTGGAGCCGGGCCTGCGTGGGGGGAGCTGTCAGACTGCTCTGCCCAACCAGGGAGTTGGCTCCCCTGGTTTCAGAGGACTTCTGCTTGCACCCATATCCTGGCTCTGAAATCTTAATTGGTTTTATGAAGTTCACTGCCTATTTTTTTGAGACAGATAATTATGGTAAGGGGAGGTCAGACCCTCCTCTGCTGGACTTGACTCTCCAGTCAGCACCCAGGCAGGCTGATGGGATCAGGGTGGGTGGGAGCAGGCCTGGGCATGGGGGAGGGGCCTGGGTATACTCCCCATGGGACAAGGGGCCAAGTCTTCAGGCTTGTAGTTCCTGTGATGAGATCAGGGAGGAGAATGCACACCTGCCACCTAGGTGAGGTGGGTACCTGCAGATGCTGCCCTTGGGTGAGAGAGAGGGAGAGATGTGGCTCTCTTTCCAGGGGCCTTCGGCAGCTCTCTCAGGCTTCCTAAGGGATTCCTACATGGGGCTGTCCCTGGCTGTGCCGAGAAATCCTTAGTCTTGACACCATTATCACCTGTGGAAATGTTTCTTCCGCCCTCTCTCTTTTTTGGCCTTCTTCCTTTCTTTTCTCCTGTAGTCTGAGTCTGAAATATGGTCTCTTTCCTTATTTGGCCAGTCTCTATAACTGATATCTCTTTCTCTCTTCGTCTTTCCCCCTCAGTCCTAGACCAGGATCAATATCTCTATGTCTGTGTGTCTCTTTATCTCTCTCTCTCTCTCTCTCTCTCTCTCTCTCCCTCTCCCTCTCTCCCTCCCTCACTCCCTCCCCTTCACCTCCCCAGGTGGGAATTGACTTGCTGTCCACTGGTAGGCAGCTCCCTCATGGGTTTTATTTTTGGCACAGGAAGGGTCTGAGATGGGGGAGCAGGCAGTGCAAGAAATTCCACTGATTCTCGTGTGGCTCCCCTCCAATCCTCAAGGCCAGGAAGAGCAGGGAATTAGGGGACAGAGATTTACAGGCTTCTCTCCAGGCTAGGATCTGATATCCAGTTTTGTGACTCTCAGGTGGTCTAAGTGGCCGGCCCTATCCCTACAGCAAGCCAAACATCTGTGTGCCCTGCGTCCCTTAGCCCTCTGGGAAGGATCTTTGACAATCTATCCTGACTCTAAGTACTGTCTGCCTGTCCTCATGCCCTCCTCCAGAGGGGGAGAAGGTGGCTACCCATTCATGGCAGATGTATAACTGCACTTTCAGACCCAGTCAGTTGCTGGATCTGGCTGGCAATGGGACACGATGACCTCGAGAAGACACTAAGCTACTCAGCATATTGCCAAACTCCCCCCTCCTTTGCTTTCTGCCTCAGTGGCCAGTTCCCCAGGAGTTGCTTCCCCTTTAACTAAGTCCAACCTTGAAGGCAAAGAAGGAGGGAGGAATGAGACTGGAGCTGCCCAGGTCAGGAAGGCCTAGAGTCCCAACTGCAGAGGCCAGGCCCTCCTCCTCCTGCTCCTCCTCCATTTAATTAGCTAATGTCTGTAAAGGGCTGGGCAGCAGAAAAGCCCTATACAAATGTTGAGCACAATTTCATTTCCAAGACTCGCCAAGAATATATTTGCAGACTTGAGTGAAAGGTCACTGGGCCTGCCTAGGACATGGGGAGGACTCCGCGCAGGGGAGGACAGAGGTCCTGGGAGGCCAGGGCAGGGGAATGAGAGGCCACAATGGAGGCCAGGTCCCTGCCTCCTTGGTGTTCCAGCTGAGTATCTTGGCACCGTGCCTGCTTTCCACTGCCCTCCACCCTTCCTGATTCCCAGGGTCCTACAGGCTTAGCCTTCTCTGTAGGGACCAGCCTCAGAGACTTACTATCAGGAGATTATGTGAATATTCACAACAGCTAATATTTATTGAACACTTATTATGTGTCAGGCTGTGCTGAGGGGGCTCTATCTCTTCAGCTTGGGGAGAAATGGCTTCTCTTGGTGGCAGTGGAATGTAGGAACTTCCCAGTGAAGTTTGGTCCACATGACACCTCTAGAAGGAGGGGGTGTCACTTTTCTGACCAATGAGAGGAGTTTCTGCTTTGTAATTCAGGTTCCTCCAGTGTGGATGCTCTGCAGATTTCTGGACTTTCCTTTCTTTTCCCCAGTGACAACTCACCTGGGCCTAATCCATTATTAAAGATCCTTGGGGCCAATTAGTCTTAATAGGCTCCATGTCCAAGGGACAGCTTTCCAGTTTTTGTTGCTCCAAGGCCTGTTTATGTGAACCTGTCTATCAGAATGGAATTCTGTGCATCTGATACTGAGAAGTGGCCATATTCCTCCATTTCTGGGCAGGACATGGCTTGGCGTGGGGGTCAGAGAGGCAGAGGCTGGGAGAGTAGAATAGTCAGCCCCACCTTTCACAGTTCCATTGCCAAGGTGAGTGCTTTGGGAGGGTGAGAGAGAGAGAGAGAGAGAGAGAGAGAGCGAGCGCGAGAGCAAGCAAGCGAGCGCAAAGCAGGGAATGGAAGAAAGCAGGGTTCAGAAAGAGACATGCAGGCCAGGCTGGGAATACTGATGGTTCCAGTATGTCCTGGGCCACCTTTGTCTCCAGCCCCCTCACCCTCTAAAATTTGAACAAAACTGGAGTGGGCTTTCTGAGAGACAAGGTCCCCCAAACCTGGCCAGCCTCTCCTGTGTCCCTAGTTGTTCTTCTCTGGCTTCCCTCCAGAGCCCAGGGGCCTCCATGTGTCATCGGTTCATTATCATTCTGATAAAAGTCATTAGTCCTTGAAAAAGCATGACTCCCCAGCTGAGGCAAGCCTCCCTACGCCCACCTGAGGAGGATTACAAATGTTTGGAGACCTCCCTTGAAACTGTGCAGGGAGAAATCTACAAAGTTGGACAGACACAGACACAGTGATGCTTGTTCCCAAGGGTGTGTGCACACAGCACACACACCTTTACTCACAAGCACATTTTACGTGCTCAGAGCTAGTTCTACCAGAGGGCTTACAGAGCTGCATCCCTGTTGCCGCATTCAGTTGCTTACCGTCCCTGAGATACTCCTCATTTTGCCCTGCGATGCGGCATCCAGCAGCCTCAGCCTCCCGCACACCCAGAAGCCAGGCTCCGCAGACCGGTGGGGGAGGGGAGTGGAATGTAGAAGCCGAGGTTAGAGATCTGCAAGTTCCATTAGCCACAAGAAGCATGTCTGGAATCTAAAAGCACAGGGACAAGGGCGCTGCGGAGCAATTCCTGACAGCGCGTTCACATTTCCCACCCCCTCCCCTGCTAGGAAGCTCCTCTCGGTCAATAAAGCCATTTAGGGATTAGAGCAGCTCCCTCAATAAAAGCTGCTTATTCAAAAGGTGCTTTCAGTTAATTTGCATTTACTTTATAGATATAATGCGTGGAATAGCTGCCTTCTCAGACTCCCTTTGCTGTCCCCATTTTGAGTCCCAAGCCACATACTCCCTCTTCCTTCCATGCCCCTCTCCCCTGCCCCCACCAGAAGGTACTGTTAGGGCTGAGCCTTGCTTTGAAGCAACCCAGGGACCTTGATGGGGAGTGGGAGGTGGTGACGGCTGGCCACTGACCCATGGTCCCTGGAGGGGCAGCCCCAGGGATGGCCAAAAGGGGCCCAGCTGAAAGAATTTTCCCAAAAGAGAGGAAAGATGCCCCAGGCCCTGGGGAACCGTCCTACTTCCTGAACTCCTAGGGAAGAACTGTTCTGAGTGCTGTTTGTTAAGTGGAGATGCCACGGGGCTAAGCAGAATCAGCTTCAGCCCCCACCACTTCCTCTGGCAGCACCTCCCATACATTCAGTTTATTCAGGGAGTATTTAATTAATGCCTACTATGTACCAGGCTTTATGCTAAGTACCGGGAATACAGTGGTGATTAAGACAGTATGGCCCCTGCCCTCCAGAAATTCTGGTCTGGTGGGGAAAACCCACAAAAAATGAGGAAACGAGCCAGTAAATATAGAACTTCAAAGTATATAAAATACAATCAGTACTATAAGTGAACAAACAGTGCTGATAGGAAGAAGGACCTACTTCAGATGAAGTAATCAGGGAAAGATAGTGACATAGGAACAGAGCTGGAAGAATAGGAGCCATGCAAAAAGGCTTTCGGGTTGTAGGAACTGCCATTTCGAAAGTACTGTGGCAGGAGTGCTGGAGAAACAGAAAGCAGTGAGGGGAAGAGTGGTATCCAGTGAGGGTGCTATGGCTAAGATGGGCAAGGTCAAGTCCAGTCAGCCATGGAAAGGAATTGGGTATTATCCTAAGGTGGGGGGGGGGCACGTGGGTGGCTCAGTCAGTTAAGCGGCTGATTCTTGATCTCGGCTCAGGTCATGACCTCAAGGTCAATGAGTTCTTGGGATTCTGTCTCTCCCTCTTTCTGCCCCTTCCCAGCTTGCACTCTCTCTATCTCTCAAAATAAATAACTAAACTTAAAAGAAAAACAAAAAACTGTATCCTAAGGGTGGAGGGAATGTGACAAAGAAGTTTAATCAGGGAAACAAAATGCATAGCCTGACCTCCATTCAGCAGGAATGTGTGTTAGAAGGGCAGTAGTGGATGTAGACCATTGAGGAAGTTATTGCCATCATCCTAGCAAAGAGGAGCAGGAAGGGAGGAAGGGATACATCCAACTTCTTTTCAAAGGGAGAATCAAAGTCCTCAAGGTACCTGCTAGATACAAATCAAGAAGTCATCACTCGACTTGTCCTTCTATCACCCCCAAGGTCCTTTTATGTAACCCTCCCCCCCCCCCCCCCCCCCCCCCCCAACATACACCATGGGATTTCCCATCCCAGCTCAGGGCAAAGCCATGGCTGGTGCCTCCTCAGCCCCATGTCAGTCCATGGTAAGGGCACTGTGTTTTTGAGACTCTCTAGAAAAGGGGCCTACCTGCCTCCTTCTGGCACATCCTGCAAGACTGGGAGAAAATTACCATTCTGGGAGGAGGAATCAGTTTCAGTGCCTTCTTGCTCAGTAATACTGAGTATGTTTACAGTGGTGCACACTGGGCATTGCCCAGCTCAGGCCTGGCTAAATTAGGACTCAGAGCCACTCACATCCATTCCCCAAGCCAGTGCCCCACAGACTCTAGAGCCAAAATCAATTCTCCTAGTGCCCCTCCTACCACCACTTAGGGGATGGGAAGGATGTCAGAATCAGGACTGGGGGGAAGGGGACGTCTCAGAGCCTGTATCACCCCCCAGGGATGCAGGAACATGAGGTGAGAATCCTGTGCTTGAACATTTATAGGTAGCACTCAGGATTGAAAACTGATTTATAGTCTGAGGGCAGGCAGGCGGGAGCAAGAGGAAGGTGGGAAGCTCTGTGTACAGTGCAGCCTTGTTGGGCAGCAGTAATTATATATTACATTGAACTGTCCTTGCAGCACAGTGAAGGGCAGTAGGAATGAGACTTTAAATCATGCTTCTCTGATGCTCCCCATAGCTCACCTCCCTGATGTGGCCCCAGAGCCCAGGGCTAACACTTCTCAACACACACACACACACACACACACACACACACACACACACCCTGGGGGACTTGGGGGAGGGAGATTGGATGTTATCACCTCTAGCAGCTTCTGAGGGGCTGTTCATGCTACATGCCTCATTGTTTATTGCACTCCATACCTCCCACATTCTTTATCCCTTCTTCCACTGGGGCCTGAAGGTGGGCTATGTCATTTGAAGAAGACATCCCTGTCCACCCTTCATTTGTTTGCTCCTGCAGCATCGCCCTTCTCCACACCACAGTTAGTTACTACCTTAGCTTGTTTGGGACCTCATCACTTCTCTCCTGGATTTCTGCAACTGACTTCTAACTCACTCTTTACTAATCCATCATACTTTACTTTGTTGCCATGGTGACCTTCCTCAACATACTGACCATAATCTTGATCTCATTTGTCAGGGAATTGCAGGAGTGGGGAGAGATGGTCAAAGGCTTTGGGTTCTTGAGAGCCCAGTAAGGAATAATTTTCCCCAGGCTCTCCTGAGATCGGTGATTACTGCCTTACCTCCCACCCTGAGCTATCAAGTTTCTGACCTTGACTTTCCACCAGTCCCCACCAGTCTTTTTTTTTTAAACATTCATTTATTTTCGAGACAGAGAGACAGAGCACGAGCTGGGGAGGGGCAGAGAGAGAGGGAGACACAGAATCCGAAATAGGCTCCAGGCTCTGAGCTGTCAGCACAGAGCCTGACATGGGGCTTGAACACACAGACCGCGAGATCATGACCCGAGCCAAAGTCGGACGCTTAACCGACTGAGCCACCTAGGCCCTGACATGGGGCTTGAACACACAGACCGCGAGATCATGACCCGAGCCAAAGTCGGACGCTTAACCGACTGAGCCACCTAGGCGCCCCCCCCAATCTGTCTTTTTAGGCCCCTGGCCACAGGTGGCTGGCACTTGCTGGTTAATTACAGAGGTGGTTGTGCTTAGTGGTAATAAGAACAAGCTCTGGGGTCAGACAGATCTAGATTTGAATTCTGGCCCATGACCACGCCCAAGTCATTTTAAGTAGTGAATTGATGGAGATCATGAACTGTGCACCCAGATTGTGTGAGTCTGAATCTTGGCTCTGCTACTCTTTAGTCTGGCTAGAGCAAATGATTCAACCTTCCTGTACAGTTTTCCCATTTCTAAAATGAGGATGATAATAGTACCTACCTCATGGGGTTGTGATGCAGATTAAATGAGCACAATAATAGGGGAGTCTGGGTGGCTTAGTTGGTTGAGTGTCTGACTTCAGCTCAGGTCATGATCTCACGTTTGGTTAGATAAACCCCACATCAGGCTCTCTGCTGTCAGCACGGAGCCCACTTTGGATCCTCAATCCCCCTCTCTCTCTGCACCTCCCCCACTTGCACTCTCTCTCTCTCTCTCTCTCTCTCTTCCTCTGTCTCAAAAATAAGTAAATATTTTTTAAATGAAAAAATAAATACAATAATAATATTTTGCTAGTGCAACAGTGTTGTGAGTAAGCTGTTATTATTTGTAACTTCACCTCTCTGAACCTCAGTTTCCTTGCCTATAAAAATTCCTCATAATATGATTCCTCCTTGCCCCAAAGTTGTTGTGAAGATCAAGGCAGATTCGCTTTAGAAACTCTCAAAGGCTCTACAGACGTATGATATTATTATTTATCATCAAATACTTGGTCCCTGACGGTTCTACAAATGTATCATATTATTATTTATTACCAGGTACTTGCTCCCTGACAGTTCTCAGGGGCTGGGCAAGAGGGCCACATTCCCTTTAATAAGAAAGCAGCTACCTTTGTCCTCCTTCTACGCCAGACTCAAGGAGTCCTGGAACCAGAAGCAGTCTTGAAGATCATCAGTCCCCTTCCACCCCAAGGAAGGGGCATATGAGGTCATGTGGACAGACTGGCATCTCTGATAGAGATGCTTTCAAAGGAGGCTGCCAATTAAGTTAAGAATAGAGTCTATTCTTTTCAGTGCAGAGGTAAACCCAGATATTGTGGGTCCCAAAGCTTATACAGTTTGGAGATGCCCTCTTTAAGAAAAATGATATAAAATTACAAACATAAAATTAAGTGCAGACTTTGGAAGGGGCCTATGCAAATGAGGAGCTTAAGCTTCATTAGCTTTACAGAAAATCTACCTCTGCTACTGTGTCAGGGGGGCATTTGACAAATATTTGTCAGTTGGTTGCTTGTGGTCAAAACAAACCATTCCCATGTGTCACAAGCCGGGATCTCCTGAGGAATGCATTGGGCTTATCCTCCACCTGGACCCTGAAAGTCACCCCGTTACATGAGCTGTGGATCCTCCTCCAACTTTACTTTGGGCTAATTGTTCTTTTTCAAGACCTGCAAGCTATTTATTTTTGCTTTCAGTGCATTTGCATGTAATTTGCATTCACATTAATATTCACATTCATACTAGGAATGCTTTCTCTGCCCCAGCTTAGCTGGATTCTTGGGACTTAGGTAAGAAGTGAGATTCATCCCTCTCTCTTACCAGGATGTAGAGGGAAAGATACATTCAATTTAGGGGTGGATGGGAAAGGGGGATGTTGATGTTATTTGTCTTGGAGTCAGTTTCTAAAGTCTCTGGCCCTACTCAAATTGTCTTCTTCCACATATACCCATCTCCTGCTAATCTCATCCCTTCCCAATGTCCCTGCAAGTATGATGTTAAAAATACACATTTTCAAGGACACACATGCTGGTCCAAATGCTGGGATGACTTTGGCTTAATTTTGTGGCCCCTGAAGTCAAGAGTCACATGGCATTGAGATGCCTGGAGATAAAAACACACAGGAGTTCTTCCTTAGGTCACTCGCAGAAAGAATCGGCCCCCTAGAGGCCCCTAGCACTGTTTGGAAGTCCAGTTTATTCCCCCCACTGGCAGAAGCAGATGGCAAGTGGGAGTGTGTGTGAGTGTGTGCGTGTATGTGTGCACACATGCACGTAAGCTGTACACACATGTGTGAGACAGTGAATACTCATATGCACATTAGTACATCTACTAAGACAAACAGAGGAAGTGGAGGTGAGGATGTGGGAAGGAAACTCTCAGTCTAAGAAAACCACATTCTAAATGCATTAAATATGTGATTCTAAATGTGTTAAAGGTGAAATCTGCTTCCCCAGCCCTACCCTGTGATAGAGGCAGAGAACCTAGAAAGTCAGGAGAAGGTCTCAGGGAAGGGATGGGGTGCATCTGCCAGTGTCGCCACCGGCTCCAACAATGACGTCACTCTCCCAGATCCCTCCTCTGAAGTGGTGAGTCACCCAGAGCCCAATCAATACTGCATTCCATTTGTCAATGCCATCTTTATGCTCTTGCAAGCCAATTCATGCTTTCCTCTTCCACACAGGCCCAGTCCCTATGTGCCCAGAGGACACTGAGCTACCCCAGCCCTGGGGCTTATCTCTCCTTTAATCCTCTATCAGAGAAGGCAGGAAATCCTGCTTGTGGGTGAGGCAATCCGAGTAGGAGAGGGAACAAGAGAAACAAAGAGACTCACAGTATATATAGGAAGTCTGGGAACAGAAGTTGGAAACTTGCAGGGCGCCTGGGTGGCTCATTCAGTTGAGCATCTAACTCTTGGTTTCAGCTCAAGTTATGATTTCACAGTTCCTGGGTTCAAGCCTCGCATTGGGCTCTTCGCTGATAATGCGGAGCTGTTTGGGAATCTCTCTCTGCCCTTTCCCTACTCATGCCCTCTGTCTTTCTCCAAATAAATAAATAAACTTAAAAAAAAGTTGAAAACTTGCAAAACCAGCCTCTAGATAAAGAGAGGAGAAAGCGGAAGGGGCAGAGAAAAAGAGAATGGAAAGGAGAGTCAAAAGAGAAAGAAGAAACAGGACACTGGGATTGGGGAAGAGAGATGGAGTGAGGTGAAGCTGCCAACTGTGGACTTTCCCTTCTCAGGATCTTAAGATTGTGACCCATTTCCCTGGCCCTCCAATCCTAATTGTGTCCCTAGACCTAGCGGTGTAGGGAAAATCTCGACATCCAAACCACCTCCCCCAGGGAGAGGAATCCCAATGTCTATCATACTACCTGTCTACCCAGTAAGCTTGGTCCTACCTTCCTTGTCAGAGATGGGGGCTGGGAAGCACAAGAAACCAAGGGTATGAGGAAAGAGTGAGTGGCACAAAGGGGAAGGCAATCCCTACTGGGGTAACTCTAGTTTCTCTCTTAGGACCTCAGTTTTTTTCCCAAGGCCTTGGCATCTGCCCAACCATTGTTCCTTTTAGCCTTGCCCTTGTGCTCAGTGGTGGCTTGAGCGTCATCCTTTGCCACTGACGGGAATCAGAACAGGGGCCTCTTTATCTGACAGTGAGAAGGACTGGGCTGCCCAGTTTCTGTGACTCTAAGTTCCCAAGATGCAGTTTGTTCTTGGTGTAAAGTGAGCTCCTACAAGGAAACAGAAGTCTATGTGTGAGTCAAGATGGCACCAGAGGGTAAGGAGACCACAGAGTGCTTTTCCCCTCAACTTGTTGTGGCTCTGTGCCTCTATGAACAAGAAAATCTGTCTCCAGTCCTCATTTCTAATTGTCTACCAGCTACAACAATAACACAGATACCAATAATAATATAATAGCAACCATTTACTGAGTGCCTCATATATGCCAAAGGCCTTGGTAAGTGTCTCATGTACATTACTTCATTAAATCTGGCATATCCACTGTAAGATAATTACCAATGTGGAAAACAAAGGAGGATACTTAGGATTCCACCTAGGATTCTAGGTGTTCACAGCTTATGGTAGAGCTGAAACTTGATCCCAGATCTGATTTTTCCTGACTCAGCTGTACAGCCTCCTTTTTGGTTTTGAGTTGTAATCCAAAGCCTTTATCTTCAGAAAACACTCACTCCCTCCTTCCTCCTCTGCTCTCCTACCTGTGCCAGCCTCAGGAAGCCCCTGGTTTGCCCAGGCTGTCCCTCCTTCTGGTTTAGGTTAGGTTTAGAGTTCCCTCTGTGGCCCTTGGGGTTGAGGTGGTGACAAGAGAACAGTCCTGCGGTCGGCTTGCACTCCCCAGGAAGGAGGAGAGGTGGGTGAGAGTGGCTGTTATTTCAAACCAGGAACAAAAATGTGAAGCTGTTGGAGAGGTTTAGGGTCATGTGGTACTTTGGGCTGCTGGTTCTTTTGAGTCCCACAAAAAGGAGGAGAAGAACGTGGAAAACTACCAGGTCCTTGAGGGAGGTGGGGATCGGGGCAAAGGTGAAATGAGAAACTCTTTTTTCCACCAGAGCATGTGCCTCTAGTGGTGGCATGTTCCACCACCCTGTCACAACCTCTGCAGCTGGGTGAGAGGCAGCCCACCTTCGTTCCTGGGTCCGATGTCCTCTAGTGAAAGGACCTTGTTCCAGATCTTGGAAGGCCCCAGGCTTTCCCCTCATATGCTCAGTAAGAACTGAGCTGCTATAGGTTTGAGGCGATCCTAGAGCCACCTCCCACCACACTGCCTTTACAGGCTCCTTTCAGAGGGGATGTTCTGGAGCTCTGTTGGAAGACCCCGTGTGGACCAAATACTCCTCTGTGAGTCTGTGAGCAAATCAAGGAGAGGTCTGAGGAGAGAAAAGAGGAATGGGGCAGAGATAACTGGGTGTTGTCTCCCAGGGAGGACCAGTCACCACCAGGGACGGAGAGCCAAAACCAGAAATGGAGCAGAGTAACAGAGAACACTGTCTTCCTTTCCCCTTGGGATCTGGACACATGCATTGCAAGTGACTGTAGGCATGATTTAGGGCAGGCCCTCTTTAAAAAATTTTTTTAATGTTTATTTTTGGGAGAGAGAGACAGAGGCAGAGTGCGAGCAGGGGAGGGAAAAAAGAGAGAGAGGGAGACACAGAATCCAAAGCAGGCTCCAGGCCCTGAACTGTCTGCACAGAGCCCTACACAGGGCTCAAACCCACAAACCATGAGATCATGACCTGAGCTGAAGTCAGACGCTTAACTGACTGAGCCACCCAGGTGCCCCAGGGAAACACCCGACCTACCTCTTTTTTTTTAATTTATGTCCAAGTTAGTTAGTATATAGTGCAATAATGATTTCAGGAGTGGAATCCTGTGACTCATCCCCGACATATAACACTCAGTGCTTATCCCAACAAGTGTCTTCCTTAATGCCCCTTTTTTAAATATAAGAAAGCTGAACTTCCAAACAGTTCAGGAGCTGCCCTAGATCACACCACTCCTGAGTGGGTCTCTCATTCCGTGTTCTGGGGGCAATGAGAAAAGGCAGCCCTGTCCCAGCTGACTTCTCAGAGGCAAGGAAACCTGAAGGGAAAGGAATACAGCTTTGACCACCCTCACCCTGTGTGCCCTCCCCAAGGACTGCAGGGGCTTTGTCTCATCTGTAAAACACACTGGACCCTCAGTTAATCATTAATAAAAACCAGAACAAGAACACTTGCTTTTCTTCCTTGCAGGGCTGTTGTGAGGATCAGTTGGAAATAATGCATGGCCAAGAGCTTTACAAGTGCAGGGTCTTATTAAGTTTGTGATTAGGCCAGGTCAG
Source organism: Crocuta crocuta (assembly GCF_008692635.1). Taxonomy (NCBI): domain Eukaryota; kingdom Metazoa; phylum Chordata; class Mammalia; order Carnivora; family Hyaenidae; genus Crocuta; species Crocuta crocuta. The sequence continues at coordinate 11,065,998 of NW_027530640.1, forward strand.
TGAGGGCTACAGGAGTAATGGGAGAATTAATGCCGGTGCCGTGAGAAGGGAGGAGGCTACAGCCTGCCCTGTCCTCTTCTCTCGGTCACCTGCCCTGAGAGAAAGCAGTCGGTGTTTCCAAATTCACTTAAATAAGAAATGTGCGGTGGCGGCAGCCATCCCTCACTCAGCTTTTACTTGCCCAAGGCAGAGAGATTTTAATTTTCGAGCATAATGAGAAAAAGAAACCCAGAATTCAAAAATATTTCAGTGAAGCAGTCAAAATAGCCATCCAGACTCTGAATGGAAGGGAGAAATGTAAATTAAAATTTCCCTTTCTCTGCCTAGCACCCACTGGGCTTGAAGAAATAGGGCTGGGCTAGGACGAAGCTGCTCACGATTCCCATGACCCTGCCCTGGGGTCAGATGGGCAGGCAGGCCCTGCCTCCACTCCTGGGCACTGACAGGACAACACGGAACAGAGACCTTCCACCTACTCCCAGGAGAGATTTACCTCCACTAAGGTTGTGGCCCTCTGGGCCGTGACCCTGCTGAACAAGGTCAGGCCTTGAATGTTGAGCCAGGGGGAGGGGTGTTGGGGGGTGGTAGGGGATGACTCCATGGTTCCTAAGTCTAGCCCTCTGAGGTACAGAGATGCTACGGCCTACTTTTGTTTCCTTTTCTCCCAGGTGCTGGCTCTTTCACATACCACAAACCCCTCTGTGTCCCCTACAACTCAGGCCAGCCATCCTGGGAATGGGGACAGACCGCTTGGGAAGGAGGGAGCATCTGAGCCCCAGCTTACATTCTTCTGAGCTTCAGTCTGTTCTCAGGGGAACATCCTTTCAAACACAGTTGGGAATTAGGATGCTATAATGGCGAGGGCCCCAGAAAAGGTATGTGAACCCAGGGCCAGACACATCTGGCCTCATCTGCCCTTGACTTTCTCCTCTCTCCCTCTCCTTTTCTCATCTACTTATCTGAGAAACATTTACTTGGGGGGCGGAGGGGGAGGGTCTGTCTTTGTGCCAGGATCAGAGTTCAAAGGATACATAAAGAAACCACCTCCAGTTCCTGTTGTCAGGTGGACAGAATTGTGATCCAGTATAGAGCATGCCTAGCAGTCAAGTGTGGAGTTCCTCCAAAACTTGGGAGCACAGTGACCTTGTTCAAAAACTGCCTCCATCTCTCACTCCTTACAATGATTTGAGCCAAATCATCCTATTCTGGTAAACTTCCATTTATTCATCTGTGAAATGGGGATAACGCTTACCATACAGGATTGTATTAAGTGAGATAATCCTGGTAAATTGCTTAGAACAGTGCCTGGCACATGGCAAATTTACCAAAGGCCAGTTAGTATTATTTTAAGTATCCTAGTGATAATGCTGACATTTATTACCCTTTATTGGGTGCTTACTGTGAGTCAGCCATGATGCTATGAATACAGCAATGACTTAACTGTGGCCCTTGTCCTTAAGAGGTCCACAGTCTATTAGAGGTGACAGATATGTAAACAGACCCCTGAAATAGTGTGATCACTGCCATCAATACTCAAGTGGTCTTCTTTTCTTTTCTTTTTGAGAAAGAAACAGTGAGCGGAGAAGGGAGAGAGAGAGAGAGAGGGAGAGAGAGAGAATCCCAAGCAGGCTCCACACTGTCAGTACAGAGCTTGACACAGGGCTTGAACCCATGAACCGTGAGATCATGACCTGAGCCAAAACCAAGAGGTGGATGCTTAACCAACTGAGTCACCCAGGTGCCCCAAGAGGTGGCATTTTCTAAGCCATGACCATGTGCCAGGCACAATATTAGGTTTTAAAGATATATTATCTCTAATTCCTCCCTAATCCTGTAAGGACAGTATTACCTCTATTTTACACAGGTTCTGTAATAGTAACTTACTCATGGTCAGGTTGTTTTCAGCATGAAGCATTGAGTTGAAGGACAGTAATCAGATCTGCCTCAGAAGGGTTCAAGGAAGCTTCTGGAAAGAGATACTCTTTGCTCATGATTTTGGAGAATGGATAGTGGTTTTCCAGGAGCCAGAATGGGGAAAGCATTAAATGCCATAGCACCTCTGTGAGTCTGCTGCAGGACTGGGGCTGCTAGCAGGAGCTCCCTTGGCCAGAGGTCTTTATGCCCCACACTGGGGAATGCTGAACAGGACCATGGTTCCCTGCACCCACCCAGGCAACCATTGCCTTCTGTCTGCCAAAACCATATCAGATCCTACATGAAGGGTGATTTTTTTTTTAAGTTTATTTACTTATTTTGAGAGAGAGAGAGAGAGCATATGAGCAAGCAGGGGAAGAGAGGGAGAGAGAGAATCCCAAGCAGGATCCCCAGTGTCAGCACAGAGCCTAACACGGGGCTTGAACAAGAGTCAGACACTCAACCAACTGAGCCACCTAAGCGCTCCAACGGTGATTATTTTAGAGAGAATACAGTCAGCAGGCCTGTAATCTCAGAAGATTTCCACCGAGGCCCAGAACTGAAATAATTACATAGAGATGGAGCCCCTTTCCCCATGCCTGTTGACCTAGCCAAGGGCACATCAAGTGAGGGGTGTGGGTTGGGATCTTCAGGGAGGCTAGGAAGCACTGACTGGGCTGGAGTCAGGGAGATAGCCTCCATGACCTTCTGGAAAGGGGGAGAAGACCCCACCAGATTTGGGGCAGATAAATGAAGCCTCTTCTTTCATTACAAGTTGTTTCCACTCCACCCTTTCTCTCTGCCTGTTCACTCCTCTCACACCCGACAGCAGCTGCAGAGGAAGCAGCCATCTTGGTGCAGTCACAGGTCTGGTGGACTGAGCCAGGATGTGGCATTAGGATCCATCTGACTGGTTCCACACCCGGGGAAATCTGGACTCATCATCATTAACATTCTGTTTCTCTACTCAGATCAAGGAGAAGCAGGCATCCCTCACTAGGGGCGGTGGCAAGGGGGAGACTTCTGGAGCAAAGCAGCCTTCAGAGCCCAGATCCAAGTGTCAGGGCCACCTACCTCAGCAGCACAGGGAGGGACTTCCAAAGAAGTGTGAGGGTGGGGAAATTGTAGACTGCAATGCACTGTAGGCTTCGGTGCATGTGACACACAGGCTTTCAGGTGTTCTTCAAACTCCTGCTTGAATAATGTGACTTTAGAGGAAGGAGGATGGACAAGGGACAGCCTTAAGCCCAACCAGCCTTCTACCCTCTCTTTGAAGCATTCCCCACCAACCTTATAGGCCTAGTTCAACCCTCACATCCATAAGCAGCCCTGGGAGAAAATGGTCCCCATAAGAAGCAAGAAGCACGTGCACATTCCAATAAAACACTCAAAGAGGCAATTATTTCTGGGCTGCCTATCCCAGCCCACAGTACCAGCAGCCAGGTTTCCAGAGCTGCTGTCATTGCCTCTGGCTGTTGGCAAAATTAAACTTACTGAGAAAAGAGAATAAGCTGGCCGGCAGCTCAAGGGGCTTGGAATCATTTGCTTGCCTGAAGCTGTCAGTGTGGGGCTGGGGGTTGAGAGGGTGGGCATGGGGACGGGGATTTGGGAGGGGGGGAGATTGTGGAGCAGGCCAACCAAGTATCATGGTAGACCCCCATCAGGTAGCACTTATCTGTACCATGTACACATTAAAGTGTGCACAGAACATGTATCAGGGCTGCATGTCACCAACCGGGATGTGCACTTGGTAAGGGCAGGGGCCCTGGTGCTCTTGATTGCCTCTGGAGCCCCAGTGCCTGGCACATAGTAGATGCTCAATAAATAGATACCGATTCCTGAATGAGTGTACACACTTAGGCACCAGACTGGAGTCTTGTCATAAACACTGTGAGAATCTTCCCAGCCTTTCATCCAACACAGGCCACATGGAGGTACCTTCAGGAATGCATCAGTGTCCTGCCTCCTTATTCTTTTCATGGAATAATGCTGCAGGAAACTTAGTTCTAATAAAAGTGACATGAAGGGCTAAACAGTGGCCTCGTTGGACCCCTTACATAGAGGAGGTAACTTCTGTGCCCTGAGACCACCGAAGTTCCCTCTTCTGTCTGTGTCAGGAACATTTGCCACCCAGACCAGCTTCTACCTGCCCCTTCTGACCTGAGCAGTTCATCCCTCCTATCTTCAGCCTCCCTCTCCAGCCTCACTTGCGTCCGGCTTACTCCATGGGATACATATTGTGCCCCACTTCACATTTGCTCAGCCTTGCCTCCTACTCTGGCCACTGGTGTGCCAAATAGCTCTACACTGGCTTTATCAGTTTATGGGGTGTGATCTGACAGCACCTCACCCTCAGGCTCCCGACTTGTCCTCTGGCTGACTGCCCCGGGGCTTCTTTGTGGCCAGCCAACGTCTCAGGGAAACTCTTGACAGAGTGGGTGGGAACCCCTGGAGAAATGTTTCCCTTTTACTTGCCCCAGGTGATGGTTCAAGCTCCTTTGTAAATCTTTTCAGAAGATACCCTGGTTGCTTGAAGTTGTGACCCACTCAATAATACATTCAGACATTTTCTCCTGAGCTCTCCTTAGCTCACTCTTCTGACCCTCACCCCTGCTCCTCGGATCAGAACCTTTGTCCTCATGGTTGGTTTTCAGAGGAACTGTGACCTCATCACTTCCCTTTGCCCAATCCCCTCTTTGCCCCAGCCACACTGGTTTCCCTTCAATTCTTTAGCTCTTTGCCACTTCAGGACTTTCAAACAAGCTTTTCCCACTACCTGGAGTGGTTTCTCTCTCTGCTTGGCCCTTTGGCTGAGACCTGAAAGAGGCAGCCATGAGAAGGAAGATCAGGAAAAGAATGTACCAGGCCAAGGGAATAGGAGTCCTGAGGCAGGAATGAAGTTGGCATGTTTAGGGTATAGCCAGGTTTTTTGTTGCTGGAGAAGAGTAAGAGGGGAGAGGGTCAAGATGTCCAAACTGCATTTTAGACAGGACAGGTTCCAGACCACCAAGGATGGTTTTGTGGACCGTAGTAGAGAGTATGCATTTTGTTTGTTTGTTTGTTTTGTTTATTTTGAGAGAGAGAGAGAACGAGCAGGGGAGGGGCAGAAAGAGAGGGAGAGAGAGAATTCCAAGCTGGCTCCACGCTGTCAACACAAGCCTGATGTGGGGCCTGAACCCATGAACCACAAGATTACAACCCAAGCTGAAACCAAGAGTTGGACACTCAACCAACGGAGCCACCCAGGTGTCCCGAGAGTGTGCATTTTAAATGCATCAGGAGGCAAGCTCCATAAGAGCAGGGATTATGTTTGTTTGATTCATTGCTGGGCCCCAGTATGTAGCAGGCATTCAACACATGTATGTGAAATGAATGCATAAAATCTTTGCCTGTGCCCATGTCCTAACCATTCCTTGCCTCACACCAGGTGACCCAGTAGTTCTCTCTTTTAAGATGACAGCTCCAGGGAGGGAGAGGGTCAGACTGAATTTGTTTTATTCTGAGAATCTGGAAGTTCCTGCTTTGGGCACTGATTCTCCTTTCCTTCCCTCCTTCCCCCACACCTTCCCCTCCCGCTCTCTTCTCCTTTTTTCCCCACACTCAATCCTAATGCTGTTGCTCCCTTATCTGCTCACGCTGGGCTCTGCTCCTGACACCATTACTCACCTTCTTCAGTTCTTAGCTTCCTCAATGAGCAGCTGTCTTGTCTTCAGTCTGTGACAGGTGTTCCCCTGCCTGCTGCTTGTTGGGGAAACTCAGTTCTGGGTTGGGAGTGTAAGGCTCATAGAGGGCCTCCGTCTTCCTTCATACTCCTTTCCATGGTCTAAAGTAGGTGAGAGGACAGAAAAAATGATTCTCTCTGGGCAAAGGGGGAGGCAAGTGGAAGACAGGTGAAGTTTAGGGTAGATTATAAAAGGAGGACCTGGCGTTCCTGCTGGAGAGTCCCAGGAAGAGTTAAATAACAGGCTGAGATGCCAGCAGGAAGCAGGGAGGCAGGACTGAAGGGGATTGAACCTGTTCTGTCAAGCAACTGAGGCCAGAGAGCCTCTGCTTGGTTGATAGTGCTTCCTGGGGTGGCAAGACTCTGCCCTGTTACTATTCTCCTTGTGTGAAGGCAGGGAGATGACAGCATAACCTCTCAGAGGCCCTGCCAAATACCAGAGAATACTTGATTGAGATTCCTTGACTACTGTTGGTTGATCTGAGGCAGGCCTGGATAGTCAACCTCCACAAAGGGGCTAGAGTGACAGGGTTTCCATGCTGCTGTGCCACAATAAGATACTGTACCTGGCAGGGGCCCTTCACAAAATAGATGGCACACTCAGACAGTACATTGAGAAGGGGCAATGAAAGGAGTATTTCCTGAGTGGGGTTACAGGAAACATCAAAGGACCTAGAGGTACCCAGGACTTGGCATAGAGGAAAGACTTTATAAGTTCTCTGCTGGAAGAGGAATAGATAGAGAAGGGAGTGGTATTGCGAGACCCTGGTGAGAGCTATATGTGGGAGAGCTATTGCCCCATAGGAGCTGTGACCTTTTTTTTTTTTAATTATCATGAACCAAAACCAAGAGTCTGACACACTTAACCAATTGAACCATCCAGATGATCTGTAGGAGCTATGGCCTTCTGTAAAGGAATACAGCTGCTGACAAGGTGCCTGGTTGGCTCAGTCAGTTGAACATCCAACTTCGGCTCAGGTCATGTTCTCATGGTTTGTGAGTTCAAGCCCCACGTTGTGCTCTGTGCTGACAGCTCAGAGCCTGGAGCCTGTTTCAGATTCTGTGTCTTTCTCTCTTTCTCTGCTCCTCCCCCACTCTCTCTCGTACTCCAATTCTCTCTCTTAAAAGTAAAAAAAAACATTAAAAAAAAAAAAAGGAATACACCTGCTGCCAACACCAAGGCCAGCAGTGGGATGGAGGGTAGGAAATAAATACCCCTATGTCTTTCTCCTTTCATCAGCTTGTCTCCTGCCATGCCTCCCATTGACCACACCCAACAAGGAGATGAGGGCAAGGAGCCAGGGAACAGAGCAGAAAAGAATGGTGAGCAGGTCAAAAACCTTTTATCTTCTCCTCCTGATATGACCCACCCATAAACTCACTTGGTTGCTAAAAAGCTTACAAGTCTCTGTGCCACCTGTACCCAGAACTCATTCCATCTCTCAGGCTGAGGTGGACCAAGACAGGGCCAGGTGCAGGAGAGGCTGCAACCATGTGGAGGAGGATTTCAGTTGCAATGAATCTACCTCTATTCCAGCTGTTCAACATCAGGACTCCCAGATGGCCCTGTTTTCCTCATGCCAGGGTTTAGGAACAGGCAGGCTGGGTAATTATACTTTCCTAACAAACCACTGCCCCCATTTGACTCTTTTTCAGCTAGATGAAACAGAAAGTTTATCCCTGCTTTCCCCTTCATGAGCACTGACCCCTGATCATCTAAAATTCCTTTTTTTTTTTTAAATTCCCTTATTTATTTAAATTTATTTAGAGAGTGCACATGTGTGGGAGGTGGCAAAGGGAAAGGGAGGAGAGAATCCCAAGTGGGGATTCTTGATGTCTGTCAACATAGAGTTTGACACAGGGCTTGATCCTACAAACCATGGGATCTTGACCTAAGCCACAATCAAGAGTTGGACACTTAACCAACTGAGCCATTCAGGTGCCCCATAAGATTTTTTTTTAAATCTAGGGGTGCCTGGGTGGCTCATTTGGTTAAACATCTGACTTTGGCTCACGTCATGGCCAACAGTTCATGAATTCAAGTCCCGCGTCAGGCTCTGTGCTGACAGCTCATGTTGTGCCCGAATTGCGACTCCCCAGAGACCACCAAGGAGCCAACACCGATGCAAGTACATAAGCTTATTACAAGCTCAAGCAGGGGCTCAGCCGTCAACTGGCGCAGCAGCAGCAGGGTGAAGCCCTGAACAATAGTGAGCAGGGTTTTTATGGGGTAAGGGATGGGGGTGTTACAGTGCACGTGTTGTATGTATAGCATCATCACATAAGCACCAGTCATAATTGCACAGTACCCATGGTAACAGTTTTGACAATTCAGTATCTGTGAGGTGTTTGTTACTTTTGGCGGGACCCAATCATGACCTTTAAGAATCCTTTGAAAATGACCAATTATGAGGTGAGTTCAAAGGGCCCACATGGGGTTTTAGGCAAGTGGTGAGTGATTAGCTAGTTTGTACAAAGTAACTATCTATAGTCTCCAGCCCCTGACTCAGACCATAGGAATGTTACTCCTATATTTCTTTCTTTAGCTTCTTTTGATTGGCTGACCTGAGGGTGCTCCAAGGGTGGCTTCAGCCTTGAGCAGTCTGAGGCTTTTCCTGGAACTGGGGCTACATGCAGCCTGAGGTTGCTCTTAATGGAGGCCTTAATTTCAAAATGACGTTACTTAGGCTCCTCACTCAGAGCCTGGAGCCTGCTTCAGATTCTGTCCCTCTCTCACTCTGCCCCTTCCCTCCTCATGATCTGTCTCTCTCAAGAATAAATAAACATTAAAAAAAAACTTTTTAAAAGTAATCTCTACACCTAGTGTGGGGCTCTCACAACACTGAGATTAAGAGTCTATGCTTCACTGACTGAGCCAGCCAGGTGCCCCTGAAATTCCATTTTGATATGAGGAGCCTAGTGAAAGTTGGGGAGCACCCTGACCCTCTTAGCATTTGAGACTGAGAAAAGGTCTGTTCCTGATTGACTTGCCATAGAAATGCCAAGTCCTGCCTTCTTCCCCCTTAGAACTATTAATTTACTAAATTGAATGGGTTTGTTTCTCAACATTGTCTGAGTTCCCACCTTGACCTTCAGTTTGTCCCCTCTTCCATACCAGCTCATTTCTTACCTGGTTACTCTGAAGACCTGTAAGGGAGGAGCTTGAGGTGGCCTCTAAACTCTGAAGTTTATGGGTCCAGTCATAAATGTATACTGTATTATTCAGGGTTCTCCAGAGAAACAGAATCAATAAGAGCTACAGCTATAGATATAAAATGGGAAATGAGATTTATTATAAGGAATTGGCTCACACAATTATTGAGGTTGAGAAACCCCATGATCTGCCATCTATAAAATCTAGGGAAGTAGGTGGTGTAGTTTGAAGTCCCTAGAGCCGGAGACTTAATGGTGTAAATTCTAGTCTGGATCTAAAGGCTTCAGAAGCAGATCTTGGAGGGCAGGAGATCAATGTCCTAGATCATGCAGTCTAGCAGAGAGGGAATTCAACCTTCTTCCACCTTTTTTTTCGATTTGGGCCTTCAACAGATTTGGTTAAATTTTTAAAATATTTATTTATTTTGAGAGAAGGAGAGTGCAAGTGGGGTAGAGGCAGAGAGAGAGGGAGAGAATCTCAAGCAGGCTCCGCACTATTAGAGAAGAGCCTAATGTGGGTCTTGAACCTATGAACTGTGAGATCATGACCTGGGCCTAAGTCAAGAGTCCTGTTCTTAACTGACTGAGCCACCCAGGTGCCCCCAGATTGGTTAATTGTATGTGACAACTTAACTGGGACACAGGGCACTCAGATACCTGGTTAAGCATTATTACCCACCTGCGCTGACCGAGGGGGAGGAGGTAGCCAATCCATTTCACTCCATCCACTAATTCAAGTGCCAATCTACCCCGTAAACACTCTCACAGACATACCCAGATGTAATATTTAACCGGATATCTGGACATCCTGTGTACCAGTAAAGTTGACACATAAAATTAACCATCACAAATCCTACAAGTTCAGGTAATTGTTCCATCTTTCCCCTCTCTTCACCCTCCAAGACCAAATAGGCCCTAGGTTTTCCCACTGTTCACACCTTGTAGAAAACTACTGTTATGGCCTTTCCAGTATCTATTTCCCCTAGCACCACCTTTGGGGATTTGGCTTGGAGTACTGCTTCATCATTTAAAATCTTAGTGGACTATTAATGAAGACTCCCTCCACTGCTTGGCCAAGAGCTTGGCATGTGACCCAAGCTAGGCCAATTAGATGGTCTTTTTCCCTTGAATCTTGCATGAATAACATGAAAAAGAATTTATCAATCCCCAAGGCAGTACCATAAAAGGATTATTCCTTGGCTCCAGCTCCCTTGATTTCACTGTCTTGGTTCCTCATCTTTCTGGGATAGCCTCTTCAGTATTTTCTTTGCTTCTTTGAGCCATCCCCTTTTCTTTTTAATGTAACCAATTTTTGCTTAAGTTAGCTAGCATTTTTCTTTTGCTTGCAACTAAACATTCTTACCATAAAAAATTCTACTTTCTTAGAGGAGCTGAGCGCTCTGCTCCTCTAGTGAGCTCATTTCAGGAATCCATGGCTTGGATTAAAATCTCATTTAGTCCTGGAATGAGACAAATGCTTGTCATGCCTCCTCTCAGGAACCCATTCTTTACTGCCTGACTCATCAGGACCCTTTCCAGCCTGACTTCTAGGTCTCTACACTCAGGTCACAGCCTGAAATAGCCACACTTATCTCTCTTGACTCCATCTCACAAGTCCTACAGCCGGGTCAGGCTGGTTTCCTTGTTATTTCCCAAAAATAGCAAATTCATTCCTGTGCTGTGCCTTTGCCTATGATGTTCTCGGACACCTGATAAGCCATTGGCCCTCTGCTGAGTGTCTGAGCCCCTCATACTTTCAAACCTTAGACCACATCTTGCCTCTTCCTTTCCCAAGGCTGTGCACCATCAGGCCCAAAGCAGCTTCTGAACCAAGTACTTCAGGGGGCTCTCTTTGATGTGGGATGGAACAAGTGATTTCTTTGGTTGAGCCTTACTTCTTTAGTAGGCTTAATTCTTTGAGGACTGAGTATAGGCTCCAGGTATTTTGGTACTTTTCTTGTGTGGGCCTTGGCACTGAGTGTCAGGCTGGGTGTCCTGTGGGTACTCATGCTTATTTCTCCACCAGCCCTCGTTTGGAAATTACCTTGGTCCTATAATCTATATTCTTCATTCATTTATCCAGCATTTATCAAGCACCTACTAAGTGTGGGCTCTATGTTACGCTCTGGAGGTTCACAGTGAATAAAACATGATGAACGAATTCACAGTCTATGGTCAAGATTTATTGAGAATTAGGTGTAGCAGAATGACATATTGAAAAAATACCTGTCTGTTTTTTTTCAGCCATAGATAGGCTCACCCCAGAGGAATGAAAGGCATTCCACTACTCCTGGGGGAGAGCCAGATGTTGTGTCCTTGAGGTTTGGATTGTCTTGACCCCCAGGAGGTTTTGTGTGTTTCTACATTGAAAGGAAAATCTGCAAGCAGCAAGCTGCCCAGAAGACAGCTTCCACACAAGCTTTCTTAAAAGAGTTTAGGATTGGAGGCTTAATGCTTCCTGAACTGAAAATGGATAAGCCCAACTCTGGTGGGTGAGTTGGAGTTCTCAAGGCTAGAAAGGGAAGGAAGGTATGAATTTCATCAGAGCAAGGACCTGAGCTCACTTGAATGCAGGTTCTCTGAGGTGGAAGGACCTAGGAGGAAGAATATTTAGATGAACAAATATATGATAATAGTAACAGCTTCCATTTTTTGTACATTTACTCTATGCCAGGCACTGTGTTAAGCACTTTATATATTTTCACTTATCTCTCACAAGAACTTTATGAAGTAAGTATTATTATTATTTCTATTTTACAGAGGAGGCAAAGAAAAATTAAATGAGTTGCCCAGGTTATTGGTCTGAGGATCAAACCCAGGCAATCACTAAGTGCCATACATGACTGTGAGGATTGAGCACAGGGCCACAGTTTGGGGAGGCTTGGCTAAACTTGTCACAGGATAGAGCTGCCTCAGAACCCCCACCTTCAGGAGTACCCTCACAGCCCAGAAAGAGGGCACAACTGTGGCAACTGGAACGAACAGAGGTCATGATAATCTTGGGAAGAAGGGCATGTATCGATCAACTGTAGCCACAGTAATGCTGCATAACAATCAACAAATTTCAGTATACACAGCAGTGAACATTTGTTTAGCTATGTGTTTAGGGATCAGTTGGGAGCTAATTGCTTATAGACTGGCTTTGGCTAGGGTGGTTTTTCTCTGCCCCGTGTGTCTTTCATCCTCCTTCCAGAACCAGTAGGCTAATAGGAGGATGTTCATCTCATGGAGACGAAGAAGCACAAGAATTACAGCCCCAGTGCACAGGCATGTTTTAAGTCTTTGCTTATGTCAAGTCTGCTAAAATATCTGTGGTCAAAACAAGTCATGTGGCCAATCCTAGAGTCGAGGGATGGAGAAACACACTGCCCAGAGGAGCAACTTGCATAGTTACCTGGCAAAGAATGTAGTTGTATAATCCTGTTACCTAGGAGGGAGTGAAGAGATGGAATAATAATCTGATGTTCCCACAGAACTTAAGCTGGATTTTGATTTAGAGAGATAATGAAATCTGACATTATATTGTGGAGCAGTTCATGCCTATTACAAAGATAAATTCTATCTTCAGGGACCACAAAATTTGCTGTGTGAATATATAAATGTTTAGTGTTTATTTTAGTGAAACCCTTTTTTTAATGTTTCTTTATTTATTTTGAGAGAGCGAGAGAGCACTCACGCACAAGTGTGAGAGCTGGAGAAGGACAGATAAAGGGGGAGAGAATCACAGGCAGGCTCCATCCCACCAAACAACGAGACCATGACCAGAACCAAAACCAAGAGTTGGAGCTCAACCTACTGGGCCACTCAGGCATTCCTATTTTAGTGAAAATTGTAAAAATATCTCTTCACAAAAACATTCTTTGGATGGCCTAGCTGCCTTACAGTTTTCAAAGCTCCAGTGATCACCAAGAGTATCAGCATTTAACTTTTTAATGTAGGTTTTTCAAACTGGGGTCTGTATTCTTAGGAAGCCATGTATTTTCAGTGTTGGAAAACATTAGTGGGAATGATACACAACAGAGAATGTATAGAAGAGGCCCAGATACAGTGCTATAGGGCAGCTATGGGGCTCAGGACTAGATTTATGGTGCCCTACAGGGAGGTAGGGGTCACATTTAAATAGGTCTTGAAAAAGGGCAGGGTGGTGTCCTAGGGATAATCTCCAGGTTCCTTCTCTATAGGGACATAACCAGATTCCTCATTTCTAGGACTTCTCTAGGCAGGGAGCTCTACCCTCCATCTTTGCAAATCTAGAACTTACTTTTGCATGTTTTTGCATCAGAGCTTTGTCCTTCACCTTCACAGATATGCTCCTAATTATAGCATTTGAAGAGGAGGCTGGGGAGAGTAATGGCTAAGCTCCCTGGCTTTGAAGCCAGGTCAACCAGGGTTCAAATTGTGGGTTTGACTATTGCTAGCTCTGGGCCCTTAGGCAAGTTGCTTGAACTCCAGAGGCTAGTTTCCTCCACAGAAGAAGGGAATCTTCATTCTCTAATGGGGTATTTAAAGATTTACTACTCATCAGTGAAGACTGGGTTTTCTTCGTGGGAATCTTTTTTTGACTTCTGATTAAATTTCTTTAATGGTTGTAGGACTATCTGGATTTCCTATTTCAGGTTGAATCAGTATTCGTAAGCTATATGTGCCAAGCAATTTGTCTATTTCACATATATCTTCAATTTTACTGGTACAAAATTATTCATAATATTTTCTTCATTTTCTAATACCTGAAGTATCCATAACAATATCCCTCTTTTTACTTCTTTTTTTAATTAAAAAACATTTTTTTAATGTTTATTTTTTTTTGAGAGAGACAGAGAGATGGAGCGTGAACAGGGGAGGGGCAAAGAGAGATGGAGACAGAATCCGAAGCAGGCTCCAGGCTCTGAGCTGTCAGCACAGAGCCCAACACGGGGCTCAGACTTAATGACCGTGAGATCATGATCTGAGCTGAAGTCGGACACTCAACTGACTGAGCCACCCAGGCGCCACATCTCTCTCTCTCTCTCTCTTTTTTAAATCTTAATCCCTCTTTTTACTTCTTGCACTGTTTATTTTTATTTTCTTTCAAGTTTTTCTTGGTCAGTATCATCAGAGATTCATTGGTTTTCACAGAATTGGGTTTGGCTTGGCTGATCTTCTCTGTTGCGTATTTGGTTTCTGTTTCTTCAATTTCTACTTTTTATCTTGCTGTTTCCTTCTATGTTCTTTGGATTTATTTTGCTGTATTTTTTCCTAACTTATTAAGATAGTTCCTTAGCTCGTTAATTTTCAATAGTCTTGCTTTCTGAGATGTGCATTTAATGCTCTACATTTACTTTTGGAAGCTTAAATGGAAAGGATTTACTTGAGTACTTGGTCCCAAATAGGCACTCAGTAAATATCTTATCATGTCCATCATCATCATTATCCAGGGTTAGTTGTGATAAGACTCCCTGGCGCAGTTTCTAGCTCTCTTGCTCTATAATGTGACATATGTCCCCTTAGTTTTCATCAGCAGACGCTGTGAATACTTATTCTGGGCCACGGATCTCCTCCCTTTTTGGGTTTTGGGGAGGCTTCCTCTGCAGGTGAAGGTAGGGCATAGAGAGGAACATGTGCCTTTGGCCCCATCTTTCTCAGAGAACTCAGAAGTTCTCTTTTTAGGATGGCTGGCAAGGACCCAGGCCCATGGAAACTGAATTCTAGCCTGCAGGCCTGTGGCAAATTGTATTTGTCAAAATTGGTGCAATACCATTTCCCACCCCCATGCTTTTCTAGACTTTGCTGTTCCCCCATCAAGAGGCAGAGTATACTTCCCCTTCTTTTGAGTCCTGTGGGCTTGTGGCTCCCTTACACATTCTAGATTACAGACCAGTAGGTTGCAGTGGAAGTGGTGCTGAGAAATTTCCCTGGCTTTGTCATGAGAAGAGATGCGGCTGCCACCTTGTTAACTAATAAACTCCTGTTTAGAGCCCTGAGTCACCACATAAGAAATCCTACTATCTTGCAGTAGCCTTGTTGTGAGGAAGCCAAACCACTTAGAGAGGTCACACGTAGGCACTCTGGTCTCCAATCCTAATCTTCATGTCAGGGCTCCTGGGTGGCTCAGTCAGTTAAGCATCTGACTTCAGCTCAGGTCATCATCTCACAGTTTGTGAGTTCAAGCCCCACAGTTGGACTATTGAATCCTCTGTCTCCCTCTTCTACCTCTCTCCTAAAAACAAAAACAAATCCAAAGCTGTACTAACCTTGAAGTCAACCCAGTCCAAGCACCAGATATGTGAGTAAATGACCCTTTGGGGATTCCAGCCCCCAGGTATTGACAGACACATATCCTTTTAATCGTATAAACAGAGGCCTCAGACATTGAGAAACAGAAACAAGCCATCCCCCCTACTGTGCCCCATCCAAATTCTTTTTTTTTTCCATCCAAATTTTTGATCCAGAGAATCATAAACATAAAAAAGTATGATTGTTTTAAGCTGTAAGCTTTTTGCTACATAGCAATAGATAACTGGAACAAAGCTCATTATCTCCTCTGGCCCCTCACTGCTCCACCACACGCCTTCACCCTCCATCATGCTCTGTTATATGCTTTGAATTTCCCACTTTGGCCCAAGCAGAGCCTGTGGAAACAGCACAGCAGAGGTCTTTTGCATAAGTCCTGTGAAAGAATACTGGAAATGGAGATTCTGTGATTCTCTCAATTTGTCTAAACTGAGCTTTCCTAAAACCCTTGGTTCCCAACCTTTCCAAGTGCTATGATCTTGTATGTCTCATCAAAAAGGCTGGGCGTCTCCCATGTAATGCTGGGTGTACTTTGAGTGTGGCTTCATAACGTAGCTCACATTTATGGAGACCTTACTAAGCGCTGAGCACTATGCTCAGTGTTTTACATACATTATCTCCCTGAACCTAATAACAAGCCTTACGCTCAGGTTCTAGCTCAGGTGGTTCTTAATAGCCGCCTCAGTGGTAGGACAGTTTTTAGCTATGATTGTCCTCATTTCTGATCTTGCTCTTCTAGCCTTAAGGCTGATAGTGTGATTTCCTACAATCATTAATCTTTGGATAACTTAATCTCCCTCTTTTTTGCTCCTCTAGCCCTTCCAACATGTTTGTTACCAACTCCTCAAATCAAATTCCTCCTACTGGAAAAATCTAGAGTGATTTCGGATTTTTCCTGAGTGTCTATTGACTGATACACATGACTTTACAAAACTTTGCATAACCTAAGCTTTAGTCGTCTCTCCAGCCTCATCTCCAGTCATTCTCCATCCTGCTCACCATGCTTCAGCCACACTTGTCTCCTTTCTGTTCCTCAAATAGTTGCAACCTTTCCTTGCCTTGGGGCCTTTGCACCTGTTGTGCCCCATGCTTAGAAGGCTTTTCCTCCAGCACTTTGCAAAGCTAGCTCCTTCCCGTGCCTCGAGTCTCAGCATAAATGTCAGCTTTGCCGAGCAGCCCTCTCTGACTAGAACCTTAGAGTGAGCTTACCCCTCACCTAAGTACTCTTATCACATCACTCTTTTATTGTCTCCACAGCACTTATTACTAGCTGACCTTATCTTGCTGATTTATTCCTTAACTTGTTTATTGTCTGCTGATTTATTCCTTAACTTGTTTATTATCTGCTTTGCAGACTAAAATGAAACCCTGAAGGGGCAGAGAGCTTGTCTGTCTTGTTTATTACTATATCCAGGG
Organism: Crocuta crocuta; assembly: GCF_008692635.1. Lineage (NCBI taxonomy): Eukaryota > Metazoa > Chordata > Mammalia > Carnivora > Hyaenidae > Crocuta > Crocuta crocuta. The sequence continues at coordinate 11,082,472 of NW_027530640.1, forward strand.
TCTGGCACAGACTTGATACTTAATACATATTTTTGAGTGAATGAGTGATGGAGTGAGTGATATGCAAGCCTCTGCGCAGGTCTGAGATATGCCCTGGCACCTGCTGACATGTTTGACATTGGAGGTTACCCAAGGGAGAGGTCTCCCTGCCTTCTCTGAGGCAGGATCACCCAGGTTTCTTCCCAGCAACAGGGCCCTGAGCTCCACTTGTGCCTTCATGCAGGTACCTCCTGGGCAGTGGGAGGCTCCCAGTGGCTTTGTCTCTGTCTTCTGGCATGTTCTAGTCAGCCTGTTTCTTTCCATGCTTCCAGCAGGCTGCAGGGCATTAATGATTAAAAGTGCAAACCTGCCCACGGCCAGTATCAATTAGACCACATGCCCTCAATGTTGGCAGCTCATTAATTCCAGTAAGCCAGGACCCCCTCTCAGAAAGCTTTTGCATCTGTGTACTACAGTTGATAACTATAGAGAGAAAACAAGATTGTTAAAAATTAATTTTATTGATCATCACGTTCTTATCAAATAATAAGAAGCAGAAAGTTTCTGTTACATAAACATTTAACTGAAATCACTGCTATAATAAGCTGAATCCAAAAACACAATGTAATTCATACTGTAATACAACTCTAAAGAGGCATGATATTTTTCTTTGATGACATTATGAACAAAATCAATTATGGGATCTTACTCTGTACAAAACAAAACAAAAACTCATTTTACTGCTGTTGTGGAATAGAATAGCCAGCAGGATGAAGCTTTCTTTGCAAGATTGGGTCTTCCACCAGGTCATCTTGTCTATCTCCCTGCCTCCCGGGAGACCTCTTTTTTGGTTTTAAAACCTTTTAGTTTGATCGTATCCTCTGGATACCAGGCTAGCTGATGCAGGCAGAGAAAAGACACAGAAGACATGTAGAAACCTTTATAAGAACATCTGGAGTATGATTTCCGACAAAACTTTGAAAAGGGCTTTGGGAGAAGCTGAGTCTGGGCTAGGACCTGGGTTTGACCAAGTCAAGAAGGGGAGAAGAGTCTAGCCAAAAGCTGGCCTGCCCTGGACTCATTTGCCAACAACTGTACGCCCTTCTTAGTCCAGGAACTCCCGGCTGGGCAGGTGGACGGGGTGGGGATGAGAGCGTCTGAATGCTTCTGGAGGCCGGCAGACATACTTACTTTGCCGTCTTTCCATTATTTGTTCCCAATTCCTCTATATTAGGCTAACTAAACCATTCAGCATTCCTTGTCTAAGTTTCCCACTTTTCCTCTTCTGTGACTTCATCATGCTGTTCCTCTGCTAGAATGCCCTGTCTTCTTCTATACCCATCTACATCCTCTGGTATTGTTCAAAGCCTAGCCCCAAAACCATTTCCTCCAAGATGCCTTCTCTGATCTCTCCCCTTTGAACTCCTAAGGCATTGGATCAAGGACTTTGATCACTTTTGCTTGTATGATGAGCTTTATGTGCTTCTACCCCTTTGTGATAATTATATTGTCTTCCCCGTTGTTCACTTCTACTCTCTGTAAAAGTGTTGTGAATCACTGTGTATTGCGATGTTAGTTTCAAATCCTCCCCAGGGAAGCATAATACTTAGTTACCTTGTTGCTATCGGATTTGGTCATGTGACTTGCTTTAGCTAATCAGATGGGAATAGAAGTGATCAGAGCAGAAGCTGTAGGAGCTATCACAGTATCCTCTTTATCTTGTGCCGCAGAATGGCATGTCCTATCCTAGCGTGAAAAAGACTCTTGAAGCTGAGCCAAAGCTCACCTGAAGCTGATGAGCAAGAAATAAAGCACTGCTGTTTGTAAACCACAAAGAGTTGGGTGTTGTTTGTTATCACAGCATAACCTGTCAAGAGATGACTAACAAAGCTTTACTGAACTGCAGGCTCCTTGGGGCAGATCACATCTTATTCGTGATTTGTCTCCTCTCCATCATAAACCTGGCACAGAGCTGGGATCACTTAGAGCCTTAAGTAACTGTTCACTGAGTGAGCAGATAAGTAAAGAAACCCATCATTTACTGAGCCCCCCTGTAAGAATCCCAGACCTGGTACAGTGGTCTGCAGTTCACAGTGCAGTTTTACACTGTCTCAGTGGGTCTCAGGACAACCCTGTGAGAGCAGTAGGCAAGAGCGGACATCTGCCGCTTTTTGTTTGGCTTACATCCCAGTTAGTGTCTGTCCAGTATCCCTTATTCCATGTGGTTCTGCTGGAACTGTCAGGGCATAAGAGTAACCCCTCTAGTCCCAGGGTTAGGCATGTGACCCAGGTCTGCCCAATCCCAGGATCTCATCCTCTGGATACAGTGACTGGACCCGAGATAAGCATATGCCCTGTATAGGGCCAATCAGAACCCTTTCCTGAGAGGTGGTGCAGACCCAGAAGAAAGATGTCTAGAGAGAGTCCCACGTATGAACGGGAAATCTCAAGAGAACACTAACTGTTCTGTAATCCTCCCATACTCCTCTGGCATGATCAGAGCTTCTACCACATAACTTCTCCTGTCTCTTCAAACATCTTTTACTCTCTTTATCCCTCACTTTTAGCTGATGACCTTACCTCTTCCCTTATGGAGAAAATAGAAGCAATTTGACAAGTGCTTCCTCATTTTCCTGGCACCAGTTCTACTTCCCTGCCTGTCTGTTTCCTCCATGATTTGCCTTCCCTCCTTATACAGTGGATTGAGTGTCTCTGCTTCTGTCACTGGAAGAACATGCTCAATATCACACAAACATTCTCAAATATATTCCAGCTTTACAACATAAATAAACAACTGTCCCATTACCCACATTTCCCTCTGTTGTCACCCAGTTTTTCTTCTATGCGTCACAGCAGAACTTTTTGAATTTGAAAGTGCTGTGTATAGCTGCTTTCTGACATCCTCTCTTCAGCCCCTCCGGGTGGGCTTCCATCCCCCCTGCTCCACTGAGTTTAATCATGTTGGCATCACCAATGGTCTGCATGCTGCCAGGTCTGAGAGCCATGTCTCAACAAGATTGACTGCTACTTCCATCTTGAAACTTCTTTCCTCTTGGTTTCTTGGATACCACATTCTCCTGGGTTTCTACCACACTGACTACTTCTCATTCTTCTATGCTGGCTTCTTCCCTTCCACAAACCACTAAACATTGGACAGCCCCAGAGCTCAAACTAGTACCCCTTCTATTCTCTATCTGGATCTAGTCCCTAGGCTACTTTTCTATGACTGCCAAATTAAGATCTCCAAAGCAGACCTCTCCTCTGAACTTCATCCTTATATACTTATCAGCCCACTTAACATCCCCTTTCATGTCTTTTATAGGTTGAATTGTCTCCCAAAAAGATATGTTGAAGTGCTAACCTCTTGTATCTGTGAATATGACCTTTTTTTGAAATAAGGTATTTGCAGATACAATCAAGTTAAGATGAGTTCATAATGGATTAGGGTGGCCCTAAACTCAGTATGACTAGTATCCTTTTAAGAGAAGGAGAAGACATAGAGACAGAAGACACACAGGCAGAATGCCATGTGAATAAAGAGGCAGATATTGGAATGATGTGTCCATAGGCCACAGGTTGCTGGCAACACCAGGATCTAGGAGAGAGACATGGAACAGATTCTTCCTCAGAGCCCCCAGAAGGAACCAACCATACTGACACCTTGGTTTCAGACTAAAGACCTCCAGAACTGTGAGAGGGTACATGTCTGTTGTCTTTATTAAACCACCTAATTTGTGGTCATTTATTACAGCAGCCCTAAGTAACTGTTACTACATGTAATCAGCATCTGAAAGTTAACATGATCAGCGCAGAACTCTTATCCCCACCCATGCCCAAATATGCTCCTCCCCTAGCCTTTCTCTTAAACCCTCCTTCCACCCTGACCCCTGACCTCCTTTCTGTACATTAACCAGAGTGTTCTTTGTTTGTTTCAAGTTTTTATTTAAATTCTAGTTCATTAACATATAGTGTAATAATGATATCAGGAGTAGAATTTAGTGATTCATCACTTTCATATAACACCCAGTGCTCATCAACAAGTGCCCCCCTTAATGCCCATCACCCATCTAGCCCTTCCCTCCCCACTCCCTCCATCAACCCTGTTTGTTCTCTATAGTTAAGAGTGTCTTATGATTTCCCTCCTTTTCTTTTTCCCCCTTCCCCTATGTTCATCTGTTTTATTTCTTAAATTCCACATATGAGTAAGATCATATGGTATTTGTATTTCTCTGACTGACTTCTTCTGCTTAGCATAATACACTCTTGCTCCATCCACCTCGTTACAAATGGCAAAATTTCATTCATTTTTTTACATTTATTTTTAACTTTAGAGAGCACATCCTCATGAACAGGGGAAAGGGGCAGAGGGGGAGAGAGAGACAGAGAGACAGAGAGACAGACAGAGAGAGGATCTTAAGCAGGCTCCATGCTCAGTGTCGAGCCAGACACAGAGGTCGATCTCTGGAATCATGACTTGAGTTGAAATTGAGAGTTGGTCACTCAATCAACTGAGCCACTCAGGTGTGCCAAAATTTCATTCTTTTTGATCGCTGAATAATTCTACTGTATATATATTCTACTGTATATATGTACCACATCTTCTTTATCCTTTCATCAATGAATGGACATTTGGGCTCTTTCCATACTTTGGCTCTTGTTGATAATGCTGCTATAAACATCGGGGTGCGTGTGTTCCTCTGAAATCAGTATTTTTGTATCCGTTGGGTAAATACCTAGTAGTGCAGTTGCTGAGTCATAGGGTAGTTTTATTCTTAACTTTTTTTTAAAAAATATTTTATTTATTTTTGAGAGAGAGTTAGACAGCATGAGCAGGGGAGGGTCAGAGAGAGAGGGAGACACAGAATCTGAAACAGGCTCCAGGCTCTGAGCTAGCTGTCAGCACAGAGCCTGATGCGGGGCTCGAACCCACGGACCGTGAGATCATGACCTGAGATGAAGTTGGACGCTTAACCAACTGAGCCACCCAGGTGCCCCTATTTTTAACTTTTTGAGGAACCTTCACACTGTTCTCCAGAGTAGCTGTACCTGTTGGTGTGCATTCGCAGCAACAATGTAAGAAGGTTCCCCCTTCTCCACATCCCGGCCAACAGCTGTTGTTTCCTGTGTTGTTAATGTTAGCTATTCTGACTGGAGTGAGGTGGTATCTCATTGTAGTTTTGATTTGTATTTTGCTGGTGATGAGTGATGTTGAGCATTTTCATGTGTCTATCAGCCATCTAGATGTCTTCTTTGGAAAGAAACTGTTCATTGAGTCTTCTTCCCATTTCTTAACTGGATTGTTTGTTTTTTGGGTGTTGAGTTTTGATAAATTCCTTATAGATTTTGGATACTAATCCTTCATCGGATATGTCATTTGCAAATATCTTCTCTCATTTTCTAAATTGCCTTTTAGTTTTGTTGATTGTTTCCTTTGCTGTGCAGAAGCTTTTTAGCTTGATGAAATCCCAATAGTTCACTTTTGCTTTTGTTTTCCTTGCCTCCAGAGATGACCAGAGTGTTCTTTTTAAAACAAGAGTCAGATCATCTCTGTTGTTTCAAACCCTTCAAAGGCTTCCCATAATCCTTTGAATGCAATACATTTCCATATGTTGGCCTACAAGATCCTTTGTGATCTGGCCCCTGCCTCCTCCTTGGTTGTCATCTCTTATTGTTATTTTCTTGGCTCACTACTCTCTACCCTCAGTGGCTTCCTCCTGTTTCTTGAACAAACTCATTCCTGACTTGGGACCTTTGCACAGAGTATTTGCTCTTTTGGAGCTGCCCCATCCATAGTCAGCAAATTGACCTTTGCTGACTTCCTAACATAAAGTGGGCCCAGTTTCTAAGTTTTATTTCCTTCATGGGAGAGCATGTTCCTCTGTGTTGAGTCCCTGCCTCCAGTCCCTGTAACCTTGGTTCTGAGCTTCCTTTGACCCTCTGATTATACTCCTCCCCAGTCTGTGAGTCAGTGCATTCAGTTTTTGTTTAAGAATTTGAGAGAGATTTCTGACACTCCCAGTAGAAAGAGTCCTACCTAATCAAAGGCTAAGGCTGGTCTCTACAAAGGACCCCACCCCAAGGAAGGCTGTTTGTTTGTCCAGGCCCTTCCTGTGCAGGAAGCCCTGCTGGATTTAGATTAGCATCCTTAAACTTTTTTTTCCCTCTTTTTTTTTTTTAATTTTAAAAAATTTTTTGCATCTTTAAACTTTCTATCTTGTGATAGGAAAAGCTGTCTCCAGCTTCTACCAAGCTAAGAGGGAGGCAGAGCTCACAGTTATCTACCAAATGTCTTCACCCCACCAACCAGCTATCAGAGTTTCCCTGACCCTTGTCTCCTTACAGACTGAAGAGAAAGAAGAGCAAGATGGAAGAATGTAGAGAGAGAGGAGTCTTGGGGATGTGTCTATGTGATCTGCAGTTTGCTACCAATTCCAAAGTGTTGAAAAGAGCTCTGTAGCTCCTTGTGACAATGATTATAGTTGCATTTACTGGACACATTCTGGATGCCAAGCACCTTGTTAGGACTTTAATAATAGTAATAGCTCATCAACTGTTGCCATTTGTGGAGTGCGGTCTCTAGACCAGGCACGGTGCTAGACACCCTAGAAGCTGTAGAGCATCTATTTCTCACAACAGTCTTCTGAGGTAGGTATTGCTATCCCCATCCAACAGATGCAGAAACAGACTCAGTGAGCAGAAGGGACTTGCCAGGTGGTTTCTACTGCAAAGCTGTCATCTTCCTTCTACATGGCATTGCCTCTTTGCTAAACCTCCTGCCACCTGATTGCCAGAGTAAGAACAACCTGTGACTCAATGCAGGTACTAGGACCTGCAAACTCTCCTATTCCAGCCAGTGAGCCACCAGTTTGAGGACCTGTACCTCAGGAATCTGGCCCCCACGGAAGCTTGTCTCCAGCCCTTTTCCCTCAGCACTTCCGAGGAAGATACTAAGGCCTGAGTCATTTCCCAGGGAACTTCCTGGCAGAGACTGTCCCTAGATGAAGATATTGCAGGATTCTGAGCTGGACTGTGCAGGGGGCTGATTCCTGCCAACCTCCAGAGGTGATTTGCCTCTGTCTGTTCACATCACTGCAGCACGGGTAGACTTAGAGCAGTGCCCCAGCAGTAGCTTCTCCAGATGTGGACAAGCCTGGTCAGGAGCCGCCGGGGTGGGACAAGTAGTGTGTATAGAGGCCCCTGGGGGTGGAGGTCTGGGAGGGGGATGGAGTGGGCATATGCCACTAAGAAGATGATTCTTAAGGCCTCCCCCAAGGGCCTACACAAATTTGCAACCTGAGATTCTGTGGGTGAGGGTTGAGGCCATATTAGTGAAAGGCCTTCAACCTGACCCCCTGTGGAAGACAGTGAGGCCATTGGTATGAGCATATGCCATGGCCAGGAACTCAGCAGGGATTTGGTGGGTAAATGTCAGGAGCCACAGGCTGGGTGTTGACACAGACCTGAAGGTCCAGAGAGAGCCCTACGTGGCATGTTGGTAATGGAAGACTTTTAGGGACATGGATTCCAGCCTCCTTTTTGCACAGATGTAGAAACCACAGCCCAGGTAGGGGAGGTGAGCTGCTTCAGGTCCCATAGCAAATGAGTGATGGAGCTGACACCTCCCACATCCTGTACCTCCAGGTGAGAAAGTCCCCATCTCTTCCTTGCTCTAACACTAAAAATAGGACATGAAATACAGGAGGGGAACAATATTTAGCATGGCTGTTTCGGGAGGGTCCGTGTGTTTGAGCCCATGTGATGTCCCCTGAGTCTCCCTGGAAAGCCAAGTTAGCATTCCGAGTTGTGTGGGTGTGGTTCACGCTTGTGCCAGTCACACACCAGCCCACCTCCAAACACAGAAGGGTGTTCCCCAAACCCTCTGGGCACAGCATCTTTGCCTGTGATTTTCCTCTGATGATATCTTGTTTTGCCAACTAAATTAAGACTATGACAGAGAACAGAGACTACCTCTAGCAGTTTAGTTCAATTAAGATTTCACATCAACAAATTAAAATGCATTCTCACCGTCTGCAAAGTAAATCTGCCTGCGTTTAGAAAGAGGCTCTGACATTTGCTGTTCAGATACATTAGCCAGTGTGAGCTGCATGTCAAAAAGGGCGCACCCCTTCTGGGACTGGTTTGGGGGTGTAGGACCAGGGCTCGTCTCCAGGGACCTACTGCTTCTGGGCCAGGACTTCCCAGTCACGAGTGAGGACTAGCCTGAAACTCCAGTAAAGTTTTCACTGGTTTTCTGTAAAATATTAAAAATGAGAAGAATTTAGTCATGTTTGCCATAAATCTAAGCCAGTGCAAACTAAAAGGCTTCAACAAATACTTATCTCTCTTTTTTAATGTTGTTATTTTATTTTTAAGGGGGAGAGAAAGACAGAATGTGAGTGGGGGAAGGGCAGAGAGAGAGAGGGAGACACAGAATCTGAAGCATGATCCAGGCTCTGAGCTGTCAGCACTGAGCCAGATGTGGGGTGAACTCCCAAACTGCCCAAGATCGTGACCTGAGCCAAAGTTGGCGCTTAACTGACTGAGCCACCCAGGTGCCCCAACAAATACTTCTTGAGTGTCTAATTCATTGGTAACTCTTCCCAAGAGACTGAGGATACAGCAATGAACAAAACGGACCAAAATCCTTGCTCTCCTAGAGCTTTTATTCTGTGGGGCAAAGATAGACAGTAAATAATACAAATGGATGAAATATGCAATCAGTTAGGGAGTGAGAAGAGCTATGGGGGAAAAAAATAAAGCCAGGAAAGAGTGCAGAGGGCAGAAAGATTTGTAATTTTATTTTATAAAACATTTTTTAAATATTTATTTATTTTTGAGAAAGTAAAAGAATGAAGCAGAGGGCAGAGAGAGAGGAGGCAGAGGCGGGTTTGAAACAGGCCCTGTACTGACAGCAGAAAGCCCAACTTAGGGCTCGAGCTCACAAACTGTGAGATTGTAACCTGAGCTGCAGCTGGACGCTTAGCCAACTGAGCCGCCCACATACCCCAGGATTTATACCTTTAAAGAGGACATTTGGGAAGGCCTCCATGAGAAGGTGACAACTGAATTAAGTCCTGAAAAGGTGGGGAGTGAGCAATGTGGATTTGGGGGTGTGGGAGACAGCACTTGGGACACGGAGTGCAAAAGCTACTGGGGGATTGGCAGGGGTGTGTGTGGCTAGAGCTGAGTGAGCAGGAGCTGGAAGAGGAGAGGATGTTGGAGGAACAGGGCTGGAGACCTGGAGGCCACTGTACAGACTTCAGATGATTCACTTACTGAGCAGGAAGCCAGCACAGGGTTGGAACACAGAAGAGGCTTTGTCTTAGAAATGAACTGATGGCTGTGGCTGCTGTGTGGAGCACAGACAGAAGGAAGGCAAGACTGGGACCAGCGAGACCCGACAGGAGACTATTGTGGTACCTGAAGTGAGATACGGTGATGGCCAGAGTGACACCCAAGGAGCTGAGGGGCATATGGGCTCAAAATAATTGATATCAATAATATCCTAGAAAATCTAGCATGTAAGGTTAGCATCCCCTTGAGATCTTTGCCAAGTGCCAAATCTGCGCCTCTATTAAAGCCCTCAAGTCCTTAATAGTGGCACATAGACTGTCCACAATGTGATCTCCAAAAAGTGGACCATTTCCTCTGTAAAATGAGATGGATGATATTTTCCTTCTAGACGAGGCAGGTAAAGAGTGTTTCCCCCATGAATATTGGAATAGAATTAGAATGGAAGTCCCTTGAGGGCAGGTACTGTGCCCACATCCTGTTCTCAGACCTTCCCTAGCACCCATTTCAAAGCCCAGGATATGAGTACCCCCCAAATACTTGTTGAATGAATAAGTACCCTTTCTCCCACATTTTAGGTAGGAATTTAAACAGTTTAAATAAACTTGGAAAATGAATATCCTTTAAAAAATTCTCAGAGGGCTATTTTTTTTAATGGTTATGTATTTATCTTGAGAGAGAGAGAGCACGAGTGGGGGGTGGAAAAATGAAAAAGGAAGAGAGAATCCCAAGCAGGCTCCAAGCTTTCAGTGCAGAGCCAGATGTGAGGCTTGATACTACAAATCATAAGTTCATGACTTCAAGAGTCAAACACTCAAACGCCCAGTTACCCCCAGAGGGCTATTTGTAGGTGGGGTTTTTAATTTTTGTTTTGTTTCTTTTCTCTAAACATAAAGAATTGTGGGGGCACTCTGCTGGCTCAATTGGTGGATCATGCAACTCTTGATCTCAGAGTTGTGAGTTTGAGCCCACATTGGGTATAAAGATTACTTTAAAAACATTAAAAAAAAAAAAAGAATTGTCATTACATAGATTAAATTTTTGCTTCTGAAGAATTTGGGTAACTTGGGGTTGTTTCTTGGTCTGTCCCTTCCTCTTCTGTTTCCGTTCTCCATTTCCTCTGTAATCTTAGTTGGCAGTCATGCAAAACTGAGTAGAGTTTTATGTTTCCTATTTCTACTATTTAAAGTGGGTAAGTGGAATGTTTTCGATTTCTATCTCATAGAAAAACCCAAGAAGTAAATTAAATTCTTTTTTACTTGTGTAACTCTCAATTGATTTTTCTCTCACTGTGTGTCAGCATTTCCACTTTATGAGGCTCAGAAGTTGATACCACTTCCTGATGAGAAGGAAAACACGCCCAACATGCTACTCTGGACTGCCTACCACGTCAGACTTCTCCCCTATTTAACTTACATGGTAATTTGCATTGATCTACATATGTTAAGCAATCATCCTACTCTCCTTTTATATTTATGCCTAAAATAATTTTGCTTTTATGGTATTTTTCTTCTCTGCTGCTTTCTTCATTTCTTACCGGTCTTGAAATTTAGATTTTTGTGAAAGGAATCAATGAAAGGTCAAAGATACAGATACATTACCCAAACAGCCATGGAAGAGAGAAAGATTGGGGAGGAGCACAGTGAAATTGTCTCTTATTAATTCACCAAATGTTCACCGTGCACCTACTATGTGCTAGGCTTTGGGCCAGGTGCTAGGAATAGAGCAGTAAGCAAGCCAGGCACAGTTCTTACTCACATAGAGCTCACGTTCTACTGAGGAAAAGAAACAATAAACAAGTAAACACATAAATAAAAACATAATTTCTGATACTAATACGTGCTAAAATGAAAATACAGTGACTGGAAAACTGGTTTCTATTGGGTAGTTCATAGAAAGTCCTTCTGAAAAAGATGACGTTTGAGCTGAGGCCTGAAGTAATAAGGAGGGTGGAACAGTGTCCCAGACAGTGGGAACAGCCCTGAAATGAGAATGAGCTTGGAGAGTGTAAAGAGCAGAAAGGAAGTTTATCATTTAGCATTCTTTCAATGGAAAGAAAGAGAAGTTGCCACAATTCAAAATGGCACAATAACAAGAAATTTTATTAACTCACATAAAGAAGCCTGGGAGCAGGATGGATAGGATTCTGAGGGTGTTTTTTTTTTTTTTTTTTAATGTTTATTTTTGAGAGAGAGAGAACCCATGATGAGTGGGGGAAGAACAGAGGAAGGGAGACAGAGAATCTGAAGCAGGCTTCTTGTTGACAGCAGAGCTATGTGGGGCTCAAACCCATGGAACTATGAGATAATGATCTGAGCCAAAGTCAGATGCTTAACTGACTGAACCACCCAGGCACCCCTAAAGGTAGTTAATTTAGGAAATCAACATCACTTAGGGCCAGACTATTGCCTTTTTTCTGCCCAGCGACCCTCTTGTGCTGACTTTTTCTAGATGCCAAGATGGCTGCCAAAGATCCAACTCCATACAACTTTCTCACTGTCGGTGAACAGAGGCCAAGAGAAGAGGGCGGACCCTTCCCTTTTCAGAACAGGGAGGCTCTTTTCCTGTCTCTGTGCAGATTTCCCTTCACATGTCATAACAGCAAAATTTCATCACATGGCCATTCCCAAATTGGTCATTTTACGCAATGAATGACTCAGATTTGTTGAGAGTTCTTCTACTCTTCTACATAACTTTCAATGAACTGGACCAATGCTCCCAATTTCTTACAAAAAACAGGCTTCTGAGAGTGAAACTAGGCTTCTGTGGGCAAGGAAGATGTGGGGAATGGTTGACTGTAAGTTGGTGCTCAAGAATATCAGCCTCAGGGGGCCTCTGTGGCTGGAGCACTGGTTTAGAGGTGAGGGAGATGGAATTGAGGGAATACAGAGTCTGTTTGAGGTTCTTTTTTTTTTTTTTAATGTTTTTTATTTATTTCTAGGAGAGAGAGAGAGACAGCGTGAGCAGGGGAGGGTCAGAGAGAGAGGGAGTCACAGACTGAAACAGGCTTCAGGCTCTGAGCTGGCAGTCAGCACAGAGCCCGACGTGGGGCTTGAACCCACAAACCGCGAGATCATGACCTAAGCGAAAGTCGGACGCTTAACCGACTAAGCCACCCAGGCGCCCCTGTTTGAGGTTCTTTAAATCTAATTTTTCGGAACCATATGAGTCCCTATAAGCCTTATCCCATTTTGTACCAGTTACCCCCTCGAGCACAGTCACTAGCCTGGCCCCTCAGGTGTCAAGACAATGACTCTAATGCTAGTTGATGATACTGGGTAAGTCACTTCTTTTTCTTAAGTCGTAGTTTCATTATCTGTGGACATGACACAACAGCATTTGTCCTGCAAGTGTGTCAGGGAGGTTGTAAAGATCAAATGGCAGAATATCTGCATGTCCTTTGAGAAGTGTAAAGTACCATGGTTATTATTATTGCTATTAGTGTCATTCATCTTCCAAGAGAAACAAAGGGGTTTTAAATTTTGAAGAGTCACATCCTCCAGCTTCCTGGGAAGGGACAGCTGTCATTTTGGGAACCTGTGTACTCTGAGAAGGTTTGGGGGCCAGCCTTGGTCACCCTTTTGCTCTTTATTCCCCTTGACCTTTCCTCTACATCCCCAACACCCCCCTCCCCCCCAGTAGCTTTCTGTGCTCACCTCAGAGATGTCCTTAGAAACAAGCTGGGCTGATGTCTGATGTCCAATAAAATGTAAGCTAAAGCTGGCTGAGTTATTATCTTTTTTCCTTGATAAAAAGAGTGGATGTATTTTCATTACTGGCAGAGTGCTTTTAGCCGGTGCGGACAATTAAGCCCTGGAAATGTAGCAATCCATTTCACACTGAGAGGAGATTTGAGGGATGACTCTCAGCAAACATCCAGAACCTGGAGGGACCAAAAATGTGGCCACTGTGCCCAACAGTAAAAGGCTATAGAATCTTTGTGGTAATAAAGTAGAACAACTCCCTGCTGCCCCCAGGTGATTTGCCCCATAGAGGTATGCTGCTGTTGGTGGCGCTGTGGGCATGAGAGCTGTGAACCTGACATGTTCCACACATACCTCAAGACCCTTCTCAACCATCCTCCTCCTGGTTCTCACCTTCCCTGGGGAAGGCTGGCAGGAAGGAGTTCCATATTATGGACAGTGGCTTCTATCAAATGTTACCTTTTAGGTTCAGATACTCTACTTGACTTTTCTTCATGATCTTTTGATCATCCCCCTCACTGTTCAAGTCAGAACGAATACCCAAAGCACCAGAACTCTTGAGACCAACAGAGTTGTCCATTCCAAAGCTACTGGACCAACGGAGAAGCTCTCCTCCAGGGCATGATAACCCTCCTCCCTACTTCCCACACTTTTTTCTTTTTTTCTGCTGTTTGGTTCTTTCTTTCTTAAATGATCAGTTAGCAGCTCTCATTTCCAACCCTTAGAAGCAGAGTTGAGATGACCACTCCTCACCTTCCATATCCCAACCCAAAGTGAGGGATAGGGTCTTAAGCTCCAGATTCTTGGAAGCAACAAATTTGCTCATAGTGTGGCTTATCTGGCTACACATCTGTCTCCCCACTTATACTTAGAGCACTTGGGGCCACCTCTATCTCTACCACTTCTTCAGTCAGCCCAGTGCCTGGGACAGTCAGCTCTCCCAATGTTTGACAAATGACTCAGTGAATGAACAAAACCACCTATGGGTTTGTGTATTTCTCATGGCTTTATCTCTTTGTTCTGTTCAACACCCACAGCTCCCCCCATTATAACTTTAAAATTAGAAATTACTTCAGAGCTATAGGGTCTGAGTTTCAGTGGAATGGTAGCAATCTGGTCCATTATTACAATTTTTTTTCTTAAACCACTTAAGCTCTAGTTTCCCTCCTGTTTACCATTAGAAGGGATCCCAAATCAGTTGTGAACTTTCGCCTGACTGGAGGAAGTAAGAGGAGAGGGCTGAGCTGGTTGTCTAAGCTTATTATCTTCTCCATTACTCAGGCGTGTTCCCCTGAGCTTTTGCATGATTTTATTTTAATGCTGTTATTTGTATTAGGCGAATCTCCAGCTCAGCCTGGCCAAAAAGGGAGGTGGGGAAACCAGGGAGGAACTGATGGAAAAATAAATACCCTGAAGGTTCATGATGATCTGACCATGGCTTTAATATGAATCAAATTTTCTCTAACGTGCTTTCCTCCAGTCAGCGTTTCTGCTAGAAATAATTTGTAATTATCAAACTCCAGTTAGGCTAGAAGACTCCTTGCAAAAGACTTTGATGTGATTAGGTAAAGGCTTGGAAATATAATTTCCATGGTTCTTGTCCTTTCTGCCTATGACATTCCTGGAGAAGGCACCTTGTCCTTCCTGGCAAGAGAAATTCCAAGGGTAGATAGGAGCCAGGAACCAGACTTCAGGGTCAGAAGGCCTACTGCTCCAAGACCGGCCAAAGAATAAGATGCTTTCCTGGAATATAATGAGCCTGAGAGATTTCCCATCTCAGTATTTGAGAATTGAGAGTCAGTGAGTGGCCCAAAGTGGGACAGTGCCACATGCATGGTGATCCACAACTGTGCCTAGCACTTCAGCATGAAGGCACTTTGGTAATTGCCCAGCACCCAACGGGTCATTCTAGAGGAGTCCTGGTCTTGCTCCTGGTTAAGAAATAGTGACAACCCCCACTATCCCTTCTCACATCTTAACCCTTCAGCTTTGCAACAGCTGAGCCAGGGAAGGACAAAAGTAAAGCAAAGATACAGTGAAAAATATTGTTGAAAGAGGGGCGCCTGGGTGGCTCAGTTGGTTAAGTGTCCAACTTCGGCTCAGGTCATGATCTCACGGTTCGTGGGTTCGAGCCCTGCATCAGGCTGTGTGCTGACAGCTAGCTCAGAGCCTGAAGCCTGTTTCAGATTCTGTGTCTCCCTCTCTCTCTGACCCTCCCCTGCTCTCTCTCTTTCTCTCTTTCTCTCTCTCTCCAAAATAAATAAAAACATTAAAAAATATATTGATGAAAGAAATTAAAGAAAATCAAATAAGTGAAAAGACATCCCATATTCATGGAAGACTCACCATTGGTAAGGTGCCAGTACTCTCCAAAATAATCTACAGATTCAAATCACTTCCTAGCAAAATCCTAGCTACCTCACACCAGTAAAAATCTTGAACAAACTGAAAATCAATAACTTTTCTTGGATCCATCAGAAACTGAAGTCACAGAACAAACTGCCACCCTGAAAATTGGAGAGACAAATTAATACAAATGCAGATCAATTTTCCTGAAGCAGAAGATTTTGGAGCCAGGAACCAAGAAGAATGAAGTACCAATACATGCTACAGTATCATTGAACCTTGGAAATATTATGCTAAGTGAAAGAAGCCAGTCAGTCACAAGACCATACATTATATGATTCCCTTGATAGGAAATATCTAGAGAATGCAAATCCACAGAGGCAGAAACTAGATTAATGGTGACTAAGGCTATGGTGAGTGGAAAATGAGAAATGACTGCTACTGGATACAGGCTTCTTTTTGGGGTGATGAAAATGTTTTAATGTTAGATTGTGATGACGGTTGCACTGTTTTGTGACTATATTAAAAATTGTTGAATTATACATTTTAAAATAATAGTATGCTGTGTGAACTAAGCTAAGCAAAGATGATTTGAGATAGGAAGCCCAAATTTCCATGAGATTCAACTTGTAGACCATCTTTGAGAACCAGAGCCTTTGTAGATCACAGCCTTTGGCTATCCTGCTCTCACCTCTCCACAAGGCTCTCCCTGTGTTTTGCTGATTTGATAGGAAGAAGTCTGAAGAACGGAAAAAAGTGAGAAAGGGGGCTGAAGTGAGGTGTCTGGGGTGCCTGCCTGGCTCAGCAGATAGAGCATGTGACTCTTGATCTCAGGGTTGTGAGTTCAAGCCCCATGTTGGGTGTAGAGATTACTTAAAAAGTAAAATCTTTAAAAGAAAGAAAAGAAAAGAAGGAAGGAAGGAAGAAAAGAAGGAAAGAACAAATGAGTGAAAGAATGAAGGAAAGGGAGAAGGGAGGGAGGAAGAAAGGGGTCTAAAACTGGGAAATGCTTAAAACAAGACTCCAGCTTAAAACGTGATCCCAGCATGCAGGAAGCCATCTCTTCTGTGAAATCTCCCTGTTTTTTTCCCCCTAAAGCTTTTTATTCAGTGAACATTGTTTTGACCCAAAGAACTCACACTGGATCCTTTACTTCCTTATATAGAATCTCTGGCTGTTCCATAAAGAGCTATTTTACTTTTTCCAGACATATGTCCCCTCCACACCACAACAACCTGCAGGGAAGGATACCTGTTTTAGTCTCACAGATCCTTTTCTTTTCTCTTCTTTTCTCTTCTCTTCTCTCCTCTTCTCTTCTCTTCTCTTCTCTTCTCTCCTCTCCTCTTCTCTTTTTTTTCTTTTCTTTTCTTTTCTTTTTTAAGTAATTTCTATGCCCAGGGCACCTGGGTGGCTCAGTTGGTTGGGCATCCAACTTTGGCTCAGATTATGATCTAACAGTTCATGGATTTGAGCCCTGCATCAGGCTCTGTGCTCACAGCTCAGAGCCTGGAGCCTGCTGCGGAGTCTGTTTCTCCCTCTCTCTCTGTCCCTCACCTACTCGCACTCTGTCTCTCTGTCTCAAAAATAAATAAAACATAAAAAAAGTAATCTCTATTCCCAGTGTGGGGCTTGAACTCATGACCCCAAGATCAAGAATTGCATGCGCTACCTACTGAGGCAGTCAGGTACCCCTCTCACAGACCCTTAATGCAGGAAAGAACTTAGGGCAATTCTTGGTCTTCCTTTCCTAATTTATATGTAGCCCAACTGTCAGACACTGGGTTTATCCAAGTCTCCCAGCCTCCTGGAGTTATCCTTCCTTCCGTGTTCAGCTACAAGAATTCACGTCATGCTGCCCTCCACCCTTAAGTAAAATAGGAAACCTCATGGTCTCAACTCTAGGTCTTTGAGAATTCTTGAGGTCTAGTAGTAGGTAGTGTTTAAGAAAATGGCCTTGGGCATCACAATCCCAGACTATAGCCTCTACTACAAAGCTGTAATAATCAAGACAGTATGGTATTGACACAAAAACAGACACATAGACCAATGGAATAGAATAGAGAATTCAGAATTGGACCCACAAACGTATGGCCAACTAATCTTTGACAAAGCAGGAAAGAGTATCCAATGGAAAAAAGTCTCTTTAACAGGTGGTTCTGGGAGAACTGGACAGCAACATGCAAAAGAATGAAACTAGATCATTTTCTCATACCATACACAAAAATAAACTCAAAATGGATAAAGGACTTGAATGTGAAACAGGAAATCATCAAAACCCTAGAGGAGAAAGCAGGAAACAACCTCCTTGACCTCAACCGCAGCGATCTCTTACTTGACACATCTCCAAAGGCAAGGGAATCATGAGCAAAAATGAACTACTGGGACCTCATCAAAATTAAAAGCTNAAAATTTTATAGTTTTTAAAATAAATCTTGCACATATTTTAATAGATTTAACCCTAAAAATAAACAAGCAAAAAACAAAAACAAACAAACAAAAAAGAAAATGGCCTTGGAGTCTGGGTTCACGTGCCAACTCTAACGATTACTGTTAGTATGACCGTGGAAAAGTCATTTAGCTTCTCTATGCCTCAATTTTCTTATATATGAAATGGGGACAGTCAGAGCTCCTCCTTCATAGGGTTGATATGTACATTAATGAGTTACTAGTAATAAATGGATATAAGGCACTGAGAACTGTAGGGGCACCTGGGTAGTTCAGTCACTTAAGTGTCCGGCTTCAGCTTAGGTCATGATCTCAGCTTAAGAGTTCAAGTTGCATGTCGGGCTCTGTGGTGACAGCTCAGAGCCTGGAGTTTCTAATTCTGTCTCCATGTCTCTCTGCCCCTCCCCCACTCGCTCTCGCTCTCTCTCTCTCTCTCTCTCTCTCTCACTCTCAATAATAATAAACATTTTAAAAAATTTAAAAAAGAACTGTATCTGCCACTCCACAAGTGCCATAATTGTATTTGCTCTTGTTACCTGTTTCTGCTGAATTCTTGGCCTACTCTGCACTCCACCCCTTTCTCCTCTCATGTTGCCAATATCTATTCACTCTCCAAAGCATCCCTAATTAAAGGCTAAGTGTGGTAGACCTACTAAAAACTTGAGCAAAAACAATAGGTACCACATACTGCGTAGCCATCAACTTACAGATGTGTCTTGGGCTTCATTGTTATTTAAAGTCCTTGGTTATTCCTGCCACTAGGCATCTCTCAACCACTGTCCAACCCTTCTCTAATGCCAGCTTGGTGTCTTGCTGTGTACACCCACTTTCCATTAACACTTGCTCACGCATCCTCTCGCTTTCTCTCGGCCCCTTGCCCAGAAACTCAAGATTTCATAAGGGAAAAATTCAGCTGTCTTGATAAGTCTCACTGCATGAGGTGGGCAGGGGGGTGGGGGACTGACAGGGAGATGTATCTTTTATATCCAGAGTCCTTCCTACTAAACATGGCTCTCTCATTACCAAGAGGCCCAGCCCCAGCATTCACCTAGGGAGGAAGAAGTTACCATCTCCCCAAGGAAAGCACTGCACACCCTGTAAAAGCTACATAAAGCCCACACTGCACAAAGCACTAGCCAGAAAGCAGCATAAGTAAGAGCAGCTTCTTTGTGCCACTTGGCCGGCAAAATTCGTTACTAGGCCCAGATGACTGGGGAGTTATTGTTTTCAAGGGAGGGTCAGAGGTGATATTTCAGCCTATTAAGGCTTCTGCTTCCCAAGGCCTGATTTTCCTCTGGCACAGCATTGAACTTTTTCTTGAGCTGCCAAGGAAGGCAGAATTTCAGCTGAAGGTAATTTATGTTAATTTTTTCCCTTTCTGGTCCATTAAATTTTGTGATGTTAATATATCTTACATGGGGCCTCGTTGCTGCACGGGCTGCAGCCTCCGTTGGGTGCTGCAGGGCCCACGCAGGGGGCCGCCTTACTACACCACCTCCAGAGCCCTGTGCCTGCCCTTCCTGTACTGCCAGGGGAACTTTCCGCTGTTGGGGGCTTTGGTGACAGGAGGTTGGCTCCCCTCTGCTTAGATGAAAGTTAATGGTCCCCTGTAGTGAGGCTACTGGAAGCTCTGGGAGGGTAATGCTGCTGATGAAGACCTACCCTGGGCATTTCTTTGGAGATCCTTTTGGCCACCCTCATTCTAAGCTCAGTTTGAAAGAATGCTAATGGAGGATCTCCTGAAAGAGGCTAGGGAGGAATTAATTGAGCAACACATATTTTTTCAAGTTTGTTTATTTCTTTCTAGAGAGAGAGACAGACAGACAGACAGACAGACTGTGAGCAGGGGAGGGGCAGAGAGAGGAGAGAGAGAATCCCAAGCAGGCTCCAAGCTGTCATGTCAGTGCAGAGCCCCTCTGGAGGCTCCATCCCACAAACCATGATCTTGTGATCATGACCTGAGCCTAAATCAAGAGTCAGACACTTAACCAACTGAGCCACCCAGTTGCCCTCCCCCAACCCTCCCACTTTTTTAAACGAGCAACACACATTTTTTTAAAAAAATTTTTTAGTGTTTTTTTTTTTAAATTTTTATTTGTGAGAGAGAGATTGAAAGACAGTGTTAGCACGGGAGGGTCAGAGAGAGAGAGGGAGATACAGAATCTGAAGCACGCTCCAGGCTCTGGGCTAGCTGTCAGCACAGAGCCTGACGCCGGGCTTGAATCCACGAACTGTGAGATCATGACCTGAGCCCAAGTCAGATGCTTACTAAGCCACCCAGGTGCCCTGAGCAACACAGATTTCATGAGCATCTATTACATGTGCTTACTTGAGGGGGTTGGCTTGGGGGATTACAATAGGAATAAAAAATAAATAGGAATAAAAAACACTCCCTACCCTTCAGGTATTTTCTTTCTCTACGGTTGGAGGATGAGGGAAAGGAAAGATGTACATAAGTATGGTCAGTTGTGTTATAAGGGGACATGTGTGCTCCTAAAAATCATGGAGTTGTGTGAAATCTCTTAGGGCTTGTGGGAAAAATGAGGTTGGGGACACAACAGTGACAAGTTCAACAGTGACACGTTTTAAAAAGATAGGAACTTAATAGAAATGGTAGCACAGCTTTACAAATGTTAAATGGTTAAGAAAAACATAACTACTATGGTAGATATGGCACTTTGATGTGAGAAAGTGAAGTCTGCTTGTGGAAGTGGATGTTGAGAAAGTTGCAACCTGAGGTTTCTTGTGAAGTGGTGGAGTGAGGTTCTCTGAAATTTGATAGAAAGTTGTGACCGCAGGTGTGGATAGCTCCCCACATGTGCTGTGTGTGCTCTTTGAGTATGTTTTGTAATTTCTATGTGGGGTGGTTCAGGTGGGGGCATTTTTTACGTGCTCACCTAGTATTTCCTGTGGATGAAGTGGGACCAGAGCAAATGAGAAATTTGCATTTTTACTCCGATGAACAGCAAGTTGCCATTTTGTGTTGTTTTGTTCTTCCCCCAAAACCAGTCTCACTGACGGGACTGTCCTAGAGTACGTGAGAGAGAGGAGGGTGCCCTGGAGGACAGCCAGATTGGGAAGAAATCTAGAGTCAGGGATTGTCTGAACCATGTAGACCTGAAACCAACTTGTTGGCTCCTGAGGGAGCACATTAGAGAGGCTGGACCCCCAAGATGCCCCTCCTCAAGTCTGGCCTCCAAATAGCAGTGCTTCCTGATCCAAAGGGACCAGTTGGCTGGGATGTGTCAGTGGTGGCCTATGTGGCTGTTGTGTGGAAGAACCTCCCTGATCCTGCCTGAGACACTGAGCTCTGTGGGGATGGGCAGAATGGCTGGGTTTCAGTGTTCTACCACCCTCAAGAGATTAATATTTGCAGCCATCTGTAAGTGAGTTTGAGGAAGAGAAAGAAACGTAGTTACTTGAGAAGCACTGTGGATGGACTGGTGTTTGGGCTTGGATATGAGGGAGACTAGGAAGATGAGGAGGTGGGTTTGGGAATGGTGACTGCTTTTACCACATAGATCCCACATTCTAAGTCTAATAGTCAACTTCAGAGTGTCTTCTGGGACTTTCTTAAGGGATATAAAAGATCCTTTTAGCGGCATTTGGGTGGCTCAGTCAGTTGAACATTCCACTCTTGATTTTGGCTCATGTCATGATCCCGAAGTCGTGGCATCAAGCCCCGTGCTGAGCCTTGAGCCTGCCTAAGATTCTCTGTCTCTCTCTACCCATTAACCCTGCTCAAACGTGCTCTCTCTCTCCCTCTCTAAAATAAACAAACAAACAAATAATAAATAAAAAGATACTTTCGGGTCATTCAACAAACATTGGTTAAGAATAACTTTTAACCTATTTTTATTTTGAGTAGGGTGGGTGTTACATACTCAGATATCTGTGCTGAGACAAGGATAATAAATACCTCTTTCCAGCAGCAGATGAAATGAAGGATGAAGGGCAAACAAACCTGGGTTTGATTCCCAGGGTCCTCTCACACTAGGTGTGTGGAAGCTCAGTTAATGAATTATGTTTTCCTGAGCCTCAGTTTACTCATAAAACGGGGACCTTGAAATGAGGGATACATAATATAAATACAATTATCTTGAAAGAGCCCAGTAAATGCTAATTCTCCTTTTCCATAAAACTGGCCAAAGCTTCTGCTAGTAGCTTTGGCCCCAGACTCTTCTTGCTGTGCGACGTCTCCACTGTTTGACCTGGATTCTCCATGGCTTGCTCAGATCCCTTCGTGGCTTTTTCTCGCCTGCATTAATTCTAAGCACCTGCTTGTTATTAAAGCAAAATTCTCTCCTTGCCTGGTGCCTTGTGATCTGAAAGAGCAGCTGTAAATAGAAAGTGTGCTCCCTATGACGCAGCACTATTGGCATTTTGCTCTTTAAAGGTTAATGGCCAGGGCTGTACCTTTGGAAAACTCGGCCTACAGCGCTCACCAGAAATTATTGCACGGGGAGGCAGGGCTGAGAGGTGGAGGGTGTTGGAGGTCTGTGGAGTTGGCATGGTGATCTCTATAGGGAGAAGGGTACATTCTGGAAGAAAAGATGGGTCATTGGAAGCCCTCAACCATGAGAGGTAGCAGGATCGTGGCTTCCTTCTCGCCTCCTTCCTCTACTGATGTATTGCCTGTCCCTTGCTGGAGAGAGAGAGAGAGAGAGAGAGAGAGAGAGAGAGAGAGAGCAAGCTCCTGGGAGGATTTTTGGTGATAATTCAGTACCTGATCATGCTTCAGTTGCAATTTATTTAAAGTCGACAATAGGGTTCCTGCCTTTTATAAGCAGATCCCCAGCACTTGAATCTCTGAGCCTGGATTTTTGTCATGATGAAAAAGTAGTTAAATTTCACACTTATTATAGCATCTGGCCCTTGATACCCTCCAGAGACTTTAAAAACGAATGTAATAAACCCCTCAGCACCATTGTAAACAGGGAAGAGAAAAGAGAGACCAGATCCCATATCCCCTCTCTACAGGAGGCAAACTTGCCTCACCTCCATCTAATCTTTTTAGGCCAATCTTCAAAGGGCTTTTGATGGGTCCTCAGACAGGTGCTAGCTCAGAGCATCTCCTGGAGGTCAGGATCTGCCTGAAAAATGGGTCAATCTGGCACAGGCCTGACCTACTAGAGATAAGACTTCGAGACCCAGGAATCCTGCTCCAGCTTCCCTATCTCAGCATCAGAGAATAATAACCAGTTAGAGAAGCTAGATTAGTCTTTGCCAAATGTGTCCGGTTGTTGAAGTATGTGGGCATATCTTCCCGGAGATGAAAAGGTAAGTGCAGGATTTGCAGTGTGATTCAGCTGAGGAAAAGTACAACCATATGATCTCTCCCCAACCCCAGAATCCAGTGAGTCCTGATGTCCCATCCCTGATTAGGCCCCTATTGGAAAAACAATGGCCTTTAGAGTCAGAAACCTGAGTTGACATTGTACTTCTGCTGCTTACAGCCTTAAAACTTAACTTCTCCAAGTCTCAGTTTCCACATCTGTGCAACAGGAATACCAATACCGTCTTGGTTTTCTATTGCTATGTAACCAACAATCCCAAACTTAGTGGTATAAAAAAACCCATTTGTCATGCTCGCAGAATATGTAGGTCAGTAATTTGGACAAGACAGAATGAGAATGGGTTGTTTTCTGCTTTGGGATATCTGGGGGTCATCTGGAATGACCTGAAACTGGGCTCAGTTGGGACTGTTGACCAGAGTATCTATCCATGGCCTCGCCACATGACTTGGGCTTCCTCACAGCACTGAGCATAGTGCCTCTGTGCTCTGGGACTTCTTACATGATGACTCATGGTTCTGACAGTGAGTATCCCTGCCAACAAGGCAAGAACTTCATGGCCTTTTATGATATGGCACTGGGAGTCACATAGCATTATTTCTACCCTACTCTGCAGTCAAAGAAGTCACCAGTCTGGCTAGATTCAAGGGAAGAAGGCATAGAGTTGACATCATCTCTTGGAGACAAGGGGATCAAAGAGTTTGAAGCCACATTCTAAAACTACCATCAAAACCTCTCTCACTTGGATCCTGTTACTAATGAAATAACAATGCTGTACATAGTAGAGCTTCAATAAATAGTATTCTGTATCTCCCTATCTCCTTTATGCCTTCCAAAACAATTTACCCTCACTCCCAAGGAGATGATCACAACTATATTACCAAAATAACTAAAATTGCTTTTGGGATTTTCTGTCTTATATCCCTTTCTGGACTAACAAAGTCTGGGGAAATGGTGCCTCCCTACCAAATCTTAGGGTGATGACCTGGGCCAGGCAGATGGTTTAATGACCTTTGGGTATTTTCAGATCTGCTTTTCACAGAAAATGAAAACAAAAGGGGGAAAACCAAGTCCAGAGCTTGAATCTGCTGATAGGGAAGCCAGCCCTGTGATTCAATTCTAAGCGTGTCCACACCCTGTGCTACAGCTTTAAAATAATTCTGTATTTGAGTGTGTACTTCCTTCATGCTCTCTAAGGAAACCATCCAGGGATGTGTTTACACTTGTGTTGGAAAGAGCAGTCCAATGAGGCAGAGAGACTGAGTCAGAGGAGGGGAGGGTGAGGAAACTTCCAGGTTTGGAGCCCACACAGAGAACACAAATTCCAGTTATAAAATCCAACTCCAACCTTTCTTGAGGGCCAAGTTTCTTTTACTCTTGCAAGTTCGTTTCTTTTGTTCACAGAGAGAATAGAAGCTTTGAGGGGCTTATAGAATGACCTCTTACACCAAATCACTCTCACAAGACCACAAGGAAGAGATGAGTATAAAGGAATCAGAAACATAAAGCTTCCCC
>NW_027530640.1:11107076-11129318 GCF_008692635.1 Crocuta crocuta
CCCTGAAGTGTATAAGGGAGCGTAAATTAAGGGAGTAAACTACTATGGGAAAGAAAAGTGTGAAGTGTTCTAGCCAACTCTGAGGCTTTTTTTTTATTAAAATTTTTTTAAATGTTTATTTTTGAGAGAGAGAGAGAGAGACAGAGCATGAGCAGGATAGGGTCAGAGAGGGTGACACAGAATCCAAAGTGGGCTTCAGGCTCTGAGCTGTCAGCACAGAGCCTGATGCAGGGCTCCAAACCATGAACCGTGAGATCATGACCTGAGCCAAAGTCGGATGCTCAACCAACTGTGCCACTGAAGCGCCCCTGAGGCTTTGCAAGCACCTTTGGGATCAGGTTGTAATGCTTTCTGTTGGGGCTACCAAGTGACGCTGGTGAGCAGGTAGATAATGGGAACCGTATGGGACAAGCAGAAAAGCTCTGGATGTCAAGGGGAAAGTGAAAGCATGAAAAGTGGTATATTCGTTATTTATTGCTGTATAACAAATTACCCCCAGAATATAGTGGCTTAAAAAGACTTCTTATCTCACACAGTTTCTGAGGGTCAGAAATCAGGGGGCAGCTTAGCCAGGTGGTTCTCTCTCAGGAGGTTGCATTACCTGGGGCTTGACTGGAGCTGGCAGATCTGCTTCTGAGTCACCGAGGTAGCTGTTTGCTGGAAGTCTTAGTTTCTCCACAAAGATGTTTGTGGTATGGCAGCTGAATTTCTGAGCCAAAGATCTGAGAGAGAGAGAGAACCCAAGACAGAAGCTGGGGGCTCCTAGGTGACTCAATGGGTTAAGCGTCTGACTCTTGATTTTGGCTCAGGTCATGATCTCATGGCTCCTAAGATGGAGCCCCGTGTCGGGCTCCACGCTGACAGCACAGAGATTCTCTGCTTGGGATTCTCTCTCTGCACCCCCCACTTCTGCCCCTTCCCCTGCTTGGATGCACACACATGTGCTCTCTTTCTCTCTCTCAAAAGAAATCAACTTAAAAATAAAAAGCTGCAGTTCCTTTTATATCCTAATCTCAGAAATGACAAGCCATTACTTCTGCTGGGTTTTTTTTTAAAGATTTTATTTTTTATTTTTAAGTAATCTCTACACCCAACGTGGTAGAACTCACACGTTGGGCTTCAACGGGGCTTGAACTCACAACCCCAAGATCAAGGTGCATGGTCGACTGAGGTGACCCACTTCTGCTGTTTTGTATTGGTCATATAGGCTGACTCTGGCATGGCGTGGGAAGGAATTAGGCCAGCTGTATATATCAGGAGATTAGGATTACTGGAGGCTGGATACAGATGGGGAGGGGCCCAGAGCCCAGGAGGGCAGGTGGTCTGGGCTCTTCCCCTGAGGCTTTTTGGTTCAGAGAAGGGCACCCTTCCTATGATCTCCACCCTATTTCTGTCTTCTCCACCCCTAATGAGCTGTAAACTCTGTGAGGACAGGGACTGTCTAACTGTCTATCTTACTCATTGCTCCTCCCTAGTGCCTGGCGCATCTGGTACATGGTAAAGACCTTGATAAATGTTTGTTGATTAATGAGACACATAGGAAAAGACAAAAGTAGATTAAACTAAAAAAACAAAAAACAACAACAACAAAACCCACAACAGCAACAAAAAATCCTGGTAATTTGGATTAAGGTATTGAATCCCAGGCTCAGGAATGTGGACTTTGTATCATGGGTAATGGGAAGCCACTGGGCAGGGCACCTTTAGACCTAGTTTATATGCAGGCTCCTGCTGCTTCTGCCTAGAACACTCTTCACAACTCCTGCCCAGCATTCAAGAAGGATAACTGATAACAGAACAAAGTGTTGGAGAAAACAGTGTGTGTGTGTGTACACAAAAGCTCAAGTGGAAGGAAAATATTCCAAGCCCAGAGCAAAGGGAAAAAGAATGGATGGAGATTCAAAGACATTTTGAGGTGGGGAAGAGAGACCTTTGCAGGCCACAGGGGCCTGAGACAGGAGGCAGAGGGAGGAGCTTTGCACTGCCTTGCTCACCTACTGGAGTGATGAGGGAAAGGGAGGGGCTGTTTAGTTCCAAGGGATAGAAACCCCAAAGTGGCTCAAGGTCCAGACTGCTGATTGGAAGGCTCCTGCAGCTGCTCTTACCCTGTCCCAGTCTTCTCCGTGCTCATCTCTGTGCCAGAGGCTGCTTACAAACAGTACCTGGGACCCTGCCTGAAGGCCTCATTCTGGCCACTGGAACACTTGGCCTCTTCACAGGATAAATGGGAAGTGCCAGGGAGTTCATGGGTCATCACTGGAAGCAGCTCTTAGCTCTGACCAATGACAGAAGTGTGTGCATAGCCCAGCTTCCTCATTCCTAAGCAGAGCCAGCCCTGAGGCACCCCCCCCCCNTAACACCTTACAGCAGACCCTCTTGTGGCCTCCTTCCCTTCTTTGTCTCACTCCCCTGCAAATGCTTCCTGGAGTCACCTCCCAAATACAGTTTTTAAACTTGAACCTCTGTTTCAGGGTCTGTTTTGGAGGAACCCACACCAAGACAGACATCTCACAAAACTCAAGCATAGATGTCAGTCTTTAGGTCTTATTTGGAGGACATGGAAGGTGGCGCCTGCTTTTCCAAAGCCCAGTGTCAAGATGAAGTGCTTACAACATGCTTCTCCCTCTTATAGTCTAGCTCAGGTGGTTATTAACGCTAACAGAGTCCTTGTCTCTTGTTTCCATCTTCTCAAAACCTGCCTTCTAATTGCCTCGTTTGGTATATGCCACTGAACTCATCTTATGTCTGATGATGTATGTGAAAGAGATTCATAAATGGAAAAGCCTTGAGCAAATGAAACAGGTGAAGAAGCGGGGAGAAGAAGAAGAGGAGGAGGAAGAAGAGGAATATGGGGCAGGGAGATGGAGGGGCTAGAAAGTAGAACACGTACTGCGTAATGCAGCATCAGACACAGGAGGCAAGGGCAGGGCAAATGGAGGCAGGTTACAGAAAGTGGCCAGAACTATGGGGGTTGATCTTTTGTTAAGAAGCCAGTGCTGAAATAAAGCCTGTGAATAGCAGCCATGGGCCTCTGCTTCCAGCCGGTTTTTCAACTCTCCTTAGCTTCTTTTTAAGTTCCAGCAGGCTGGCTTGTGGCAGACTGGAGCTGCATTGGCGATGCTGGGCTGCTCACAGCTGTGCGGCATTTCTTCGTTTTCCTCTCTCGTGTCTGTCTGTATCCACTGGCAACTAGCAGGGTGGGCCCTGGGAGGGGTGGCTCAGAGGACCTGCAGAACTGAGGCATAGGCTCTCCTAGGCTGTGTGGTACTCCGAGCACAAGGATCCCTCCCTGGAGCTGACCTGCAGACCACCAGGCACACAGTATGGGCTTTCTTCAAAGCTGAAATCCCGGGGTGGGGCAGGGGTGAGAGTGGAGCCGGCAGAGCAGGGGGAGGAGGGGCTTGGGTCAAATGTCAGCTAGGCCAACCCAGCCCTCTGGGCTCTCTGGGGAAGATTAGGCAGGGACTGCAAATTGTGATGGACCAAGAATGCGGGCGTGGCTCGGATGAAGACTCCCCTTGCCCTTTTCCCCAGAGGAGACTATGCTTCTTGCCTTCCTGGAATCCTCCTGCCAGGAGAGCTGTAGCAAGGAAAAAGACTGGGTTTGCTACTCCTGGGGCGGGGAGGCGGAGAATGTGGAGAATGTCGGTGAGCAGAGAAAACAGGCCTGGGGAGGGCGAAGTAATGGCCGATTTGGGGTGGGTAAAGTCTTTGTTATGTTCATTCTTTCATGCATGCATTCATTCACACATTCATCTACTCGCAGGCATTTATTAGATTCCTGTGAGGTGCTTAGTGCTGAAGCTGCCCAGGCGCACAAAGATTCCTGATTTGCGTGTCAGGTTGCTCTCTTAGGGATGGCTCACCTGCAGTGGTGAAACCAGTATTTTTCTGTTCTCTGAGGAGCAAATTACAATTGTTCAGGCACAGGGGACAAGTATGAATTCCAGACTGTTGCTTGTGGAGGGGATGAGCTCACAGGGGTAGGAGGTCTGGCAGGATTCATGTGTGTCGCTTTCCTGCCCTTCCCCCACATTCCTCTGGGCTCTGGGGGTGGGCATATTCCTGTCTTTCAAAGCATGTCCCTGTTACTTGGGCAATCTGCTCTTTCGCTTCTGCAGTTTTCCGCTCCAGTCCACAGAATGCAAGGAACTTACAAGATGACGTATTTTTCCTTCTTTCCATCCTTCTCTTTCCTTCTAGTATTTACTGACCATCCACCAAGAGCCTGGCACTGTACCAGGTACATTCCTTAAGGCTGTTGAGGAGAAATGGTGCTTTTCCCGACAAGAATATTCCGTTGTCATTCCTCTCTCTTTGGCCACAGGGAACCATACAGAGGTGGCTTTTCTCCCTCTCTCTTTTTCTGTGTCTCAGTTCATTTCTTTGAAGTCCCAAAAGCTAGTCCTTGGCTCCCTTCTTGTTGACAGTCCATTACAACCCTATCTTCCTTTCCCCATTTTCTGTGGCATCTAGGGGCCAGTTGAGGCCAAGGCACTCTGGGTCCTGTTCTCTCTGCCTTTGTCCATCCGTGAGCACTGTGGACACAGTAGGGCCTCTGGGGTCAAGTTCTCATGGGCCAGGATACTGTCTCACAAACCCAGAGGAGACCTAAGCCACCGCAGCTTTCTGGATGTCAACCGCTCCTTCCCATGTGGCTCTTGCCTCAATAACCTATTTGCATTTTTTGTGTGTGTTTTTTTTGGGGGGTTGGGTGTTTTTTTAGGGGTTTGTTTCTGCCTCAGGCACATTTTCTCTGTAATTTTTGGAACCCAAATATAAGGGAAATCTCATTTGCTCTGTTCTGAGTCATTTACAATTAAATACACTTGTTCCCATCTGTGTCTGTATACATCTGCATACATTTGCTATAGCATCGCCCTTAATTTTGGAAAATGATGCGGCTAGTGTTATTTTTACCCTGATTCCCAAACTGGCTGAGAAGACCAGTGGGTGTTCACCCACCCTGTGACAACCCCTACCCAGGCCTGTCCCTGAGGGAGGTGGTGACATTTCTTCCATGGGCAGGACATGCAGACTCCTAGCAGGTACTGCTTTTTGTGTTTGCCTGTTGTAGGGCTCCAGCTACAAGGACTCAGGGTGTTCCTGTCCATTTCAATGCCAAGGCCTCATTGACCACAGACACTGGCCTTGACTCCCTAGGGCACTGCTGGCAGCTGCTTCACCATGCACTAAACTTGGATGTGGGAGTGGAAGGCTTGCTGACTTTCAAGAAAGATAACATTAAGGAAGTACTGCCAGGTCATCTTAGCCCATCCCTCCCAGTCTGGGAGAAGTGAGGAGCTGTCTTCACTGTTCAGAGGCATGTGGTGGCATGTGTGGGTGCTGCCTCACCTACATACCTAAAAATACCACACTGTGGTTGTCTACTGCTTTTTTCCCCCCAAAAAACCTAAGTTACTTCGTAAAGATATTCACATTTAATGAGATCGTGGTGCCTGACAGCACACTTCGAGCCTTTTTGATATTTTCTCATTAAGTAATTTTATTTATACTCATAAGCTAAAATAGAACGTGGCTGAGTGCCTGGGTGGCACAGTCAGTTAAGCATCCGACTTTGGCTTGGGTCATGATCTCATGATTGGTGAGTTTGAGCCCCACATAGAGTGAGCTAGGGCCCCAATTTGGACTCTGTACATTTTCTCCTTCTCTGTCTCTCCTCTTTTTCTGCCCCTTGTGGGATTCTCTCTTTTTCGCTCTCTCGCTGCCCCTCACTCTCTCTTTCAGAAAACTAATAAATAAGATAAAATAAAATAAAATAGAACATGACCAACAAAAATTATAGGATGCAGAAAATAAGATGTCGATTGCTGTCGATCAAAAGGAAAACGACTCTTGATTTTGGCTCAGGTCATGATCTCCCAGTGCATGAGTCTGAGCTCATGATGGGCTCTGTGCTGACAGTGCAGAGCCTGCTTGGCATTATCTCTCTCCCTCTCTCTCTCTGCCCCTTCTAACCTCATGTTCTCTCTCTCTCAAAATAAATAAACCGTTTTGTAAAAAGTTAATATCAAAGCGACACTTGAAACAATGCTTACTGTCTCCTTATCTCTAACCTATCATGGAAATTCTGTGATGGGTAGTGTGCTGCTGTTGATTACTAATTCAGATCTCCTCAGGGAAAGGCCAAACTTCCATATTTTTTCTACATCACTTCCAAGACCCTAGATTCCTTACTTCATGTTGAACCAACTGTATTCCTAAAAGGTGTCATGAGATGATGCCAGCGTCATCCAAGGTGTCCTTCCTGTTGCCTAAGGCGTCTTTAGGGTGTGAAACACCAATGCATGCACCAGTTATAACCGAGGGTCCTCTGTGTTTGGCTTTACCTTGGGCCTATGAACTCCATGGAGATGAAGATGCTGCCATCCCTGCCCTCAGAGAGCTGAATGCTTGGCCAGTGTTTCTAGTCTGAGGCTAGGGATCAGTTAGCTTCTTTCCTCTGGTACGTTCCTGAGTATCTACTTTTTGAAAGCCTCTATCCAGCCAAGACCTTGACTGGGTTAGGTCTTATCCCTGCTCAGTCTGAGTTGCTGCTGCCACACCCACACCCACACACATATACAGACACACACACACCGTCCTTAATCATTTTTGGCAATTGTGGGCATAGTCAGCTGCACCTTAGACAATCACACCTATTATAGGTAGCCCCCTTTGCCTAGGTTCTAGCCCTATATCGCCTCTTAAATTTTTTTCTCTTTTGCCTGGTTAACTCCTTACCATTCCTCAGGTCTTGACTTAGATACCACTTTCTCCAAGAAGCCAGGTTGGGTTGGGGGTGCCCCACACTGCAGTGTATTGTAATTGACTGGCGATGTGTTTGGTTCCACTAGACTGTATGTTTTCTGCAGTCGAGTGCTGTGTCTGTCTTACACCCCTTGTGCCTAGACAGGGCCTGGTACTTGGTAGCTTTGATAAATATGTATTAAATGAATGGATTCCTGAACTAAGTCAGTTTATAGAAACCAAGCTCCCTAAAGTTATTTCCATCCAATTCATCCTGTGTTAGAAACCAGTTTCCTTAAAAGAGAAACTGATATTCAGAGATAAACATCTAGAGAGATCTACCCCATAATGAAACAGTAATGATAGCAATAGTTAGAAATGATTTGGGGTAGTAGAATAACAGGTGCATTTATTTATTTTTATTTAAAATTTTAAAAAATGTTTATTTACTTTTGAGAGAGATAAACAGAGCACAAACAGGGGAGGGGCAGAGAGAGAGGGAGACACAGAATCTGAAGCAGGCTCCAGGCTCTGAGCTGTCTGCACAGAGCTCGACACAGGGCTCAAACTCATGAACAGTGAGATCATGACCTGAGCTGAAGTGGAACACTTAACCGACTGAGCCACCCAGACACCCCGAATAACAGGTGAATCTAATTTTCTTCTTTTTGCTGGCATGTGATTCTATAATGATATATATAAAACAAAAGAAGTTTCAAAAAGAATATACTATGTAAAATGAGTTAATTAAAAAAATTTTTTAATGTTTAATTTTGAAAGAGAGAGAGACAGAGTGTGAGCTGGGGAGGGGCAAAAAGAGAGGGAGACACAATCCAAAGCAGGCTCTAGGCTCTGAGCTGTCAGCACGGAGCCTTGATGCAGGGTTCCAACTTCTGAACCATGAGATCATGACTTGAGCCAAAGTCGGATGCTTAACCAACTGAGCTACCCAGGCAGTTTTTTTTTTTTTTTTTTTTTTTAAGAGAGAGAGAGAGTGTGTGTGTGTGAGACAGGGGCAGAAAGCAAGGGAGAGAGAGAATCTTAAGCAGGCTCCAAACCCAGTGCTGAGCCTGGTGTGGGGCTTGATGAGAACTCACCTCATGAGAGGGTGAGTTCATGACCTGAGCCAAAATCAAGAGTTGGACACTCAACTGACTGAGCCACCCAGGCACCCAAATTTTTTTTTCTTATTTTCTTTTTTTTAAGTAGGCTCCACACCCAGTGCAGAGCTCAACACAGAGTTGAACTCACAATCCTGAGTTTAAGACCCGAGCTGAGATCAAGAGTCAGGTGCTTAACCAACTGAACTACCCAGGCACCCTGTGGAGTTAATGTTTAATGGGTATGAGGTTTCAGTGTTTGAAGATGAAAAGGTTCTGAAGATGAATGACAGTGATGGTTGCACAACAATGTGAATGTACTTAATGACACTGATCTATATATTTAAAGATAGCTAAAATGGTAAACTTGGTAAATTTCATGTTAGGTATATTTTACCACATGCACACAAAAGTTGCCAGTCAGAGGAGTGTTGGGCAAGAATGGCCTGTCTCTGGCTGTGGGTCAGAGGCTGAGAGTGTCCCAGAACAAGCAAGGCCGCGATGTGGATGCTGTTATGGGTCTCAAGGTGGCCCAGCTCTGCCCACTGCAACAGTTCTCTCAAAGGGAAAACTGAGCAGTGCATCTCCATGGTCACAACAGATGTGTGATGCCTCTGGACTCACACCTGGTCCAACACCCAGGTCTGGCACTTTGTGGCTCTGTGACCATTGTCAAGTTATTTTACTTCCTGATGTGTGCCTCAGAGTCTTTATATAACAGAGGTGATGATGTTCATTCCTACCTTATAGTGTGTTACATAAATGAGCTAATATGTATAAAGTGCTTAGAACATCACCTGTCATAAAGTGTGCTGTTTATAAGAATTTGCTAGTGTAACCATAAAGCACTTACCGTGATAAAGGCTCGGTGATAATGAGCCTGTTTGATTACTTACAAAGAGCCTCCCAACAACCAGGAGAGTCAGGTAATAATCTCTCCATTTAGAGGTGAGGAAATTGACACTTGGTGAGGCCACACAAACAATTAGAAAAGAGCCCTGAGGAGGTCATGGTGGCCCAACTTGAGTTTAGATCATATACTAGGCAGTGCTGCATCCTGATCAGCCCTTTGCCGGTGGTGCCAGCTCTGGCTCCTTTCTGAGAGGAGGGTTCCCTCCTGTCTCTTGTCTTCAAGGATAGCATCTTCATCGTCATCATGATCAAAAATTGCCATCATCTTCAGCACCATCAGCATCAGCATCATCCAAAAAGACTTTATTAAAAGCACCTAATTACACATTCTGCTGTTCTATATTGTAAACAACAATAATTACACACACTTCTAGGAGCTTAGCAGCTAAATCTTGGATGAGCATGTTAAGGGCTCCCAAATAGCAGAATAAAGGCACTGCTAATAGAGCACCTCACTCCTTGGGGAGGCTGCTGGACCTCTCTGAGTCTCACTGATAGGACGAAAATTGCTTTCCTTCCCCAGAGACCATAGTGAGATAAAGTTTGAGGACATGCTTGGAGGGGTGGGAAGCACTGTGCAAACTGCAGCTGGCACTTTTCTGGGCCTCCTTGTTTAATCCTGCAAGAGTCAATAGTGAGCGTTCTCCTGTACTCCTATCTGTGGGAGTACATGGATGATGAGAGGCAGGGTCTTTTGTGACATACCCACCCCCTTTTGCTCTGCATTATCAGAATTTAATGTGGTGTTATTTTCCTGGTTTGGCACACAGGGAAGAGGCTACCTCTCTGCTGTAGGTCTAGATTTGTGACAACCACTCCTACCATGGCCAGAAAATATGACCATGGCTTCCTTATCCATGTTTCTCTGAACCACAATTTCCTACTTAGTCAGTCAACAAACATTCGTGAAGCGCTTACTGTATGCTGGCTACTGTCTTGTGTACTAGGGAGAAGGAGGTAAATGAATCCTTGCCTTTAGGAGTTCACAGACACGGGCGTGTGGGGCAGATAGAGGTAAATGTCTCATTGCAGTACAGTGATATGTGCCTTGATGGAGACGTGCACCAGGCTTGAATATCTGGGAGGATTTAAACATTTGGAAGAAAAGGGAAAATAAGTGTGGGGGCAAGGAGGTTGCCTGGTGGTCAGGAAGGGAGGAAAGTCATTCCAGGCTGAAGGAATTAGGGGTTATCATTAGCAAGGCAGGTCTGAAGACCTCCACCCACCTCCATCCCTCCAAAGCTTAGGGAATAATGCAGGGATGGAGTAGGATGAAGACAGGCCAGGACTGTTCATTCATTCAGCACCTACTATGTGCCAGACATTGTTCTAGGTACTGGGGATAAAACAGTGGATAAGAACCAAGCAGCAGACAAGAACCAAGCTGTCAGGCCACATCCTAGAGGGAGAAAACCAACAGTCAGCAAGTAGATAAACAACTAATTTTGGATGGTGACATACGGTATGAAGAAAATACAGTTGCTGATGAGATAGAGAGTGACTATCCAGTTACCTTAGAGTGGGTTGTCAGGGAGGCCAAATTGAAAGGTACCATTTAATTTGAGACCTGAATGATAAGAAGGTACCACCACAGGGATATCTAGGGGAAGGGCCCTCCAGGCAGGGGGACAGCTGGTGGAAGGGAGTGATCCCAAAGGGTTTTGTAGGCCATCTAAATTGTTTAGATTTTATCCTATAACAGTGGGAAGGCATGGGAGGAAGGAAGGATCAGCTAGGCCACATTTTGGAAATCTCACCCTGCTGTCCTGGGCCTTAGCCTCAAGGGGACACAGGACACTTTCTTCCTACCCCTAAATCTAAAGACCCCAGATTGGCAGGGCAATCAGAAGACATTGCCCACCACCAAGCTAAAACGGCTTTGGTCTAAAGAGCTAGATGTTTGGCTGAAAGTTCAAGATGAAAGCAATATGCTGAGTGCAAATGATACTAGTCTGGGTGTGTGTTGGTGGGTGGGAGGGTGGGGAGGGATGGTGTCCAGAGCCTCACCTTAAGCAAATTAATGAAAAGAATAAACCATTGATATCTAAAGGGTCCTTGCTCTGTCCACCACATTATGGCCCATGAGGCAGAGGAAACTGGGTTCCCTGGTGTGCCCAGTGATGGAGGCCCAGACAAGTTTTTTTTTTAATTGTTTTTTAATGTTTTATTTATTTCTGAGAGAGAGAGATTGAGAGAGAGAGAGAGAGAGAGAGAAACAGCATGAACAGGGGAGGGTCAGAGAGAGAGGGAGACACAGAATCTGAAACAGGTTCCAGGCTCTGAGCTAGCTGTCAGCACAGAGCCCAACACGGGGCTCAAACCCACGAACCCTGAGATCATGACCTGAGCCAAAGTCAGACACTTAGCTGACTGAGCCACCCAGGCGCCCCGATAGGTTGTTGTTCAGTACAACCAGCAGATGTCTTTTGAATTCATGGCTCCTGCTGGTCCTGTCCTGGGCTGTGGACAGTAGGAAAGAGGCAGCAATACAATGGCCAAACAGGGTGGCCAAACTCATTTACTAAACCAGCCCTCCCTCAACTCAGAAAGTCCCAAGAGGGATTCCATGAGGGCATAATGCCAACTTTCGGTAAGATCTGCTGTTCTAGATAAAGTATGGCAGGTTGTGAGGGCTCAGCCAGTTTTCTCTTTGTGTCCAGAAAAGTTCCTAATACTTCATCTGGCCTGATCTTTCTCCTGCTTAAAGTCCATTAGTGGTTTCCTGCTGGCCTCAGAATGAAGTTCAAAAGAGTGATTAGCACAGCATGATTGTAATCCTGCTTTCCTCTCTGTTCCTTTAACTTTGCTGTGCCTTGCTACTCTACAGACCAGCCATATTGGACACCTTGCTTTTTTCCAGATTCCGCTGTGTTTTCTGTTGCCTCCATATCTTTGCATAAGCTCTTCTCTCGTTCTGGAATGCTTCTCTTCCCCCTGCAACTCCCCTTACTAACCTCCTGCAACTCCCTGGCTAACTTCTACTTATCCTTCAGGACTCAGCTTAGGTGTCAGAAAGTGTTTCCTGATCCAATGAGGTGGGGCTGGCCCACAGTACTCTTCCACTACTCTTTCCCTATCTTTATCGAGGTATAATTGACAATCTTCCTCTCCTTTTTTACCTACTTAAAATACATACCTGCAGCTCATCCTTAAGGGCTTCTGGGCTCTCCCAGACTATCCCAGGCTCCCCTCCTATCCAGTCACATCATTTGTCTTCCATAAGCTATATCACAATGGGTAACTATAGGTCTGTGTGTTTAATTGATGTATCCCTTCCACTAATCTGTAAACACCATGGGGATATGTGCCTTATCTGTTTAGCTCGCCATTTTATCTTAAGACCTAGGCACATAAATATTTACTAAATGAATGAATGAATGAATTCTTCTGGGTTCCCATATCACAGGGAGATCATTACTAGCACAGCACTTAGCTCATTTTGAGAGATTATGTACTCTTCTGTCTCTCCACTTGTCTTGTAAGCTCCTTGAGGGGAGGAATAATGCTTTTCTTACCATGATTTCCAGTGCTTGGCACATTGCCTGGCAATTAGGCACCCCCAAAATATTTTGAATATATGAATATATGAATGAATGATGATAGGCATTCATTTATGTTCCCTTACATTCCATTCTTAATACAGCAAAGTGACTATTTATTTATTATTTATGTTTAATGATATAGGCTCCACTCCCAATGTGGGTCTTGAACTCACAACCCTAGATCAAGAGCGGTATGTTCTACCAGCTGAGCCTGCCAGGCACCTCAAAGTGACCTTTTAAAAATGCAAATCAGGGGCATCTGGGTGACTCACTCTTAATCTTGGCTCGGGTCATGATCTCATGTTTTGTGGGATCAAGCCCCATGTTGGGTGCTTGGGAGTTTTTCTCTCTCTCTCTCTGTTTGCCACCCCTCCTCAAAATAAATAAACTTTAAAATAATAAATAAAAGTGTAAATCAGATCATTTTCACTCCAATTCTTAACGCCCTAGGGGCCTCCAGTTGGTTTTCAAGGATAACCCAAACTCCTTATCAGCACCTACAGAGCCTTGCATGATTTGGCTCCTGCCTACTTTTGTGGCCTTATCTAGTACTACTCTTTTCCTCATTTACTGCCCCTCATTACAATGGCCTTTCTTCTCTTCTTTGAATATGCCATGCTTATTCCTATCCTGGGGGGTTTGCACATGCAGTTTCCTCAGTCTCAGAAGGTAAATTTCGTGAGGGCTGCTCACTACTGTATCTCCAGGGTCTAGTACAATGTGTGTCATGTAATAGGTGCTCCAAAATATTTGTTGATTGAGCAAATAAATGGACAAATGAATATGATAATTGCTTTCTTTTTAAAAAAAATTTTTTTTAATGTTTTATTTATTTCTAGGAGAGAGAGAGAGACAGTGTGAGCAGGGGAGGGTCAGAGAGAGAGGGAGTCACAGACTGAAACAGGCTCCAGGCTCTGAGCTGGCAGTCAGCACAGAGCCCGACGCGGGGCTCGAACCCACGAACCGCGAGATCATGACCTAAGCGAAAGTCGGACGCTTAACCGACTAAGCCACCCAGGCGCCCCTGCTTTCTGTGATAGAGGGGCAGGTTTCTGCCAGGCTCCCTGGCAGACGGAAGAGTGATTTATTATGATTAAAGAAATAAAGAAGCTGGACTGGTAAGAATGAATGGAGGGAGTCAGGATGGGCTGTAGCTTTGCCACACTCCTCTGGGAGCTCCTGTAGTCCTGAAATCCCAGAGCCTACTCTGCCCAGTAGAGTTCAGTCAACCCAGAATCAGATTCCCTCTGGGTAAACAAAAAGCAAAGACTGACTTGGCTTCCATTTTAAGTTCTCCTGAATGTGGAAATCTTGTATGCGAACCCACGGGAGCATGTAAAGATTACTGGCAGATGTATCTCTCTGCTTTGTTCCAGTGGATTTTATTTTCCTCAGTTTCTTGGAATCTAGAAAAATTGTTGTCAGGCAACAGAAGCAATGAATGGAGACACATGACTCATTCACCAATACATCTGAGATCTAAAGTGTATTAGTTTAATTCCATTTATGCTACAGTGCAACAATTCTTATTTTGATAGCACTTTTCCTACTCCTATAAAAATATAAAAATGCCAGGCAAAAAAAGAATTTTTAGAATAGTGAATACAAAGAACCAGGTTTTCATAATAAAGCCCACTGATGCTCTTCAAGATAAGAATAAAGCCCACCCCATTCCTCCATTCCCTCTCCTTTTTAAAAGACTTATTTTTAGATAAAATTTTGCTTGGTTGTTACAGTCTTTAACTTTTTTTCTTTCAAGTTCCCGTTTCCATTGTCATCAACAAAAATATGAGCATGAAAGGGGCTGGAAGTGTTTGTTTTTGTGTACACATCTTTGATCATATCAGAGAGGAGAGAATCATGAACACCCGCTGCTGATTTTAAGAACTAAATCTTGATTTTTCTTTCTGTAGGGAAATGAATAACATGAATAAAG
The DNA here is from genome assembly GCF_008692635.1 of Crocuta crocuta. Taxonomy (NCBI): domain Eukaryota; kingdom Metazoa; phylum Chordata; class Mammalia; order Carnivora; family Hyaenidae; genus Crocuta; species Crocuta crocuta. The sequence goes on from NW_027530640.1 coordinate 11,121,317, forward strand.
AGAATCTTACACATGTTTTTTAAGTGTCAAGGGCCTTAGTTTGGTGTTTTTATTTTATTTATTAAAAAAATTTTTAGTGTTCATTTTTGAGAGAGAGAAAGAGAGCAGGAGTGGGAGGGGCAGAGAGAGGGAGACCCAGAATCTGAAGCAGGCTTCAGGCTCCAAGCTGTAGCACAGAGCCCCATGGGGGATCAAACTCATGAACTGTGAGATCATGACCTGAGCCAAAGCTGGACATTTAATTTAACTGACTGAGCCACCCAGGCATCCAGGTTTTTCTAACTTAAAACTTAACCCACTGGAGGCACCTGGGTGCCTCAGACGGTTGAGAGTCTGATTCTGGCTCATGTCATGATCTCCTGGTTTGTGGGTTCAAGACCCACAACAGCCTATTATCTGCACAGGGCTTGCTTTTGATCCTCTGTCCCTCTCTGTCTGCCCCTCCCCCGTCTGTGCTCGCAGACATGCACGCATGCGCATGTTTTCTCTCTTTCAAAAATAAAAACATTAAAAAAAACAAACTATTGGTTAAAGCCAATAGCATCGTCTGTTAGAGGAGGCCTGGAAGAGATACAAGGGAGCCCTTGTCCTTCCTTCACCCCTAAGACCCCAACCAGCTCCATTTGTCAAATTGAAGCTATGCAAAAAGATAAAATGTATACAGCTTAAGAACCAGGAATTTAAAGTGTTTCCATTATGGTGTAGTCTTGACATGAAAATTATTTGAATTTGGCTTTTCAACAAAGAGTTTTTTACAAGGCATTGATATTCAGAGGCTAAGTGGGGGTAGTTAAGAGCCTGGTTCTGGATTCTGGGGGTGGGTCCTAGCACTGCCACATAGTCCTAGTGTGACCTGAGCCTCTGTTCTCTCATTCACAGAATAAGGAAAGCAATAGTAAGTATTTCAGGATTGTTGAGAGGCTTGGGTGACATGTAAAGTTCTTAGCACAAAGCATATACCAGAGACATGTTAGCTATGAGCTATTATTATTTTCAGTTATGGAGTGTGAAAATAATTTTTTTAAGTTTTATTTACTTAAGTAATGTCTACGTTCCACGTGGGGCTTGAACTCACCACCCTGAGATCAAGAGTCTCATGCTTTACCAACTGAGTCAGCCAGGTGCCCCTAAAGTAATTATTATTGTATGAGCAAATGAATTAATGAATGAGTTGTAAGTATACTTGACTTTGTTTTCTGTCTGGGCTTAGACTAGTTATCACTGTTTTCTCAACTCTAGCTGCATATTAGAATCAGCCTGGGAGATTTAAAAGTTGCTTAGTCCCTACCTAGGAAGAGATGAATCCCAGCTTCTGGTGGTGGTGCCTGGGTATGATATATTTTCTTTAATTACACTTTTTTTTAGTTTATTTTAATTTTTTAAAAAAAGTTTTATTTCCTTAATTTTTATTTACTTATTTATTTTAAAAAAAGTTTTATTTCTTTATTTTGAGAGTGAGAATGCAAACAGGGTAGGGGGGCAAAGAGAGAGAGAGAGAGAGAGAGAGAGAGAGAACCCCAAGCAGGTACCATGCTGTCAGGATGCGGTGCTTGAGACCATGAACTGTGAGATCATGACTTAAGCCAAAGGCAGACACTTAAACAACTGAGCCACCCAGGCACCCTATTTACTTATTTCGAGAGAGAGACAGAGACAGAGAGAGAGAGGGAGAGATTGTGTGAACACGAGTGGGGGAGGCCAGAGAGAAAGAGAGAGAGGATCCCAAGCAGGCTTCACGCTGCCACACAGCTTGATGTGGGGCTCAATCTCAGTAACTGTGAGATCATGACCTGAGCTGAAATCAAGAGTCAGATGCTAAATTAACTGAGCCACCCAGGTACCCCCTGGGTACCATATTTGAAAAATATTTCCAGGGGCGCCTGGATGGCTCAGTTGGTTAAGTGTCCAACTCTTAGTTTCACCTCAGGTCATGAGCCTGGGGCCAAAGGATTGAGCCATATGTCAGCCTCTGCACTGAGCTTCTCTGTGAGGGATTCTCTCTCTCTGCCAGTCTCCCCAACTCGGTGCTTGAGCTCTTTAAAAAACAAACAAAAAACCCCAAAAAACTCTCCAGGTGATTCTAAAGTGCAGCCAGAGTTGTGAGTTACTGAGCTACACAAAAATGAGGAATAAGAGACAAAGCTTCCAAGGTGGCAGGACTTTACTACTTTCCCCCTACCTGGCTGAAAAGAAATAGAAAGGCAACTAGGGCCATCAGGCATTCATTTGTTTTTGACCCTCATGTGGTCCTACGCATTGGTTTTACCTTTAGTTTTTACTGACTCTTGTCCAAATCTGACCTTCTTTGTTAGCTTTCCCCAGGCTAAGCCAAGAGTCACTTTGATCTCTTCTATGGGACTTAATGCTGGTGTGGTCGTGTGTGTGTGTGTGTGTGTGTGTGTGTGTGTGTGTGTTCATTATTTCATGGCCACAATAAGAGGTAAAGATTTTTCAACTTTTCATTCCAAAGCTGTCAAGTCAGTTCTCATCAGTTTTGGAACTTCACTCATTTGTTGTTGTTTTTTTTTTTTTTTTTTTTATTTAATGTTTCATTTATTTCTAGGAGAGAGAGAGAGACAGTGTGAGCAGGGAAGGGTCAGAGAGAGAGGGAGTCACAGACTGAAACAGGCTCCAGTCTCTGGGCTGGCAGTCAGCACAGAGCCCGACGCGGGGCTCGAACCCACAAACCGCGAGATCATCACCTAAGCGAAAGTTGGACGCTTAACTGCCTAAGCCACCCAGGCACCCCTTCACTCATTTGTTTTTACCTTCTTTAAGGGTTGTGAAGTGCTTCCCATGAGATAATATCCAGGAAAAGTGCTTTGCAAACTGGGAAGTTATTTAACCAGCCCCATGTAGGTAGATAATAATGAAGTCCTCATAATGCAGAGAGTCTGCAAAATGATCATCTTTATTGACATGTTGACATTATTTTGTGTAACATTTTAGAATACTCCACAAAGCCTTGCTAATCGATTTTTTTATTGTTTTTCTATTACATTCTTAGCGTAGTTTAACCCCTGTGATTATGTGCTCTATGTTCAACAACCTGAAGTAAGTTGAAACCTTACAAATGTAAGCCTCAACCCAAATGTCATCAATTGACATTAGTTAACAGTTTCTTGGCTTCACTGCCACTTGGTTTTCCTCCCATATCTATGGCTACTCATTCTTTCTGCCAATATATTTTTTAAAGTTTTATTTATTTAAATAATCTCTATACCCAAGAAGAGGCTCAAACTCATGACCGTGAGATCAAGAGTTGCACACTTTTCTGACTGAGCCAGCAAGGCTCCCCTGCAAATATTTTTAAAATGCATTTTATATTCCAGGAACTGTGCTAAATAACAGAAGCAGAAAAGTGAAAAAGTCAGACAAGATTCTTGTCCTCATGAAACTTTGAACCTAATGGAGGAGACAGAAAACAAACCAGTAGACAAACAAGGCAATTCTAGAGAGGGATAAGTGCTATAGAGACTAGAAATAGGGTAACATGGTAAAGAGTGGCTGGGGTGTAGGGGTGTGGTCAGGGAAGGCCTCTTTGACCAGGTGATGTCAGAATTGGTCCTTAAAAATAAGAAGCAGAGGGGCGCCTGGGTGGCTTAGTCGGTTAAGCGTCCGACTTTCGCTTGGGTCACGATCTCGCGGTTTGTGGGTTCGAGCCCCGCGTCGGGCTCTGTGCTGACTGCCAGCTCAGAGCCTGGAGCCTGTTTCAGTCTGTGGCTCCCTCTCTCTCTGACCCTCCCCTGCTCACGCTGTCTCTCTCTCTCTCTCTCTCCTAGAAATAAATTTAAAAAAAATATTTAAAAAAAAAAAAGAATAAGAAGCAGAGGCAGGGATGAATAGGCAAAGCACAGCAGATTTTCAGGACAGTGAAAATACTTTGTATAGTATTATAATGATGTATGCATGTTACTACACATTTGTCCAAACCTGTAGAATACACACCAAGACTCAAACATAATGTAAACTATGGCTTTGGATGATTTTGATGTGTCAATATAGGCTCATCAGTTTTAACAAACGTTACTACTCTAGTGGGGAATATTGATAATGGGGGAATGTGTGGATACAAGGTCTATATGGGAAATATCTCTCTCGGTTTTGTCATGACCCTAAAACTGTTCCAAAAAGAATAAAGTATTTTGAAAATGGCTGAAAAGATTGGGGAAAAAACACTGTAAGTGATCTAAAAAATCCAGCATAGACACTAAATAAAATATTTAAGAAAAAAAAGAAAAAGAAGGAGGCAAGATGAAGAGTTAGGGCAAAGAGATTTCCAAGTAGAGGGTGCAGGAAATGACAAGATCCTGATGTAGGAAAGGAAGAGGAAGGCTCTGGGGCTGCAGAAGGGAACTCAGTCTCCTGTTCTAGTTCTTCATCTTAAAAGTTGGTCTTGGGCCTCCATCTTTTCTTTCTACATGTTGTCCAAGTGCAGATGAGTCCCATACCTCTAGCTTCACTCAGGGCTTTCCTGAGTTCAGATTTGGATATACCATTCTCTACAGGATATCTGTTCTTAGATGTTTGGTATGTACTAAAACTAAGCATGACCAAAAATAGCTCTTTGTCTGCGTTGTTTTCCACCCTTTCTGTACCTCCTTTACCTCCAGGGCTCTCATCTGGGTCAATGGCACCATGATTTCTTCACATGATCAAGTCAGAAAGTTCTGTATCCAATCTATTGGCAAGACTGTTCTTTTGCATGGGTCCCAAATCTATCCACTTTTGCGTTCACTGCTTAAATACTATTCTATACGCAGAAAACCTAAAGTCCTCTTAATTCCTCTCCCTGCATGTAATCACCATAACACTTTGCTGTGTATTCCTACATACTTGTAACCATTTATTCAACTAAGTACATGTTATCTGTCAGGCACAGCTTTAGGTGCTGGAACCACAACAATGAACAGAGAAATTTACCTGCTTTAATAACACTTATATTCTAATGGAGAAGACAACAAATAAATAATCATATATTAGGTGGTGACCAGTGCTATGAAATACAGTAGGGTAAAGAAATAAAATAGAGGGGCACCTGGCTGGTTCAGTTGGTGGGGTGTCCAAATCTGGATTCTGGTTCAGGTCATGATCCCAGGGTCGTGGGACTGGCCCCTTATCTGGTTCTATGCTGATCATGGATCCTGCTTAGGATTCTCTCTTTTCTCCCTCTGCCCTTCTCCCCCACTCACGTGTTCTCTCAAAAAAATAATAAAATTTAAAAATATATTAACAAATAAGAAATATAACAGAGAGGGTAGGGGAGGGAAGTGGTTGCTAGTGGTATTTTATCAAGGGCAGTTAGGGAATGCTGCTTGGACAAGAAGACCTTTGAGATCTGAATGAAGTCATGGGGTGAGATAAAATGCTATGGGGGAAGACCATTCCAAGCATTGGTAATTGGAAATGCAAAAGCCATGAAGGCAGGAAGGTGCTTGATGTGTTATGGAACAGTATAGGGCAGCAGGGAAAGATGTAGGAGAAAAGCCAAAGATAGGTCTGAGGTTGCTAGGCAAGATCTTGTAGATTTTATTCTGAGTGAAATAGGAAGAACTGGAGGGTTCTGAACAGATGATATGTTTTAAATGGCTTAGCAGTTATGAGAGAAGAGCATTTAAATGGATATATATATGTTGTTCAAACATAAATAGGGTATTATGTGCACTGCTTTACAATCTGCTTTCTTCCAAAGTAAAATTTTTAAAAACAAAATATGATCATGTTTTCTCTTTGTTTGAAATCCTTTGTAGTGCCCCCTCCCCTTTACAGTAAATTGTGAAGCCTTATAAAGCCCTCTCCAGTTGGCCTCTACTTACCTCACCTGCTTTCAGAGGTGAAAAGAATCAGAGAACTTCTTTTCGTGGAATGGGACTCAGGGCGTTCAAAGTTCCTTGTCCCTTGGTCTAGAATCAAACTTTCCTTCCCTCTCCATCCATTTCGTCCTTGTCTTTTTTTAAGGTCCCACTTACTCATTCTTTCTTTCATTCAACAAATATTTATTGAGGGATCTGCTATGTACCCGGCACTATTCTAGGCACCAAGGACATAGCACTGAATAAAATAGACAACAGTTCTCACCCTCATGAGGCTTAAATTCTAGTGGAAGGCAGACAGAAGAAAATAAGTTAATAAATAAATTACATACATGTATACATACATATATATGTATGACTTTATATGTCAGATGGTTATACACCCTACGGAGAAATAAAAAGCAAGGAGAGAGGGATGGGGATGTTGGGGGAAGTGGTTGCAATTTTAAATAGGGTGGCCAAGAGGAAGCCTCCCTCAAAAAGTGACAGCTGAGCCTCGCCCTGGGGGAGGTGAGAGAGTGAGTCAGGCTGTTATTTGGAGGAAAGCATTCCAGGCAGAAAGGAAAGGCCCTAAGGGGAGAGGCTGCCTGCTGGGTTCTAGGAATAGTAAAGAGGCCAGTGTGTCAGAGAAATGTGTAGGAGCAGGTGAGGTCTGCAGGCCCTTATAAGGACCTTGCCTTTTACTCTGGGTGGCATAGGAGCCATTGGAGGATTTTGGGCAGAGTAGGAGTAACATGCTGGACTTATATTTTACAGGATCACTCCAGCTGCTGAATTAAGAGTAGACTGTGGGAGGCAAGGGCAAAAAGTAAGGAAACCAGTTAGGAGGCTTCTGTGAAGTTCAAGTAAGTGATAATGATGGCTTGATTCAGGATGTTAACAGTGGAAATGGCATAAAAAACACACACACAGAATATATTTTGAAGGTAGAGGCACAGGATTTGTTGAGGAATCAGATATAACATGTGTGAGGGAAAGAACATGGTCAAGTATTACTCCAAAGTTTTTGCCCTAAACAACTAAAAGAATGGAGTTGCCATTTAAGGAAATGAAGAAAACTGGGATCAGCAGGTTTGTACAGAATTGTCAGGAAATAAGTTTTAGAAATATAGACATATAAAGTGTGAAATGTCTAGATCCTAGTAGGTATCTAAATCGAGGTATCAAGTAGGAAAATGGATATGGTAGTTAGAATTCAGGGGAAAGGTTCAGGTTGTGATATAAACCTGGCATTGTCAGCATATTTATTACCAAAAGATTGGATGAGATTGCTAATGCGTTTATGACAGACAGACATAGGGGTCCAAAGATGGAGTCCTGGGATACTCTATCATCAGTTCTTAAACTTTTTGATCTCAGCAATCTTCTACACTCTTAAAACTTCTTGAAGATCTCAAAGAGCTTGTTTATGCGAGTTTTGTCTATCAGTGTTTACTGTATGATTACATTCTCATCAATAACATCTTTTAAAGAAAAATGACAATGTTGTCTAAAACAAAAGGAAATTTAGGAAGAAGTGTCATTATTACTTGCATTTTTGCAAATCTCTTTAACTGTCTGGTTTAATAAGTGGTAACTGGATTCTCCATCTGCTTCTGCATTCTGTGTGATGCCATATGATACATCATGTCGTCTGGAACACTCTAGTGTAGATCATGAGAGACTGGGAATGAATGAGGCAAATAATATTCTAATATTATTATGAAAATAGTTTACTACTCCCTAAAAAGGGACTCAGGAGTCCTTGGAGTGACTTTGAGAACTGCTGCTTTAACATTTAGAGGTTGGGAGGATTTAGAAGGAATCTCTAAAGGAGAATAAGAAGTTGCAGCCAGAAAAGCTGGAAGAAACTCGTGTCCTAGAGGCCCAATGAAGATAGTGTGTCAAGAAGGAGACTGATCAAGCTTGGAGGTCATCAGGGACCTTGATGAAAGCAGTTTTGGTGGAGAGGTGAGCGCTAAAGTAGGACTGGCATGAGTCATAGCATAAAGGTCACTTTCTCAGGTCACTGAACCCAGCCTAGGTTAATTTCCCCCCAAATCTACTTCTATCTCATCTCTCTTCTATCTTCACACTTGACTTTGTTTTTATAGCTTTACCTGTTTTAATAGCTGTCTCTTCCATTACATTTTAAGTTGTGTGAGAAGAGGATCAGGGTAGTTTTATTCTTTATTGTAGCATGGCTCTTC
>NW_027530640.1:11129362-11139432 GCF_008692635.1 Crocuta crocuta
AGGAAGCAAGTGCCTGGGACACAGTGAATGCTCAAGTCTACCCTGGTAAGGTTTTCAAGGTTTCTCAGAGGTAGAAAGCTGACTCCCCTTAGCTTACTAGGCACACTGCAAGTCCCTTATCATATCCTTTTTGTCATCTGACCCTTCTCTTTCATCTTTAAGGCCTTTGCATTGCTGTAACAAATTACCACAGACTGGGTAGTATAAACAACAGAAATTTATTTCTCATAGTTCTGGGGACTGGAAAGTCCAAGATCAAGATATCAGCATGGTAACATTCTGGTGAGAATTCTCTTCCTCTCTTCCTGGTTTATAGTCAGAGGCTTTTTGCTGTGTCCCCACATGGCAGAAGGGGCAAGGGATGTCTCTGGGGCCTCTTGTATAAGGGCACTAATCCCATTCCTGAGGGCTCCTCCCTCATGACCTAGTCACCTCCCAAAAGCACCTCTCATAATACCGTCAGTTTTGGCATTAGGTTTTCAACAAATGAATTTTGGGAGACACAAATATTAAACCTATGGTAGGGCCTTATGCTTAGAATGGCTTCACGAACATTCTGCTGTCTTGAAATTCTTTTTTTTTTTTAATTTTTTTTAATGTTTTATTTATTTCTAGGAGAGAGAGACAGCGTGAGCAGGGGAGGGTCAGAGAGAGAGGGAGTCACAGACTGAAACAGGCTCCAGGCTCTGAGCTGGCAGTCAGCACAGAGCCCAACGTGGGGCTCGAACCCACAAACCGCGAGATCATGACCTAAGCGAAAGTCGGACGCTTAACCGACTAAGCCACCCAGGCGCCCCTGTCTTGAAATCCTTAATAATTTTGAAACAGGGGCCTCACAGATTAAGTAGCTACTCCTCAGTGAGGTGATGGATATACAAAGCTATGGAGTATAATCCCTTAACTGTTCAAACAGAAAAGTTGGTTTAGATATTTATTGACTGATTACTATGATCTGAGGTAGCCAAGTATGGTGGGGGGAAGCCATGGCCATTCCAGGCAGGGGAGACTACAGGAGCAAAGACTCTGAAGACAGAGAATGGGGTGTATTGGGGCAAGAATGGCTTGTTAAGGTCTTTCTTTTTGAAGTTTGTTCTCTCCCTTCATGGTCCTATTGCGCCTTGTCCACATCTCTTACCTAGCAGAAACCCAGAGCGCTTTGAATTACCATGGGCACATTCACCTGTGGATGTTAACTTGGCACTGTCTAGGGGTTGAGTACTGAGCTGGGTGATGGACGGAATACAGGTTTTGTTTTCCAGGAGTCTGCATTTCCTGGAGGAGAGGGAGATGTGAGTAGTAAAGGGTAAACATGTTGTGGAAGTCTCCCTTGTACCCTGCTCAGTGCTCAGTACCAAGCTGGCAGTGGGTATTGGGTCTTGCCTTATTTTGAATTTCTAGGCCAATGCTGAAATCAACCTTGTTCATCATCCCAGCATGAAGGAGTTGAAACCTTTAGGGGTTTTTTTTTTTATAATCAGGCTGATAGGGAATACATGTAATTGTTTTGTTTTGAAGTTTTTTTAGAGCATTCACCAGGAAGGTAAGGAAGGGTGGGGATAAACATTCCCTAAATGGCTGGAGGGGTAGAGATAAAAGCCAGGTCCATCAAGTGCGAGTGTGTGTGTGTAGGGGGTCAGTCTCAGGAGGGGATGCTGCTGTAACAGGTTCCTGCCCTTCAACAGGAGGCATCTTGGCTTCCTGATCTGTCAAGTGAGGGGATGGGTTAGGTGACTTCAAGGAGGCCTTCCACCTCACATTATAAAGTCCCTAGAGTCGGATTCTAGTTCCACTCCTTCTCAAGCTGTGAGGCCAGTTTCCTTCCGTAAAATCAGTGGGTGGGCCTAGAGAACTTTTCTGGAAGCCTGTTACTCGGGAGCACCTGTGGCACTCCAGGAGCGTCCCCAGGACTGCGTCGCCGCGCTGGGTTCCTGAGACACCGGCGGGGGGGTGGGGCTAGCGCGGGCAGGGCCCTGAGACTCACCTGTGAGCCGAGCAGTGACTCACCTGCCCTCCCCCGTTCGCGGGCTGTTCCAGGAGTCATCGTTCCTCCTTCCTATCGGAGTGTGTTGGGGGGGTGCGGGGCGGGGCAGGTATCACTCCTGGCCCGAACGCCCACTAGGGCTCTGGCATGAAGTAACTCAGGGGTAAAGGGCGGAGAACAAGAGGTCCTCCTGGGAGTCCCGGCTCGACGTCGCCAGGGTCTCTCGGTCGGGGCCTCACCCCTCAAAGCTAGGGCCTGGAAAACGGGGCGACGGCGGGAGGCGCCGGGAGGGGCGCGCCGNCGAAGGCTGCGCGCTGCTTCCGGTACGGGAGTGGTGGAGAGTTGAGCTTTCCTGTGAAGTGATTGTGGTTTGTGGTTTCCGTGGTCGCACCCTCCTCCCCCGCCTCAGAAACTTGGCTGTAGGGTGGACTCGAGGATTGCGGAGCTTGCGCTCCCGCACGCGCGGGCCGGGGCGAATGTGCGGGTGCAGTGCTGCTTTTCTCGGACCGGGTCTGGCTGGGAAGGTGCGCCACACCCGAGTGGACTTTTCGCGTGTACTAAGTTAACCTTTGTTGTGCAGTTACTCAGTCTGTTCGTGCTGGTTAATAGGACGCCCTTCACTCGGGTTAGTCCTGGTACTCATCTGTGGCGTTGGAGTCTTTCTTGTGGACTTTTAAAGGAGTGTGCGTGTGTGAAGTACTTGTTGGAACAAATGTGGACTGAATGCCTGACCCTGGTTTGGCAGGAATGGCTTCCTAACAATGCAGGCGGCAGTTGGCTCAAACCAGGATTGGCAGACACCCTCATTTCCTCCTGCGTCTCTGTAGCATTTTTTGGTGTTTGTTTTGTACAGAATCTGCAGTTTAGAAGATTATGTTGAGATATGGTAAGTCTCCAAATAAATTAAGGGCATTTCATATATATGTTGAAGGAAACAGCTACATCATTGTGTTGTTGCCACAGGATAAGCATTTTCATGAGAGGATATTTTTGTTTAGCACTGACTTTTTAAAGGACTCTACAGGAATGTATTACTTTAAGAAAATGTAAGTTAAATTAGGATTTGTTATTTTGTTTTATAAGACGTTAAGAGTGGAAAAATTATCGATAGCCTCTCTCTAGTTATTTACCCTTAACTTTTAAAAAAAAATTGTTTTATCCACTTTTCTTACGGACCCACAGATGAATTAAAATGTCTGTGCCCCCCAAGAGCTGACACTGTAATGTAGGGAAGGCATATAACTCAGATGCAGTGCAGGGCAGACCATAACAGTACATGTGCATGAGTCAGATCTTGTACACTGCTAATGATAAAAGAAACCTGTGGACGCACGGAGTGGAGGCTAATAAATTTTGCTTGGGGAAGTACAGAAAGGCTTCTGGGAGTGGCGTTTGAAGGGATGAAACATGAGAAGGGTTTTGTCAGTGGAGGAAACGTAAACGGGAAGAGAAGTTTGTGGAATTGTGACTTAACTCTTCTGGTTTTCCTTAAATTTTTGGCTCTTGCTTCTCAGTGTTTTTTTTCCCCCCAGTCCTCTCTTGCCTAAGATTCTATCCAACATGTCTCAGGTTTTCACACCGTTGAGGTGGCATCACTTTTTTTTTTTAATGTTTTATTTATTTCAGAGAGAGAGAGAGAGAGCGTGAGCAGGGGAGGGTCAGAGAGAGAGGGAGATACAGAATCTGAAACAGTCTCCAGGTTCTGAGCTAGCTGTCAGCACAGAGACTGACTTGGGGCTCGAACCCACGAACCGTGAGATCATGACCTGAGCGGAAGTCGGATGCTTAACCGACTGAGCCACCCAGGCGCCCCGGCGTCACTTTCATTCCCATCATCAACATCTCATTCCATACAGTGATTTGGAGATCAGGGGTGCCTTTTCCAAGGTGAGAATCCCTTCTCACAGTCTCCCTGTCTTCAGACTTAGGTACTAAATTAGTCCAAGTCTCTCTTTTGATAGTGATGTCACCCTTGACCTACATCATCACCTGTGCGTCAGAGAGCTGAGTGTCCCAGGGGCTTCTCAACCTCGGCATGCCCAAAATGAGACACTTTTCTAGAAACCTAAACTGTATGTGGAGATCAGCAGTAACTGGTAGGGTCCAGGAAATTTTTTTGAGAAAGTAATAACCTGAGACAGGATGGACAGATTTAGTTGTTGCAGGTGTTGGTATGTAGTGCTGGTGAAGATCTGGACAAAGGAACATGGTCCTCTGCTTGTGTAAAGGTCCTGAGGTAGGAATGAACTTCATGTGGTTTGAGATCTAAGAGAAGACCTGTATAGCTTTGAAAACTTTTGGGTTAGGGAGAAGGTCTCACATGAGATTGCAGAACACCAGATTACATGTTTGAATTTTATGCTAAGAGCTGTAAGAAGCTATTGTAGGGAATTTCATGATCTGGTTTTTGTTTTTTATTTATTTACTTTTAAGTTCACTTATTAATTTTAAAAAATGTTTGTGTGAGAGAGTGAAAGAGTGTGTGCTCTCTTGAGTGGGGGAGGGGCAGAGAGCGAGGAGACAATCCCAGGAGGCTCCAGGCTCAGTCTGAGCTGTCAGCATAGAGCCTGATGCGGGGCTCAAAGTAACAAACTGTGAAATCATGACCTGAGGTGAAGTTGGATGCCCAGCTGACTGAGCTACCCAGGCACCCCAAAGTTCACTTATTTTTTCTTCAGAGAGAGAGAGAGAGAAAGTGTGTGTGTGTGGAGGGGGAGGAGGACAGGCATAGAGAGAGACTCCCAAGCAGGCTCCACACTGCCAGTGTGGAGCCCAAGACGGGCCTGAGGCCATGAATGGTGAGATCCTGACCCAAGCAAAAGTCCCAACGCTCAACCAAGTGAGCCATCCAGGCCCCCTTCATGATCTGATTTTTAAGAAAATTGTTTTAAAAATTTATTTATTATTAAGAGACAGAGAAAGACAGAGCATGAGTGTGGGAGGGGCAGACAGAGGGGGAGACACAGAATCTGAAGCAGGCTCCAGGCTCTGAGCTGTCAGCACTCAGCTGGACGTAGGGTTCAAATCTACAGACCATGAGATCATGACCTAAGCCAAAGTTGGATGCTCAACTGACTGAGCCATGCAGGTGCCCTCCCCCCCCCGCATCTGATTTTTTAAAAGAGAAGCACTCCTGTTTGTGCTTGGAAGCCTTGTATTAGGTACAGATGAAAGTAGGGAGTTAAGCAATGAAGGTGGTGGGAATAAAGGGAGCTGTATTTTGGGGAAATGAGACAGGACTTAAATAAGGATTGGATACAGGGGTATAGGCTTATCTGTAACTTGTTTCCTCAAATGATGCGCCCCCTCCCCGCCAATGTATTTTATCCCTTTCATGATGAGCTCTTCCTCATATCTCATGACTTCAAATTAGCCCTTTCCTTTCTGGTGGCAGATTTCTCACCAGGAGGGTACTCCATTGTATTGTACCGTATTGATGTCCCTGTTTTTACATAGCTTTTTCTGCTATGAAATGGGCCTGTGAGCTCCTTGATAATCTTAGCATTTGACTTGGTACCTGGCCTGGAGGTACTTCTTATCTTGGAGTCTAGTTTATGGGTGGAACCGTGATGGATGAGGCAATAGTCAGATTATGGCAAACTGAAAACCATCTCCATTCCATTCTTCGTTTTCCACCCATATCTAATCAGAGATGAAATCCTCTCCATCCAGTGTTCATTTTACACTAATTCCTTTTCTCTATTTTCTCTACTTCCACTGCAGTTTAGATGATCTTATCTTTGAACTATCAAAACTACTTGTAGTTCTCTGGATAAATGGTTCTATTATTGTTTGCTTTGGTGCCTTTTTCATATTTTTTCCTTTGCCTGGAGCATTCTCTTTTTTTCATCCATCTGACAACCTCATTTACTTTTTTTTTTTTTCCATTTACTCTTTAAAACCCACTTTAGATGTCAATGCCTCTGGGTTTTCTCTTAGAACTAACTGATTTTTGGGTCATTTGTACATGTTCTGTGGTTGCATGTTTCATACTGTTTGGTAAATATTTTTATGTATGCCTTCTTCCCAGCTGGGGGTTTCTTGGAAGTGAAGTCTAGGCTTTTGTTTCTGACAAAAGTTAAAAAAATTAAAGTACGATATACATGTAGAAGAGTGCTCAAATCATAAGAGTGCCTGCTTATTGAAGTATCTGAGTGAAGACCATCCACTGTCCAGACCAAGAAACATTAAATTACTAGCTAGTACTCTGGAAATTTCCGAAAATTGCGTTTTGTCCCTTCACAATCACTGCCTGTCTCTGTGCTCTCTTTAATTTTTAATCTGATATTTGGGAACATTATGGTTGCTTAATTAGGGTTTGCCATAGTTAGTTGAGTGTCTTCCTGTCTTCCTCTCCAGCTTTCAGTCTTTACACCTAAGCAGAACTCACATTCATATGAGAAATATTACTGTCGCCTTGCTGAACTGGTCAGACTCTTCGCTTGGAATACCAGGGCTTCTGAATTCTAGCCCTAACGTAACTTGTTCAAATTCATTTTCTAAGGTAAGTTCAAATTTGTTTTCTACTTACAGTATAGGTATGAGTCCTGCAGGCATTTGTACTAGAGTACCTCATCCTTCTCTGACACAAACACCAAACACCCTCCATTTATGAAGGCTAATCATGGCTTTTTTCATTGAGACATTTATCATCATTGCTGAAGTGATCTTTAATTGACTAGAAATCTAAAATTTGCCGCCAATTACTACATTCTCACTATCCTGTTTTTTGGTTGTTTTTTTTTGGTGTGTATTTTTTGGTAGTAAAATATGTAACAAAATTTACTATTTATTTTTATGTATACTGTGGCATTGAGTATATTCACATTTTTTAAAATGTTTTATTTATTTCTGAGAGAGAGAGAGAGAGAGAGAGGCAGTGTGAGCAGGGGAGGGTCAGAGAGAGAGGGAGATACAGAATCTGAATCAGTTTCCAGGCTCTGAGCTAGCTGTCAGCACAGAGCCCAACTTGGGGCTCGAACCCACAAACCGTGAGATCATGACCTGAGCGGAAGTCAGACGCTTAACCGACTGAGCCACCCAGGCGCCCCAAGTATATTCATATTTTTGTGCACTCATCACCACTATCTATATATGGAATTTTTTTTTATTTTCCCAAACTGAAACTCCATATCCATTAAATAGTAACTCCCCATTTTGCCTCCCTTCAGTCCCCTGGCAATCACTATTGTACTTTCTTCTCTTGAATTTGATTACTGTATGTACCTCATGTAGGTGGAATACTACAGTCTTTGTTCTTTTGTGACTGGTTTATTTTACTTAGCATAATACCTTCAATGTTAACCTGTATTGTAGCATGTGTCAGAAATTCCTTCCTTTTTTAGGCAGAATGATATTCTATTATCTCTTCATCTGTTGATGGATACTTTGGTTGCTAGCACTCTTTGGCAGTTATTAACACAGCTTCACCAACACTTGTTATTTTCTTTCTTTCTAAAAATTTATTTATTTATTTACTTATTTATTTATAGCCAGAGCATGTGCATGTTAGCTGGGGAGTAGCACAGAAAGAGGGAGGGAGAGAGAGAATTCCAAGCAGGCTCTGCACTGTCAGCATGGAGCCTGTTGCAGGGTTCAAGCTCAAGAACCATTAGATCGTGACCTGAGCCAAAATCAAGAGTGCTTAACTGTTTGAGCCACCAAGGCACCCTTCTTTCTTTCCCTGCCTCCCTACCTAGCCATCTAATGGAATTGAGGTGATATTTCTTTGTGGTTTTGATTTACATTTCTGTGATGAGTGATGTTGAGTATCTTTTCATGTACTTCTTGACCATTTGTATATTTTCTTTGAGGAAATCTGTTCAAGTCTTAGGCCAATTTTAATTGGGTTGTTTGTCCACTCCTTCCGCCCCCCACCCCCTTTTGTTGAGTTGTTAACATACATTGTAACAGTTTCAAGTATACATGTAGTAATGCAACAATTCTGTATATTACTTAATGCTCATCATAAAAGTGTATCCTTAATTCCCTTCACCTATCTCACTCACCCACCTCCCCTCTGGTAGCCATCATTTAGAGTTAAGTGTCTGTTTTTTGGTGGTCTCCTTTTATTCTTTGTGTGTTTTCTTTCTTAAATTGCACATATGAGTCGAATCATATGGTATTTGTCTTTTTCTGACTTATTTGACTTATTTCACTTAGGATTATATTTTCTAGAGCCATCCATGTTGCAAATGGCAAGATTTCATTCTTTTTTAATGGCTGAGCAATAGTTCATTGTGTGTGTGTGCGCGCGCACAAACCCCACTCTTTTTTTTTTTTTTAATGTTTTTATTTATTTTTGAGAGAGAGACAGCGTGAGCAGGGGAGGGGCAGAGAGAGAGGGAGACACAGTATCTGAAAACAGGCTCCAGGCTCTGAGCTGTTCACACAGAGCCCGACGCGGGGCTTGAGCCCATGAACCCTGATATCATGACCTGAGCCGAAGTCCGATGCTTAACTGACTGAGCCACCCAGACGTCCCGTAACCCCACTCTTTTTTTAACCATTCATTAATCAATGGACACGGGCTGCTTCCATAATTTGGCTATTGTAAATAATATTGCAGTTAAACATAAGGATGCCTGTGTCTCTTTGAATTAGTGTTTTTGTATTCTTTGGTACATATCCAGTAGTGGGTGTACATTCTGGATATTAATTACTTTTCAGTATATGGTTTGCAAATACTTTTTCTAAGTTTAGGGTTGATAATGTCCTTTGATGCATGAAGGTTTTAAATTTTAATCAAGGTCAGCTTACATGTTTTTTTTTTATATTTTTGCTTTTACTGTTACGGAATTTGGCAATGATTTATATATATCATAAAGCTTTTTTCTATGTTGTTTTTTTCTCTCCTCAACTGCACTGTGGACATCCTGAGGGAAGGAACTGAGTTACTATTATAGCCACTTTACCTTTCAGCACAGTGAGCCCGTGGTGAACAAGGAGAAGGTAGGGGGTAAAAGTTTTTTAGACATGAAATTTTATTTTTTAAAATTTTTTATATCTTTATTTTTTGAGAGAGAGAGAGAGAGTGAGTACAGGAGGGACAGAGAGAGAGGGAGGGAGACAGAGAATCTGAAGCAGGCTCTAGGCTCTGAGCTGTCAGCACAGAGCCCGACGTGGGGCTGGAACCCACAGACTGTGAGGTTATGACCTGAGTAGAAGTCGGATGCCCAACCAACTGAGCCACCCACTCGCCCCAGGAAAAAAAATTTTTTAATGTGCTTTTTAAAAGGTCATAATGAACGCTCAAGAGTTATGCATAGGATGGGGTGTTTGCTGCTATTAGTGATTTATCACTGATCATGTTTGTCTCACGAACTATGATGATAACATGTTTTTAGGAGTTAGAGAATGTGTGAGCAGAGGAGGGGCAGAGAGAGAGGGAGACACAGAATCCAAAGCAGCTGTGAACCCTGAGATCATGAGCTGAGCCACTCAGGGGCCCGGGGAGGTGTTCTTTTAATTTTTTTCTTTTCTTTCTTTTTTGGAAAGAGAAAGCAGGGGAGGGGCAGAGAAGAAGGAAGAGAGAATTCCAATCTGGCTGTGTGCTGCTAGAGCAGAGCTGGATGCAGGGTTTTGAACTCAGGAACCATGATGAGATCATGACCTGTGAAATCAAGATTTGAACACTCAATCAGCTGAGTTACCTAGGTGCGCCTTTGGAGTTTTTAATCTTCTAAGTCCCAGCTGGAGAGTTGAGAGTTTGAACTTTGTCATCTGTGTAATGAATAAGAGAATTTATAAAGAATATTTAAACTTCTAGTACGATAAAATGATAAAATGCTAATTCCTGAACAAGAACTGTTTTTATTCATGTTAACTGGGTTGTCTTACAAGTAACACTTGTGAACTAGTTCAGTACTTAAATAGCATTAAATTGCTCGTTTACCTTAAGACTCTTTCTTCTAGCCCATAAAATCTTTCGCTAGATGCCGAGTTCCTTCAGGGTAATTCCATTCTTTTGAATCTTTGACTCCTAAGATACGTGACTCATTTCATTTTTTTTAATTAAAAAAATTTTTAATGTTTATTTACTTTTGAGAGAGAGACAGACAGATAGACCCCCCCCCCACCCCCCCCGGCT
>NW_027530640.1:11139809-11234794 GCF_008692635.1 Crocuta crocuta
CCGTGTGAGCGGAGAAACACAGAATGCAGAGAAAGGGAGACAAAGAATGCAAAGCAGGCTCTAGGGAGCTTCAGCACAGAGCCCAATACAGGGCTCCAACATGACCTGAGCCGAAGACAGATGCTTAACCAACTGAGCCACCAGGTGCCCCTGATTCATTTCTAAACCCGTAGGAGATACTCTTCAATAAATATTGAATTATTTATAGTAGGTATACATATGTTATATATAGGACTGTGGCAAAGCATGGTTTTACATCCAGTTTTTTAAAGTTCTTTGTAATAAAACCGCACCTAAAGATAAACACAGGTAATGTTTTGGAGTATATCTTCTAATCTTTATTTTTGGGTATGTATATTGACAATAACTTTTATAAAAATGCCACTCAGTGGATTGAGCCACTCAGGTACCCCTTTATTTCTTTTTTTAGAGAGAGAAAGAGAGATTGCATGCATGTGCACATGAGAGAGTGAGCGTGGGGGAGGTGCGGAGAGAGTGGGAGAGAGAGACTCTCAAGGAGTCTCCATACTCAGAGGGGAGCCCCATTGCAAGGCTCAATCTCAGAACTCTGAGGTGAAATCAAGAGTTGGATGCTTAACTGACTGAACAACCCAGTTGCCCCTAAAATTTACGCTTACCTATTTTTAAGCCTACAGCTCTGTGATATTAATTACATTTATGTTGCTATGCAGCCTTACCACCATCCATCTTTCGAAGTGTTTTTATCTTGATTAAAACAGCAACTCCCTATCATTAAACAACATTAAATAACAACTCCCGATTCCCCTCTTACCCCAGTTCCTGGCAACTGCCATTCTAATGTGTCTCTGTGACTGCTCTTGGTACCTCATCAAAGAGTCATGCAGTATTCGTCTTTATGTGACTAGCTTATTTTAGTTATTAACATAATGTCCTCAAGGTTCATCCATGTGGTAGCATATGAAAATTTCCTTCCTTTTTAAGGCCAAATAATATTTTATCATATGTATGCATATACAGACACCACATTATGCTCATTCATTTGTTGATGAATGATTACTTCCAAATTTTGGCTACTGTGAATAATGCTGCTATGAACATGAGTGTACAAATATCTCTTGGAGACCCTGCTTTCACTTTTGGTTATACCCAGAAGTGGAATTGATGGATTATAGGGTATATTTTTTTTTTATTTTTTGAGGAACTGTCAGACTTAACAATTTTGCATTCCTACTAGTAGTGCCCAAGGCTTCTAATTTTTCTATATCTTTGCCAATACTTGATATTTTCTTTTCTTTTTATTTGTTTTTGATGGTAACCATCCTAATGAGTTTGAGGTAGTATTCCATTGTTTATTTAAAAAAATATTTTTAACATTTATTTACTTTTGAGAGACAGAGACAGAATATGAGAAGGGGAGGGGCAGAGAGAGAGGGAGACACAGAATCTGAAGCAGGCTCCAGGTTCTGAGCTGTTAGCACAGAGCCTGATGCGAATGAGGGTTGAACTCAAACTACAAGATCATGACCTGATCTGAGGTCAGATGCTTAACCAACTGAGCCACCCAGGTGCCCTCTTTGTAGTTTTTATTTGCATTTCTTAACGATTGGTGATGTTGAATATCTTTCATGTGTTTATTAGACATCCCTGTATCTCTGGAGAAATGACTATTCAAATTCTTTGCATATCATTAGTTTTTTGTTTGTTTTTGAGGTTTATGAGTTCTCTGTATTTTCTGAGTATTAATCCCTTATCACATATGTCTTGAAAATATTTTCTTCTTTTCTGTGGGTTGCCTTTTCACCCTGTTAATAGTGTCCTTTGATACACAAAAGTTTTTATTTTGATGAAGTTCAGTTTACCTTTTTTTTCTTTTGTTACTTGTGCCTTTGGTGCCATATGCACGAAGTCATTGCCAAATACAGTGTCATGAAACTTGCCCTATATTTTCTTGTAAGAGTTGTGTAGTTTTAGCTTTTACATTTAGGTCTTTGATCCATTTTGAGTTCATTTTTCTGTATGTTAGGTAATGGCCTGACGTCATTCATTTACATGTGGATATGCAAGTTTACTCAGGACCATTTGTCGAAAAGACTGTCTTTTCCTCATTGAATGATCTTGACGCCTTTGTCAAAAATCATTTGACTGTAAATGTCATTTGTTTCTGGACTGTTTATTCTGTTTTGTTGGTCTACATGTCTGTGTGACAGTACCACAATGTTTTGATTACTGTAGCTTTGTATTAAGCTGATGCCAAATTAGCTCTTGAAGCTAATAATATTTTATATTATTTTGTGGTTTAGTTGTTTGTACATGCTTTTGTGAAAATAAAATAAATTCATTTAACTTTCCTGTATTTTCATTGTGGAAGTGATTATACAATTGTTAGAGTTTGTTAAAACTCAAGGAATAGGGGCCCCTGGGTGGCTCAGTCAGTTGAGCGTCTGACTTCAGCTCAAGTCACGATCTCACGGTTCATGGATTCGAGCCCCACGTCGGGCTCTGTGCTGACAACTCAGAGCCTGGATCCTGCTTCGGATTCTGTGTCTCCCTCTCTCTCTGCCCCTCCCCCACTCATGCTATGTTTCTCTCTGTCTAAATAATAATAAACATTTAAAAAAATAAAAAAAACCTCAAGGAATAGTATAACAGAGTGAATTTTACTGCATAGGGAATGTAGGTAAAATAGGTAAACTTAAATTGACCCGAAATTGGATTTTTGCAAGTTTGGCTACTTCCTCAGCCCGAATCATTTTTACCTCATGAATGACTGAAGCCACACCCTTAAAAGTATTCAAGGAATTTTGGTTATAATGTTCATGTTGGCAGATTTAAGTCTTTTTAAAAAATTTTAATGTTTATTTTATTTTTGAAGGGGAGAGAGGGAAGAAAGGAGACAGAAAGAGGGGCGGGGGCGGGGCTGAGAGAAAGGGAGATAACAGAATCTGAAGGAGGCTCCAGGCTCTGAGCTGTCAGCCCAAAGCCCAGTGTGGGGCTTGAACCCACAAGCTGTGAGATCATGACCTGAGTGAAAGTTGGACACTTAACTGACTGAGCCACCCAGGTGCCCCTCTTTTTTTTTTTTTAATAATGTTTATTTTGCGAGAGAGAGCGCATGGGTGGGAGTGACTATGAGTGGGGAAGGAACAGAGAGAGAGGGGGAGAGAATCCCAGGCAGGCTCCCCACTGTTCCGTCAGTGCAGAGGTGGGCTCGACATGCTTAGTCTCAGGAACTGTGAAAGATCATGACCTGTGCCGAAATTACGAATCAGACGCACATGAGTCAGACCCTCCAGGTGCCCCTGGAGGATTTAAGTCTTATTAGTACCTTCTGTTTTCTTTTAAGAAAGAAAGTTAAAGACATCAGGCATCTGGGACCGCCTCACGAAGCAACAATTCTGAAATTTGCTCAGATGTGAGTGTGCTAGCTTCCAGACCTGAAGGGTGCTGTTTGTACATTGTGTTGATCAGCTCAGCCTCTCACATGGTGGACTTCCTTGATTGCGCTGAACAGTGTGGGGAAGTGGACAGCCTGGCTTGACTTGCCCTGTCTCATGCTGTTTACTCACTTGCTGGAGCACTACTAAATTTATGCATTATTGAAAGTTCAAAATGTGCAGAAATAACCATGCTTCAAAGTAAAACTTCAACATTGCCCTTTCTCTGTTGGAGCCTCTAAATATTCATTATTTTCTTCTTTAGTTTTTTTCATAGCTATCAAACTTCTCTATGCAAGTGTGCTCCTAGCCCCATTTCTAATGGAGCTTGAAATTAACATGACTTCTGTTTACTTGTTGATGGACTATCATCTATCAACCCCACTTTTTGATGGTGATTTAATTTGTGCTTTTTCAGTGGCTCAAGTTTGTAGTAGTGCATACAATGTAAATATGATTTGAAAGGCAACTTTGAGTGTTATTTTCAATGTTTGTAATAAAGATTGGTCATTTGGAACAAGTATTACATGAGAATACTGTGATTTGGTTTAAATTTTTTTAATTTGAATTTATATTTTTAATGTTTATGTATTTTGAGAGGAAGAGAGAGAGAGAGCATGAGCAAGGGAGGGCCAGAGAGAGAGAGAGGTAGAATACCAAGCAGTCTCTGTGCTGTCAGCACAGAGCCTGATGTAGGGTTTGAACTCACAGACTGAGATCATGACCTGAGCTGAGATCAAGAGTCAGATACTTGTGGCGCCTGGGTGGCTCAGTTGGTTGAGTCTGACTCTTGATCTTGATGTGGGGCTTGAACTCACAAACTGAGATCATGACCTGAGCCGAGATCAAAAGTCAGATGCTTGTGGCACCTGGGTGGCTCAGTTGGTTAAGAGTCTGACTCTTGATCTTGATGTGGGGCTTGAACTCACAAACTGAGATCATGACCTGAGCCGAGATCAAGAGTCATATGCTTGTGACATCTGGGTGGCTCAGTTAAGAGTCTGACTCTTGTCATGATCTAGTGGTTCCTGGGTTTGAGCCCTTTGCCCTGACAGGACGGAGCCTGCTTGGAATTTTCTCTCCTCTCTCTCTGTCCCAACCCCATTTGTGCTTGCTCTCTCTCTCAAAATAAATAAACTTAGAAAAATTAAAAAAAAAAAAGTCAGATGCTTGAGCCACCCAGGCACCCTGGTTTTTAAAATTTCTTGTCAGCTGGGGGCGCCTGGGTGGCTCAGTGGGTTAAGCATTGGACTCTTGATTTTAGTTCAGGTTATGATCTCATGGTACTTGGGATTGAGCCCCAAGTCAGGCTCCATGCTGACAGTGCAGAGCCTGCTTGGAATTTTCTCTGTCTCTCTCTGTCTGTGCCCCTCCCCCTCTCACTCTCTCATTCGGTCTCAAAAATAAAATATATAAACTTAAAAAAAATTTCTTGTCGTCTGTCCCATGTTCCAATTATAGTAGAAGAACTGGAATTAAACAGTGTGAGTTGTTATGATTTTAAGATGTAAAGTTTTTTTAAAAAGACTTCCAGGGCTTTACAGAAGAAACAAACTACCATTTGCCTTAAAATATTGTAATGAATAATTTATTATTATTATTTTTGAATGTTTATTTGTTTTGAGAGAGAGTGCCTGTGGGTGTATGCAGGTGGGGGAGGGGCAGAGAGAAGGAAAGAGAATCCCAAGCAGGCTCCTCCATTTACAGACTGAGCCACCCAGGTGCCTCTGTAATGAATAATTTGATCCAATTTAATCTTAGTGTTAAATAACTGGTTTTATTCCTTAATTGCGAATTTAAAGGCTAGTCTGTCCTGGATTGGTTAATTTTGGCTACTGCATTTAATTGTATTGAACTGTGGATTTCTCTTATTTTCTTATTCTGAGATTTCGTTATTAAATATTGTCATAAATAAGCAGACCATTTGCATTTTAAAAATGTTTTATTGCGCTCTGTTTTGTTTTTGTTAATATTTGACATTATAAATTGAAGATGTGAGTTGGAATCCTGTTTAATTATTAGCTTCCATAATCCTGTACTGGTTGTACTGGTTTCTTAACCAGGTAGTACTGCAGATGGTTCTTGAAACTGAAAGTGCTATCATAACTCAGGAAATGCATTCAGTGTGGCCCATTTCAAATGACATGAAGGATAAGAGCCTTTGCTAATAGTCCATTTACCCTGTGCAGCTCTGATACATGCTTTTCTTTGCAAACAAAGATGCATTGTTAACTATTCTCTCATGATATGTTGAATATTTCATTATGTTAAATATTTCAATATTAATCTAGACTCTTAATCATGATTTGTGAAAAATGATAGTGCAATGAATAAGGCAGAAGCCGAAAAGGTAAGGCAGTGTTCATGGGGATCTCTGAATTGGTAAAGGTTTCTTAACAGTCATCTGTTATCATTTTCTTGCTTCCTTAGACCTGGGGTTCATCATGTTCTCAGAAAAGCTGTGGTCTGACTTTGAAGTATATCTTTAGAAACCTGTCATTTTGCAGAGAAGTGGCTAAGTGAAATGTGAGCTTGATCTCTTGGGAGGAGGGGGGGAAAACCAAGGAAATGGCAATACTTGAGAGAAACTAAAGCTTTTTTGGAGTCATTAAGACCACTGAAAGATGTAATATTTTCTAGGTATCTTTACTGAGTCAGGGTCAAAGGCAGCATTTAGTTTGCTGTATCTCTAATACAATGAGAAGGGTTCAATTAAATACAAGAACATTAAAAGTCTGCCTTTCAGAGCAGGTGCTGGGAGATTTTTAAGAATGTGTATGTCACCATTGCTAACCTCAAGAAGTTGACAAACGAATGGGATTAGCCTTAACGTTGGCAGTCTATACTTATTTTTGCTAATCCGTAAAAAGAGAGACCTTTCTTCTATCTTTCCACAAGTGCCAGTGTTGCTAGATGAAATCTACAACAGTCAAGGCAGTTGTTAATCATTTATAGAATGTTTTTAGGTGAAAGTTATCATGCTCCAAAAAGCCATGGTCCCTGGGCTCAAAGGGGAGCTCCCCATTTCCTGGGAGACAGATACACTCATAAGGTTGTAGGGCAAGTACTGTAACAGATGTTTGAGAAGTACTGGGGGAACCCAGAAAAGAGGCAATAGCTCTTTATGTGTGAGCAGAGGACATTAGTGTGAGTCTCGAAGGAACATGGAAAAGTCTGGAAAGATGCTTTAGGCAGAGGAAAGGGCTTGGAGACACGTGTGTGCATTGGAGAAGAGTTTCAGGGAGTGGATGTAGGTGATTAGTCTGTTAGGCTAATTGCAGTCAGGTTTGTTTATAGGAGTTTGTGTTTCACCCTGTTTGTGGTGGGGATAATCCCTCAGTTTTTTTCAGTGAGGGGAGTGGATTCTACGATAATCATAAATGAGGCTGTTTGGATAATGATTGGGAATGAGAAAACTTCTAGATATTTTAAACCAGGATGTAGGCCAGGGCCCAGAGACAGGATGTGTTAGTAGAGTCAGGTATTTACTGATGTGCAATGGAGGGGCAGGGAAGAGGATGAAAGGGGCCTAGAGTCTCCTTACAGGATAGCTAGTTTGGTGCAACTCTGGTTAGCAGAAATGAAGAAAGCCAAAGCGGGAGAAGATTCAGAGGAAAATGCTTGGCTCGTGGCCTGTGGAGTTTGAAGAACTTCAGTTGCTGGTGGGGAAAAGTCCTAAATTTAGATTGGGGAAATACTTCTTTGGCCTTCACCAGGAGGACTTCTGGTCTTCACTATGGTAGCTGTGAAGAGGTGGAGTTTGCTTCTTTGTTTTTTGGGGCGTGGATGGGTGGAGGGGCCAGTTTTAGGGTTTCTTAAGTAGTAGTATAAATTATAAGAATGGGTCCAATGCATAAAATATATAATAAAATTTTATTTTATTTTATTTTTAAATGTTTTATTTATTTTTGAGAGAGAGATAGAGACAGTGTGAGCAGGGGAGGGTCAGAGAGAGAGGGAGACAGAATCTGAAGCAGGCTCCAGGCTCTGAGCTTGCTGTCAGCACAGAGCCTGACGCGGGGCTTGAACCCATGAAGCTGAGATCATGACCTGAGCCGAAGCTGGACGCTTGACCGACTGAGCCACCCAGGCGCCCCAATAAAAATATATATTTTAAATGTAAGCAATCTCTACACCCATTGTGGGACTTGAACTCAAAACCCTGGAATCAAGAGTCATATGCTCTTCTGACTGAGCCAGCCAGGTGCCTGGGGCAGAAACTATTTTTAAATTAGGAAAGATAAAGACCAAACCTCACATGCCTTTAATTTCTTCCTTGATCTTCAAATCTTGTTTTTTGTTATTTAAATATTTATCTTCTGTTTTTCACTCAGGCTTGTTCTTAGAAGTCATCAAAGTTCTTTGGTACTATTGTCTCCTCTCATAGCCTGAAACAGTTTCCCTCCCCACTCTCTTACAAGAGATCCTCAGTTAGGACTCCCAGACTTTTTGGGGACTCCCTCCTGGGTATTCCCTTTGTGCACTGATATATTGTAACTATTTTCTGTTGTATTCTAACTATTTTCCTGTCTAGACTGAGTTCTTTCCCCCACCTTTTTTTTTAACCTTCACATGTACAGAAAAGTTGAAAAAGTAATAGAGTGAACACTTGATTCATCAATTCACTTAGATTCACCAGTTAACATTTTTGATATTTGCACAATTACTTTATATAAGCTTTTTTTGAGACATATGAAAGTAAACTGATACCAGGGTACTTCACCCTTAAGTTCTTCATGTAATTCCTAAGAATAAGACACATTACCTTTACCTAACTACAGTATCACATGAGAAATTTTATGTCACAGGAGAAATTTTACATTGATATAGTAATGTAATTCCATTTAAAGAGAGGTCTAAAAATCTTGTTGGTTCTTCCTGGGAACTTGGGGAGAAATACATCCTATCCTGGGCCTACTAAATCAGAATTTGCCTTTTAACAAGATTCCCACAAGTACTTACTGATCTCATGGTATAGTCCATAGTCATATTAAATTCAAAAACTTGTCCTAGTGTTGTTTTTCATAGTTTTTTGAATCCAGGAATCAATAAAAGATCATATACTGCATTTAGTTGTGATGTCTCTTTGGAGTTTTTATTTCTGTCTCCCCTGCACCCCCATGAAATTGACTCTTCGGAAGAGTTTAGGCCAGGTTTTATAGATACTCTACAGTTTGGATTGGTCTGATTGTTTTTTTTTTTTTAATTTTTTAATTTATTTCTGAGAGAGACAGAGACAGCATGAGCAGGGGAGGGTCAGAGAGAGAGAGAGAGAGAGAGATAGAGAGAGAGAGAGAGAGGGAGATACAGAATCTGAAATGGGCTCCAGGCTCTGAGCTAGCTGTCAGCACAGAGCCCGACACGGGGCTCGAACCCATGAACTGTGAGATCATGACCTGAGCCAAAGTCAGACACTTAACTGACTGAGCCGCCCAGGTGCCCCTGGTCTGATTGTTTTAATTTTTGGCAGTACTATGTATGTGATGATGTATCTTTCTGAGGGCATGGCAGCAGTTGTTACGTTGTTCTACTGGTGGTGATGCCTAGTTTAAACACTTGACTAATTAGCATCTGCCACATTTCTCCTTTGTAAGGAAACACCTGTTTCCTTTTGTACTGTTGGGAAGAAGAATTTTATGTACCCTTTAAGATCCTTCTAGCTGGACTAAAAATCAGGTTGACATTAGACTGATTAACAGGAGAAAATTGAATTTAATAGTGCATGTAAGGCAGGTTGCCTGGCTGGCTCAGTTGGAAGAACATTATCTCGGGGCTGTGAGTTTGAGCCCCACGTTGGGTGTAAAGATTATCTTAAAATAATTAAAAAAAAAAATAGTGTATCTAAGGGGAATCTAAGCCAACATGGAAATTTTAAAGACAGGCAACAATATGCTTATATGAGCTAAGGAGAATGATAGGGGCCTAAGGATACAAAGAGAGAAAGACCATTAGCAGGAAGGTGGAGGGAGACATTTGGAAAACAAAGGCTTGGCCTATTATGTAGGTAATTTTCATAGGTAAAGATAATTTGTTAATAGCTGTATTCCTAATACAAGTGGACAGTTGAGGGGGGGAGGTCAAGAGCTTTTACTTAATCTGCTGGTTTTGATTGCTTTTAACTCAAAATAATGTTCGTGCCAAAGTGGCCTATTTTGGGGAGGCCTGCCCCTGGCCCTCACAGTAGTTAATAATTAATTGCTGTGATGATCTGATACGGATTTCTTTCTTTGTTTAAAAAATACTTTTTAAATGCTTATTTACTTTTGAGTAAGAGAACAAGCTGGAGAAGGGCAGATAAAAAGGGAGTCAGAGGATCCGAAGCTGTTCTGTGCTAATGGCAGAGACCCCGATGTGGGCTCAGACTGGCAAACCTTGAGATCATGACCTGAGCTGAAATTGTCCACTTAACTGACTGAGCCACCCATGTGCCCCTTTTTAATTTTTTTTTTTTTAAGGTTTATTTTTGAGAGAGTGGGAGACCCAGAATCTGAAGCAGGCTCCAGGCTCTGAGCTGTCAGCACAGAACCTAACATGGGGCTCGAACTCACAAACCACAAGATCATGATCTGAACCAAAGCAAGAAGTTTAACCAACTGAGCCACCCAGGTGCCCCTAATAGGGATTTCTAACTAGTCTTTTTGTCCCTTGCACCTAGCAGGATCTTTGGATGTGGTAGTTGGTCAGTGAATGACAAAATAGGTCATCACTAAGGACAAAATATGTTTCATCAGTTTTAGAGACAATTCTTATTTTCTCATTCAGCCTGGGTAACTTCGTAGACTCATTCCAAGTACAGGAATCTTTACTCCTGGCTCTCCAAGAGTACAGTCCTCTTCCTGTGGGCTTCTCAGCTGTGTGAAAAGTTTCTCTGCCTTTTAGTCTCATTGTTCTAAAACAAAAACCTCTTTTCCCTTTTGTCTCTCTTTTCTTTTGTGCCTGGAATCCAGATGCTGGTTTCATCTTATTTGCTTTTTTGACCAGAGTCATCCAGTTTCTTTTGGAAACAGGACTTCCTGTGCATCTATAATCAGTTGTCTGTTATGATGGGTTAGTGCAGCTTTCTGAGACACACTCTTCCATTGTTAATGGTCTTAGCCATATGGGTTAGAAGCTAAGTAAAGGAATATAGATATCCGGTTCATACCGTAAACACTCACTTCAGCAGCTCTCAAGCTTTTTGTTTTTTCCTTCCCTTGATCTCTTAAGTCTTGCTTTGTGTTTAGCACATTGGCCTTCTTTCTCTAAGTCTGGGATATGCTACTTTGTCTGTTACCTCAGCCTCCAATGCTTTTCCCTCAGAAACTCACTTGCCTGACTCTTTGACTTCCAGATTTCAATTCAAATGTTACCAAGATAGAAAGGTCCTCGGAGGACCCCATCTAATTTCATTACTGTTGTCCTGGTTAATTTTCTTCCTAGCACTAATACAGTTTCATTTACTTATTTATCCTATTATTATAGTGTTGTTTCATGAAGACACAGTTTTTTAGTTTTGTACCATGCTGTTAGGAATAGTGCATATATGGAGAAAGCACTTAAATATTTGCTGTTGGAGTTGCTGAATGGTTGACGGTATATTGTTTTTTTAGGTTTACCTTTTGTGCTTCGCTTGGTGTTTTTGATAATCATTGTGTATCCTGGTGAATGTAGGATGACTATATTTTCATTTTAGGTGTTCTTGTAGTTCCTCATTGCTTTTGGTGCTCTCAAGAAAACAAGAAAAGGAACATAATAAGAATGATTAAATGTTTTATTGTGATAAAAATAATTATAATTTTTATAAAATAGTAATGATCATCATCATAATTATTAAAAAGTAATGAATATCTGGGGCGCCTGGGTGGCTTAGTCGGTTAAGTGTCCGACTTTCGCTTAGGTCATGATCTCATGGTTCGTGGGTTCGAGCCCCGCGTCGGGCTCTGCGCTGACTGCCAGCTCGGGGCCTGGAGCCTGTTTCAGTCTGTGACTCCCTCTCTCTCTGACCCTCCCCTGCTTACGCTGTCTCTCTCTCTCTCCTAGAAATAAATAAAACATTAAAAAAAAAAAGTAATGAATATCTAGCCAAGTGTCCTTTTTTTCATAGATTTGAATACCAGAAAGAAAAGTGACAGCTTCTGCTATGTGCCATATAAGTGCTTGATATAAAATGTATTTGGGTATGATGATCACATAGAAGTCATGGTTTATGTAATGAAATTACTCTGCAGTAGATGGGAGACTTTTTACTCTGATGATGCTTTGGCTCTTATTCATTCATTCATTCATTCATTTATGAGAGAGAGGCAGAGTGAGCAGGGAAGGGGCAGAGAGAGGGGGAGAAAGAGAATCCCAAAGCAGGCCCCGCACTGTCAGTGCAGAGCCTGATATGGGGCTTGAACTCAGAAACTGAGATCAAGACCTGAGCTGAACTCTTGGCTTCACTTAGCTGACTGAACCACCCAGGCACCCCTTGGCTCTCAATTTTGACAAAGGTTAAGCTATTTTTTTTTTTTACTGATTTATTTATCTTTAAAGTTTATTTATTTTGAGAGAGAGAGAAAGCACAAGCAGGGGAGGAATGGATATGAAGGGAGAGAGAGAATCCCATGCAGGGTCTGCACTGTCAGCAGTGCAGAGCCCAGTGGGGGCTCAAACTCACAAACCATGAAATTGTGACCTGAGCAGAAGTCAAGAGTTGCTTGCTTAACTGACTGAGCCACCCAGGTGCCCCTATTTATTTGTTTATTTTTAAAGTTTATTTACTTAGCTGAAACCAAGACTTGTGAGCCACTAAGACACCCCTATGTTTTCATACCTCTTATTTTCTTATTCCCCCTTCCTTCTCCTTCCTCTATCCCCAACCTGTTTACATTTTAGAAGAAAGTGACAGGCTTGGTGGGAGGTAATTTAGTAAAATAGACATATGTCAGAGTCTTAATTATAAGGGTTACCTTGTGGGTTTTTTTTTTTTTTTTGACAGTTACTGGAAGATAGGAGAGGTGAGATTTCAACAGCTGTGTTAACTCTGTTTAATGCAGATGTAACTTGGCTTCCCTGTTACTGCATTTAGGAATCCACAATCCTATATCTTGTGCAGTGTGACAGTTAATGTTACTGTGGGTACTTTTAATTTTAAAATTTCCTGATTTGCATTTAAATGAACTATCCTAACATTGCATTAACTTAACCTTGCTGCTAAAAAAAAAATGGCACGGAATAGCATGGTAAGGATATTCTAAAGTTTTGGAGTGGACAGGTTTTAAGAATGATGTGGCCATTCTGTTGTAAATGAACATTTAATGTCTCTAGAGAAGGTATGTAAGCTTTTCTCACGAATGAGGCAGTTTGCCAGCAATCAGCCTCCTTGGTTCTGATGGAACTATGCTTTTATTTTCTGCTTGTTGATTCTCCATTTCCCTTTCTATCATAAAGATTGCTAGTCAGATGCGTACATCTCTGCCCCTTTCTGAATTTATAGCAAACTTTTGCGTAATAGCCAGGATTGCTATTTATAAGGTAATGAAGACTGAATAACTGCAGTTTAACTTTTTATTTAGTTGCACGAAGCATGATCCCTCCTGGAAAAAGCTAAGGTTGCTGTAATTCATTAAGGCTGGCTAGCTCTAGTAGGTTTTGTAATAGATCTTGTGAAGGAGTGCTCTGTAAGTTAATTGGAAAACTAGAAACTGCCAGGAGTTTAAAAGTTATTTGTTTAGCTACTCTAAACAATACCATTAGTTGTAGAGAAGCAGAAGATATGACAAAGAATTAAGACAGGAGCTTTGTCTTAGTAGGCTTGTAAATATTTTAAAATCAGTTTGCGTAAATTCATTTCAGTATTGTGTCTGCTCTGCATAAAGCAACTTTCCAGCAACTTAGGAGATATAAAGAAGCATAAGCCTAGTTATCATCCTTAAACTTAAAATATAGCCTGGAAGACCATAGGTTAAACCTGGGAAAATTAATTACATTTAATAAAATAATTCAAAAGCTGTTGAGATAACATGAATGAAATGAATACTAGAATTTCAGTGCTGGAAGGCCTTGGAGCCTAGGATTCAACCCCCTTTATTTTATAGGTGAGAAAACTGAGGATCCAGTAAGGTAACTGGCCTAGTCCAAGGTCACAGAGTAAGTTAGTGACAAAGCTAGTACCGGAAGCCGTCTTTTTTCCAGAGAACATATTGTCATTAGGTTTTAAGTGTTCTACTTTCTGAAATCCTTTTTGGGTTGGGGTCACCAAAAGCATAACTTGGCTGTGTAGTATAGTTTAATAATGTTTGGCATTGCTTTTGGCAGGGTCTTTGATTAAAGGTGCTGCACAAGGCATTCTGCTTTCTTCATGGTTATTGAAAGACTTGAAAACACCCTGAATAGGTTTTCAATTTTCAAGTGGCAATACATTTAAAGTTTTTCAGTGTGAGTGAGTCCTTTGCCTTAACACTTTTAGCAATCACTCTGGTGAATTTTTATGGGGAGGCTGGAGACCTCCTCAGAGACATTACTTAACAGGATGTGGAGTTCTGGAATATAGAACTGGAAGGGACTTTAGGGGAGGATCTTGTTCCCTGGCCGCAAAGTCTCGACCAGCAGAGCAAGCATACTACTAAGACATGGTTGTCTCACACCGTGGCAAAATGTTTTTGAATGAGTTGCTAACACTAAACTTGTGAGACTTAGGGGCCCCTGGGTGGCTCAGTCGGTTGAGTGTCCGACTTCGTCTCAGGTCGTGATCTCACAGTTCGTGAGTTCGAGCCCCGCATCGGGCTCTGTGCTGACAGCTAGCTCAGAGCCTGGAAACTGTTTCAGATTCTGTGTTACCCTGTCTCTCTGACCCTCCCCTGCTCATGTTGTCTCTCTCTCAGAAATAATAAAACATTAAAAAAAACCCAAAAAACTTGTGAGACTTCACATAAACATCTGCATCTCAGGGTCTTTTCAAAAAATTCGTGTGATCTGCCAGTCCTACTTCTGTGTGATAAAGAGTGCCTGGATTTACCTGTCCTGGCCTCTACTGGTGGTCTCCCAGAGAGGTCAGGTATCTTTTGCAATTTATTATTTTGCTTGTACTCTGCTTTTTTTCAAGTTAAGAAGAAAGTGGAATTATTTTATACCCCAAAATATCAAAATTAGGAACAGAAAAGACCAAGAAGACTTTTTGGGGGGGGCAGGGGAGAATATTTTTATTACTAACAGGTGTGTGAATTTTGGGGGTACTCTTCTTTTTCCTAAGCTAGAGCCAGTTTGTCTCGTGTGTCAGAGAAGCCTTTTTTGATTTTTTTGTTTTTTATTTTTTATTTTTTATCCTGACTTGGTTGTCCTGATCTTCACAGGCTTACCTTGGGGCAGCCTCCTCCCTCCTGTGATATCTCCAGAACTGCCTTCCTTCTCTTTGACAGTTTCCCAGTGGCCTGAGACCCTTGTTCTCAGCTCAGGGCTCTCATCTTGGTCCCCTCTTTTATTGGATTCTAAAGCATTAGGAGTACATTTGTGCTGTTTGGACCTTGATTCACTGGTTTTCAAAAGTTACCAAGTCCTTAGGCCTAGTGCCTTTCTCTTGCAGGGGTTGGGCTAACTGCCCTTCCCTGGGCTCCTTCTTTTCATGACTTTTTATTTCAAGAAAAAATGGAGGGGCACCTGGGTGGCTCAGTCAGTTAAGCGTCTAACTTTGGACGGCTCTAACCCATGAACCATGAGATCATGACCTGAGCCGAACAAGGCATGATCTTGCGGTTCAGGAGTTTGAGCCCTGTTTCGAGCTCTGCTGACATCTCAGAGCCTGGAGCTTGCCTTGGATTCTGTGCCTCCCTTTCTCTCTCCTTCTTCCCTGTTTGTGTTCATTCTCTCTCTCTCTCTCTCTCTCTCAAAAATAAATAAGTGTTAAAAAACTAAAAAATATGTGTAATTAAAAAAAAAAACAAAAATTGGAGCCGTTTATTTCTTTGGGAAAGTGAATTGTTATATTGTTTAATTTGTTTAATAATTAAAATACAAAAGTGACCACATGCCTACTTGAAATTAGTTTAACTTACCTTTTAGCACCTTCCCTGTACTACCCTTGACAGGCTTTCTGTTTTATTTGTGTTGTTGCAGTGGCTATGGAATGCTGGGATACAGGAATGCAGAGTCCATGGGGCAAATCATTCTTTCTGAAATGTCTTATCTGTGACATTTGATGACATTTGCTTTAGCTGTTGTCAGCCCTTTAGCAATCTAGAGCACTCCATCTCCTAAGGTTTACTGACTTGGCCTGATCAGTTTCATGGACAAATAACCTTTAAAAACCAAAGTGTAGGTCTGATATAATGTAAGTGTGGAGAGCAAATTTGCCCACTTGCATTGAAACAAATTTCCTGGAAACTGGCATTCTGTTATCAGATTAAGCAGGTCCAAATTCCTTTTAGCATCCAATCTCTACTGATTCTAGGAAGTTTCGATGCTTCTATAAATTTGTGAAATGTTAGATGATGCTTGCGCTAATGTTTTCAAAAATTGCTAAGTGTCTACCTGTTGTGCCTCAAGCATGCATTTATGGGGGAGGACACAAACATTTTTATATTAAAGTTGTTGAGAGTGGGCTTGTGACAGACAGGTGCAGTTCTGTCTTGTCCTGGTCCTGGTCATCATTTTAACGTATAGAAGTAAGGTGTTGATGGTTGTTTGAATTAACTCCTCAGCCACACTAGCCACGTTTCAAAACAGTCTTCTCTCCATCTCCTGCTACTTTCCTTCTCTCCTCCTTTAACCTTAACTTCTTCCCCTTCCCTTCCTCTCCTCCTCCTTTCTCGCCTCTACTCCTACCCTTCCCTCTGTTTCTATCTCCTCTCCCTTCATTTCTCTGTCTCCTCTTCTTTCCTTTCTTCCTTCTTCCTCTTCTCTCTTCCACTTTCCATTCCTCTCTGTATATGTAACTTATATTTAATGCATTATATTTTTCTGAACCAAGTGAGAGTGAGTTGTAGACACGATGTCCATTACATGTAACAAGGACATAACTACAGTGTAACTGATGAAAATTTGACACTGATACAACACTATTTAATCTAGAACCTACTGAAATTTCAACATTTTTCTCAATTTTTTTCTTTCAAGTACCGTTTCAGTCCACAATTACTACATTTTAGTTGTTGTGTCTCTTTAGCCTTCTTTAATCTGGAAGAATTTCTCAGTTCTTGTTTTTTTCTGACATTTTTGAAGACTATAGCCAATTATTTTGTAGAGGATCCCTCACTTTAAGTTTGACGTTTCCTCATGACAAGATTGAGGCTAGTTTTGGTAGGAAGGAAATACCAAAGTGATGTTGTGTCCTTTTTTAGTGCATTCTGTCAGGAGGTATATGTTGTCAAATTGTCCTTTTATTGGGGAGGTTGATTTTTGATCACTTGGTTAAGGTGGTATCTGCCAGGTTTTTCCATTTTAAAGTTACAATATCCATCTCACCTTTTGTAATCAATAAATAATCTGTTGGGAATTAGCATGAAACTATATAAATTACTCAGTTTCTTAGAAGACTTCCATCCACTTGGTTTAGCATTCTCTGATGATTCTTCCCTGAATCAATCATTATTATCATGGTTTGTAAATGGTGATTTTTTTCTGATTACATTATTTCTTCTACGTTTCTTAGTTTTTTTATTGTATAGAAGAACTTTTCCTTCTTTATTCATATTAGCCTGGTCTTTCAGATTCTCATCTTATTGAGTGGATCATAATCCATTTAATCTTCACAAAAAGTCCTCTGAAGGTAATGATGGTCTTATTTTACAAATTAGGAAGTTCAAAGTGGTTAAGTGATGATCAAATATACCTCTTGGTGATATTGTCCTCCTTACATAAAGATGTGAAGATTACAGAATAAAGGTTATGCTTTTTTAATTATAAAAGTAACTTTTTCTATATGCCTGTATAATTTTATAATATCAGAAAATACAGTTAAGCACAAAGAATGCTAAAACTACCCATTATCTCCAGCTCTTAGAGGTTATACCATTGTTAATATTTTGGCATATGTTTAGATATTTTTATTCCTCTCTGCAGTTATATACATTATATTGTTTTGAAATCTCTTTATCATTTTCAATCATATATATTTGGAATACTTTCTCATAAGCTTCTATAACATTTCCCCCATTTTTTTTAGATGAGAAATTTCATGTGTACAAAGATGCTAAAATAATAAATCTGAGAACACCCATCCACATGTCCTTTACCTAGATTTAATAGTTATGAGTCTTTTTATAATTCCTGGATCTCCATGTATATGTTTTAACTTCTACTGAGCTATTTGAAAGTTGGAGACATCTTTACATTTTACCCCTAAATATTTTAGCATGCATCTCCTATAAAGTCTTTTTTTTTTTTTTTAACATAGCTACAGGTTCATTATCACTCCTATGAAATTGAGCAGTAATTCTGTAGTAACATCTAATATTCAATAAGTGTTAAACATTTACCACTCTTCTTACAAATGTCTTAATAACTAGTTTCAAATTATTGTCCAGACAAGGTACATGTATTGCATGAAATTCTTCCGTTTCTTGAGTCTTTTAGTCTAGAATAGTCTTCTCACCTTCTACCCCCCAAGTACTGACTTCCTGAAGAAGTAAGGCCCTGTTATCTTGTAAAGTACTCTACACTCTGGATTCGTTTGTTTTCTCATGGTGTTGCTTAATATGCTTCTGTATCCACTATAAACTTCTATTTCCTATGAACTTGAAATTGAGGGTAGAGTTTTTAACCTGCAATGAATTTGGATTGGAAAAATTTTGTCTTTGTTTTCAGTTTAACAGGAATTTAACATTTCCTTCTATTATTAATGTAGGTAACAAACTACACTTTTCATTTGAACCTGTAACTTTATCACCAGTAGGAATCTCAGTGCTTTTCATATCTGCAATAATTACAACATGATACCTTGAAAAATATGCCTGTTCATTATTACTTTGAAGTAGTTATCATACTTGCCAGGTTTTATTTAATGTTAATAAAGAAGTACATATATTACTGTATCATTCATTTGTTTGTAAAATATCTTGATAAGTAAATTTCAGTATATAGGTTTCCTTTGTAATCCTTTGAATTGTGTTTTATGCATTTGAAAAAAGTTCTAAGAAAAGGTCTTAAGAGTTGCAGCATCCAAAACAGAAGCCACTAGCTACCAGTGGCTCTTTGAACAGGTCAAGTGTGGCTTGTTTGATTTTAAGTAAAAACACATCCCAGATTTGGACACTTAGTACTTCTATAAAATATCTCATAATTTAAAAAATACTTAATACATGCTGAAATAGTATTTTGGATATATTGTATATAGTCACACATTTCCTTTTAGTCTTTTATTTATTTTATTTTTTTTTAGAGAATGATAGTGGGGGAGGGAGGAGAGAGAGAGAGAAAGAGAGAGAGAGAGAGAGAGAGAATCCAAAGCAGGCTCTACGCTCAGCACAGAGCGTGATGTGGGGCTTCATCCCACAACTCTGGGATCATGACCTGAGCTGAAATCAAGAGTTGGATGCTCAACTGACAGAGCCACCCAGGCACCCTTATTTTTAGTCTTTTAATGTTGTTACTAAAAAATTGAAAATTACACAGATGGCTTACATTGTATTTCTGTTGCATAATGTTGGTCTTTAGGCTTTACTAGACTGCCAGAAGGGTGGATAGCATTGAAAAAGGTTTTGAATCCCTACATAGAGGCTTCATTAGACTCTGGTTAAACATTTATATTTTATGGGGCGCCTGGGTGGCTCAGTTTGTTAAGTGTCCGATTTCGGCTCAGGTCATGATCTCAGGGTTTGTGGGTTCGAGCCCCGCATCGGGTTCTGTGCTGGCAGCTCAGAGCCTGGAGCCTGTTTCAGATTCAGTGTCTTCCTCTCTCACTGCTCCACTTCTGCTTATGCTCTGTCTCTCTCTGTCTCAAAAATAAAACAAAAACTATAAAAATATTCTTCAAAAAACATTTATTTTTGCACAACTACTGATTTTATAGTAACCCTGAGGCTGTTGAAAAACATTTAAAGCTTTTTTTTCCATCAAGAGTACTTAATAGGTAATACAGGGTGCTTTACACATCTTCATATTGGGAGGCATATAATGTCAAGTGTTCCATTATTAACAATGCTAAGTTTAGTTGTTTAAGAGGGTACCCATTAGATCTCAAATTTGTAAAGGTATGTCTTGGACCCTTGTAATTAGTAACCTGTTAAGTGATACTCTGCTGTTCCTCCAGCAGCCTTTCACTTAATGGTGTTAATAACCATTGATAATCCTTATCTGAATCGGTTACTACACTAGGGTTTGCAAAATGGTCATTTTCTAATTGTTCTACAAGCATGGTAAAGAAATTACCTTGCCATTGTCTTTTTCTTAAGAGGGTCTTTATGGTCTTAGGATATCTTTTTATGTACCTACCTGCCTGCCTGCCTATTAATCAGGCAGTTGTCATATTTTTTGATACTCAGCTTGTCATAAATTTGCCAGTGGAACCTTTGTTTCCTCTGTATTTTGATAGGTTAGTGTTTGTTACCCTTCTTTGCTTTCTACAGAACAGGATAGCTCTGGCCTTGTTTTTCTCCCCCTAAATTTTGTAAACATTGTTTTTTAAGAGCGGCACAATATTGTGTGGATGGTTATGTGCTTTGTTTATTCAGTGATCCTTTTGAAATTTGCGGTTTACAATTTGTAATGATTGCAGTGGTGTTGTGAACGTCACTGTATCCAACTTTTTCATGCACCTTAATTTTTCCTTTAGAATAAAATTCTAGAAGTGGAATTTCTGGGTCATAAAAACACCCTTTTCTAAGGTTTTAAATATCAAGTTGGTTGTCTGAAAGTTAGTATTTGTGTTTACCTCAGTTACATACCTCGCCTTTTTTTCTTTTATCTTTAAGGCACTACTTTTAGATAGTTACAGACTGTTGGCTGTTTTTGTTGAAGTCTTCCCCTAGGCTTAAATCTGCTAATGGAAGTTTACCTTGACACTGATACATTGATATTTGACTAAGTGCGATTTGAAGTTTCTTCTGGCTAAGAGTGATAATAGCTGTAGGTGCAGAGGGCAGCAGACTTAAGAATTATGCTTTAATAGAGTAAGACAAGATGTTTTATAAGAATCTATAAAAAAATGAAGGAGTTATACCTTTTA
The DNA here is from genome assembly GCF_008692635.1 of Crocuta crocuta. Classification (NCBI taxonomy): domain Eukaryota; kingdom Metazoa; phylum Chordata; class Mammalia; order Carnivora; family Hyaenidae; genus Crocuta; species Crocuta crocuta. The sequence goes on from NW_027530640.1 coordinate 11,160,345, forward strand.
GGTAATACTGTCCTATAAATGTGGAATACCAAAAAGTCACAATTAGGCCTTCCTTCACTTCAGCTTTTTATCCTGCTTCTAAGTCAGTATGGAAAAACTGGAAATAGACATGGCTCGGTGCCAGAGAAGCCCAAAGGGAAAAGGTCTGTGTGTTTGGAAGTGCTTCTTGTGGTACCTCTCCTGTTTATAAATTCGCCATCTGAAAGTGTAAGAGCTTAAGAGTTATTGGGCCCTCTTGTGCAGGCTAGTAAGAATTTTTTCCCCATCTTGTGGTGAATGTAGATTTGTTGTTATAAAAGTCCTTTATAAAAGTAGAAGATTTGTTATATATTTCATGTTTGTGTTTGATATTTGCCTCATTTTTGCATTTTGTTTATTTTTCAGAAATGACTGCTGTCCATGCAGGCAACATAAACTTCAAATGGGACCCCAAAAGTCTAGAGATCAGGACTCTGGCAGTTGAGAGACTGTTGGAGCCTCTTGTTACACAGGTAAGAATCTGCAGACAAATACATAGGCGTGACTTGGTTCCATAGTAGTAGTCCTTGGAAACAAACACAGAGCAAGGTCATTTAGTTCAAAGCCTTAATTCCAGTGGTTGAGTTTAAGTTGATAGTACTTAGATGATTTGGCGCCACTCATTATTTAAATACTGATGCATGGATTCTTTTAACCCTAGAGGAACATAGTTACTCCCATTTTATTGAGGCTTACTGGCAATAATAGGGGATTAGTGGTATGTAATGTAACTTACCAAATGTTTGCATTTTGTAGACATTTTCTTGGCATCACTTTTTTCTTGGAAAGGTACAGGTTATATTCAAGAAAGATGGCCTATGGACCCTTGACTGTTAGGTGTTTTCCCCATGCGTAGGGCACTGGGTGGCTCAGTTAGTTAAGTGTGTAACTCTTGATTTCGGCTCAGGTAATGATCTCATGGTTCATGAGTTTGAGCCTCAAATTGGGCTCTGTGCGAACAGCATGGATCTTTCTTGTCTCTCTCTCTCTCTCTCTCTCTCTCTCTCTCTCTCTCTCTCTCTGTTTCTGCACACTCCTGCCCCTCAAAAATAAATAAATAAATAACAAACTTTTCATGGTCTAGGATTAGTTGGTAGGTAATTTGAGGGTGTGGGTTTGGTATGTTTTGTTAGAAATACAAATATCACTACATGATGATTTTTCATTAATTGTTAGTAACTAGTATAAAAAATACATATACATACATGTATACACAGATACATATTTACATATTTCAATATACGTATAGTAGAAGTATGTGTGGTAACACTCAGGAATAGGTACTTTCTTGGAGCCCACCTACTATAGCTCTCAGCAGGTCTTTTGTGTGGCAAGCTAGGCTAATAACAAATCTTTAGTCACCTTCAACCTACAGATGAGCTGGTATTATATATATTAATGATGGTTAATGTACTGGGACTTAAACCATCATCACAGTAGGCTACTTTAGGCACTCCTTTTCTTTCTTAAGAGCTTTTACTAATTAATTGCTGATAGTTCTATGAATAAAATGTAAAACAATTCAGAAGCAAGTTACCTTAAAACATTGCACAGGTTGAAAACTAGAAAATGTGACCGCCACTTAAAGCTACTAAGTTTAAAAAAAAAAAAAAAAAGCTACTAAGTTCATTGTTAATCTCTTTTTGAAACTACTTCTACTCCTTCTTTTTTAAATGTTTATTTATTTTATTTTTGAGAGCACTGGGGGAAGGCACAGAAAGAGAGGAGGGAAAATCCCAAACAGGCTCTGCACAGATAGTGGGGCTCTCTCCCATGAACTGTGAGATCATGATCTGAGCCAAAATCAAGAGGTGGGCCTTCAGCTTACTGAGCCACCCAGACATGCCTCTTCCTGGAACTTCTTGATGACATGTAGAGACGCCTTACATGTTTTTTTTATTTTTTTTATTTTTTTTTTTTTTAATGTTTTATTTATTTCTAGGAGAGAGAGAGAGACAGTGTGAGCAGGGGAGGGTCAGAGAGAGAGGGAGTCACAGACTGAAACAGGCTCCAGGCTCCGAGCTGGCAGTCAGCACAGAGCCCGACGCAGGGCTCGAACCCACGAACCGCGAGATCATGACCTAAGTGAAAGTCGGACGCTCAACTGACTAAGCCACCCAGGCGCCCCGACGTCTTACATGTTTCTAATCAGTTTTTAATTTGTAAAATGAAACTAAACACCTAGTTATCATGTTTGAAAAATTAAAGTATTACTTTTTATCTTGCATACTGAAGTAGCTAAATTAATTTAGGACCTAAATTGAGTATCATTGCTGTATATCTTAAATTTGGAGAGAGTGTATGTTACTTGTTAATGCTTAGTGGAATTCATAAGTGTGATGTTTAATTTTGTTATGAATAATTTGGTGGTCTTTCTGTTTTCATTTTAAATGACTGCAGTTTAATTTGTAAAAATGAAACTTTTAGGTTACAACTCTGGTAAACACCAATAGTAAGGGGCCCTCTAATAAGAAGAGAGGCCGTTCTAAGAAGGCCCATGTTTTGGCTGCATCTGTTGAACAAGCAACTGAGAATTTTTTGGAGAAGGGGGATAAAATTGCAAAGGAGAGTCAGTTTCTCAAGGAGGAGCTTGTGGCTGCTGTAGAAGATGTTCGAAAACAAGGTACGTCAATACTGGCTTTTTATACAGAGAGAGAGGCAGGCTTTTCTAGAAAATTAATTTTTGAAAGTGACCTTTTCTGGTCTGTATTCTCATTCATATGCTTGTGAATTGCTCAGTAATTTATAATATTGAATTATTGGAAATGTATTAAGTTGTACTGCCTTTATTTTTAATCAGGAAAGATGGCTAACAAAGGAACGGTTTATTTGGAATATCTGAATCCACTTCTTTTGGTTTTTCCCAGTAATTGTTGAGTCTTAAGAAATGTTCTAACAACAGTTTAATAGGACATAAATGGGGCAGGAGTTTTACTTTTTCATTCTATGTAATACCTGTTTTTAAGTTTATGCTGAAGATAAAAAGGTGAGATAAAATGGAAAAATGTGCACCCATTCTGAAAATACCCTAAAACTTGCCTCATTCTGTCAGACTGGTGTGTTAAAATAGCCATGCATACTGGAAGTGATTTGAGTTTAAAATAAAAACAAATCTTGGCTTAAAGGAATCCTGTTTTGGGTAATTCAGAATTAATAAAAAATGGAATTTGTAACCCACAGCTTACCAGTAGTGCTTATTAGAAAAACTTGTTATGATGTTGTAAGTATGATAAGACTTTATTATCTGGAGCATTAAATTCTTGAAACTTGTAGTTGTGTGATAAACTTCTGGTCCAGCAGGAGAACTTAAACACAGACAGTTTTTTGTAGAGCAGTTGCATATCATCTAAGGTGAACTGAGCCCCTACTCTGTGCAGTTGCTTTATTGGCCTTTGGGAGAACCTCAATGGATCTCTCTCTGGTGGCTGATAGTGTACATAGTCCATTGGAGTCTTATGTCACAGTCATCCCTTTGACAGTACCCAAAAAGGAGTAGTGCATTAAATGAAGATGCTATCTCCAATTGTTCTAAATTTGTAGTAAAAACCTTGAGTGTTAAATAATTTTTCTTAATTTTCAGGCTGAAGATGTTTCTAATATTCCAAATGATGAGATTAATTAAATTCCATATTATTAATTGGGTGGGTGTATTAGTTATCTAGGGCTGTCATAACATAAATTACTATAAACCTGGTAGCTGAGAACCATAGAAATTTACTTTTGCACAGTTCTGGAGGCCAGATACCTGAAATCAGGGTATCAGCAGGGGGTGATTCTTGGGGGTTCAGAGGAAGACTCTGTTGCATGTTCTCTCCTATTTTCTTGGAGAAGCAGCAAAGCTTGTCATTCCTTGGTTTATAGGCTTGTCACTCCAATTTATTCCTTCCATGTCACATGGAAGAAGGAATAAATCCTTCTCCCTGTGTATTTCTGTATATAAGCTTTCCTCTTAAAAGGATATCCGGCATTGAATTAGGGACCACCCCTAAATTTGGTATGCCCTCATCTTAACTTGGTTACTGCATATTTCCTGTTTTCAAGTAAGGCCACATGTATAGGTTCTGGGGTTCTGAGTTTTGGGGGACACTGTTCAATCACTTAAGAGTGGGCTTTGAATGAATTTATTTTAAAGCAGTTTAATTGTCTAGTTCAGGATGATTCTTAAGCTTTTTGTTAAGGAAAAATAAGGATGGCCGTTAACTTCGTTGTCCTATGTGAGAAGGTTTTGCTCCCCAGGCCTTTTTGCCTCAATATTAACAGATGAATTTTACCAAATGTTCATTGGGTCTAGGAAGTAAGACATTTATTTTCGAAATACATTTAATTGTTACAGATAACTTGTAATTTCATTCTATATGTGTTCCTTGTTTCAGAAGTTTCTCTGATGTAAATTTGTAGCAATCGTGATACAATACATGCTCCCTGTCCCCCAAATACCTCACAGTTTTGAATGCATATCTAAATTTCTGTTTTCTTATTTTTATTTATATCTGAGGAAATCTTTTATGTTGTTCTGAATCATAAGTACTTGTCTGTTCTAGTCCAGCTTTGCAATTATTTATGATCATGATCTATTCACCATAATTTGCCTTCTCTCCTTGCATTTTCTCCTTGGAAGAAAAAAAAAAAAAGCTAAAACTAAAACAAAAATATAACTGTCTCCCGTCATCATTACTGCATCAGAAAAGAAAAGCTGAAGTGCCTTNTCTTAAGAAGTGGTGATAAAACCTCTCTCCTGTCATAAATAGAACAAAATATGCATTATGAAAATGGTTAAGTGCAGATTTTTTTAATCAACCAAGCCTTGTTGGTTATGTTGTTGAAGCTATATACTCATCATTTGAAACCCTGTAGTGGCATTAATATGTCTGCAAATTCTTTGACAGCCCTTTCTTAAATAAGTGGAGCCTGACTTTGATACTCTTGAATGTATGTTGGACTTAAATACTTTCACATTAGTAAAGAATAGTATCTGTGTGGCTCTTGTTCATGGATTATTCGCTCTGGGTGGGAAATTGTTAGTACCATTTTGCCAAGCATGTGAGTAAGCAGCCTTGGGAACGGATCCTCCGGCATCAGTCAGGCTTTAAAAGATGGCAGCTCTGACCAACCCTAAATTCCTGACCCTCAGAAGACTCAACAGATAAAAAAATATTTATTTTAAGCTGTCAAGTTTTGGGTGTATTTGTTAGACAGCAAAAGATACAAACTCCTTTGCCAGGTGGTCCTGAGCACTTCTACAAAACTCTCAACTACTCTGAATTTTACTGCTAATATAAAACACAGAACAATTATGAATTACTTAGAACTTGACAGCAGCTTGACTAACAGAGTTAGAATAGATGTATAGAATTCTTTGCATTTTGAGTTTGTTGCTTATCCACTGGAACACTTCATTGTTAAAAGGTTCTATAAGAAGATTTCTTTGCTATGAACCAATGTGAATCACTTTTCTTTAATACAAGTTTGCAGAATTTTTTGTAAAGGGCTAAGTAGTAAATATTTTAGATTTTACTGGTTATAAAGTCTCTTAACACAATTCAATTCTACATTTGTGTTGGGCAAGTGGCTGTTGGTAATATATAAACAAATGGACTTCGCTGTATCCCAATAAAACTTAGAAAAACTGAGAGTGAGCTAGATTTAACCCATAGGTTCTGGTTAGCTGACCTCATATCTAGGGTTTTCACAGACTGTTAAATATAGGATCTTACTGTTTTTAATAAACTACTTATGTATTTATAATACTTTTGAGCTGTAAGTTAAACTTGCTATGTTTTGAGCTTATATAAGCCTTGTGCTTTCTTTGCAATCATCATTAATAACAAGAGACTTGAATGTATATAGTTTTTCAGCATAACTTAATATTCTTCTTCTATTTGCCCCTGATTACATGAATAATAAACACACACATTTGTGAGTACATTAAAACCTTACCATAATAACACTGTCAGTAGGTAAAACATTCACCTACGTATCCAGGGCCACTACCTCCAGGCTAATGCAGTGGACATGTGAGCCTCTTGTGGTATATAGGAGCCAATTACCAATCGCATACCATCCAAATTCTTAGGATCTAGGGGTTTCATTTTACTGCCAGTCATCTCAAACTAGTTGTTGAGTAACTGCCTTATGTGGACTGAGGCAAATGTGTACCTCTTCAATATGCTCTTTTCTTTCTGAGGGTCTTTTCCACCCCTACACGCACCACCCTTATTAGACCATTCTTACCTTATACTTTTTCTTACTAGTTCTTATCACAGTAGTAATTAGATAATTGGTTGTCTTCCTCTCTCCAGGTTTCAGTAGGACAGGTTCTTGTCTGGTGACCATTCTCTGTGGCACCTGTCATGGTGCCTTGTCCACGGTAGGCACTTAATTGTTAGAGGAAGATAGTTGACTATGTTCCCCAAGAAGTGTGTGAGGAAAGAGTCTTGTGTCAAAAATTACAATGAGTTTTCCTTCCTAGTGCCAAATGTAAATACAGAGGTAGAGTTGGAGAATCTTACCTTTGAAAAAATTGAAATATGATTCACATAACATAAAAATTCATCCTTTTAAAGTATATACATCTGTGGTTTTAGGATATTCACAGACTTGGACAGCCATTACCATTATCTAATTACAGAATATTTTCATCTCCCCAAAAGGAAATTTCATATTAGCAGTCTCTCATACATATGTGTGTGTGTATATATATATATTTTAAAATATGCATAAAGGAGTATCTAACTATATTTCATGAGTCCTTGAATAGTGCTCTGATGAGAAAAAGAGGGCTCTTAGCTGGGTAGGCGATATCGAAGGGACAGAGAAGAAAAGGCCTAAATGAAACTTGTTTGAAAAGGGCAGACGGGCCCCTGGGTGGCTCAGTCAGTTAAGCGTCTGACTTTGGCTCACGTCATGATTTCGTGGCTCATGAGTTCAAGCTCCACTTCAAGCTCTGTGCTGACAACTTGAAGCCTGGAGCCTGCTTCAGATTATGTGTCTCCCTCTCTCTCTGTCCCTTCCCCGCCCATGCTTGGTTTCTCTCAAAAAATAAACATTAAAAAACCCACAAAAGGACAGACATTTAAAAAAAAGGACAAGTGGGGGCACCTGGGTGGTTTAGTCGGTTAAGCATCCGACTTTGGCTCAGGTCATGATCTTGTGGTTCGTAGGTTCAAGCCCCACATTGGGCTCTGTGCTGACAGCCAGCTCAGAGCCTGGAGCCTGCTTCAGATTCTGTGTCTCCCTCTCTGCCCCTCTCCCACTGATGCTCTGTCTCTCAGAAATGAATAAACATTTAAAAAAAAAAAAAGGACAAGTGATGGTAGGTTGGAAGTAGAGTAGTGAGGAATTGCTTCTATTAGAAGAGTTTTTAAAAATCCATTAGTTATAATTCACAGTTGCATCTTAAAAGCCAAGATCAGGGACTTACTGTTGTATCTTGGACATTTCTGGGTGTTCGAAGGAGAAGGCTCAAAGAAGCTGAGGTACTGCTTCTGATGATAATGTGCTGAGCAAAGGGGCCAAATAGATGATTAGTGTACTGGGCATTAGTGTATTTCCTGGGAAAAATCTTGTGTCAGAGAAACCAGAGTGGGGTAAGGGCTGGGTGGTCTCTGAAAAAGAGAGACTATCTGCCTAGCAGACAAGAGACTGTTTTTCCTGTTCTGTCCCAGAGCTTGTAATCAGGCAACTTGGACATAAAAAGTAAATTAATAGCATTAGTGGTATGCAAGGAATGGAGTGGAATGGTAGGGTAAGTATGGGATTAGAAAAATCTTCCTGAAGGTATGCTGGATCTTGAAAGGTATAAGGAGGGTGGGAGAAAAAGTCATCTAGTTAATAAAACTAGTAAACTAGGCAAGATGTACATGGGGGAATAGTTAGAGCCCTGAATGGGGAGGGGTGCTTTGAGGAAAGGTTAGAAGAAAAGAAGCTGGATTTTAGAGGGTGGTTTGGAATGCCGGGTGAAGACCGGAGAATTCTCAGGGAAATCATATGGAATCAAATTCTAGGGTTAGAATAGGCCTCACAGGTTCAAGTTCCAGTATACTTGAATACATATAATGATACAGGACTTGCTACCTCTGGAAGTAGCTTTTTCCAGCGTTGCTTTGTGTTTATTTTTATAGCTCTTTTTCTTCTTAAATTAAACTAAAATATGTCTCCTTAGCTTTCTTCCTGTTATAAGAAGTTCTGCCATCTGGGCAGCACAGAATATGAGGAAAAGTGGTGTTTGGGGACATGAGTCTCTCAGCTATGTTCAGGAAGAGTTAAATGGGTTGGAAGAGAGTCTGGAGGCAGGACCAGTAGTCAGGAGACCATCATAGTGGTGAGGGGTGAGATGAAACTTTTAAGGAAGGGACTGTTATTACACACAGTCCAAAGGAAGAATGGGCCAGTTGTTAACTACCAGCTTGGCCTGAACAGATGGCTAGTCTTTATAGATAAAAATGAGGGACTTAGTATGGGAAAGATTGTAATACTTTATTTTCCTATAACTTGAATCATTTGGGATATATGTTAAGGCACTGTATGCTACTAAAAACTCCAGGGGAATTACTTAATATTAGTATATTCTCTTAGAGCCATTAAGATTTTGCTATACCATTTTTTAGTCAAGTTATAAAGTTGTGTTACACTCTATGCCTTATTGTACTAATAAAAAGTCAATTAACAGGTTAATTTTATTTTTCTCACCTTTAATTTTGAATCACAGGAATTTTCAAAGATAGTACAGAGTGGTTCAGTGGATCCTTTATTGAGTTCCCCCCAGTGGTTATATATTATGGGACTATGGTACAATATCAACACCAGGAAATTGACAATGGCATAATATATGTGTATAACTCTCTGGTTTTATCATGTGTATGTTTGTGCAGTCACCACTCCCATCAAGATACAGAACTATTCCATCACTATCACCATAATAAAGTTCTCCCTCATGCTTACCCCCATATAGTCACACCCATTTTGTTTACAGTCCCTACCATCTCTAACCCTTGATAATGTATCTGTCTTCATTTCTAATTCTGTCATTTCAAGAATATTGTGTAAATAGAATCAGACAGTATATGACCTTTTAAGATTGGCTTCTTTTAGTCAACATTATGGCCTTGAGAGCCATCCAAGTTGGTATATCAATAGTTTGTAACTTTTTTGTCGTTAGGTAGTTAGGTATGAATGTTCCACGGCGTATATATAGTTTGCCTTTTCATCCTCTTTTTTTTTTTAAATGTTTTTTATTTATTTCTGAGAGAGAGAGACAGCGTGAGCAGGGAAGGGTCAGAGAGAGAGGGAGACATAGAATCTGAAACAGGCTCCAGGCTCCGAGCTGGCTGTCAGCACAGAGCCTGACGCGGGGCTCGAACCCACAAACCGTGAGATCATGACCTGAGCAGAAGTCAGACGCTTAACCGACTGAGCCACCCAGGCGCCCCGCCTTTTCATCCTCTTAACAGGTGTTTTGCATAGTAAAAGCTTTTAATTTGAGGAAGTCCAATTTTTTGCCCCCACTCCCCCTTATGAATCAAGCTTTTGGTGTCTAAGAATTCTTCACCAGGGTTTAGCTTATGAAGGTTTTCCCTGTTTTCTTTTTAAAGTTATTTTTAGTTTTATGTTTTAAATTTAAATCTATGACTGATTTTGGGTTAATTTTTGTATAATATGTGTGAAGTTTAGGGTGAGTTCATTTTTGCCCCCTGTGGACACCCTCCAGTACCATTTGTTGAAAAAACTGTCTTTCCTCCATTGAATTGCTTTTGCATCCTTTTTTTTATCAAAAAAAAATTTTTTTTAATGTTTTATTTCTAGGAGAGAGAGGCAGACAGCGTGAGCAGGGGAGGGTCAGAGAGAGAGGGAGTCACAGACTGAAACAGGCTCCAGGCTCTGAGCTGGCAGTCAGCACAGAGCCCGATGCGGGGCTCGAACCCACGAACCGCGAGATCATGACCTAAGCGAAAGTCGGACGCTTAACTGACTAAGCCACCCAGCCGCCCCTGCGGTTTTGTGTTTCCATTCACATCCTTGGCTAAATATATATGCATTTTACCCTAGTATTAATTCTAGCTTTGATATCATTTTATTTCTTGAAAAAATTTAACACTAATTATAGGCATTTTTTTGGTTATTAAGTATAACCTTAGAATTTTTAGTGTTTAAAACTATATTTTTTATTCCATAATTTCCCTATTGGATTTAAAAGTTGTTTTTATGTTTTTGATATAAATATTACTAGAGTAAACATGTACATATAGTGTTTCCCCCCCTTTTAAAAATTATATCATTAAGATATATTTCCAGGAGTAGACATATAGGGGCACAGATCTTTTTTATAAACTGAATAATTATATACAACAAATCTGTGTACAGTTTGATGAAGTTTTACACATGTGTATACCCAGGTAACTACCATTTCCTCAGGGGCATACATAGGTTGTAGGGCTTTTAAAATGTATTCCTAGGGGTGTCTGGGGGCCTCAGTGGGTTGAGCATCCAACTCTTCATTTATGCTCAGGTCATGAGCTCATGGTTTGTGGGTTCGAACCCTGCTTTGGGCTCTGTGCTGATAGTGTGGATCCTGCTTGTGATCTTCTCTCTTCCTCTCTACTCCTCCCCCATTCACATTCATATTCCCTCCCTCCCTCCTTTTCTCTCTCTCTCTCAAATAAATAAATAAACGTAAAAAAGTGTATTACTAAATTGTTCTCCAGTATGGTTATATCTTCAGTTTTTGCTAATATTCGTATAACCTCACTGAATTACAAGGGACAGAAATTCAGAGTTGTTAAAGCAAAAGGAAGTTTATGGGCCTTTGTAATTGAGAATTCTAAAAGTAGATTGTGAGTTCAGTGATAGATGTCACTGACTCAAAGGGTGTGAGGCTTTTTTTCATCACTTGCCTCCATGTATTTCATTTTACCCCTATTTCCTTCGTTTGTTCGTTCGTTCCTTCCTTATTTGAATATAGTTGACACACAATGTTGCATTAGTTTTAGATGTACCACATAGTGATTGGACAGGTTTATACATTATGCTATGTTCACCACAGATATAGCTACCATCTGTCACCATCCATTGCTATTACAGTATCATTGACTATATTCCTTATGCTGTGCCTTTTATTCTCGTGACTTTTTTATTCCATAACTGGTAGCCTGTATCTCCTATTCCCCTTCACCTATTTTGCTCATCCCCCTACGCATTCCCCTCTGGCAACCATAAGTCAGTTTGTTCTCTGTAGATCTTATTCTGTTTTTTATTTATTATCTTTTCCCCCTAAGATTCCACCTCTGAGTGAAATCATATGGAATTTGTCTTTCTCAGTCTCACTAATTTCACTTAGTGTAATACCCTCTTGGTCCATCCATGTTGCCACAGTGGCACGATTTCATCCTTTTTTATGGCTGTGTAATATTCCATTGAGGTTGCCTCCGTTTTTATATGTACATATTGGACAAGATGCCCATCCCTAGTTTGAGGTGGTTATCCTAGCCGAAAAAGAACTTTTCTTCCTCTGTGTCTATATTTTAGTCATAGAAGGGACTGGTTAGTTTTGCTTGGGTGATGCTCAGCCCTGAACCAGTTTGTAGTCAGCCTGGATCACATATTCCCCCTAGAACAGGAGGAATGGGGGAGAGTTCTCCAAAAGAATACAAGGGTATAATAAATTGGTATAGAGTGGAAAGAGATACTTCTTTTTGACAAGTACTGGGATAGTCTTAAATTTTTTTTTTTGCTCTCTTTATAGGTGTAAAATGCTTCTTCCTTTATTTTTTTCTTTTTTCTTTTTTTTCCTTTTTATTTTCAAGCGTGAGCGAGAGAGAGCACTATCAGGACAGAGTGAGAAACAGAGAGAATGAATCTTAAGCAGGCCCATGCCCAGTGTGGAGCCCTTTGGGCTCGATCCTTGGGATCATGACCTGAACCAAAATCAAGAGTCAGATGCCCAACCAACTGAGCCACCCAGGTGCCCTGCAACTTCCTTTAAAAATGTGCATTATTTGGGAGAGGGGGGTTGATGTTGACATACTTTATGTTTGTTTATACATATATTTGGATCATAATGGATGTTTTGGGGAGTCCCTATGTCTTTGGTAGGTGTCTGTAAACATTTATTCTTCTTTGTTGTTTGGTTGAATCCTTGTTATATTTCTTACCAGTTGGAATTTTATAACATTCCCAAAGATTAAAACATGTCTTACCAGGCTGGAGGTGCTAATCTTTTAGATTTCCCATCACTAATGTATTGTAGAGGTAGAATTAACTTAGAGTTGAAAGTCAAGACATAATTTTGTGTGTGTCTATAATGTTTTTAAAAATGTTTATTTATTTATTTTGAGAGAGAGAGAGATAGTAAGTGAGTAGGGGAAGGGCAGAGAGAGAGAAGGAGACAAAATCCCAAGGAGGCTCTGCCAGCATCTGGAGCCCATTGCAGGGCTCGAATTCAAAAACTATGAGATCATGACCTGACTCAAAATCAAGAGTCAGAAGATCAATCCACTGAGTTACTCAGGCACCCCATGTCTGTAATGTTTTTAATGATGAGAAAAGATAGGTAGTCCTGGAAAAGGTGGTTGAGTTCTGTTGAATAGAGCAAGGATCGTAGCTAAAGTGATGACTTTTAGTGCATAGTGGACAGTTTGGTTAGAATTTTGTTCATGACTTTCATATCATTTATAACATCCTCTCATGTATATGCTGTTGTTCATATGGTGGACAACATGAAAATATCAAGATAATTCACTGCACCTACTTCTCCAATATTGAGAAAACATTTAATAGTGAAACCAGGTGGCCCTTCTCCCCACATGGCAGGAAGGTGAAAACAGTAAATTTTTTTTACTGAATATTCTTGTCCAATAAATAGAAAGCACACACACTATAATATTTGGCTTGTGGTTCCCCCCTTTCAAGTTTATTTGTATTTAGGCAGTATTTGTCTTACGATTTCTTTGGAGTCTTTTCAAGTTTTGCCTTTTGGATTGCTGTTCCATTTCAGGTAAGCTTTGATTATAGTGCAGTACATCGTCCTTGAGTGAAAATAGGACTTCACCTTATTGAGAGCAATCAGTGTTGTTCAGTACTAAGTCTCAATCACTGTAAGAACCATCTTTTCTTTAGAAAATGTCTTGTCAGTTTTAGAGCCAGAAAGCAGTATGTATTGGTCTACTGAAAAATAGATATAGAACTACTGAGTTGGCTAGTACCTATGTGATCTTAGTAGTTGCAGTTGATTGGTGAGCATACTCTAATGGTCTTGTTGTACAGATAACTTCTTAGCTTTTTTTTTTTTAAATGTTTATTTCTTTTTGAAGGAGAGAGAGCATGCGCCAGTGCGAGCATGAGTGGGGGAGGGGCAGAGAGAGACTGAGACACAGACTCTGAAGCAGGGTCCAGGCTCTGAGCTGTTAGCACAGAGCCTGATGCAGCGCTTGAACTCAAAAACTGAGATCTTGACGTGAGCCTAAGTTGGATGGTTAACCGACTGAGCTACCCAGGCACCCCACTTCTCAGCTTCTTTAAATCTTGAAAGCCCTGAATTACCCGGATAAAACTAGTGGTCTCTTAGGACATTGTCTTAAACAAGGGATGAGCAATGAGGGTTTTTTTGTTTTGTTTTTAATGTTTTATTTATTTCTAGGAGACAGAGAGAGAGAGACAGCGTGAGCAGGGGAGAGTCAGAGAGAGAGGGAGTCACAGACTGAAACAGGCTCCAGGCTCTGAGCTGGCAGTCAGCACAGAGCCCGATGCGGGGCTAGAACCCACGAACCGTGAGATCATGACCTGAGCGAAAGTCAGACGCTTAACCAACTAAGCCACCCAGGCGCCCCAAGCAATGAGGGTTTTTAATGGATATTAATTAGGAGACATTATTTTATTTTATTTTTTTAAAGAGAATCTCTTTTATTTATATCAGTAATTGTGTAGTAAAACTGGGGACATAGATGCCATTTTCCTTGGTGCTGCTTGAATGATATGTATATAGGGAGAAAAATAAATACACACACGGAGAGTGTATATGCAGATATATATATGTGTATGTGTATGTATATCTATGTATACATATGCGTATATAATTATTATTTTATATATATATTAACATTGTGAATCTCAGCAAGGCAGTTAAGGAAAATAATGATGTATTTTATTCTTGACAAAACGATATTTAGCACTAGCTATCAGGCTCTTGAGGCATAATTTTCTCCCTGGCAATTGCCTACAGTCAGATTGAAGGAGGTGAAAATTCGCCTCCTGTCCAGTGCAGATGTTGACAGCCTCAAGACTGATATACCCACATCTAATATAGGCAGCCTGAAAGATAGATGTTAAAAGGCAGATGTGATCAGGACAAAGCAATTGTCAGTGACTTTTTTGAGTAGGGTTTGAGAGGTAGACAGTGGAATTTGGGTTTGCAAAGTTCATGATGTGAAGACTTGAAACATAACTTTGTGTGGGTGTGTAAGAGATCACATGTTCATTTGGTCTTGTTAGTGTGGTTTTAATCAGGTTGGGGTCATGAGCTTGATCTTCTAAATGGGCTTTTTGATTTTTCACAGGAGAAAATTCATGAGTATTCCTACCCTCCAATGTTGAGTGGGTTTCAAAAAGTGTTAATAATGTTAGGCTGGAAGAGCCATAGCAGGGAAACATTTAACATTTTGAAAAAGATAAAAGTTGAGTTAATTAGGTTTTCAGATTAGTGTGATCACTTTCTTCATTAAAGCTGCCAAAAAATCAGCTGATTTTTCTCATACTCTTCTTTGAGTTCTGGCTTCTTATTGTTACCTTGACTTTTACCCTTGTCACCTTGGTATATTTTTCATCCTAACTCTTACTGTTGTGGTTGTCTCTTTTCATATGATCCCCTGGTGGCTGGGTCCGTTGTTGGACGTGCTCCTGCTCTAGTTCCTACCATTCCTGTGTTCCTCAGGACTGTGATTAATTTAAAACTTGTTCATTGTTAACGCCCATTCCTCCACTCTCACTATTTCATTCATTTTCTCTTGCTATGCATTTAACTTGAGCAGGAAAAAGCAAAAATGTAAATTTAAAAAAAATCATTAACTTGTTGTCATCTGGGTGTTTTATGTCTTAAAGTTGTCTTTCTGACTTAAACTCTAAGTCTCTAGGATGGAGGCTATATTTTCTTTACTTGGGATGTGTCAAGCATGCTGTCTGCTTCTGTATCACTATCCTTCTGTGAGCATATGCTGCTTTGCAGAAACTTGGTTTCTGGTGTAGCCAGCTTGAAAGTGAGGAAAGGAGAAAGAAGTTATTAAATTAATGTTTCTTTTCATTTTGAAATTGTTCCTCTTTTTTTTAAGTCTGTTTTATTAAACGTTAAATAACACTAACCAGCACAATAATATTTTTAAGTTACAGTGGGTAGTAGTATTGCCTTAATAAATTTGTACAGTGTAGCTGAGGAAGTTATCTTAGGTATTAAAATTTTGACTTTGGCATGACTTCAACCATGATGTTGCAGTAATGTGGTTTCTACTAGTTAATTTCTTAAGAAAGTGATTCCAAGTTGAAATGCATGTTATGCATTTATTTGAATGTGTAATCAGGAAGTAAGTGCCTCTCTTTGAAGTGTTTCTGAATAGCAGCAGGGCACACTTGAATTAGTAAGGAAAATGAGAACATGAATATGTGTGGTACTCTATTTTAACTTTTTAAAAAAAATCCATTTTGTCAACTGGAAAAAGTAGAAATTTCAAAGCTCCCTTCATTTATCCCCAGGGATGAGAAAGGGCGTAGGTTGAAAGTTTTTCTAGGCACTCTCTAAGCTGATTCAGATGGCTTATAGTAGTTAAACAACATGATATTAAATGTTTATTTCCTGGGTTGATTTTCAAAAGATGAACAGTTTTGTGGATTAAAAATGGCACCCCCAGGAAGTTCACTTAAAGTCTCTGTTAAGAATTCTTTGAGACGTTGTCGATTTTCCTCTAATATGGAGGTATTATGTAGAGGTCTGTGGTGTTGCCAGATATCTCCCACAGATGAATAGAAAGGTGAAAGTAGGGAGGATTAATTGTTCATCCCCCATGTCACAGGGCATGAGCGTTGTATCTGATATATACCATCATTTGGTTTATTCCCACAAGGACTATGTAATGAAATCTGTTACTCATTGCCAACAGTATTGCATTTAACTTTGTTCACAAGTGAGTTTCTGAAAAGGCCGTATTTTATTACCAGATCATGGAAAATGAATTTAAAAATTTGGGAGTGTGGAGTGGGGCAGATTGAGAAATGGGTGTTAATTCTTGGTTATCTTGAATATAGGAAGTAATTTTATGAAGCCTTGGTCCTGTCTCTTTATTATTTTGTAAAAATGAAGTTGGCAGAATAACCAATAAGAAAAGTTACATCGCTTTTTGGTGGTATCTCTTAATCAGATATATTTAACAGAATTTGGTATAAAGTAGGCTTATCAGTGACTAAAGTATTAAAATGTAACTTTGAAGAATTAGGAATCCCATGGTAGGGAAGTTTTAAGTATTCAAATTCAGGATTGGATTTTATTTTTTTATTTTTATTTATTTATTTTTTACTTTTCTATGTAAAAAGATGCCACTCTTTAAGTACAGGTGATTTATAACAGATTTACTTATGGTGTTGGTTGCTTGCTGTTTCGTTGTTGTTGTTTGGTGGTTTTCCTTTTTCCTCCTCTGGCTATTCCGTGGGTAGAAGTAACAGGTTTTTAAAAAATAAAAGCTGATTTTCTGCAGTGAATGGTTTTGATAGTAAGAGCAAAAAGAAGAAAATAAAAATTAGATCTAATTTTGTTAACCCAGGGATGAAACCAATGGTTAACATTTTGGTTCTAGACCCTTAAAGTTTGTTTTCTACGTATATACTCACATGGTTAGAAATAGGTTTTGTTTGATAGTGTCATTTGCTTTTTTTTATTTAATGCATCTTGAACATTGTTCAGTATCACTAAGTATTCTCCTATAACGTATTATTTAATAACTATATTATTCTCTATAAAGCACTATGGTTTAAGGGTGTTATTTTGAAGCAGAAATCTAAATACTTTTCTTTAATATTTTTATGACCAGAGTTTTATTTTATTTTCAAAATTTTAAACAGGACAGTTTTTTATTTTGAAGACTGAAGTCTATCATTCTTGACTAGTATGAGATAATTGACTGAAAAGAAAAAATTGAGATATTTAAAATCATTTTTAAGATAAAGAGATCAAAATGAATTGATGGGCAAGGCCATTTGGGAAATCACTGTGAGAGGAGGAATCAGAATTTGACACGTGGCCCTGAAGTTGATCCTGAAATGAGTAAGGAATTTGAACATATTTAAGATGGTAAATGATTTTTAGCTCTCCTCCTGGAAGCTTCTGTCATTTTGAGACAGGGGTGTGTTTGCAGTTCTCAAAAGCTTATTCAGGTGGATGTCTTATAATCTTTCTCTTTTGGATTTGGCAGTTGCTAACAGTATGCTCTCATAAAAAGTTGTATATAAGAAATACCTATTTAAGGTCTCTATAATAATTGAACTTCCCCTGTAGCAACTAAACAAAAAAGTGATGATAATGAGATTGGGGCTGCAGATGGCTCCTTATTTTACCACTTCATTTACCCGTATTTGGATAAGCTTCTCAAGATAGCTGATTTCACAAAGCTCTTATATTTTCTACTGTATGGTAATTTTATTTTTTCCTTATGTAGTGACATTAGTAGTCATGGGGTTTTTTATACCTTAGAAAAAGAAATTTTGTATATAGACTTTTTGAGTGCTTTAGGTTATTTCTTTCTTGGAAATCCTATTTTCTATATCACAGACATGAATTAAAGATATTTGCAGTTTTTAAAAATCATTTAAAGCCCCCCCCCCCCCCTTTAAAGTATGTATGTTAAGTGGCATCTGGCTGGCTTAGTTAAAAGAGCATGAGACTCTTGATCGTGGGGGTTATGTGTTCAAGACCCACACTGGGTATAGAGATTACTTAAAAAACAAAAACAAAAACCACTTAGTAAAAGTGCGTATGTTCATTATAGAAAGTTTAAAAAAAAACACAAACTGAAAATAATCCTGCTGTACCATCTTGTGATATGCCACCTCTGTTAATATTTCTCATGTATGTTGATGTAATCTGTCCCATCCCGTTGCTGTGATGTAAGCACATTTGTGATTTCCATTAAAAAATTTTTTTCCGTGGCGCCTGGGTGGCTTAGTCGGTTAAGCGTCTGACTTTCGCTTAGGTCATGATCTCGCGGTTCGTGGGTTCGAGCCCCGCGTCGGGCTCTGTGCTGACTGCCAGCTCAGAGCCTGGAGCCTGTTTCAGTCTGTGACTCCCTCTCTCTCTGACCCTCCCCTGCTCACGCTGTCTGTCTCTCTCCTAGAAATAAATAAAAAACATTAAAAAAAATTTTTTTTCCATTAGTAAAGGAACCTGAAGCTAATGGTTTAAGTAATTTATTTATTTTAAAAAATGTTTCTATATTTAGTTTGAGATAGAAACTGTGGGGGAGGGCCAGAGAGAAAGAGAGAATCCCAAGCAGGTTCCATGCTGTCAGAGTCTGATATGGCACAGAGTCCAGTGGGCTCTATCCCATGAACTGGGAGATCACCATCCGAGTCAGAATCAAGACACTTAACTCACTGAGCCACCCAGGCACCCCTAGTAGTTTATGTAATTTATAGGAGGTAAGCTATACTCCTCTGGTGGGCTGGCAAAGTTCTTGTCTTTTTCTGGACATAGAGAAGGTTCTGGCTGAGGAGCATATTAGAATTATCTTTAGTGTTATTTTAGGGAAGGTACAACTTTGCTCCTTATCTATTAGGTTTCTTGTAGGAATATTGAAGGCTGTTGAGATGTTTATATACCTGGATTTCAGAGGATCTGAGAGCTTCTGCTATGGCATTGTGGTTGGGAGTTGTTCTTGACGTATGGAGTGGGTTTTGTGGGATGTGAAGTCATAAATGGGAGAGGTAAGGGATATTAACAGTTCCTAAAAACCGGAGAAACCTCATATTGGCTTAATTCAACTTTTTTTTTTTTTAAACATATGCAAAAACTAAGTCCCACGTTTTTGGGGAGGAGCAGAGAGAGAAAGAGACAGAGAGAATCACAAGCAGACTACATGCTGCCAATGCAGAGCCTGATGTGGGACTGAAACCAAGAGTCAGACTCTTAACTGAGTTGCCCAGGCGTTTTGATATTTGTTAGGCATGCATTTATTTTGAGAGAGAGAATGTGGGGAGCAATGGGCAGAGAGAAGGAGAGACAGAATCCCAAGTAGGCTCTGCACCATCAGCACAGAGCCTGATAGGAGGCTTGAACTCAGGAACCATGAGATCATGACCTGAACCAAAGTTGGACACTTAACTGACTGAGCCACCTAGGGGCCTCCACATTCTTAGTTCTAAAGAAGATCAACGTAACAATATCTCATTTCCTAAGCTTCAGAGAAGAAAAATGAATCCATTTTTCTATTTTTTGTCTTCCTGATACATCCCTGATTCCACGCTCTCTTCAAGCGTTTTCTTTCCCTATAGCTTTATTTAAAAACTGGATTGCATTAGACACGTCTGGGTGGCTTAGTTGGTTGAGCGTCCAACTTCAGCTCTGGTCATGATCTCACAGTTTGTGAGTTTGAGCCCCGCATCAGGTTCTGTGGTATCAGCTGTGAGCCTGGAGCCTGCTTCAGATTCCGTGTCTCCCTCTTTCTCTGCCCCTCCCCCACTCATGCTCTGTCTCTCTCTCTCACTCTTAAAAATAAACATTAAAAAAAATTGGATTGTACTGAAGAGAGTTTACTTAGGATATTTGATGCTTCAGAACAGCTTTGATCTTGTCCTGTTCTAATGTAGAACTGGGGTTTTTGGTTTACATCTTTTACAATTGCCCTTTGTCCTTGTTTTGAACTCCAGAGTAGCTTAACTTTTATCCTCATCTTAGTTGGGGGAAAAACGTCAGAGGATGGTCATGTTGACAGTTTTGATTTCATGGCAGATAGAACAGTTATAGGGGTTCTCTTTAATTTTATCTCCTTTGTGTCGTAGTGAATACTGGATGCAGTGTGTAGTTGACTGGAGACAACTGGGACAAGGCTAGAAGACCCAGTTACATTTTCAGCCTTAACTGCTGACCATGTGACTTTGGACAGATTGCCTTTCTGCTGCAGGTTTCTCAGTTTGCCTTTTTGTGTGTGGGAGGAGTGCTTTTGATAACTCTTCAAAATAAACTAATTGACAGTTCTATTTTATTTATTTATTTTTAATTTTTTTTTTTTTTTTTTTTTTGAGAGAGAGAGCAAGCGAAAGCAGGGGCTCGGGGAAGGACAGAGAGAGAGGGAGATAGAATCCCAAGCAGGCTCTGTGCTGTTACCACAGAGCCGGATTTGGGGCTTGAACCACAAACCGCTAGATCATGACCTGAGCCAAAGTTGGCCGCTTAACTGATTGAGCCACCCAGGCGCCCCTACCCTGTTCAACTTTTAGCATAGCCTCACTTCTTCTGAGAAAGTGAGATTCTCTAACATTGCTGCGCTTCATATTACCTGGAAGCCAACCTCTTGGGGCCTCTGCTTTCGCTTCTCATCTGAGGGTCCAGGAACCTCCTTTCCCCCGTCATGGCTCTCACTTCCTCCTGTGGTCCTGATTATATGTGTTTCTGTCTATGATCTAGAGTCTTGATTCTTCACTTAGGTGTCATTAGTGTCTTTTTGCCTTCCTGCCCCCCTCGATCTATAACTAAATTCCAGTAGTGATAATAGATTGTATTGGGAGTGTAGGCACTGTTCTAAGCACTTTATTTACTGAACGTTTGGTTTCATCTCTGCAGCAGCCTTAGGAGGTAAATACAGGCAGTCCTCACTTTGCATGCGTCTAGGATACACAGATTTCATGTACCACAGTTTAGTGAAATAATGCTGATCCCTGACTAAAATGGTTCAAGTTTCAGTTAACATGGTCTATTAGCTGTACATATACAAATCACTACATGAATAACAGGTATGCATTAGGATTACAGACCTGTTAAGTTCTTTCTTTTAAGGTCTCTTGGTGACTGGTTACTGTGCAACTGTTCAGTGCATTCACTGTGTAGTTGTATTGCCTTCTTGTCTCCCGTGAGAAATCCAGTATTAACCCTTTTACAAAATGGTATCATTGTGGGGCGCCTGGGTGGCTTAGTTGGTTGAGTGTCTGACTTTGGCTCAGGTCATGATCTCATTGTTTGTGGACTTATGCCACATGTCGGGCTTTGTGCTGGCAGTGTGGAACCTGCTTCGGATCCTCTGTCCCCCCCCCCTCTGTCCTGTCTCTGCTTTCTCTCTCTCTGTCTTTCCCTCTCAAAAATAAACAAACCTTAAAAATAAAATAAAAAAATTAGGGGCACCTGGGTGGCTCAGTCGGCTAAGTGTCTGACTTCAGCTAAGGTCATGATCTCACGGTTCATGGGTTCGAGCCCTGCATCAGGCTCTGTGCTGACAACTAGCTCAGAGCCTAGAGGCTGTCTTTGGATTCTGTGTCTCCCTCCCTCTCTGACCCTCCTCTGCTCTCTCTCTCTCTCTCTCTCTCAAAAATAAATAAAACGTTTAAAAAAATTTATAAAGTAAGAATTTACTAACAAAGATGGAAGTGTAGCAGAGAAACAAAAAGTGATAAACCTGAATTTAAATAGAATATAAAATAAGTTGTAGGATAAATTGCTGACTAGAAATGTTGACACTGCTGCTGTTAAAGACACTCTAGATAAACAGAAGAACCTAGTGAAGGCAAAGTTATTGACATAAATGAGGAAAATGTGCTGAAAAAGATGATGATGTCCAAGAGGAAGTGATGTCATCAAAACATTTACACTAGAAGAACTCTTGGAGATATTTCATGACATTGAAAGTGCAAAGGATAAAATGTTGGAAGTTCATCCACATTTAGAAGGAAATCAGACTGTTTGCCAAGGTATAGAAGAGATGCATTGTCTGTATCCTAAGTTAAATGTCAAAAAAGGCAAATGTTAAAAAACTACTTTTGAGTAATTTTCTCACAAAGAAAATACTAATTCTCAATGTTCACAATGTTGTAAGTTACAGTGTACTGAATAAATACTAATTGTGCAAATTTTTTTCATTTCCCTGTACATTTATAATTAGTAGTAAAGGAGCTTTTAACCTTTGTCAAAAAATGTTAAAGGTCACAGGATAATCATAATTTTCCCTGTTGATTAAGATTACTTTGCACTGTTAAAACTTGAATGGTTATTTTCATGGACCAGTGCTACTGTGCAAAGTGAGGATTACCTGTATTATTTTCTCTGTTGTGCATTTGTGGAAGCTGAGACCTGTTTACTAGGGACACTGCAGTTTCTTGTGACTTCTGATTTTATCCTTTTCTCTCCCATTATACTGCTACCTATCTACACATGCAAGTGTGTGCGTGCGTGCATATGGAAAAAAATTTCTTTAATAGGCCCTTGACTTTTCCTCCTGGTAGCAGACTAGATTCTTGAAAGAGCAGTCTTGTTTTGTTACCCTTGAAATTTGCCTTTTGCACCTCCCACAAAGCTGCTCCTCCTCATTCCCTCCTTACCAGCTGTGCTGGCTTCCTTGGCTTTCCAGGATCATTTTAGTGTGCATCTGCCATAGGTCCTTTGAGGTGGCGTTCCCTCTCCTTGAAATGTTTTCTCAAGATAGCCACATTCGTTGCTCCTGTCCTTCCTTTTTACAGACTCTCCTTAGGTGGTACCTTTTCATTGCTGCCTGCCTTGATCTCTCTTGTTTTAATTTATATCTTTTATCCCTACTGTCTTTTTCCTTTCTGCCACTGCCCCTCCCTCTCATAAGCGCTTTTGTCTAACAACTATATAATTGACTTCATTATGTTTATCATCTTCCCCTGACATTAGAATATAAGCTCTCTGGAGCCAGGGATTTTTCTCTAGTTAGATAACTTTTATCTGAGTATTGAAATGGTACCTGACTCATAGAAGGTGTTTGGTAAACATTTGCTGAAAGAAGACCTGCATTGATGTTCTTAACGGTGATTGTTGAATAGATGAATGCTCGTGAAGCATCATGCAGACCCTTTTTGCTGTCTTCTTATCTTGTTTTACCTAATAATTTGTACCAACCCTGTATTGTCTCTAAGTGCAAGGCCATGAACTAGACATACTTACCTTAGTTGTCCCCCACGGCAAAGTATTCTCTCTGTTTTACTGAAAAGGAAACAGGCAGTGGAGTCTATTCACATAGCTAGTAAGTGGGAAAGCCAAAACTTAGGCTTATTTCCAATTCCAAGGCCTGTGCTCTTTCAGGTCACTGCCTTTGATATTCTTTGTCTCTTTATTTATTGAGCCATAATTCACATACCATAATATTCACTCTTTTAAAGTGTACACTTCAGTGGTTTTCAGTATATTTACAAGGTTGTACAGCCATCACCACTGTGTAATTCTAGAACATTTTCATTACTCCAGAAAGAAACCCCCTACCTATTAACAATTAGTCCTCACTTTTTATTTGCCAGCTGCTGGCAACCACTAATCTGGCTTCTGTCTCTAGATTTACTTATTGTGGACATTTCACGTAAATGGAATAATATAATACATGGTCCTTTATGACTAGCTTCTTTCACTTGGCATATGGTTTCTTACAAGATTCATTCATATTGCAGCATGTATCCATTCATTGTAGCATGGTATCAGTACTTCAGTCCTTTTTATGGTTAAAAATCTCATTGTACAGATATACCACATTTTCTTACGCATTCGTTCGTAGATGGATATTTCGGTTGTTTTCACATTTCAGCTATTATGAGTAGTGCTGCTGTGAACATTTATGTATAATTTCTTGTGTAGGCATATGTTTTTGGTTGTTTTAAGAATATTCCCAGGAGTGGAAACACTGGATCATATGGTAACCCTACCTTTAACCTTTTGAGGGACTGCTAGACTCTTCTCCAAAGTTGCTGCACCATTTTACATTCCCACCAATGGAGTATGAGAGTTCCAGTTTCTCCTCATCCCTCACCAACATTTATCATTATCTTTCTTTTTGTTTTTTTAAAAAAATTTTTTAAAATTTTTTAAATTTATTTTTTGAGAGAGACAGTGTGAGCAGGGGAGGGTCAGAGAGAGAGGGAGATACAGAATTTGAAGCTGTCAGCACAGAGCCCTACACAGGGCTCGAACCCACGAACCGTGAGATCATGACCTGAGCCGAAGTTGGATGCTTAACTGACTGAGCCACCCAGGCACCGCTGTTATCTTTCTTTTTGATTACTGCCATCCTAGTAGATATGAAGTGATATCTCATTATGATTTTGTTATGCATTGCCTTTATAGCTAATGAGGCTGAGTGTCTTTTTGTGTGCTTATTAGCTGTTTATTGTATCTTCTTTGGAGAGATGTCTGTAATCCCATTGCCTGTTTTAAATTTGTTGTCTTTTTATTAAGTTATAAGAGTTCTTTTTATATTGTGTTTACTAGATCCTTATTACATACATGGTTTTCAGAAATTTTCTCCTGGTCTGTGGATCTTTTCACTTTCTTGATAGTATCTTTTGAAGCATCAAAATGTCAAATTTTGATGATGCCATTTTATCCATTTTTTCTTTTTATTTGTCTTTTCGGTGTCATCACTAAGAAACCATTGGCTAATCAGAGGCCACGAAGACTTATGGTAATGTTTTCTTCTAAGTTCTATTTTGAAAGTATAGGGTAGGAGGTAGAGGTTCATGTTCCTTCTTTTTGCATGTGGATATCCCATCCCAGTACTATTTGTTGAAAAGACTATTTTTCCGCATTGAATGGTCTTAGTAGCCTTGTTGAAAATTATTTGACTATATTTCTGGATTCTCATTTCTTTTCCATTGATCTGTATGTATGCATTTGAGTTTTCATCATCTTGGTTCCCATTGTTTCAAAGGTTATTATATCATTTAACCCCTGCCTTTCTAATTTATTACTCTTCTTTTCCTGGGTTGTTACTGTGCCTTTCTGACCCATCTCTAGGGGTTAGGTTTATTTTATGTACTTTTGTTAGGTTAATTCCATGTATCTATGACTTTGACTTCCTGCTTTGGCTCAGGAATTCTTTGTACTATGTCCATGGACTTTCCACCCCTATCTTCTGCTGCTTCTATACACATCCTTCAATTCCAACTTAAACTGGAGGACTCAGACCCTAAATACACCTTCTTACTATGTATGTCAACTTAAATTTTTTTTCCCTTTTATTTTTGAGAGAGAGGGAGAGGGTACAAGCTGGGGAGGGGCAGAGAAAAAGGCAGACACAGAATCTGAAGCAGGCTCCAGGCTCTGAGTCCTCAGCAGAGTCCAGTGCGGGGCTTGAACCCACGAACTGTGAGATCATGACCTGAGCTAAAGTCAGATGTTTAATGTCTTGAGCCATCCAGGCGCCCTGTAGAGTGGACGTTTAATAAATGTTGGATTTCTTTCAAAGTTTTTTTTTTAATTTTTATTTTTTAATGTTTTATTTGTTTTTGAGAGAGAGAGAGAGACAGCGTGAGAATGGGAGGGTCAGAGAGAGAGGGAGACACAGTCTGAAGCAAGCTCCAGGCTCTGAGCTAGCTGTCGCACAGAGCCTGACGCGGGTCTCGAACCTACATGTCATGAGATCATGACCTGAGCCAAAGTTGGACGCTTTAACTGACTGAGCCACCCAGGCACCCCTTTTAAGTTTATTTTTGAGAGAGAGTGCAGGAGGGGCTGAGAGAGGGGGGAGAGAGAGAATCCCACGTAGGCACTCTACTGTCAGCACGAGGTCCAATGTGGGGGTCAAACTCACGAACTGCAAGTTCATTACTGAGCCAAAATCTAGAGTCAGACGTTTAACTAATTGAGCCATCCAGGTGCCACAGTCGTTGGATATTATTTTGTTGCTGTTCCTTTGGCTTGAGATGCTAACTCCCTTAATTCTAACAACGAAAGTTTTCCTAGTTGTTTGAGAGTAGAGTCCCTATGTTTCCCATGAAACTGTTGCTGGCATTTCACTTCTTCCTCAGGCTGGTTGTTAGTGTTTTTTCCTTTGAAACTGTATATACTTTTGTGTTTTTCTTAAAGCTTGTATGTTAAAATGCCACATAATTTATGTCCTTGGCCATAATCACATTCTTCTTTTTCTGGATTATAAACTGCTTGAAAACAGAGATAGTCTTGTTCAACTTTGTATTCCTAGTGGTTGATTTGTTTTAGTGTGTAGGCAAGTTCTCAATAAATCGGTGAAATTCTATTTATTGTATAAGCCAGTATCTTTTATTTAATATTAATATTGTATAAGGTAAATACCTTTTTCTGCAAGGCTTTTGAGTTAGCTTCTTCATGAGTAAATAGCTTTTCCTACCATCTTCCCATAGCACCTTGTCCACAGGGCTATTGTAATTCTGACTGCTCTGTATTTTTCCCCAATTTGTGAGCCCTTTGCCTTTAGGTACATTGTCTTAATCAACCTTTAATTGTTTGCTTGTCTGTCTTCTTCCCTCCTGAGAGTTCCATGAGGACATGGGCTGTTTCTTGGGTGCTGTATCACTGGGACTTAAGTCAGACTTTGATGTATAGTCGGTGCTCCTATTTGTTGAATAAATGAATGAATGAGCTCACTATTTTTAATTATCATAAGATAACATTTTTAATGTTACCTATCCACATAATTGCCATATGTCATTATCTTTCTATGTTTGTGACTGGTTCAGGAGAGTTTTTTTTACTATGAAAATCTTCACTGTGAGTTATTTCTGACCTGACATATTTGTAGAGCTTGTCTACTTTTAATACTATACTGTGCTCTAAGCCCAATTACTATATGAATTTGTATGAATCTGAGGGTGAATTTAACTTTTTTCCCCCCTAAGTGCATATTCTACAGCTAAATTTGATAGGAGAAATTTGGTAAAGCTCTTTACTGAGAACTAGGCTTCTTGAGAATGAATTTTTTTATATTAATCAAAGACATGTGAAAGTGAATGGCCTTTAGGCTTTAATCTGGAGTGGACACATTCAGCCAAGGGAGGGAATAATTGCTTTTCCAGGAATCCAAAGATAGTCCCTATACAGGCACTGTCCAAATAACTGATGGAACAGTCACAGTCCTGGCTCTCCATTTGCTTAGAGCTATAAGAAAAGAGGGGCAATAGGCACTTTAAATGATAATTAATAGAAACAATGATGAAAGTGTAAGTTATTTTCAAGTTTCTAGGAAGCATTATAAATAATCAGTGTTGTTGAATTTAGGATTGTATACTATAACCATGGTAGTCCCAGAAACTCTAGTAGAATATATTGCATGTATTTTTAGCTTAGTTTTTTTTATTATGGATACAAATACAATATTTTAAATATGGATACAAGCATTCATTATAGAAAATGTTTTTATAAGTATGAAATAATGTAAAGAGCCAGATTGTAACCTAGTATAAGTATTGTTGTTTGCCCTTCGATTCCTGTCTTTTCTCTCTTTAACAGGATACATATCATTTTCTTTTCTTTATGCTTATGGTTTCATTATAAACATTAACATTTTTTTCATATATATGTTAATAGTTGAGTATTCGTCAATTGTAGTACATAACCATAATTGACATAACTAGATGCTTATTGTTGGGTATTTGAGCTGTTGTCAGTGTTTTACCATGAGGAAAATGAATGAGTCATTGACTCAACTCTGTCTTTTCATATACCGGTGAGTCTCTGTTGAGATGGTTAATAAAATATGGCGGTCCTACATAATAGTTGCTGCATTTCTGTAGCATTCTGTAGATGTGAGGGTAGATCACATTAGATCCATTTTTTTCCCTCACATCTTTTTTATTTTTTCTTCTTAGGATACATATAATGCTCCTTTCTGAAAAGGAGTTTTTTTTTTTTTTTAAACCAGATTCCCCATCACCCCCCTTTTTTAATGTTTATTCATTTTGGTGGGGGGGAGAGAGAGAACGAGAACACAAGAGAGCATGCCCATGCACATGTAAGGGAGGGGCAGAGAGAGAAAGGAGACAGAATCCTAAGCAGGCTCTGTGCTGTCCACGCAGAGCCCTGTGGGGGCCTCTATCTCACAAACCATGAGATCATGACCTGAACTGAAGTCAGAGTTGGAATCTTAACTGACCCAGATGCCCTAGAAAGGAGTGTTTTTAAAGCTCTTTATCTACAGCACCAAATCACTTTCCAGAGAGTGTGTTTTCACCAGCAGTATACGAGAGTTCTTTTCTTAGTGACTGCTGTAAAACAAACAAAAGAAAACAATAATAAAAATAAGAGCCCTCCCTTAAATTTTGTGCATGGACTATACAAGGTTTGAACTATTTTTATTGTAGTTTTTTGAAAATTATAGACCAGTTACTTGGTTCATTTCTGATGAATTTGTTTTTTCATGCTGTAAAACAGGTGATTTGATGAAGACTGCTGCGGGAGAGTTTGCAGATGATCCTTGCTCTTCCGTGAAGCGTGGCAACATGGTTCGGGCAGCTAGAGCTTTGCTCTCTGCTGTTACCCGGCTGCTTATTTTGGCTGACATGGCAGATGTCTACAAATTACTTGTTCAGCTGAAAGTTGTAAGTACAGGCCTGTGTCTGTAATTTGTTCTCTCCATCACAGTGAGGCTGCTGCTGGCCATGCTTAATTCAGCATTCCTTAGGATTTGGTTTGGTTTTGACCTTCATTTACCCAAGTGGACCAGGAATGTTTTCCTTTAGCTTCTATTTTTCCCTCTACTCTAGGTGTATCTCATACTGACTATGCTATGATTCTGTTTAGTCTTGATTCTGATGAAGAAGAACTTGTAGCAAAGTTAATGTTTTGAATCCTTCCCTCTGCAGTAGTGATTAAACATTTCCTTGTACCAATAGAGTTCCAGAATTGAGAAACCAAGACAGTTTAAATTGTATTATTTTATTTTTATTCATTCATTCATTTTAAATGTTTGTTTACTTTTGAGAGAGAGAGTGAGAGCGAGAGAGCGAGCATGAGAGGAGGAGGGGCAGGGAGAGAGAGGGAGACATAGAATCCGAAGCAGGCTTCACACTGAGTTGTCAGCACAGAGCTCAACGTGTGTCTCGAACTCGCGAATCGGGAGATAATGACCCGAGCTCAAGTCGGATGCTTTGAGCCACTCAGGTGCCCCTAACTTGTATTGTTTTAGATAGCATGGTATATTGCTCCTCTTCCCACTACCCATAAAACTCCCGTGTAGTAGCTGCTCAAATGTTTGAGGGCCATGTAAATTGAAGAGAAAGTTTGGATTGCTGAGGAGCTGTTACAAAGAATAAAATGTTACAGATCTTTTTTATATACATATTTCTGTTTAGAATTTTTCTTACTTAGAGGTATGTTTTATAGGTGGAAGATGGTATCTTGAAACTGAGGAATGCTGGCACTGAACAAGACTTAGGAATACAGTATAAAGCCCTGAAACCTGAAGTGGATAAGCTGAACATTATGGCAGCCAAAAGACAACAGGTACAGTCATGATTTGGGGATATATTAAAGTTGTGTATATTATAATCTAGTGGGAAAAATTGATTTTACCTAAGTTTTCTGAAGGTATGATTACTACCCTCTGCCAGTATAGTTCCATTAAAACATTTAATTTATGAAGTATCCTTTCACAATTGTGCTGTTAATAAAGCTATAATTAAGTTGCATTCATGTTAGGCTTCTATTTTAATTCTTTGGAAAATTGTGCTTTAAACTTTTTTTAAGTTTATTTATTGGAGAGAGAGAGAGAGGAGGAGGAGAGAGAGAGAGAAGGCCGATGTGGGGCTTGAATCCACAAACTGTAAAATCGTGAGTGAGTGAGTGAGTGAGTGAGTGAGAGAGAGAGAGAGAGAGAGAGAGAGAGAGGAGCAGAGAGAGAAGGAGAGAATGAGAGAGACGCCCGACATGGGGCTTGAATCCACAAACTGTGAGATCATGAATTGAGCCGAAACCAAGAATCGGATGCTTAACTGACTGAGCCTCTGGAGGGCCCCTGAAAATTGTGCTTTAAAGAGCTTGGCAGTTTGTGATTGTGTCTGGACAGATGATAAGATCTTCGTTATGTGCCATCAAGGATTAATGAGTGTGCAGTGGAGTTTAATTTAGATTTTTAAAAACCTTAAGCCAGTTGAAACATATTGGAATTATTTGCATATCAGAAACTATCACCCCCCCCCATATTTGGTCATTTTTCAAGTATTTCTTATTAATCATTGTTAGTAGTTTCCATAGTGTTACGAATTTGTGTTATGTGGTATGTGGATCAGTGTTCTTCTTCTTCTTTTTTTTTAAGTTTTTTTTTTTTTTTGAGGTGTGGGAGAGGGAGGGGCAGAGAGGGAGAGAGAGAATCCCACATAGTCTCCGCTATCAGCTCAGAGCCCATCATGATCTCACCAATTGTGAGATCTTGACCTGAACTGAAGTCAAGAGTCGGACGCTTAACTAACTGAACCACGTGTGTGCTCCCGGATCACTGTTCTTATTTTTCCAAGCTTTGCTAACCCTTTGGTGTTTTGGCTTTTAAGGTGCTTTGCAGTCTTTTCTGTGCTCTTCCTGTAGAATGCCCCTCTTCTAGGGGAGATGCATATGTTACTATTCAGTTTCTTAAAACTTTCATAGTTCTGATCAAGCTTGTGCTTTTTCACAAAGCCCTGAAAAGATCAATTCTTGTTATCATTCACTAATACCTGTATCAGTTAGGATATTTCATGCTGCAGTTTAGAAAACCCAGCTCCAAAACTGCTTGAACAGTGGGGGATTTATTGTCTCACTAATCAGAAGTCCCAAATTAGGTGTGATTTCGAGGTGGTTAAGATAAAAGGTTTTGCAAGTATCATCACGGATCCAGGTTCTTGACATTTTCCAGTACTGCAGTGTTTCTTGTTGCTGGTACTGGATGGCTATAGAAACTCTAGGCATGATTTGCACACATCACTATGTCCAGCAAAAAAAAAAAAAAAAAAAAAANACTGAGCCACCCAGGCGCCCCCCCCCCATGTCTTTTTTAGAAGCAAATGATCTAGAAGCCCCTAATAGATTTGCCCTAAATCTGAATTTTGTAACATACCCATTCTTCACCAATTATTAGTGAGAGGAAAGTAGTTGTTATGTCTGACTCTGTGATGAAGATCTCCCTTCTGGTCTGGGATGAGAGTACACTTCTTGAGGACAGGGACACCAAACAAGGGCTCTGATAGGCGTTAGGAAAATGTCAGTACTGTAAATGTCCAGTATATGCCAGTCTCAGCTTTGGAGTCTTCTTAATCACTTTTGGTAATAATATAATAGTATAAAAACTTTACCCCATCGGGATTGAGAAGATTAAATTAAGTAATGTATGTAAAGTATTTAATATGATTATGGACCATATTTCAAGCTTAGGTTATGATCAGACTGAATTTGCACATATGAGATCCTGGTTTTACATTTCCATTACTTAATATTAGACGTTATAATATCGCTAGATTTGATGTATTGCCTAAGTAATTTAGTTCATGTAGGCTTAGTGTGTTTTTATCATTTATTCCTGTGTTGGCTTATGTCTCCATCAAATAAATCACAAATAATATTTTTCTTTTTGCGGGGCCTCCTCAATTCTAAAATCTTGTTTTATAATATGATAATTCTGCAAATATCCACGCTGACCCAGCTATGTTTACAATTTATTTAATGTCTTTGATTTATTCCCATTTGCTTTTTGTTTTTGTTTCTTGTTTGCTTTATTTAGAAAATTGTTTTAAAGTTTTTAACTTATTATTTATTTTGAAGAAGAGAGAGAAGTTGGGGGACAGTTAGGGAGAGATAATGCCAAGCAGGCTCTGCAGTGTCAGCACAGAGCCTCATGTGGGACTCGATCTCATGAAATATGAGATCGTGGTCTGGGCTGAAATGAAAAGTTGGATGCTCAACCAACTGAGCCACCCAGGTGCCCCTAAATTCTCATCATAAATACATGAAATAAATGTTGGTTATTTTTAAAAAATAAAAGTTCAGTGAATAGTCCTACAGTCATAAAACCTAGTCTGATTTTGGTTTATGAAGACTTACTATTTGAGGAAAGTGAGAAAATTTAGACTAACACCATATTGCCTATCTTTGCAAACTGGTAGAATAAGTAAATTGTATGCTATTGGAAAAACTTACTGAAAAGTAATGCTGCCTGACTTTTTTCTTTTTAACAATAATTTAGTTTTAGAGAGAGAGTGTGTGTGCATGCATGTGAAGAGAGGAGGGGCATAGAGAGAGAATCCCAAGCAGGCTATGCGCCGCCAGCACAGAGCCTGACACAGGGCTCCATCCCACAAACCACGAGATCATGACCTGAGCTTAAATCCAGAGTTGGACGCTCAACCTATTGAGGCACCCAGGTGTCCCAGTGCTGCTTTATTTTTTATACTTTGTACCATGAACACATGAAGAGTTCCTTAAACATAATCCCTGATGTACTAAAAAAAAAATAGTAAATTTCAAATACTTCTGAAATAAGATGTAATTAAAATCTTGAAGTTATTAGTTAACATGCTGATTGGTCTTCTGTTTGCCCCTCCATATCTGTTTTCTACCCTTGTTCATTGCCCCCAGGGATCTGACCTGTCTGGACTGTCTCCAGGGCTCCTTTGCCCTCTAGTCCTGGTTGGGTTTGGCCAGTGGGGGCATTAGTAGGAGGTCAGAGGAGATAAGAGTTAGAAGCTGGGGTTTTATTCCCCCGGCTGCCACCCTGCTTGTTGCTCTGGGTGGCTAAAGTCATAGCCCCTGTTGGGTGGTATTCTCTCCACACCTTGCTCCCTGGATTCTGGTAACTGTTGGCCTCCTTGTTTCTTCATACCTAAGTAACCTAACAGCCTTGTGGTTTTCTTCTACTTTCCCTATATCTTTGTAGCATAGTCTCTAAAACATCTTTAAGTGACTTAGTTTGATTTTACCATTTATTTTCTGCCGGTATCTTGATTGATACATGTTCCCATTTTAAAGTTTGTCTTGAGGTTTGTAGTATGTCCTTGTCGTTTGTTGTTTTTCTTGGGCCTAGTTCTTTAACCATAGCTTTTGGCAGTAGAATCCATTGAGTAAGTTGGCTGTGGACTTTTCTTTGTGTCTCCTGTTGATCAAATAGTGTTTTGTAGGACCTAGGTCTTGGTGTGTATTCCTATAAACTAGTGCTTTTCTTGGGAATTAAATTGCAACTCATTTTATCCTAAGGTCCCAGACTGGTAGAAACTTGATTCTTCCTTTTGGATATTGCCCATTGATACCCTTTAGTAACTGGTAACAGTTTTTCACACTGTGTGTTTCCTGGCAGAATTCCTCTACTGCTACATGCTTAGCCCCTAGATATCTTTTCACCTTTAACTTCTCTGTTCAGGCATGGTATATAATAATTTAGCTTCTCATTGAACCTCTTATTTTTGCAGACAGCCCTAGTCCAGAAAAGGGGTATTTCCTCAAGAGCACTATTTGGGTCTCATATATATATATACACATATACACTAGCTCCTTTAGTGTCCCTTAGAAATGCTAAACGTCCTAAGGTCTGGTGGCTCTTTGGAATTAACTATTTCTCCGTAATGTCTTTTTGGAGCATGGTGTAGTAGTACTAAGGATGTTGCTGAAAATAATAATGAGTAACTCTAAAAAGGTGTTTACTATGTGCTTACATACTCTTATAAACCCTTTATAAACACACATTTATTTAGTCTTCACAGAATAGTATAAGGTACATACTGTAATTGATCAGATGCTCATTTAAAAAAATGTTCATTTACTTATTTTTGAGAGAGAGAGAGAGAGAGAGAGAGAGCACGAGCACGAGTGTGTGTTGGAGATCAAGAGGTAGAGAGAGAATCCAAAGCAGGTTCCACTGTCAGCTCACAGCCAGGTGAGGGCCTCGATCTCTTGATGTGAGATTGTGACCTGAGCCAAAATGAAGAGGTGCTCCCCTCACCACCCCCACTACCCATCTTTAGAGATGAAAGAATTGGAGTTACACGGAGGTTAAATAATGTGGCAAGGACATTCATCTCGTCAGAATTGTAGCCAGGTTTTTAATCCAGGCTTTCTGGCTCCAGGAGCAGAGCTTTTGTCTGTTCAGATGGCTTTTATAATCCCTAGTGCTTAGAGTATTGCCTGGATGTGGTAGTGTTTACTAAATATTTAATGAACAAGTGGAAAAGCCACTTTGCTATACCACAGATCCATCCTGGAATGGGATTCTAAAGGTGGCCCTGATCTGTTAATTTCTTGGGCTGGAATAGAATTTGCTCACTATAAGTGTTGAATTTCCTTTAGACTGCAGGCTCTTCTTTTACTATAAAATAGATGGCAGAGATGGGGATGGGCCAGAACTGACCTTAGTTCCTTTGAGGAGAACTGCATGTGCCTCCTGTGGTCAGTTCTGCCTATCAGTCTGATAGAGATGGGAGTACTTGCATGTTTAGCAAGTACTGGGTGGTGGATGCTCCACCCACCCAGGTACTAGAGCTTGTTGAGACATTTGCTAAAAATGAAATACTTCTTACCTAGTCTCTGAACTCTGACTTGATGGGTTTTTTTCCTGAAAACTTAAACAGAAACAGTGGTAATGGATAGTAATGCATTTTATGTTTAAATAAATCTGGACTAGCCGGGTTTGCCTGTGGACCTTTTCTTTATGTGTAGTTGTTTGAATTCAAGACAAGATAACTGATTACATATATTTATGGCTACAATTTTATATTAAATTGAGTATAAAGAGAGAAATGAGAGGAAACTTTTACTTGAATTTCCAGCTCTTGGGTAGAAGGAGTGCTATAGATTACTTAGAAGTAAGCTTTTATTTTTTGGTCACTGCATATGATGATTAGTTGAAATTACTTGAGAGCAGTCATTTCTTCATGTTTTATGCTTGTTTCTGAGGGTGCTTGAAACACAATTGGATTGATAAAGTTTGGGAATCATGAAGGCTAAAGTAGACCAAGGGACTCTAATTTCATACGTAATCTTTTATATTCCTTAATAGCTCGTTTTGTAACCAATCCAGATTACTTGTCACTGTTACAGATTTTAAAAATAATACTTAAGATTGATTATTATTCTTAGTAAATAATGCTTCCTTGTGGTATTGCCAATTTTCCTATGTTTACTTAACAAAATCTAGTTTCTTTGTGCTATGGAAAAGTAGTTCTTGAGGGAAAGCTGAACACTTTGGCAGTTAGGACAAATGACGATATATAGTTGTCATTTTCATCATAGGTTAAAATATCCCCCTTACTTCGTAAATAGGAAGCTATCAGGCATAAATTGTGATGAGGACAAGACATGTAGAAGATGCCACACACAACATGTACACCAGCTGCTTAAGCATAATGATTAGCCCTTGCCCCTTGTCACAGCTTGAATCTTGAGATGATCATCAATTCTCTAAATCCATGAGGTCCTGTTTCTGAATATTTTATCTACTCTAGTCTTTAGAGAGGTAGCAGTTCTCATACTAGGCCAGGCAGTGGCTTTAGGAAAGTCAAGTATTGAATAGTAATTCTGGCATCTGTTAACTTTAGGTGGCCACACGTGTTTTTGGTAACCTTTAAAGAGACTGTACTGATCTAGGTTATAGATGCTTAGGGAAGAATTCCAAAGCTAATTGTAAAGCATTTTATGAAACAGAGGACAATATAAGTACTTAGATGCAAATGCCTCCCTAGAAGACTTAAAAGTCTCTGAGGTTGTGGTGATGGCCAGGCATTTAGAAAATGCCACACAGAATGTACACACCATCTGTTTTAACTTAATGGTTAGCCTTAGCCCCCTGTCATAGCTCGAATCTTGAAATGATCACTGATTCTCTAAATCCATAGGGTCCTGTTTCTGAATATTTAGCCTAATGTACTATGCTACAGGGCATTTGGAATGCTGTGAGCTTTAACTTGCAATTCAGATTCCAAATGAGAAAAGGATTCTAGGAGGAAAAGTAATAAGCTGTCATATTATACAAGGTTTGAATAAAGATGCAAACCTAAAATATATAGTGAGATGAAGTAGCAGAAAAAAGAAGCCAGATAGGTGTCTCTAATGCTTAATTAGGAACTCATCTAAAAAGATGAGCCATTAAATGGCTAAGTCAGACTTCAAATTGAGTTGACTTTGGCCTTTCTTAGTTAATTTTCTCTTAGTGTTTATACATGTAATCCTCTTTTAAAACATTTAAATTTGTACTGTAGGGTTTAGTTGATGCAATTAACATTAAAATTATATTCACAGGTAAAATAGAACAGATCTGGTGGTTAGTTAGGGTTATCACTTCTTTTTCTCTTTGGTGGTGGTAATACGTATTTACTAAAGACTTAAGTCTCTCCTCCCCCTCTTTTCTTGAACACTTTGAGTAACAGTGGGGTACCAGAAACACCTTCTTCCTGTCTTGCTTATTTGTCACTTACTTGCCACTTAGTATATCCACTCAGCCTGGGACCCTGGGATCATGACCTGAGCTGAAATCGAGTAGGCTGCTCAACTGACTGAGCCACCCAGACACCCCAGACAATCAGACAATCAAATAAAAACCTTTTGGATTAAAGTCATAGAGCACATGAGTCTCAACTTTATGCCTATGCCTTAATGACCTATATCGTAAGGCCATTTTTGGGATAGGGATTGGTGGCAGCTGGGGGGCAGGGGTATATTTAAGAAAGCAGCTTGCCTCATCCTCACCTAGCAGGTTTGGATAGTTCATGTACACCTGTGGTATCCCAGCCCAAATTCACAAAACTCTTATAATGAGCTTGTATGACTCAATGACAAATACTCAAACTAAATCTTACCCTACTTAAATGTGTATTTGAGGGGCGCCTGGATGGCTTAGTCGATTAAGTGTCCAACTTTGGCTCAGGTCATGCTCTCACAGTTTGTGGGTTCGAGCCCCACATCGGGCTCTGTGCTGACAGCTAGCTCAGAGCCTGGAGCCTGTTTCAGATTCTGTATCTCCTTCTCTCTCTGACCCTCCCCCTGCTCACACTGTCTCTCTCCCTCTCAGAAATAAAATTTTAAAAAAAATGTATTTGAGTGATTTTTCTAATTTGGTTGAAAAAGGTACA
This sequence comes from Crocuta crocuta, assembly GCF_008692635.1. NCBI lineage: Eukaryota > Metazoa > Chordata > Mammalia > Carnivora > Hyaenidae > Crocuta > Crocuta crocuta. The sequence continues at coordinate 11,197,371 of NW_027530640.1, forward strand.
TACAACTTAATGTAGTTGTAATGAAGGTGCTAGTCATTTTTATGCTTTGATTTTTAGTTAGTGCTCTGCTAGGTAGCTTACATGCATTATCCCATTTGATCCCCAGGACAGTTAGAAGAGAAATATGTTAGGCTTCTATTTTACAGAAAGTGAAACTGAGTATGGGGATTTTATTTATTATTATTGTTTTTTTTTTTGTTTTTTTTTTTTNGCCCCTATTATTATTGTTTTTAAAGATTTTTATTTTTAAGTAATTTCTACACCCACTGTGGGGCTCAAACTTAGAACCTAGAGATCAAGAGAGTTTCATGTTCTACTGACAGAGCCACTCAGGCGCCCCGAGGATGGGGATTTTAAATAAGATCACCATAACCAGTTAAAAGTAGAGCTGGAGATTCAAATCCAGGTCTGTTTGGTTTGGAGAAGTTTGAACTCTACATACTGAGTCATGCTGCCTCCTTTGTTATGAAGCTAAACTGTTAATGAAAGTATTGTGTCTAATTGGTAGAAATTCTAACTTCTCAGCATTTACTGACAGAGGGTGTTTTTTTTTTTTTTTTTAAATGACTATAACCCATATAAAGACTGCTCCAATTTCTTGTGTGCCTTTTTACAGGAACTGAAAGATGTGGGCCATCGTGATCAGATGGCTGCAGCCAGAGGAATCCTGCAGAAAAATGTTCCGATCCTCTATACTGCATCCCAGGCTTGCCTACAGCACCCTGATGTTGCAGCCTATAAGGCTAACAGAGACCTGATATATAAGCAACTGCAGCAGGCGGTCACAGGCATTTCCAATGCAGCCCAGGCCACTGCATCAGAAGATGCTTCCCAGCACCAGGGTGGAGGAGGAGAACTGGCATATGCGCTCAATAACTTTGATGTAAGTTATACTTGGGGAGAAACTTGAGGTTCTCGACCATTCCCCCAAAGTTAAGAGATTTCTAGGGAAATGTGATCAAGGTTTCTCATGAAAGTTCAGTTTCTACTTAGATTTGTAATCTATGTCAAAAGAAATTTTAGAAATCTTCAGTCTATTTGATCTTGACTTGGCCTACAACATTTTTCTTGTTCTTTTCCTTTTCTTTTGTGTTAAACTTATGAATTCTTTTATGTAACTGTTTCCCATGAGCTCATTCTCTGTTGAGGATGTGAGTTTGGTTGATTTCATCCAGGATTTTAACCGTTTGGTAGTTGTAAAGCTGAGATACAGCGGCAAAGTATATATAGACTCTGCAGTGCAGGGGCTCACAGTCTAGTGATACATCATAAGTGATTACCACAGAAGTGTCTTCAGTGTTAATCTTACTTGTCTGCCTAGATAATATACTTCTCAATAATAATGCACAGAATTTAATTAAGTAGAAGAAATTTGGGCCTAAAATACTTTCTTAGCATAATTCCATATAATTATCTTTGGTGGTTGATGCCCTGGATCTGTTCTTTGTATGCATTCTGTGTGCACACTGTTCTGTGTATCAACTCTAAACTTAATTTTTTTGTGGGTTTTGTGTGTGTTTTTAAAAACTTCTCCCACAATGCCTCATGGCTTCCAGTAGATGGCAGTAGTTTAAGATTTTTTTTTTTTAAGCCAACTGGTTGGGTTACGTAACAAAATGTTTTTAAAAATTTTGAGAGACTGAATACAAGCGGGGGAGGGGCAGAGAGAGAGGGAGACACAGAATCTGAAGCAGGCTCCAGGCTCTGAGCTGTCAGCACAGAGCCCAATGCGGGGCTCAAACTCACCAACCATGAGATCATGACCTGAGCCGAAGTCGGACACTGAACCACCCAGGCACCCCTACATTAAAAAAAAACAACTGTATTGATTGAGTTAGTATGAGTGGGGGAGGGGCAGAGAGAGAGGAGAGAGAGAATCCCTAGCAGGCTCCACACTGTCAATGCAGAGTCCTATGTGGGGGTCGAACTCATAAACTGTGAGATCATGATCTGAGTCAAAATTAATCATATGCTTAACTGACTGAGCCCCCCAGGAGCCTCTACATTTTTTCCCTCTCTTCTTCTTCTTCTTCTTCTTCTTTTTTTTTTTTTAATTTTTTAAAAACGTTCGTTTTTGAGAGACAGGCAGAGCATGAACGGGAAAGGGACAGAGAGCGAGAGAGAGCAAGAGAGAGAGAGAGAGAGAGAGAGAGAGAGGCAGACACAGAATCCAAATTAGCACAAAGCCAGACGTGGGGCTAGAACTCACAGGCCATGAGATTATGAGTCGAAGTCGAAGTTGGCCGCCTAACCAACTGAGCCACCCAGGCGCCCCTACATTTTGGGCCTAATTTTTTTAATTAACCTAAGAGAAAATTGCTTTCCCTCTGCCAGCATCCTTTCATAAGTAGGAATGCTTTGAAGTATAGAGACTGTATATATAATGGAGTGCATTTTGTTTTAAACAGTTTTTCCTAGCCTTTATCTTTTCTTACTTTGTCTCATCCTTTTCTTTGGCTTGGGTAACTGATCCTTGCTGATGTACATGGCTGATTTAAGACTTCATAGATCATAAAGACAGTGTTAATTCTACAGACCATGGTGTTAGAACTGACTTTTTACCCTGGAGCCTCAAACATCAAATGACATTTTAGCAAACTTTTACCATGCATCTTACAGTTTATTGGCACTTTTTCCCATCCTCCTCAAATTTGGCAGTCTTAGGTATTGGCCTCTTTGAAGGCACTAAGAATTACATTTTGCCCTAACTTGAGTAGTAACTGCCAGTGGCCACTTAACCTCTTAGGACTAGAGTGAAACTTCATATAATGAGGGGGTTGGACGAAATGATCACAGGCCAATTGTAACTCAGTGACTCTATTAAAATTCTATCACCATTCATTCCTTATTCCTGTTGGTCAGAAGGCATTGTGTATTCAGTTTTGAATACACAGTACAAGAGAAAAATAATCAGTTAAAATGTAGGCTAATAATGAACTTGAGGCATTGCATTTTCAGTTTTGAAACTGAGGATTCTTGCGAAGGGAAAGAGGAAATAGATGTATACTTAACTGGCAAAGGGCAAGCTTTTTAAAGGAAAAACTTGGCATTTAACTTCATATGAGTGAGTAAGAGTAGTCCCTATAAAGAAAAGTTAAATGCAAAATATTTGCAGAGACATTTACCGGTGTCAGAATAAATTGTATCAAGCAGAAAAGTTGGAAGAAGGCCAGTAGCTGCTGTCCTTGGTCTATTGATGTTTGACCTTGTACTTAAAGCTTGCTTGTGACCTGACCTCATGCATCACTGGTAAAGCTGGATTTAAGTGGAGTGGGGGAGTGAAGAGGAGACAGAGTGAGGATTTCTTCTTACTGGGCAGTTATATCTCACAGAGTGTCTTTGTTGGGATGGATTGCTATCATCTCTCACAGATCAGCTGGAAAACTTTAAAGAAAGCCTCTAATTTAGACATAACAGTATAAATTTGACTGCATTGTTTATTACAGTTAGATGAGATATGTAAGATGAGGAAAATAGATTGGAATTGCTTATAAATACATTCCTTTCTGAAACTTTGAGGACAGAGTCATTGTTCTGTTTTTATTTTTTTGCTGTGAAATAGTTTGGCTGATGTCATGTAGTAGTTTTATGCTCTTTACATAGAAAAAAAGGAAAAGAGAGCTAACTTATTTTCCTTACAATTCTCATTGGTAACTTCCACTAATAATGTATAAGCTGACATCTAGATGTTCAGATTCAGTAGCATTAACGTGATTTTAATGCTGACATAACTTATATTTGCATTTGTGGCATATCTTATTTAGGCTCCATTCAGTTGAAAGTATTGGTTCCAGTTCCTTTGAGGACAGTGATCTACCATAGGCCAACTTGTATGTCTCTCATCTGCCAAGAAGTATAACTTTTTTAGGCATTGGAGTTTTTGTATTAAATCTTGATTGATGTTTCTGATCAACAGTTTCCTCACCTTCTAGAATAATGGAGGGGAACAGAGATGAGCACTAAGATTCAATAACATTTTCTTTGCAGAAACAAATCATTGTGGATCCCTTGAGCTTCAGTGAGGAACGTTTTAGGCCTTCCCTGGAGGAGCGCCTAGAGAGCATCATCAGTGGGGCTGCCCTCATGGCTGATTCATCTTGCACCCGTGATGACCGGCGTGAGAGAATTGTGGCAGAGTGTAATGCTGTCCGCCAGGCCCTGCAGGACTTGCTCTCAGAGTACATGGGTAATGTGAGTATTAGAATTTTTCTTTGAAGTAAGAGGAGTTTTTCGTAACAGGCGATGGATCTGAGATGTTAAAAAAAATTTTTTTGATCATTTATTTTTGAGAGAGAGAGACATAGTATGAGTGGGGGAGGTGCAGAGAGGGAGGGAGGGAGGGAGGGAGGAAGAGAGGGACAGATTCTGAAGCAGGCTCCAGGCTCTGAGCTGTCAGCACAGAGCCCAATGTGGGGGCTTGAACTCACGAACTATGAGATCATGACTGGAGCCAAAGTCGGACGCTTACCCAGCTGAGCCACCCAGACACCCCTGGATTTGGGGTTTTTTTTTTTTTTTTTTTTAATGTTTTTTTTTATTTCTAGGAGAGAGAGAGACAGTGTGAGCAGGGGAGGGTCAGAGAGAGAGGGAGTCACAGACTGAAATAGGCTCCAGGCTCTGAGCTGGCAGTCAGCACAGAGCCCGACGCGGGGCTCGAACCCACGAACCGCGAGATCATGACCTAAGCGAAAGTCGGACGCTTAACCGACTAAGCCACCCCAGGCGCCCCTGGATCTGGGATTTTTAACTAAAAATGACAAGTACATTCTTGGCTTTTTGACCCTTTAGGGTGAGGCAGAATTTTCAAGGAATGCATAAATAAAAGGCTTCCTGTGTTCCCCAGCTTTTTTCTTCTTTAATGTTTATTTGTGAGTGAGTGAGAGAGAGAAAGAGAGAGAGAGAGAGAGAGAGAGAATCTCAAGCAGGCTCCAGGCTCCGAGCTGTCAGCACAGAACCTGACCTGGGGCTTGAACCTACGAACCGTAAGATCATGACCTGAGCAGAAGATGCTCAACTGACTGAGCCACCCAGGCGCCCCTCTCAGCTTTCTATGTTGAAAAATTTTTAACTTGTGAAAATTATGCAGTTAGTTTTCTTTTAAACATTTGGAAGTAAGTTGTTGACATTGTGTTGCTTAAACATGAAATATTTCAGCCTCCATGTCCTAAGGATAATGGCCCTTAATATCCTTAAAATTTCCATGATCACATCTAAGTGGCCACCTACTTTTGGGCAAAAGGGAATGGTGAAAATATTTATAGTTGGTAATTTTTTTCGTGAACCATATAGAATGTCGTAAGAATATGACATTGCCAACTAGAGCTGTATTAGGTATCAGTAGTAATTTTTAAATTTTTAAGGTTTGTGTTTAATAACCGGTTGTGTAAAAATACCCCAATGCTGTAAAAAAAATTTTTTTCCCCGTAGGTAATACTGTACCTAATGATTTTGATCTCTGTTGTCATTATCTTCCTTTTTCCTTTAATACTTCAATTCCAGTTGTTTAATGCTTAGAGTTATTGTAATTTACACCTTGTACCCAATATTTACTTTTGCAGAAAAGGAATAAATTAAATTTATGTAAAATCATTTTAAAGGGAAAAGGAAGAATACAGAGTGTTTCCTACTAGTGATTTTTGTCTGTTTAATGCTTTTCAGGGAAAGGTCTTGGTACTTTCTCATTTATTCATTTGCTGTACATCTTATTTGTTCACTTATATCCCTATATAAGTGAATGTATAATAGTGAGTGATGGTGGAGTTCCTAGGGTGAAGATGAATGCCTTAGAGTGTTTATCTTGTTTCTACCATATTGTGAAATTAGTGAAGCATACTGAATTTTTTAAGCCATTGCCATGCTTTGATCATATGCAGTCTACCTCAGAAAAATGAGATTAGAGGCTTAGTTAAATCGAATGGAAAAAGCAGTTGATAAGTCACAGTGAAAATGTGGTGCACATTAAAAAATCCTTATCTAAGTTTGAAAATTGGGAAAATATAAAAAATGGGTAATTTGAAGAATGGTTCATGATATTAAGATGTTTAAATGGGGGGCTGGGTGGCTCATTTGGTTAAGTGTCCCACTTTTGATTTCAGCGCAGGTCATGATCTCAGTTTATGGGTTCCACCCCAGTGTTGGGCTCTGCGCTGACATGTGGAGCCTACTTGCGATTCTTTCTGTCTCCCTTTATATCTCTGTGCCCCTCCACCTCCCCTATTTGCTGTCTCTGTCTCTGTCAAAATAAACCTAAAAAATTTTTTAAAAAGGGTTTAAAGAGGTAAACAATGGACTTGGCATGTGTGTGGATCAGTTATCTGCTATCACATGTAGTACCTTAGTGGTTTAAAAAAAATCCAGTGTAGTTATGATTAGGAAAATGCTTTAAAAATAGTCTTTGGTGGGGAAGAATATGTGATAAATTTTTCTTACTGCTCCATATGAGCGCTTCCTAATGATCCCTTGAGTCTTGGGATTGGTTGGATCTTGTGGGGGTCATCTGTGGTCGTGAGTAACCTTCTAGTTTCTCTCCAGAGTGTCATATAAGTAATATTTTCAGTTTGTGCCATGGATGTAAGTAAACGTAGGAAACACTCATTTATACGTGAAGATGCAGAGACTATAACATCACTCCTACATAATAACGTTTTATTATGTAAGGAAAACTAGAACAGTTTAAAGATTATGGTGGAGATTTTGAAATAAATTATCTTGAGATTCAGATTATATTTTAAAAAGTCATCTATGGGCATGGTTTTCTTAAAGATAAAAATATGTAGTTCCTTTGTATTGACCCATGTAACCTTGAACAGGCTAGGTACTGTCAAAAGTGATGGAGTGAAGATGAGGTGGGGGGTTGGGGAGGAGAGGGCAGTGAAGTACAACTGAAAGTTTAATAAGTGATAGAGTCTGCAAGAAGCAGAAGCAACGAGGGTTGAATTTTGCTGATTCATGAAGTATTCAAAAACATTCAGAACCTTTGGTAACAATCAGAACTTAACTGAGGCAATGTCTTCCTATCACCTCATTCACACTGAGTATGTGTCATATGCAAAGTCGAGTGCCGGGCCCTGTATAAAAGGAGGAATGATGCCCTGATCCTTTCCTTCTGGCATAGGGTCTCTATAGAGCATGTATAATAATGACTATTTTTACTAGTCACTATTTGTATAGATAACATAAAATCTTGCTATAATTTGTAGTGTTGCTTCTTTGTCCTGTGTTGCCACTTACTAAGTTCCATTGGTTTTCCCTCTGCAGCAGTCATTCTGAATTTCGAATGCACATTAGAATCCCTGGGGAACTCTAAAAGAAACCTTGATGTGTAGGTTGTACCCCGTTAAATCAGAGTCACTGAATTGAGGTCTAGGTGACAGTATTTTTAAAAGTTCCTCAGGTGGTTCCAATCTGTAGTTAAGGCAGAGAAAGTCCTCTGATGGTTTATTACATTTGTCCTTTTCTGTCTTCATTGCCTTTGCTTTATTCTAGACTTTACTCAATTACTCCATTTTCTCATCTATTCTGGTCGCTCAGGCCAGTCTGAGCTCATGCCTTCAGTAGGGCATAGTTCATTACGAGTTTGAAATTCTCTTCCCACTTCTTTAAAACTAACCTACTCTTGCTTCAGGGCCCACATTTCCCCCATCTCTTTCCTGAAGGCTCTTTGACACTTCACCATTCTGCATGGTTCCTTTGCTTCTTGTACCGAATTGTTGACTTCCTTGAATTTTTGCTTAATTGTATTTTCTTTATCCATGTAATTTCTGTTACTGTTTTAAGCTTTTAAAAGACAGGAAACATTTTTAAAATACTCTTTCAGGGACTAGTGTAATATTAGAGGAGGTACTCAGTAAGTGATTGCTTTGTAAACTAACTCATGCTGACTTGGGAGAATGAATAAAATGAACTATTTTGGATATTCATGGTGCTAGGGATACAGTAGTGAAAAAAGCAAAAAAGATTCTTTCCCTTATGGGCCTTACATTCTAGAAGGTTATAGGGAAGGAGGTCATGAGTGGTTTACGTCTACTTTCTGTAGATTTCTCAGTATATGGATGACATCTGTAGAAAAAATTAAATTAAGTGCTCTGAAACAAGCAGTGAGGCAAAGTGGTATCCTGTGTCATGTAGAGTTAAATTTTATTCATCAGGTGAGAGCCAGACTCCCTCTTAAAGGCTCCAAGGGCCAGGAGGCCAATAGCCTTAATCTTCCTACTTGCATTGTGGTTTAAAATGTTGGAGGTTACTTTTGGCTGTATTGCTAACTTACTGTACAGAGAGGTAAGAGATACTGATGTTAAAAGTAATGCATTTGACCCTTACTTACTTAACATTATGGAAATGCCTCAGCACAATAATAGAGGTCTTTTGACATTGAATGGATCTTGGTGGTTCCGCAAATAACTTCTAGGTTTTCTTAAAATGAAATGTGGTTACCGTGGTTAAGTTTAATTTCTTCCTGCTCTGTTAGCTTAAGGTTACTCCAGGGAGGGTTCTAGAGGAAAAAAAAAACCCCAGCTTGGATGGGTGTTGTAACTTTAAAAGGTTTAGAAGTAAATGGATTGAAATTAAAATGAAATATAATTGAACTTAAAAAATTACCACTTTATTTTTTCATAATTGAAAGTCATGCATATGCATTAAGTTACTGAACCACCACTACCGTGTTTAGGAATATGCATTCTAATGTTTTCCCCTTTTTTGTATGAAGTGTGTGTTTTACTTTAAAATAGTTTTAACTTTTTTTTTTAATGTTTTACTTGTTTTGAGAGAGAGGGAGAGAGAGAGAGAGCCTATGCATGTTCCCATGTACTTTGGCCTCAAAGGGAGAGAGAGAGAATCCTAAGCAGGCTCTGCTGTCAGCTCAGAGCCTGACATGGGCTCTGTTGAGGGGTATGCTGATTGTCAGTCTGTTCCTTTCACCCTTTATTAGGGCATCTGCTTTCAGTTGTTTTCCCAGTAGTAGAATTTGCTAAAACCATACTTAATTTGTCTTTGTTACCACACCCATCTTCAAACCCCCTGACCTCTCAAAAAATAAATAAACAAAACTCTTCTTCCCTATTCCCTCACCCCATGATCTGAAAATATTTAACACAGTATTTGAAACATTGAAGACCTTCAGTATTTGAAATGAAATCCATTTGGTTTTGGCCTAAGCAGTCTTAGTCAGCAGTGAATGGTTGTTTATTGACTGACTGGAGTTAGGACTTGTAATTGGGAAGAACAAGCATAGGATTTGGGCTTGAGTAGCTGCAGCTCTTTGCCATCCACTGGGGTAGCCAATTGCCATAAGTGGCTGTTGAGTGAAATGGGACTAGTTCAAACTGAGATGTGCTATAAGAATAAACTACACACCACATTTCAAAGACTGAGTACACAAACAATGATGGAAACTATCTCAATAATACCTCGATTATATATTTTGGATATATTATGTTAAATAAAATCTGTTAAGCTTAATTTTTACCCATCTCTTTTTATTTATGGTTACTAGAAAGTTTTAAATTATATAAGTAGTTTTTATTATTTGTTCACATTATATCTCTCTTGGGTAGTTCTGATTATGGGTAACCAACCAGCTAAGATGAGTAGATAAGAGTTTAGCATCAACCTCCTCACTGAGTGTCCAAAATGGTACAGTATCCATATATAGTAGCTATCTATAGCTTGTATTTTTCATACCTAAAACTTTAGTTTTAGACCAAAAAATAGGTAGAGCTTAGGACCTGGTGAGGATGATGTTGCTTAAGGATAAGTTTGATCTTTGTTCTTGCCCACAAACATTGGTTGCAGTGGTATTAAGATCCTAAAAGAGGAATGCAATTACAGGGCATTTTTTGGTATTGTACTGGGCATATTATTTGAGGGATTTGATTATATTAATATAGCAGGTATAAAATTTTTGTTTGATTTGGATAATAATTTGATATGGAATGTATGAATAGGATGCACTTAATATTCACTTTCAAAGACATATTGTTGCTGTAGTGAAGGGAAGCACTTAATTTAGATGCTAATCTCTTCTCAGTTTTGCAAATGCCTTCCTGGAATCACATTACTGTAGCCAGAGCATCCCAGCCTTTGAAGGAGTCTTCAAAGAGCTTGTTATTACATGATTTTGTGCTGTATTTCTTATTTTCAAAATTAAAATAGCTTTTTTAAATTATAATTCTATGTTCATTATATGTCACGTGTAATCCTTCCATCTATTTTTGGCATCCAGTGTTCCAGCTTCCATTGTGCATAATCTTTAGATGTACACATATCTCTTACCATTTCTCTTTTTCTTAAAAAATAAAAATGAAGATAATCTGCATACCGTATGCCATTGTGCTAAAAGATACATTATTACCTATTTTACTGCCATAATAACCCTTACTCAGTTGTTATTCGCTTAAAAATACATATACATATACCTGAGATATCTGCCCTGAAAGTCTGAACTTTTTTTTTAAATATTATTTTAATGTTTATTTTATTTTTGAGAGAGAGAGAGAGAGAGAAGGAGCAGAGAGAAGGAGCAGAGAAAGAGGGAGAAACAGAATCCGAAGCAGGCTCCAGGCTCTGAGCTGTCAGCACAGAGCACAATGCCTGGCTCAACCTGCAACTATGAGATCATGACCTGACCCAAAGTCAGATGGTTAACCGACTAATCACCCAGGCGCCCTGAAAGTCTAAACTCTTATACTTTTATTATTGTCCATCTTCACAGCAGCAAATATGATTTTACATCATCTTTAATGGCTGTGGAGTTTTCCACTGTATCTCTTTATAGATGACTGTTCTGAAATTAAATACTCCACCCTAAATAAGATAAACCCAGGTGTGATATAGCTGCTTGAAGGGAGCAGAACAGGAAAGCTTTATACAGTGCCCTCTCAAGCTAGGCTCTCTGGTGTTACTCGAGTGTTAACAGATGTTTCATTTGGCTCTGTGATGTGTAGTTACGTGGTCTGAGTTTTGTTATATATTATGCTTTGATTTCCATCTTTGTTTGAACCTTTGGGTTTCTTGCAGTAAACTCTCACCTGCATTGCTAGTTCATAGTTCTGTAGCTGTGCTTGCATATGATTTTATTGATTTGTTAGTGTAAGCTTTTCTGTGAGCTGCCTAGCATATTTGGGAGAATTCAGACATAAATAGATGCTGCATTGAATGCAAAATTAGAGCATGTGTAGGACTTGTTTCTATTGATGGAGCAGTATTTATTTAATTTGGAAATCTTAGTTGTCAAAAATGGTTTTTCTCAGGGTGGGAGGTGAAAGAACTTAACTCTGAGGAGGACCTTTCCCTGAGTTATATTTTGTGTTGCTTTCTAAGAGGTTCAAGGTACTTGTTATGTGTGCTACTCTGGTGTTACAAATTGCAGTATTTAACAAGCATGTTTTTAAACTTATGTACAGAATGGTGCATGTTCATGTGTTAAATGAAATGGTACTGGCCTAACGGAGCAATAGTGGAATGGCCTCTTGCAATTAGGATGATGGAGTAGACATGGAAGCCTGCCGGGTGTCAGGCTGCAGATGGATGGGATGTTAGGCTCTGTGAGATTGCTCTTAGACCATCCTTGATGTTACCTTATGCCCTTCGGATATCGACAGGCTTGAAAAGATTTTATATCAAAAGTTGTGGATTAAAAGGTTAAGCCTCTAAATATATCAGTATTAGTAAATTTTGTTATGTGGTAATAGGCAGTATAAATTTTCTTCCATGTTTTTCTCCACATTTTTTTACCTTGTTTTTTACGGTGATAATGACAAAAGTAAACAGACCCTTATTTTATTCATCTTGAATTTTTAGTTGTCTTTTTTTAAGATTCCATTTTTATGTAATTTCTGAACCCAGCATGGGGCTTTAGCTCCAAGACCAAGAGTCACAAACTCCATTGACTGATCCAGCCAGGTACCCCTTAGGATTTGCTGATAATCCTGTACTGCGTTTATTTTTAAGGTACTATTAAGATGGGAAAATTGATGATTTTTCATTTTAGTAAGGCCTTGATTCATCTTTTTAAGATAATAATTCATTCAAGACTAGTTTGAAGTGATGAGTTATATGGGTTTTTTGTTTTGTTTCCTTCCTATAATACAGATTTCTAACAAGTGTTTGTCAAAATATAGTCTGTTATCTATGTGTGATAGTGACTGCATCATCCTTTTATTGAACTGTTTATCGAAATGGTTTTTATTATTTTTTTTAATGTTTATTTTTGAGAGAGAGCATTTGCATGAGTTAGGGAGGGGACAGAGACAGACAGACAGACAGACAGGCTCCAGTCTCTGAGCTGTTAGCATGGATGCGTGGCTCGAACTTGGGAGTGATGAAATCATGACCTAGGCTGATGTCAGACACTTAACTGACTGAGCTCATCCAGGTGCCCCATCCATGTGATTTTTGACCAAGAAAGTATAGAATTGTAAAGTTTAGAATTTGAAAGTGACATTAGTTATCCAAGGCAAGGAGTGGGAGAGGAGCAGAGAGACAGGGAGGCACAAAATGTGAAGCAAGCTCCAATCTCTGAGCTGTCAGCACAGAGCCTGATGCAGGGCTCAAACTCACGAACCATGAGTACTCTTCACATGTGATGCCGTAGACCATGTATAGTAAGCTGATGCTTCCAGAGAAGCTTGATCAAGTAACTTCTCCAGAGCTGCTTTCTCAACTGTAAAACAGGTCCATTAATGGCTGCTCTTCCACATGATCTTATTAAACAGCACAGAGAACCAATCAAGCAAGGCCAGGTAAGGTGATGAAGATGGGATAATGGGTAGTGGTATTACAGAAAATATCAAAATGCCTTGAAACAAAAGAGCAGTAAATGAAGTATATCTAATAACAAGGTAAATAGAGATATGCTGAGACTGAAGCTGTTCTCACTCTCTTTTTATTACTATTAATATTTTTTTAATGTTTATTTATTTTTGAGAGAGAGAAAGACGAAGCACAAGCCGGGAGGGATACAGAGTGAGGGAGACACAGAATCTGAGCTGTCAGCTCAGCCTGACGCAGGGCTGGAATCCACAGACCATGAGATCATGATTTGAGGTGAAGTTTGGATGCTCAACTGACTCAGCCACCCAGGCACCCCAAGTGTGTTCTCTCTCTTAAAGAGTGGCATATCCTTACTGACATTGTGTGACAACTCCCATTCCTTGCTGCTCTCTTCATGTAGCAAAGAGCCAAAGTGGCAACCACACCCCCAGTCTGCATGATCTTTAGTTCAAGCATTTAAATCACAGCTGAAAAGAAGTGTCTTTTTCCCTTCTTCCTTGGTCGGGGGGAGTGAGTGGTAGAGAATAGAAAGCTTACTTGATGCTAACATAGACTTGAAAATTAGCATTGTTTCAGAAAGTTGTAATATATTTCCTTTTTCCTTCATTTATTTTTTTGACCCAAAGTTGTCACCTGTTGATAATAAGAAATTAAATCGTTTAAAATATTGTAATTGTTTAAATGGGCAAACTAGGTATTTTGGGAGGCTACCTGTTTATCTAGAATGTCCATATGTGACACACATGTAAAATTAAAGCTTAAGAGTCTTAACTTTCTTCCTTTATGGTTTCTGTCCTTTGATCTTTATTTTTTAATGTTTATTTATTTTAAGAACAAGCAAGCAAGTGAGGGAGGGGCAGAGAGAGGGAGAGAGAGAATCCTAAGCAGGCTCTGTGCTATCACCACAGAGCCACATGCAGGAATTAATTCCATGAATGATGAGATCATGACCTGAGCAGAAACTGAGTTGGAGGCTCAACTGATTGAGCCATCCAGGCTGCCCTATCCATTGATCTCAACATTTTTTCTAATTAAATATTTTAGAAGACTTAAGGGAGTTAGTAAAAACTCTTGAGTTTCCAAACTCTCCTTGCCAGAGACAGGTACAGTTCGTTGTGCTTGGAAATTTATTTTTCTTTCATTTCAGGCCTGCTTCCTCAAAGTTACTTTGGTTTTCATATTTCTTAGTCATAATATAAAATTAGAAGGGTGAAATTCTGTGGAATGTGATGTTTTCTTCTCTAAGTGAATGTCCTTATTCTTTCTGTTTATTTTGGGTTGAATCTGTGTTCACATCTGATGACTGCTAAGTAAATGCTTGACAGTCACTAAATAGCTTATTTATTTTAAAGTGGAATATGGATATTTAGAACCAAAATCAGTTCTGAGACTGCTGAGAACTGATTTTGTTTGGTCATTCTCTGAAAATGGCACTGGGACCTTTTCATAATGGCGTGATTTGGAGACATACTGTAAGAAAGATATTTTCTTGCAGTGATTTATACTAAAGCATCTGGACAGTAAATTGTCTTACAAGTATTATTTTCAGATGTGTTGAAATGATTGGCCTCCTGTTCGGGTTTTATTCCAGTTGCAGGTTGTCTGACTTTCGGTTTTGTACAAAATTTGCATTTTGTAATTGTCTGTCAAATAGAAGGCAGTGTAGCATCTTATTTCAAGGCTTCCTTGCTAATTGTCCTTTAAATGTAATGTCAGAGCATACTTGTCCTGAATTACTTCTTTCTCCTTGAGGGAGAATTATTGGTTTTGTGGTTTTAAATATGAAACTCCTCTTCTAGGAATGAAAAGATTTATGTTTTGGCTTGCCTTTGTTTTGTGTCTATATGAACATTGCTTATCATTCCTTGGTATTAAAAAAAACTCTGAAATACTGTGTAAGAAAAGTTATAAATATTTGACCAGTGATACCCACTTATTATCTTTAAAGCTCATAATCATAAATATACTTGTTGCTGGGAAGCAGAACCTACTTGTTTGTCTTGCNACTGTGAAAAATACATAAAACCATTATATATGGGAAAATTGGTTTTTAAAAGTTGGTTGTTCATATAAATACTCTTAGTGACTTCCCTTGTAGTAAAGGGTCCTCTTGCCCCCTTTACTTTTTTAAAGTGGGTTTTTTTTTTTTGGACTATTAAAATTTCTTAATTGAGGAAATGAACTCAAAAATGTTAGGACATTTCTTGGTCTTCCTTCCATCCATCCATCCTTTTTTTTTTTTTTTTTTTTAATTTATTTCTAGGAGAGAGAGAGAGACAGCGTGAGCAGGGGAGGGTCAGAGAGAGAGGGAGTCACAGACTGAAACAGGCTCCAGGCTCTGAGCTGGCAGTCAGCACAGAGCCTGACGCGGGGCCCAAACCCACGAACCGCGAGATCATGACCTAAGCGAAAGTCGGACGCTTAACCGACTAAGCCACCCAGGTGCCCCTGCATCCATCCATCCTTAAGTTTTTTACTCAGAGAGAGAGACAGGAAGAGAGAGAACACACATGTGTGATCTGGGCAGAAACAGAGAGAAGGAGGTAGAGAGAATCCAAAGTAGGCTCCATGGCGTCAGCACAGAGCCTGATGTAGGGCTTGACCTCAGGAACCATGAGATCATGACCTGAGTTAAAAATCAAGAGTCTGGATGCTTAAGTGACTGAGCCACACCAGTGCCCCTGGTTTTTCTTTTTTAAAGCAGCTTTAAATTTTATAACATTCAGAAAAAAAAATCCAGTATTAAAACTGGAAATTTCTAATAAAACAGACTCTACTGGCTAGCTCTTCTTTGCTTTATGTACAGCTCTTTCATTTTGGCAGACTCTAGAATTTAAAATCAAAAAATTTTTTCCTCTTGATCAAGGTTTCCCAGCAAGTGCAAAATTAGCTGTTTCCTTACATCCACCCTTAACCAAGAATTACATTAATTTTAGGTTATAATGCTGAACACCAGTAACTATATGTGTGTGTTTTTTTGTTTTGTTTTTTTTTTTTGAGGCTTTGGTTAAGTGCTAGTTCTTTTAACTCTCAAGAGTTGACAAGATTTTAACATCTAGATATGAACATAGGTGTATAGGAAATGATACATATAGGAGAATCTCTTAAGTGACACAGTATTGTGGATTTGTTTAAAAGTATTCCAGGGGCACATGGGTGGCTCAGTCGGTTAAGCATCTGACTTTGGCTCAGGTCATGATCTCACGGTTCATTGGTTCGAGCCTGGCGTCAGGCTCTGTGCTGACAGCTCAGAACCTTGAACCTGTTTCAGATTCTGTGTCTTCCTCTCTCTGTACCTCTTCCCCACTCATGCTGTGTCTCTCTCTGTCTCTCAAAAATGAATAAATGTTAAAAAAAATTAAAAACGATTCCAGCAATAAAATAATATCACAAATAGGAAAGCAGAAGGTTGGTGGTGGTTAAAGCTTGGTGCCATTGCATAAGGAATTTGATTTACTATTCTTAATCCTTTTGGACATGTTTGGGAAATCCCATAGTGAATTAAAAAAACAAAAAAAGACATCTCATCATCATTATGGTTATTTGAGTAGTAGTCAGGATATTAGATGTCTAAAGGACATAAGTCCTTGCCATCTTAACTGCCCCCCTGAGGGCATTTGTCTTGCTACCTCTTAAAGACCATCCAGCCCCCTTCTCAATACCCCAGTTCATAGGCTGGCCTGTGTTGTCTCTTAGGCCAATTAGATTCTCTTGAGAATCTGTAATAGAAAATAATGAGAAAATGATACAATTAGTAAATGGGAACTGAAGCAGGAAATTATGACATTAGTTAGAGTCATGAGGGGTCATGGCAGAGTGAATTTGTGATTGAGCAGCAGCTATGAATTAGATGGGCAATATAGAAGGTAAGTATGGGTCAGGTATTTGAGACTGGCAAAAGATGCAACCATATGAGAGGATCTAAGGCTGCCTATGTCATTACTTGTGATTTTTTTAAATGTATATTTGTTTCTGAGAGAAGCAGAGTGTGAGCTGGGGAAGGGGCCCAGAGAGAGGGGGACAGATTCCGAAGTTGGCTTCAGGATCTGAACTGTCAGCACAGAGCCTGGCGCAGGGCTCAAACTCACAGGTTGGGAGATCATTAACTGAGCCGAAGTCGGATGCTCAACTGATTGAACCACCCTGGCGCCCCGCCTCTATTGTTACTTATAAGGCTACTTGCTGAGCTGTGCTTGGATTCTTGTACACGTGTCCTTTATCACTAGGTTCAGTCTCTTTTTTTCTCCAAAAAGAAGCAGAACTAGTGTCCAAGAAACGGATGATACCGTTTTCTTGGCTAAATTTTAGTAAGCACTTTTTTAGAAGGTAGAAAATGGTTATTGCTTAATTATTTAAGCATTCCATGATCTGGTTCCTTGAGCACCAGCATAGCCATTGTCCTCCCCTGAGTAATCCCCACCACCCCTGCCTTTTTTAAAGTTTATTTTTGAGAGACACAGAGAGTGAGCAGCAGAGGGGCAGAGAGATAGGAAGACAGAATCTGCAGCAGGCTCCAGGCTCCTAGCTGTCAGTGTAGTGCCAAACTCATGTGCGTTCAAACTCATGAACCGCAAGATCATGACCCGAGCTGAAGTTGGACACTCCACTGACTGAGCCACCCAGGTGCCCCGAAAGTTGATTTATTTATTTTGAGAGAGATAGTGTGAGCAAGGGAGGGGCAGAGAGAGAGGGGGGGTGGGAGAGAGAGAGAGAGAGAGAGAGAGAGAGAGAGAGAGAGAGAGACTCCCAAGCAGGCTCCATGCTGTCAGCGATCAGCGTAGCGCTCCACATGGGGATCCCACTAAGCTTGAGACCATAACCTGAGCCTAAATCAAGCAACTGACCCACCCAGGTGCCCCTTCCGTGAGTCATTTCTTTTTTCTTTTTTTTTCCCCAATATTTTTTTTATGTAGTTATTTTTTTTTTTATATTTGAGAAGGAGAGACAGAGTGTGAGTGGGGGATGGGCAAAGAGAGAGGGAGACACAGAATCTGAAGCAGGGTCCAGGTTCTGAGCTGTCTGCACAGAACCTGATGCGGGGCTTGAAGTCTCGGACCTTGAGATCATGACCTGAGCTGAAGTCAGATCCTTAACTGACTGAGCCACCCANTATCACATATAGTATAGAAATTTTTGTTTTCAATTTGATTGTTATGTAATTTAGTAGTAATGTTCATTTTGTTCACTAGAATTTGATTGAATGGAATTGAATAAATGGTAGTTGTCACGGCTTTCTGGGGGGAGAATAATTTGTCTTCTTGAGATTTCCTGTTAATTGAGAAGATACTTTAGTAGTTGTTGGTGTCTTAAATGCTATTTTGTTGTTCAGCATGATTTTAGAGTCCTTGCTTTTGCTGTTGATGATGAAGACGTGACCTATAGCTAGAGAAAGCCTTGCTTGAATATGAACATCCTATCCACACTTTACTTTCTTGTTTTTCCTTTTTTTTTTTTTTGAGTGGGGAGAGGGTGAAGGGACAGGGAAAGAGAGAATATTAAGCAGGTTCCACCCCCCAGTTCAGAGCTTGATGTAGAGCTCAATCTCATGGCTGTGAGGTCATCACCTGAGCTGAAATCAAGTCACACACTAAACTGGCTGAGCCACTCAGTTGCCCCATGGTTTTCTTTTTTTAGCATTCTTTCTGTGGGCAAAGTAAGAATGAAGAGATCTGGCTTAGAAGAGATAATACTGGTACAGTGGAATTTAAAAAAACACACAAATCAAATTGTTTTATTGTTAGAAAGCACTGGAGCAAGTATAAAACTATATTAAATAGCATATACAGTGACAAAGACAAGGTTGACATTGATTGGCATTGACGAGTGGGCGAAGGAACAACAATAGATTTAGAATTAGGTATAAATTAGTGTGCAGGGAATGGCAACCCTCTTGGCTTGGTGGGAATGAAGACACATTAAAGAACCATTTTACAAGCAAAGCTGGCTGGGAACAGTCCTTTTTTCCACTGTTAGTGGGTGGCTCACTGAGATTATCAGAGTTCTCGGGAAATATTTGCCCTGTCCCCTTTAATGTGATCCTGTGTATAAAGTTCCTGTTCAGATTAGGGGCTTGTGGAGAGAAGTGTTTTGATCACATCATTATTTTCATGTTACAACATCTTCAATTGGTGCCTTTTTTTTTTTTTTTTTTTTTTTNCCTTTTTTTTTTTCTTTTTTGTAGTAGGGTGGATTTAGTCTATGATACGTTTCCTCAGGCCCAAGAAAATTATCTGCTAAAGTAGAAAAGAAACTATTCCATTTAGCCTCTAGACAGTGACACATTAAGGACTAATGACTGCCAAAAGGAAATGTCAGACACTAAGCTAGTCTACTTTCTTTGGCAGCTGAGAATCCGGTGAATCAACAGTTTTAGGGGGCGTATGTTTAATGTGGGTGGAGAAAGAGCGTCTAACATTCTTTAAGGCCCTGTTAATCTCAGCACTCTTGGACTTGGTGCCAGTTTCTACTTTTGTAAACTCAAGCAAGAAAGGCACATGCCATAGAATAGTTTTCATGTAGGTAATACTAGATAGAAACATTTTGAAATGTGTTTATGAGCTTTGTTTTTATGTATTTTTATTTAATTGTTTATAGCTGGCTGAAATGTTGCATTTGTATGAAGGAGCATATTTTGGAATTTTGAAGATTTTACTGCTTTTTATATTCTTTATCACAAACAGAAGTTATCTGAAGGGTCTTTTTTTTTTTTTTTTAAGTGTTTATTTATTTTTGAGAAAGACAGAGAGAGAATCCAAAGCAGGTTCCAGGCTCTGAGCTGTTAGCACGGAACCCATGTGCAGCTCAGACCCACAAACCATGAGATCATGACCTGAGCCAAAGTCAGACACTCAACCGACTGAGTCACCCAGGCGCCCCCTGAAGAGTCTTTTAAAAGAAAATGGATAAATTTGTGATTCTGGAGGTTTAAGGAACAAATATTGACCAAATACTACAAATTACTTTTAAGGAAAGGACAACACATATATCACTTTAAACTTAAAATCAAGTGTGGTCACCATGTCCTGGATGTTTAAAATTTGGTCCTGAAATATTCACATGCAAGGATGTGGAGGGGAAAATATTCTAATGGTAATGGTTGCACATCTCTGAATATACTAAAAAAAACATGGAATTGTACACTTTGTTTTTTTATGTTTTTATTATTTTTTTTTAATGTTTATTAACTTTTGAGAGAGAAAGAGAGAGCGAGCGAGCAAGCACAGGCAGGCATGAGGCAGTGAGAGGAGACAGAAGATCCAAAGCGGGCTCGGTGCTGACAGCAGACAGTCTGATGTGGGGCTGGAACTCAAAAAACGTGAGATCATGACCTGAGCCAAAGTCACATGCTTAACTGACTGAGCAGCCCAGGTGCCTGGAATTGTACACTTTAATATATTAATTATATCTTAATGTGCATTCTAATAAATATGCATCTTAAAACTATTTAAAAGCATTCCTGTTTTTTCATACATGTCTATGTACATTTATACATATGTATCTGTGCTAATGATGTGATGAGTATTTTAAATTATGTTTCTTATAGGAGGTAACAGCCAAGGCATTTGGTGTATCCTATATGAAGTAAAGAATGTTTTCCCTAGTTTGAAATGGGATCCATGTCTGTTACTGCCCATAGAATGACACTAGTTACATTAAAAACCTACATTGTGTTCAAAGGTGGCTTCTTTGATCTCCTGGCTTTGTATTGAATAGACTAATGGCATGCAGTTTTATGTGGCTATTTCATTTAAATTATGAAAATGTGAGTTAAGGGTTTTTGAATCAAAAGTAGTGTAAACACTCAGAAATCAGAGTGAACAGGTATCATTTCAATTTTTCATTTTTATTTTGTCTCTGTGAAAATTGGTACATCTGTGCATTGTGCATATTTTTTGTCCTTAAATTATCACGTTTTAAAGACTTTGGATTTTTCTCTTGAAGATTTTGCATACAATCACCTAGAATTTGATTTATACAACTCTAACAGCTATGGAAATGAATCAGCCGTTTTTATTAATGACATAATCTTTTGAGAAAAAAATTTTTAATGTTTATTTCTGCGAGAGAGAGAGAGAGCAAGAACACATGCGTGCTCACACTGTGGAAAGGCAGAGAGAGAGGGGGGCACAGAATCTGAAGCAGGCTCCAGGCTCTAAGCTGTCAGCACAGATCCCATTGCAGGGATTGAACCCACAAACTGTGAGATCATGATCTGAGCCGAAGTCGGATGCTTAACTGACTGAGCCACCTACTCACCCCTTTTTAGATTTTTTTTTTTTTTTGATGGTCAGAGGAATATAATGGATTTGGGGAAGAAATTTGGTTGAAATAATGGTGCTCGTAAATATAAAGTAGTATCTCATAGCTATAGTCTAGACTCATGTGAAATTAAGGGAATAGCAAAAAAGTTGTAGCAGAGGTTGGCCTCTTTGAACCAACATTAGCTACTTTGATTATCTATAATAGATGTTTGCTCTTACTGCTTTTTGGGGTAGTACTTGTAGCTTGAACAGAATGTGTTTTCAGTTTATGTGATGCACAATCTTCCTGACTTTTGTGGTGCACCTACCAAACAAACCTATAGGTGCTTATCCTATAGGGTTGCTGCTTCCCAGCCGAACTAAGCTGTGAATCTAACTTTGGTATATCCCATGAGCTGGCCTTTCCTATGGTGGGGTATAGGCCAAAGTTAGCAGTCTCCTTACGGCTTTCAGTGATCCTGAGGCTTAATCAAAGAAGTTTGCTGAGTTTTTTATGTTTATTTGTTCTGAGAGAGAGAAAGTGCGTGCGTGCGTGCGAGAGCAGGGGAGGGGCAGAGAGAGAATCTCAAGCAGGCTATGCACCATCAGCACAGGGCCTGACTCAGGGCTCAATCCCATGAACGGTGAGATCATGACTTGGGCCACCAGAGAGAGTTGGATGCTTAACCAATTGAACTACCCAGGTGCCCTGAAAGTTTGTTGAGTTTTATCATAGAAATTGCCAGCAGCAATTTTACAAGCAGAAAGTAGGTCTCACTTCACTCTGTGTACCTAATACAATATTGTAGCTACTAACAAGAGGTCAAATTAACCATAATGAACTCTTTCCAGGGTTTTTCCATTAATGTTAATTTCCTGTGTAGTTCGTTTCTTTTATCTGCTGGTACTTGCTACCAGACCAAGCTGTAACAGGCAGCAAAAACAAATTAACATGATGGAAAGAATTTAATTCTTCTTAAGCATTTTCTCCAACTAGGGAAGAAACTGAAAACATTTCCTTTTTAGCTGTCATAATTTCTTGATTAAAATGTTAGTTTAAAAAATCAAATATGACCCCCTTTCCCCACTTTTTACTGTTACATTATTTGGGGATATTTGCATTCTCCTCCTTGCTTCCTTCCTTCTTTCCTTTTCGTTACTCTCCTTTCCCCTCCTCTCTTTTCCTTTCCTTTTTTCTTTCCCTCCCTCCTTTCCTTCCTTCTTTCCTTTTATTTATTTAAGTAATCTCTTTATCCAACACGGGGCTTGAACTCAAAACCCCAAGATCAGGAGTCACGTACTCCTCTGACTGTGCCAACGAGGTACCACCCTTTCTTTCTTTCTTTGTAAATTCTCAAAGCAAAGCCTGATGGTGGAATTTCAGGCACTGTGGCAGGAAGCGAGAAAGATGTGTTTTGTTGGAGATGGGTCATGGTCAGGTCATTCATTGGGGCAGGTGTTTGTGAAGCCTCTTTTGGGGAGGCAATCTCTCTTTAAATTGATGTCCTGGGGGATAGAACATATCTTTGCTACCCCTAGTAAATTTTCAGTGAATTACAGAAAGGAAATATTTGGTTAGCTCCCAGATCTGTTGCTGCTTGGAGCTGTACCAATATGAATGAAATTGGTGTTTCTTTATCTAGGACTGAGGGGCTGAAGATAGAAGCTGAAAATGACAGCGATTGTATAGGCAGGTATCTGGAGATAAATCTGGTTTTTCCTCTTGATGACCAACCATTAAACCAACCCTAGAAGAAATTTAAAGGGGAGTCTTTGAGTGGAAAGGAAAGACCATAAGTAAGAGTGAGAAAATTAAGAAGCACAAAAGCAGTAAAAATAAGTTTATCTGTAAAAATCATGGGACTCCTAGAATAAAAGGATATAAAGTAAGACACCATATATCTGGGCAGGAGAGGAGTAAAGAATCACTTCAAACTTAAGTGATCATCAAGTTAAGATAGACTGGTATATGCATAAGATGTTATAGACAAACCTAAGGTAACTAAAAATCAAAAGAGAAAGGAATCCAAGTATATCACCAAAGAAAGCCAGCAAACTGTGAGGGAGGAGGGAAAGAGAAGAAAAAAATCAAAGACTCTAAAAATAACCACATAACAAGTGACGAGACAGCAATAAATAAACTTTTTTTAATGTTTGTTTATTTTTACAAATAGTTTATTGTCAAGTTGGTTTCCATATAACACCCAGTGCTCATCCCCACAAATGCCCTCCCCCATGCCCATCTCCCCACCCCCCCCAACACCCGTCAGTCCTCAGTTTGTTCTCAGCATTCAAGAGTCTCTCATGGTTTGTCTTTCTCCCTCTCTCCCCCATTTCCCCCCTTCTTCTCCCCCACGGTCCTCCGGTAAGTTCCTCCTAATCCTCCTATATGTGCAAACATATGGTATTTGTCCTTCTCTGCCTGACTTATTTCGCTCAGCATAACACCCTCAAGGTCCATCCATGTTGCTACACATGGCCAGATTTCATTCTTTCTCAAGCAGTAAATAAACTTACCAGTAATTGCTTTGAATGTAAATGGACTAAGCACTCCAGTCAAAAGACATAGGGTGACAGGAAGGATTAAAAAAAGACAAAAATAAGACCCATCTGAATGCTGCCTGTAAGAGACTCACTTCAAACCTTAAGACACACGCAGATTGAAAGTGAGGAGATGGAGAAACATTTATCATGCAAATGGATGTCAAAGGAAAGTTGGGGTAGCAATACTTACATTGGTCAAAATAGATGTTTTTTTAAAAGTTTTTATTTTGAGAGAGAGAGAAAGCATGAGCAGGGAAGGGACAGAGAGGAGAGAGTGAAAATCATGAGCAGGCTCTGCACTATTAGTACGAAGCTTGATGTAGGGCTCAAACTCACAAACTGTGAGATCATGACCTGAACCAGAGTTGGATGCATACCTGACCAAGCCACCTAGGTGCCCCTGGTCAAGATAGGTTTAAAACAAAGACTGTAACAAGATACAAAGAACAATACTACATAATAATAAAGGGGAGAATCCAACAAGAAGATAAAGTGATTGTAAATATTTATGTACCCAGTACGGGAGCACCCAAATACATAAAAGTTAAGAACAAAAATTATGAACTAATTGATAGTAATCAAATAATAGTAGGGAAATAGAAAAACAAGGAAACAGTGACGTTGAATGACACTCTAGACCAGATGGATTTAACATATATTTAGAACATTCCATCCTAAAACAGCAAAATACACATATTTCCAAGTGCACATGGAACATTTTTCAGAATAGATCATATTTTAGGCCACAAAGCAAGTCTCAACAAATAAGAAAAATATCCAAGTCATATCATGCATCTTTTCTGATTACAATGCTATGAAAGTAGAAATCAACCACAAGAAAAAATTCTGGAGAGAAAGCACAAATATCTATGGAGGTTAAATAACAAGCTACTATACAATGAATGGGTCAACCAAGAAACTAAAGAAATAATAAAAATACATAGAGAAAATGGAAAACATAAACAACAGTGCTACAGAATCTTTGAGTCGCAGCAAAAACAGTTCTAAGAGGAAGGTTTATAGCAATACAGGCCTACCTCCAGAAGCAAGCAAAATTTCAGATAAACAATCTAACCTTATACCTAAAGGAGCCAAACAGGAAGAAACCCGAAGTCAGTAGAATGAAGGAAATAATAAAGATTATTATTAGCAATAGAAATAAATGATACGGAAACTAAAAAACCAATAGAACAGATCAGTGAAACCAGGAGCTGGTCCTTTGAAAAAACAAAATTGATAAATGTATTGCCAGACTCCTCAAAACAATAAAAAAAAAAGAAGACTCAAATAAAATTACAAATGAAAGAGGAGATATAACAATTGACACCACAGAAATAACAGAATACTCTGAGAGTATTATGAAAAATTCTATGCTGACAAATTGGACAATTTAAAAGAAATGTATAAATTCCTGGAAAGAGATAACTTTTCAAAACTGAAGCAAGAAGAAATAGGAAATTTGAACAAGCTATTACCAGCAATGAAATTGAATCAGGTAACCAAAACCAGGTAAAAATACAAGAACTTTAGGCCAGTATTTCTCATGAATACAGGTGCAAAAATTCTTAACAAAGTATTAGCAAACTGAATCCAACAATACATTTTTTAAAAAGTTGTACACCACCATCAAGTGGAATTTATTCCCAGGATGCAAAAGTGGAGTAGTATTTGCAAAACAACATGATACGTCACATCAGTAAAAGAAAGGATAAAAACCACTTGACCATTTCAATAGATGGAAGAAAAGCATTCAACAGAGTACAAAGTAGGTCTAAAGGGAACATAACATAATAAAAGCCTAATATGAAAACACAGCCAACACCATACTCAATGGTGAAAAACTGAGAGCTTTTCTTGTAAGGTCAGGAGAAAGACAAGACAATTCTCACCCCTTATTCAACATAGTACTGGAAGTTTTAATCACAGCATCAGGTAGCCAAAAGAAAAGCCATCCAAACTGTTAAGAAAGAAGTAAAACTATCACTGTAGAAAATCCCTAAGACTACCCCCAAAACTACTAGAACTGATAAATTAATTGAGTGAAGTTGCAGGAATCAAAATCAGTATAATAATGAGGCCTAGAAAGAGAAATTAAGAAAATCATCCTGTTTACAATTGCACAAAAAATAATTAACCAGGACTAAACTTAACCAAAGAGATAAAAGACCTATACTCTGAAAACTATACAACATTGATGAAAGAAATTGAAGATGACACAATGAAAGGGAAAGATATTACATGCTCATGGATTGGAAGTACAAATACTGTTAAAATGCTTATAGTAACCAAAGCAATCCTCATATCTCCTTCAAGATACCAACATCATTTTTCATGGAGGTAGAACAAACAGTTCTAAAATTTGTTTGGAACAATAAAAGACCCCAAGTAGCCAAAGCAGCTTCCTAAAAGCAAAGCTGGAGGTATAACAGTTCCAGACTTCAGGTTATATTACAAATCTCTAATAAAACAGTATGGTATGGGCAAAAAATAGACAACATAGGTCAGTGGAACAGAATAGAAAGCCCAGAAGTAAACCCATTAAGTATATGGTCAATTAATCTTTGACAAAGGAGGCAAGAATACGCAGTGAGAAAAAGTCTCTTCAACAAATGGTGTTGGGAAAACTGGACAGCTACATGCAAAAGAATGAAACATGACTACTGTCTTATATCATACACAAAAACTCAGAATGGGGCAGCTGGGTCAGTCAGTTGGATGAGCATCTGACTTTGGCTCAGGTCATGATCTCATGATCATGGGTTTTTGAGCCCTGCATTGAGCTCTTTGTTGACAGCTCAGAGCCTGAAACTTGCTTCAGATTCTGTCTCCCTTTTTCTGCCCCTTCCCATTTCATTCGTTCTTTCTCTCCCTCCCTCCCCGCCCTCAAAAAAAATTTAAAAAGTCCCCCTCAAAATGGATTAAGGACCTAAATTTGAGACCTGAAATCATCAAAAGCTTCTGCATAGATACCACCTCACGCCAGTCAGAGTGGCTAAAATGAGTAAATCAGAGGACTCTAGATGCTGGTGAGGATGTGGAGAAACGGGCACCCTCCTACACTGTTGGTGGGAATGTAAACTGGTGTAGCCCCTCTGGAAAACAGTGTGGAGGTTCCTCAAAACATTAACAATAGAACTCCCCTATGACCCAGCAATAGCACTGCTAGGAATTTACCCAAGGGATACAGGAGTGCTGATGCATAGGGGCACATGGACCCCAATGTTCATAGCAGCACTCTCCACAATAGCCAAAACATGGAAAGAGCCTAAGTGTCCATCAGTGGACAAATGGATCAAGAAGATGTGCTTTATCTATACGATGGAATACTACATGGCAATGAGAAAGAATGAAATCTGGCCATGTATAGCAACATGGATAACTTGAGGGTGTTATGCTGAGCGAAATAAGTCAGGCAGAGAAGGACAGCTGCCATATGTTTGCACATATAGGAGGATTAGGAGGAACTTAATGGAGGACTGTGGGGGAGAAGAAGGGGAGTAATGGGGGGGAGAGAGAGGGAGGCAAACCATGAGAGACTCTTGAATGTTGAGGACAAACTGAGGACTGATGGGTATGGGGGAGAGGGGAAGGGGGGTGATGAGAATGGAGGGAGGGCACTTGTGGGGATGAGCACTGGGTGTTATATGGAAACCAACTTGACAATAAACTATTTAAAAAAAAGGCTTCTGCGTAGCAAAGGAAACTAACATAACTAAAGGACAGCTTTCTGAATAGGGGAAGATATTTGCTAATGACCTGTCTGATAAAGGTTTAGTATTCAAAATATGTAAAAACTTAGATAACACACCAAAAATTTTTAACCCAATTTAAAAATAGAAGACACCAATAGACATTTCTCCACAGAAGACCTACAGATGGCCAAGAGACACATGAAAAGATGCCCAGCATTACTGTCATCAGGGAGGTGTAAATCAAAAGCACAATGAGATAATGCCTCACACCTGTCAGAATGGCTAAAAATAACAACACAGGAAATAATAGGTGTTGGTGAAGATATGGAGAAGAAACTCTTGGTGCACTATTGGTGGGTATATAAACTGGTGCAGTCACTGTGGAAGACAGTATGGAGGTTTCTCAAAAAGGTAAAAATAGAACTACCTGCTCTACCATCCAACAATCACACTACTAGATATTTCTCCAAAGAATACAAAAATGTTAATTTGAAGGGATACATCCACCCCTATGAATATAGCAGTATTACTTAACAGTAGCCAAATTTTGATAACAGCTCAAGTATCCATTAACTGATGAATAGATACAGAAGTAGTGGTATATATATGCAGTGACATATTATTCAGTCATTAAAAAAAAAAGATCTTGCTGTTTGCAACAAACATGGATGGATCTAGAGAGTACAGTGCTAAGCAACATAAGTCATAGAAAGACAAATACCTTATAATTTCACTCATGTAAAGTTTAAGAAACAAATGAGCAAAGCAAAGAAAAAAAAAAAAGGCAACAAACCCAAAACCGGTAACCAGTTGGTTACTAGAGGGAAGATGGTTGGGGGCATGGTTGAAATAGATGAAGGGATTAATAGTGCACTTGATTAGCACGGAGTTCCATATGGAACTGTTGAATCATTATATTGTACACTTGAAATAATAGAACACGGTATGTTAACACTGCAGTTAGAATCAAGTGGTTCTTCTGTATCTCTGAAATTCTCTTAGTTGAGGTTTAGTGGTCCTGCTACTGGTTTGATGAAATCTACCTAATGTGAGCTTTGTTTTTTTCTTCTAGAGATGTTTGTAGTACTTGTTTACAAGTATGTATTAGTTATGTGCATAAAGACAACTTTTTTTTATTGAAGAGATTTTCTGTAGAGTGACATTGTTGTAGTTCTTGACAGCTGCAGTGAGTATGAAAAGTTACCTAAATTCTTCCAAGTGTTTGTGGCCTCAACCATGAGTTGGGGATGATTGTGCCTACACACAGCATGGTTGAGATGGGTGTAAAACAGTCCCTGCTGTTAATACAACAGGGAATACTGTTAACACTGTTATTACTAACAGATTTTAGTATTTTGAGGAGGTTAAAACTTGTAGTTCTTTATTTTTTATTTTTACCTGTTTGGCTTTACTCGTTTAGGGTGATCTTAGAGTAATTGTATTTCTCTTTCTGCAGAGGGAAGGAGCTAATTCCTTCCTTCCCTCCCTCTACCTTCTCCCCTCTTCTCTTTCAGCAGTGGTCAGATACATTTGGAGAATTATCCCTTTTTTATGTGCATTCTGGTAATATCTAAAGACTGCATTAATTTTTCGCCAAATGTGTTCCTGCTGATTGTGTTGCAGAGGTTATTTTATTGCTCTCAGTTTGTCTTAACTGTCTTGCCTGAAGTTGGTGGCCTTATTCCCAGATTCATAATATGTTCTCTGTACTATTAAAATGTATATTTTGCTTGGGTCTGGCATACTTCTTTATAGTTAATTCTGAGTTATCTGGCATGGGGAAGCGAGGCCCTGATCATCTGTTCATTCTGTGAATTGAGTTTTGTATGGGCATCTCTGTATAAAATCTCTTCATTATTCTTTCCCACTCAATTTTGGATTTATTTGGTGATTGCATTTGAAGTAGATTTTTATTTGAATACTATAACTATTCATATGGTTTCTTGTTCATTTTCTGTAAGTCGTGTTTGTATTTCCTCTGTAGTTTATTAAACCAACTTTCTAGCACTAGAGGAAAATGGTGTTATGAATTAAGAGTTTCCTTGGTTTTATTAGTAAATCCACTAGCTCATTGTTTAAGAAAATTTACATACTGTAGAGTTGGTTAAATAACCGGAAACAATAATTATGGGCCTTGCCTGTATTGTATAAAAAGAAACAGGAAGAGGTAGTGTGAGATCTAGAAGGTTCCTTTCCCTTTATGTTAAAATCTTTCTCTTTCTTTAGAGCTCTAAAATGGCTGGCTGAAGAGAAAAATCATATTAGGAAAAATCTTTATATTTAAACTGGGCTGACTTAGAAGTGAAGCATGTGGGCTGGTTGGCATCATCACCCTTCACTTAAGATATGAACAGTGCCTTCAGATATTATTTGTGAACTTGTTCATTGGATTAATGGTTAGTTGCTTTAGAACTGATGCTAAAACTTAAGAGTGATAGGAAAATGGTTTATTTTCTGGCTCTCAGAGGTTCCTTTTGAAAAAGATAGATGTCTTGTTAGAGCTGACATTCTTACTGCATTATTTCTTCATATCCAATAAAAAGTTGTTTTTCTAATTCTTTTTTAAAATATTTAGTTTTTGAGAGTAAAAAAGAGTGGGGGAGGGGCAGAGAGAGAGGGAGACAGAGGATCCAAAGCAGGTTCCCCACTGGCATCAGAAGCCTGATGTGAGGCTTGAACTCACGAACCGTGAGATCATGACCGGAGCCGAAGTTGGACCTGTAACTGACTTAGCCACCCAGGTGCCCCTATTTTTCTAATTCACAAAATAGGTAATGTATGTACATGGTTCAAAATTGAAAGGGTGTAAGAGTGCTTAGTGATTGTATGTATAAAGTCTCCTCTCATTTCTCTTCTCACCATCAACTTTTTCTTACAGTTTCTTTTCTCTTTCCAGGAATCTTTTATGTAAATGCAGTAAAATACACAAACAAATATGCAAACACATACACATAAGTTGAGGATTGTAGGTGTGTCAGTATTGAGAGTTATATTATTTGATTATAAAATAGACTTTATAATAATTTGCTGATACCTACTTACTTTGTTTTTTTCCTTTTAAAAGTATTTTCCTAAGTATTATGTATTTTGCTGTTAGAGCCACTGAATTTCGTTCCACATTCCCCTCTTTTAGTCAAAACCTTCTGTATCCTTTTTTTTTTTTTTAACTTCTAAATAAGCTATTTGCTGTTTGTCTTTGCATTCCCACTTCTTATTTAGAGCTTCAAACTTAGAGGCCTTTGTTCCTATTCTTTCTACTGTGGCATCCGCTCACAATCCCTTATTGGAGTGAAGTCTATAAACCTTACCTGTGTGGAATGTATTCATTGTGTCTTGTTTCATTGCTGAATTGTTTTTGAACCAAGTCAGATTGAGTGGCTTTAGGCTACATATTCTTTTCTTTTTTTTTTTAAAATTTTTTTAATGTTTTATTTATTTCTAGGAGAGAGAGAGAGAGACAGCGGGAGCAGGGGAGAGGCAGAGAGAGAGGGAGTCACAGACTGAAACAGGCTCCAGGCGCTGAGCTGGCCGTCAGCACAGGGCCCGACACGGGGCTCGAACCCACAAACCGTGAGATCATGACCTAAGCGAAAGTCGGACACTTAACCAACTAAGCCACCCAGGCGCCCCTAGGCTACATATTCTTTTATTGACCTGTGTAATATTGAGGTTACTTTTATTTAACAAATAATCACTGTTAAAGATAGCATATTTTAGCTTATTATGTATATAGTCAATAGGTGTTTACTGTCTTCTTTGAAATGTTTATTTCCAGAATGTCAGTTCTCTTTATACTTTATAATTCATTACCTTTTCTCATCACAGGTGGTTTAAAGTAGTCTTCATTCACTATACAGACTTCGAAGGTTTTGTCATTCCACTATAGTCTCTTTCAGTTTTGCATATTTGACAGTTCTTTTGGTTTGTAACTACTTACCCTGGCTTTTGTCCAGAAAAACCTTCATTTGTTTTTACTTAACTCTGAGTGATTGTTTTGGAGCCCAAATGTGCTACCTCTATAGATTAAAAATTTGCCTATTAGTGTTAAAAAAAAAAAAATAAAAACAAAACACACCCCTGTCTAATAAATATCTTTTGGTTGACTGAGAGTATTTTCTCCTAACTAATATTGGACCTTTAACCTCAGCCATGCCCAGAGTTTTCACATTCATTTTAGGGGATATTGAATATTTCCTAAAACCATTTGGTAAAAATTGGGATGCTGTGTTGTGGAATGAAGGAATACTCTTCAATAAGTAAATAAACAGGGGTGCCTGGGAATCATGATCTCAGCTCAGGGTCATGGTTTCAGGGTCTTGAGTTCAAGCCCAGCTTTGAGCTCTGTGGTGCGTGTGGAGCCTGCTTAAGATACTCTCCCTCTGCCCCTCTCCCCTGCCTGCACTCTCTGTCTCTCTCTAAAATAAACACAAAAAGTACTCTTTCCCTTGTGCCAGTAGACAACATGTACTGTAATGTTACCGTTGATACATACTTAGAAAGTTCAGATTCAGGAAGATTCCACAGAATATTCTGTCTAGAGACTGCCATGGATAATCAGCAGAGGAAAGCCCATAATCCCTTTTTTATTTTCTTTATTGGGCTTCTGTCTCTTAGAACCTCTTTTCCTGCCCTGCTGGTCACTATTGTACCTGATCTCTGACCCCAGAGCCTCTGGGGCCCCTAGGCCTTAAATCATCCAGAGGTTATCCAGTTGATCCTGGCAGCTGGTTATCATGCTATATTTCTTGTGGCTAAAGGTGGACCATGATCACATTATTGTGGAGATGGATGATTTCTTCTTCTAAACAGGGGAGTTATTCAGTATGTGTATATTTGTTTAACACGAGTGCTCCCCAATCATTAGTGCTCCAGTGCTGGAACAGGATTCTAGAAAACTCTTCGTGGCCATTAACCTTTTGTGTAATGGTGCGTGTGTGTGTGTTTGTGTTTGTAAGCGTTTGTTAATATTTCAGTAGTTTTAATAGTGTCTCTGTATTCCCATGAATATGCACCTTGCCAGTGAGGTTGTGGGCCAGTAGCCAAATCCCCTCAGCTCAGATCAACATTTCCTGCTTCCATGCTCAGTGTAGTTCAGGTACGTACTTTCTTCCACCTTTTTCTTAGGCAGTGTTCCAGGAAAATGATTCTTAACTGTATCTTTTTTTTCCCCTTAACTTCATTCTTCCATTTTCTGTCGTTTTTCCCTTTTTGCATGGTTGTCACTTCCTTTCCAAGATCCAGTGACTCTGATGATTACCATAGTTTACTTATAGTTCCTTCTTAAAGTCTTTATTGCCTTTTAAAATATTATAATCGTGAGAAATTAGCCTTCATTTTTAACAGTGCAACAACATGATACAAAAACATATAAATGCAAAGACAGTCTTTTTAAAAAATTTATGCACATTTTCTCTCCCTATTTTTTAAATTTATTTATTCAGAGAGAGAGAGAGAACCAGCGGGGGAGGGACAGAGAAGGGGGAGAGACAAAGGATCTGAAGTAGGCTCTGTGTTGACAGCAGAGAGCCCACTATAGGGCTTTAACCCATGAACCCTGAGATCATGATCTGAGCCACGGTCAGATGCTTAACCTACTGAACCACCAGGCACTCCTCTTTTTAATGTTTATTTGTTTTTGAGAGAGAGAGTGCGCGCGCAAGCACACGCAAGCGGAGAGGGAGGCAAAGAGCGGGAGAGAGGATCACAGGCGGGCTCTGCGCTGACAGCACAGAGCCTGGTGTGGGGCTCAAACTCATGAACCAGGTGATATGACCTGAGCCGAACTTGGACAGTCAACCGACTGAGCCACTCAGGCACCCCTCTACACACACACACACACACACACACACACACACACACACACACACACACACACACCCCTTTTCTGTAAATGGGATCTATATACCTATGGTGGGTCCTCTTAACTACCTTTTCCCTCATGTCCTTCCTTGCATTCAGATTTCTGCCCCATCCTACATCTTTCTCTCACAAAGAATCAGTGTTAGCAGTCTGATGTGATTATCTCCATACTTTTTTTTGCTTATGTATTAGATCGCCTTTCTCCACACCCCTACTTCCAATCTAGACATTTTTTTTTTTTTGCATAGGTATTTACTTGATCAAAGTTGAGATCATTGTTTATAAACTGCTGTCTTACCGTTCAGCAATACCTCATGGAAATCCTTTCAATTCTCCTGGTTTACCTCTAATTTATTCTTTTAATTGCTGAGTAATATTTTATGGTATGGATATATCATAAATCATTTGACAACATCTCTCGTGATCATTTGGTTAAATTTTTAAAGCACCATATCAATAAATTGATATAATTTCTCTGAAACTGCTGGGTTTCAGTGGTACCTAGATAGATAGATAGGTAGATAGTTTTTTTTGAATGAATGTTGGTGGATTATTTTGCAAAAAAGCCTAAACTCTTTGCAGGTCTAACACCAGTGTATGAAAATAGCCTTTTCTTCACATCCTCTAATAGAAGGTGTTATTCTAATTTTTCTAATTTCATGAAGTCAAAGCTCATTATTACTTTACATCTCCCTGACCACTTTTGGATTGAAGTAATCTTTTTATACCTTTTTAGGTCATTAGATTTGCTCATCTCTGAATTGTCTATTGATATCCTGTGCTCATTTCTTAATGACTTCATTTTCGTTTTCTTTGCTAAAGAAATTTGTATCTTACGGGTATCCACCTAATTTCTGCCCATCTGCATTGTCTGTATTTTTAAAAATCTATCATTTGTCTTTTGCTGTTGCATATGGCTTTTTTCCTTTTTTTTGATTTCACCATATCACAGTTTTGTTTTTGTTTTCATTGATGTGTGTTTATTTTTTGTTTTATGGCTAGGGGAGGTATAGATGCCTTCCCCACCTTAGATTACTTACAGACACACACACACACACACACACACACACACACACACACCTTTGTGTCACTTAGGGTTCAGTCACAGAAATAGAGCAACTATGAAAGGAGTTTATTATAGGGATTTTACATTATGTAATCATTGGAGCAGATTAAATAGTCTGTACAAGGATTTGCTTTTGTATCTGGTGCTGGAACCAGAAGTGAGCAGGCCATGCAATCAAGTAAGAAAAGGTGGTACATGTGAAACAGGGTCACTCTGGAACATGAGCTGGGCCCCATGAAGGACAGCCTGAAATTCATATTGGCCTCTTAACTATATCTATGGCTTCAACTCTGATGATAGAGCTTTTCTGAATAAGATGATTCTCTTTATCACAGATTTAGATATGTACCTGACCTAGAAGTCAAAAATCCTATAGAATTTGTGGTTTTGTTGTCCCATGCTAACAAAATGAGCCAGCAGAAAAGCAGTGATGTGCGTGACCCACATTACTGCATCAGTCTTACCACCATAAAACAAATGGTTGCTGTTTCATTTCTGCCTTCCAAATCTCATGCAAGGATGTCTCATATGGTCCAGGCTAACGCAGAGTTATGTAGGGGAGGGGCTTCTGGGAAATGTAGTTCCACATTGGCTAAATTGGCACAGTACAAATAACGTCACAATCTTTCATCTGCCTGGTGTGAGGTAAGTACTTTAATACTTCTTCCAATTGGTTAGTGAGTTATGTTTTATGCTATTTGTTAAATAAACTATCTTTTCCCGCTAGTGAATTGGAATACTACTTTGTCACATACTAAGTTATACTAGCAAATATGTACTTCAGTTTAAATTGAGAAATTGGTCTAAACATAGTTGTGTTTCAGGATTAAAAGATTTTAATTTTCTTTTTGGCTTTTGAAATGCTTATAGGTAAATGATAAGACTTTTCCTACACTTATTAACTCTATGCTCAATTCGTTCTTTTAGGTGAGGAATTACAGTAATAGCTATTGCTTGAGACATAGAAGGCTTCATTAATGATTACTCTTTTTTTTTTAAAATAGACTTTATGCCCAACTGGGAGCCCAACATAGGGTTTGAATTCATGACCTGGTTTGATCAAGGCCTGACCTGAGACTAAGAATCAAATGCTCAACCAATCAAGCCACACAGGAGCCCCCTAGAAGAGAAATCTTAATTCCATACTTGTGTAACACACATGTACAGCAAAGTCATATTTCCAGTTCTTGCTTAAGAATGGAACAAAAATATCCTGTGGCTTTGTGTATATATGAAACACATGCAGAAATAGTACAAAAAAGGGAGAAAGGACTGTTTAACTCAGTGGTTCTAGGAAAGAATTTTCACATTTCAAATAGAGTTTCATATAAACCGACATATTATAAATACAGACTCCTTTGTAGAAGTTTCATGGTTGAGGATAAGGTAATAATTAATTGTCTGACTTTGAGCTTTTAGGCTTTATAAAAATTCTTTTCCCACGAACCATTTTAATTATTTACGATCAAAATTCATTTCACTTGGATATATAGAGGAAGACTCCCAGTTAAGGGGGCTAATTTAGTGATGGTTTTCAGAGCCTTTCCTTCTATAGCAAAATATGGTAAACCTGTCTTTCATTTCTCACTGACATCACATCTGTAGGATTTTTATACTTGTGAATAGTTTTAAGAATATTTATTTTGTTTTTATTTTTACCCACATCTGCAAAATATGTGTGGATAGCTGCAGTTTATTTATAGATACACCAGTTTCTGAATGCAAGCATTGAATGTGACTCTACACATATTCAATTGAGAGGTTCTTTTTCTAGTCCAGTAAAAATGGCTGGTATAAGACTCAAATTTAGAGGGAGGAGCCAAAGTTAAAAAAGAAAATCTTTGACAAGAAATAATGACTTTCTCTGTAAAGTAAATAGAAGCTGTTTGTCTTGATATAGGGTCTTTTTGCTTCCATTTTCCCCCAACTGAGCACATGTGCTTGTGCCTATACACATACTCTCCCACATAGACATAAGTGAGAAGTGAATTCCTTGAGAGCTCCCAAGTAAAGAAAGACAGTGAAAGGATGACAATGAAAGGGCTGCTGAGCACCACTGAAGAGAAACCTAAGTGGGAGAAGAAGAGAAAGAGAATGAATGGTTTGGCAAACTCCTATTGCAGTAGTGTAAAATATAGACATTTTGGGGATACAGTGAAAATAGGTAAAGGATTAAAAATTTTTTTTAATGTTTGTTTATTTTTGAGACAGAGAGAGTATGAGAAGGGGAGGGGGAGAGAGAGGGAGACATAGAATCCAAAGCAGGCTTCAGGCTCTGAGCTGTCTGCACAGAGCCCGATGTGGGGCTTGAACCCACCAACCAGGAGATCATGACCTGAGCTGAAGTTGGAAGCTCAACCAACTGAGCCACCCAGGCACTCCAATAGAGTAAAGGATTAAAAAAAATTTTTTTTAAATTTTTATTTATTTTTGGGAGAGAGAGAGACAGAGCATGAGTAGGGAAAGAGGAGAGAGAGAGAGGAAGACACAGTATCCAAAGCAGAGTCCAGGCTCTGAGCTGTCAGCACAGAGCCCGATGCAGGGCTCAAACTCACAAACCGTGGGATCATGACTTGAGCCGGAGTTGGACGTTTAACCGACTGAGCCATCCAGGCGTCCCTAGAGTAAAGGATTTTAATGGAAGAATTGATTTGACCCACTAGGTCCCTCTTTTAGGAAAAAAACTGAACCTTTCTGTAGAATTTTTTTCAGTTTTCTTTTTGTTTTTGTCTAATTTATTATATGTCATCTTATTCCTCCTTATACTGTATAGATGTTAATCATTAAAAGAGTGAATTTTTATAATGTCTTTCTATATGGAAAGGGATTTCTTACCCTGTGGGACATACACTGAGTGATTTCTCCATAGGACTGGCATTGTAGTTTTGCTGATCCTCAGAGAGTTTTGAGTACCAGTTGTAACCCTTGACATACTTTCATTTTCATAGAGAAAAAACATTGGGATTTAGAATGTGAAGACTGAAACTGGTCCCTACAAAGAACATACCTAGGACTGCCTTTTGCACCTTTATGTTTTAATCAAGCAGGCTAAGAAACCAGTTCTTATATATAGTTCCTATATATAAATATTATTGTGGATACAGGAAATTGCAGATTTGTAAGTAGATACCTTTTTAATACCAGTGACAGAAAGATCTAACATATACTGGGTAAAACATTTTTTTCTGTCTCCTAAATTTTGTACATTGTTCAGTTTTTACGTTTTTTTTTTTTTTTTTTTTTTTTTTTTTT